>NC_132784.1:103379763-103982763 GCF_048418805.1 Vulpes vulpes | reverse complement strand
ATAAACTTTGTGAGAAAGGGGAAAAAAAAAATCTTGACATGGTGATTTTCAAAGAAATAAAAGATGTGAAGCTTTAATTCTCCATTTAGGGGACCTAAAAAATTGAATAACTTAAAATTGGAACCCTATATAAAGGGTGATGTTAGGAAATTATGTATGTAGTTATGAGTAAATATAATATTGATCTTCATCTTGTAGCTGTATTGAATTTTCAGAATTTGAAAATAAGAAACACCTGTGTATGGAATGTGTATTTATGTAGAATAATATTTACCACTTATTGGGTGCCTACTCTGTAACAGGAACTTTATTATTTCATTTTATCTTTGTAACAACTTTGTGAGCTAGGTGGTATGAGCATCACTTTATACCATAACATTAAGATGCAGAGAAGTGTTAGATTTTTCTTCATTCCCTAAGAAGCCATAATTATTGAATGGCAAAGAGAGGTTTCAGGCCTACGTCTACCCACATGACCCCTAAATCCCTATTCTTTCATGACAACATATGACCTTTTTGTAAGAATGTATTTGTAAAGACTGTTCTGTTGTGTATGTTTATTTGAACTTGCTATTATGTCTTAAGTTTCATAGAAGAGTTACTTAAATATTGCTATGTAGAGATACAGAACATTCGTGAGAATACCTCTAATATATCTCTTTACGCAGGGATAGATAGCCACTTTTAGATCGAATACATGTCATAAGTTCCTCAATTCAAATCTTTCATAAGGCAGGTGTAGAATTCTTTAATATCCCCATTCCAGTTGAATGGTCCCCTGAATTCTCTTATCTTTCAATGATTCAAACATTAGTGGCAGAAATAGTACAAGAACAATCTTAGGGATGTGACTAAAGCACCTTAGTGCCAGCAATAAGGAAGAGAGAATATCAGGGTCAGGTTCTAACACTCTGAACATATGTGAAGTGAGAAGGAAAATGCATAATGGTTGAGGAGAGGATAATATAATTATTTCTACAAGGTGATTTTGACGTTACAACTCAGTAGCATCAGAGGAAATCATTTATACGGAGTATGGGTCTAAACATTAAACTTTAGCCTAAAACATTCATAAGCCTATACCAGCATATTTCAGACATTATATTTCAAAACTGTTGTGATTCTCTTAAGATTCAGGATTTTGATTATATTACTAGATTTTTTTTCCTTAAAGAATAAAATTCATAGAAATTTAATGCATTTTTGTAATTACTCACAGTAGTGGAGTAAGAGAATTATGTTACTCATTTCAAATGCGTTTTTTAAATCCATGCATAACTGTTCCTCTCAAAGAGGAAGAGAATGAGGTTATTTAAAAGTCCTCAGTTTTAAAAAGAATATCTTCTAATACTAATGAATCAACTCTAAGGTGAAGATTATTATCCAAATTCAAGTAAGAAATGCTTTTGCATAAATACACTTTGATAATGAGGTTATGAATCCTCGATCATCTTGTCTCTGAAAATTATAATTTTCAAATTCTGAAGTATATTCAGTCTCATAATAGTCAATTATATTTGTAAGCTTCCAGAGTTGAGTTAGCATGTAGAACTATTTCAAAATGAATATTCTTCCCATTTTATAGGCCCTTTCAGACCTCCCCCCAAAACACATCGAATTGAGATACATTTTAACACTTTCTGTTGCCTCTAGTCAACTTTCAATCTAAGCTGGAAAAATGCAGGTAAAGATAACAGTCTCTCATCTGAAGTAGGGGATAAGAGTTAAAAGGCAGACAGCTTGAATATTATTTAATGATCCCCTCTGATTTATATGTGAAATATTGTGCAGTTAAACAGCACTTTTAGAAAATATTTACCAAAGCATTGTCAGAAGACTATAATTTGGCACTCTAACTTTATAATCCTGAACAGGGTTTATACAACAATTGAAGACTCCAAGAATAAACAGTTATGTATTATACATGTAATAAATACTTTTAAAAGTCACCGATGAAATTAATAACCCAAAATCTGATCTCTACCTGCTAGTGTGTTGAAAATTTTACTCACCCTGTTTTAGCAATAGCACTGAAGCATAATTTCATTCACTTTGTACAGCTATAGTCTAGCCAGCAGTGTTATCGGTTGAACATTTATTAATTGTGACAGGAACACCAAATTTATTTCAGTGCTTTAGCTTATTTACTGCTCTTTCACCTTTGTATTTTGTATCGACAAAGTAAAATGAATATTGATAAGGTTAGATATTGATTTTTAAATGTATGGCTTGTTCTCTGCCTCATTCAAAGTCACATACCAAAAGATAGTGGATGTCTCAGTAGCAAAGGATGTAGATTTACTATTATAAAATTGAGAACTGTTGAAGCAAGAAGGTTTGCCAGCAGAATGCATTTTATAGTTTGAAAAATGTCACCTGTAAAGGTGAAGAAAAGCAGTGAACAAAATAGGAAGAATATTATTAACACATTTTTAAAAGGCAGTCAGCAATGTTGCTTATGGTCTGTGTTTTTGGTAGAAGTCATAGCTTAGTAAGGATCTCATAGTGAAAAGATATAAGCGTGCTTTTGGAAATATTATGGCTACCACATTCGTTTAAAGGTTTAGTCCACTATGCATTACTAAATTCATTGTTATCCACACTTAGTATTTGCTGTTACTGTTTTGCTTTCTATTGAACTGATAGCACAGGGAAAATATTCATCGAAAAGAGTCAACCTTTTTCCTATACATTTTATATTATGTAGAGATGCCTAGTGAAGTTTAATATCTTGGTATAGATATTGCTCCAGGCTATGTTTTCATGGACATGCAAGTTCTTTGCAAGAGGTTGCTTTACAGCCTTTTGTGACTTTTTGACTTCTTCCTCAGCATTCTACTGGTATTTCAATAATAAAATAATCTCGAAATATTTAAGGCAATAAAGGCAAGTTGCAAACCATAATAATGGGTAAAGATTTTTTAAAGATGTGCTTTTAATTAAAAGTCTTACTGATCATAATCAGGAAATGGTTAGTGTAACCAAGCTCCCTTCCTGCTGTATCTCTTCAGTTGTCCAAAATTTATTTTATCAATAATTGTATTTTTATTTTCTTTTACCACTGGATCTATATGATCAATGTAGATTATCTTATCTCTTCCAGGATTTTAAAATGGGCAGACTTTTGGAGACATTGTTGGTTTCAATTTTGAAACCAAACATATCACCCTCATCCTCTTGATACATGCATCACCAAACTGCATTTCAGTTTGGTGTTTTAGGAGAGTCTTAACTCTCCACTACCATTTGGTACAAGGTATACTTAAGGAGAGGGTAAACATCCACATTAGATAGAAAATAATCATGTTCCTGATAATATGAAAGACTAAATAATGAGAAAATTCTCAAACTACAGAATACCTGGACATACCTAACAAAGTGTAAAGCAATCTTTTTAGATGCATAGATGAGACTGAAGGAAATTCTTCCAGAACAGAAATGGTCCTATGGAGCCCCCATGCCCATGCCCAGTTTTGCCAATCTAGGAAACCCTGAGGTGGGTTTGTTAGTGCCCCGTAGGAAGGGAGCTAAGCTGAGGAGCTGGATGTAAGGATCGTATCAAGTCAGAACATCTGGAAAGCTCTATCCTCAGAAGAAGGCAGGCTAGAAACAAAACTTACCTACAGGCTTGGGAAAATAAGAATCTCATTTCTACCTGAGCTCCAAGTAGAAGACTCTGAAGATGTATAACCAAGAGCTTATCCTCACATGAGTTTCTACTTTAAAATTATAACCAAGTCAACAAATTAACATAAAAACCGGACTTTGAAGCAAATGCAAAGCTACTTTAGTGGTACATGCCTTAAACCCCAATGACTCTCTTAATTTCACAAATGAAAACCTACTGAAAGTGATGTCATAAACCAAAACTTAAAAAAATGGAAATTATAAACAGATTTAAAAACAGAAGGAAATAACTATAGAAAAAGGTAAGACAAGCACAGTAAAGAACCAAAGAGAAATTTGATATTCTTATTTATTATGAAAAAATCTTGAAAATTATAAATTCACTGGATGGATGACACATTCAATACAGCTAGCCATACAACATCAAAGCTAATGAATTTTAAGAGCAATCTGAAAAGATTGCCTAAAAGGAGCACTGAGATAAAAATATAGAAGATAGAATGGCTACAGGATTATGAGGGGGATGAAGTTCAACATACATCCAATAGGGCTTCCAGGAGGAGTAAAAAGAATAGGGAGGTCCATTATTTGAGGAGCATATTGACTGAATTCAGTGAAAATTATGGAATTTATATAACTGAAGGAAAATGTGAATCTTCATATTCAAAAAGTACAAGTCCTTATCAGGAAACAGTAAATATAAATTTAGTTGTATCTAGACTCATTGTAATAAAACTTAAGAACACCAAAGAGAAAGAAAAGGACTTAGCAGCCAGGGAAAAAAGATGGAACCTACATCAGAATGAAATTACAGTGGTAGCAGACTTAAAAACATCAGTACAGTCCAGAAGATGAGAGTAATATTTTCAAAGTGTGGAGATAAAATAATAATCAACATAGAGTTTTATATCCAGTTAAACCACTTCCTAAGAGTGAGGATGAAATAGAGACAGTTTCAGGTAAATACCAGTTATTACTAAACTTAATATGTCAGGTAGAAGAAAACGGAATTCATAAAGAGAGAATCAAAATCAAGATGGAGGGGCACCTGGGTGGCTCATCTGTTAAGCATCTACCTTCAGCTCAGGTCATGATCTCAGGGTCCTGGGATGGAGGACAGGTTCTCTGCTCAGTGGAGAGTCTGCTTCTCCCTCTCCCTCACTCCCTTCCCTCCCCCTGCCTCCCTCCCCCTGCTCCCCCCTCTCCATACTCTCTCTCTTAAATAAATAAATTTTTTTTTTAATAAGCTAGAAGTAAAACTCTGGACAACAATATGGACATGTGATGAAATAATAAGTCAGTTATGCATATTGATATTTAAAGGTAATCACTAAAACAATAAAAATCCAACATATAATTTTCAAGCTGATGTAAGCAAACAATAGGTGCCAGAAAGGAAGAGACAAAAATGTAGAGGAATGCAAGGCAAATAGCATTAAATAAGACAGGAAAAATAGATCCAGATATACCGAGGATCACAATAAATGTAAATGGAGTAGATGCCTCAGTTAAATTCAAGGATTATTATAATAGACAAAAACAAACAAACAAACAAACAAACCCCCATGAATTGTGTTTACAACAAGTACAACTAAAACTTAAATTGTAATTAAAATACCCACCAGATCAGCTGGATTTATAGCAAGCAAAATGAATCTTTA
This sequence comes from Vulpes vulpes, assembly GCF_048418805.1. Classification (NCBI taxonomy): domain Eukaryota; kingdom Metazoa; phylum Chordata; class Mammalia; order Carnivora; family Canidae; genus Vulpes; species Vulpes vulpes. The sequence continues at coordinate 103,977,475 of NC_132784.1, read as the reverse complement.
GGTATCACAAGAGAGTTGAACCACTCTCTTCAGACAGACTTGCTATGTGCTAGGTTAGACTAGTAATTTCCAGGGGTTTAAAATTTATGAACAGTAAAATCCAAGTCATTTGGGAGAATGTGGCAGAAGAAATGACATAAGAGAAAATATTGGTGATATAATATTTTAAGTCAGATGTTCAGTCAGTGAATGGAAAAAATTTGGACTCAAATGTAAGTCCACATTCTAATTGAGACACTTTCTAGCTAGTTGACTTGGGGCAGGTGTATTACCTCTTCAAACCTCAGTGTCATCTATAAAATGGAACCAATAATACCTATCTTTTAGATTGATAAGGAAGAGCAAAAGAAATGGTGAATATGGAAGCATCTGTAACCTGAAGAGCTGTAGCTATCATCATATTTTGTTATCCACCTATGTCAGTGTATGTTTGCTGTATATGCAAATTGAGAGAAATTATTACAATTCACCTATAACCCAGTTTATTTTTATTTTAGTTGTTTGAAGCATCATCATCACTAGAATTGTTTATTTGCCATTAATTCTCATGCAAAGTGTGTAGGTTTTTGGAGTAAACTTAACCAAATGAGAATCTTAGCTTACTCACTATGTAGTCATGGTCAAATGACATCATGTCTCCAAGCCCAACTAGAATTCCTTCCTAGCACAGTTGTTACGAGGAATGGATCTAATGAATGCCATATGTCTAACGAGTAAACGATGTGTGTGGTACATAGTAGGCAGGCCATACATGATCCTGATTATATTATTGTAAATAGACATAACTGTGTGCCTTCAAAAGCAATACAATTTTAAGATTTTTTAGTTCTTTTTTAACCATTCTTTGATTCGTAATGATTCCATAAGAAATATATTTCTGTATAATCAAAATATCTATTAATAAAAACACTCCTGGGGCACCTGGTCGCTCAGTCAGTTGAGCGTCTGCCTTCAGCTGAGGTCATGACCCCAGGGTCCTGGAATTGAGCCCCACACTGAGGTCCCTGCTCTGCCAGAAGTCTGCTTCTCCCTCTCCTCCTACCCCTCCCCCTGCTCATACACTCCCTCACTCTCTTTCTTTCACTCTCTCAAATAAATAAATAAAATCTTTAGAAAAAAATATTTCCTTATCCAAACATGTCAATATAGATTACATCTTTCATTCATTACAAAGTTTTTCTCACCTTGAAAAAAAAAAAAAGAAAAAAACAGGAAATTAGTTCCACATTAAATTTTTATTATTTAAAAAGTATGTGCCTTGTATTCTAAGCCAGTAAGGGTTTGAACTGATTTGAGTTAGCAAAACTCACTTGAGACACGTCTACAGTATTGCAGAAAAGATGCAGAATGGCCTGAATCAGGCTTTTCTATATTAAGAATAAAACAAAACATCTGACAAAGTGTAGTAACACCTACCATTTTCTCACATCTCAAACTGTGCTAAATGCTGTTTCTTTCCTTAACAGTAATCAAAAAAATCATGTCCTTAAATTAGTTATTAAGAACAGAGAAAAAAAATAAGAACAGAGGGCCATATTATAACTCGTAATTTTAATAACCACTAATAATAATAATAATAATAATAATAATAGCCCTGCCCCCCAGCTAGCTGGTAAAGAGGGAAAAGAGGATGGGAAGAAAGAGTGAGTGCATACCGCAAATGCGTTCTGAATACAGGGGAGGGACTGAAGCAGGGTGCACTAGCTGTTATGTAGGAAGCAGCATGTGTCACCTCCCCTTCCATTGGCTGTTTATCCAACATCAATACAACACTTTAGGAGCCAAATTACTAAACAAGCTGCCAATTAGGCTTGCAGTCAGCTGGACAGATTAGCAGCTAAGAGAGGCCGATACAAGATTTTCATCTCTTGAGCCAATTACGCCAGTGAATTACCATCCACAATACTCCCTGGAAGATTTTAGGGGAAAGGACTGAGTCACCTGTCACAGAAAGGAGAGATCCCACATCAAGGGCGCTGGGAATGGGGAGCATGCGGGCGGGCGAGCAGGCTAGGTATTGCTAAAATTGCCAGAGCAGGAGGAGAGCCTTCCAGGAAAGGACTTAAAAGATTTAGCACTGCCAGGAGCAAAAGGAAAGGAAATTATGGTTGTAGGAGGCTGTGTGGAGACTGAGTTGTTCCCCTCCTAAGTCTTAATCTCATAAAAAGGATGAGAGACCAACAGTAGATCTCACTCCAGAATCACTGTCCATGAAAAATGAACTAACTGTTAGCTTGTCTTTAAGGTTGCATAGAAAAGCTTTTATTATTATTATTATTATTCTTTCAGGAATCCATGGTTACATGTGGAAAGATTTAACATGTGAGAAGTTAGATGTTCTCCCATTTTTTATTGTTTTACTTCAAAGTACAAGATAATGCTTTATCTTATTTTATTTTCATTAAGAAGAGAGATGAAAGCAGCACCTAAAAAAGAGAGTGGGTTCTTTTCTACCCAGATAAAAAACAACAAGGATGGGAGGATTACAGTGGCCAATCTTGGGACCCCCGTGCTGGAAATTTTTACACCATTTTTACATGGTGATACTCATTCACCATTTGCTGTTCACTTTAGGACTGAGAAGTGACCACAATTTAGCAATTTTTGAAGGGGTGTATTCAACTGGCCTCATATTTTTTTCTTAAATATTAAACAACTACACCTGAACTTTAGCAAGCTCTTAAATCCAACATATGATAAAATATGATTAAAGAGATGTGTAGCCCAGAGCACCATTAGACCTCTGATGTGATTTGACCTTAGAGATGGAATTAAACTAATTTGTGGCAATTACTTAAAAATCAGGGATATGGGATAGGATTGCTAGTGCACTGTTCAACCTGACATACCTGACCAGCGGCTGTTCAGAAAACACTAGATATCCTGGAGGTCTGTTTTGGAAACGCATCTTTTGCCCTGGTCTAGCAGTAAATAATATTAGTTATGAATTCTTTTATACCTGTCATTGCCATTCAAGCCTTTTACAACCGAAAGTTTTTTTCCAGTACACGTTAAGATACTTGTTTCAGTGAGCTAAGACCCCATTTGACAAGTCCCAGACTGCCTCATTATGTGGTCACCTGGTTCTCATCTATTCCCTGTTACTAATTCAGCAAATGGCAATAGTGCATTTCATTCTCAGTCCTACAATGTACTGAAGACTGAGGCTCTCACAATGTCCAATACACGGCTTTGGAAATCAGCTGATGATAGCAAATGAATGTCCATTATTAAAACGTATTTCTAGCACTTTGCACTTTCTTTCTTCTACAAGTCAGAATCATGGGAAGCAGTCCACTTGCTCTCCCCCAGAATGCCAGATACAAAGCACCACATAAAATAAACTTGTTGGAAGAAAAACTTAGGAGAATATGATTTTCTTAACTTGAGAGAATCTTCACTTATGTCTGTACTAATATGGTTTGGGGGCTTGTTGTGTTTTTTTGTCATTTTTTTAATTTCAGGATTTGTAGGGGAAAACGCTCAGCCAATCCTAGAAAACAACATTGGAAACCGAATGCTCCAGAATATGGGCTGGACACCTGGGTCAGGCCTTGGACGAGGTGGCAAGGGGATCGCTGAGCCAATTCAAGCTCTGCAGAGGCCGAAAGGATTAGGTCTCGGGTTCCCTCTTCCAAAGAGCACCCCTGCGACTGCCACTCCCAATTCAGGAAAATCCGCCTAAGAAGAAAAGCAAAGAAGAAACGGTTCATAATTTTTATTCACGATATATATCCCATTATTTTAAAATTTCAACATAGCTTCTGTTTTTGAAGCAAAAATCTACATTGCCTCCAACTTATCACTCTAGCGTCATAACTGCATACAGTCCTGCCACAGTGATAGAAATGGGGTTCCATTGCAATTCCTGGTGCTAAAGTGAAAACCTTTACCTTTTAAAATTTTGCAGCAATTTTCAGCTATTTCTAGGTATAAAGAAGAGCTCATTTCTCCTATTTATTTTGATCTCATAGGTCAATCATTTCTAGCTCGATTCATTCGTGTGTGTGTGTGTGTGTGCGTGCGCGTGTGCAATGCCCAAACAAATGTGAGCACACCCACAGGTTTCTCAAATGGGATAGGCCAGAAAGGATGGTGTTTCCAATCATCCCAAGAACTTGAGAGACTTATCATCACATCAGTGAAGTCCTAATCAAGTCTTTGTTTGAAAGGCTTGCCAATTTCACATTCCTCAAATTTGGCCTTTTTGTGAGGATATAATGGGGTGGTACCAATGAATCTATCCTTGGACAATGTAGTATAAATTCACAGTGGAAAAATAGCAATTAATGTTTCCCTCTGACGTTTTGACCAAAATAAACCTCATCATTGTTATCACCAGAGTGCCCACAACATGACTTCAATGCAGATTTTACAAATTTTACCTCATCTAGAACATAAAATAATGATTGAAAGAAAATGTATTTTTTAAATTCACCATGACTGAACTGTAAATTCTGTTGATCTAGACTGACTTCTACCTCTCTCTTCCCAAAGGTTGATATTTTTTTTAAGATCAGTGCAAAGGTGGTAAGCTAATTTTCAATTTTAACCATTGGGGTAGCCTATTAGGATTACCGGATCAATTAATTTGAAAATTTAAATGGCTCTCCCAAGAATTCAGAATTCTGGCAATGATCCAGCCCATTTACAAGGTGAACAAGAGAATGAATGGTAATGATTTGCCCTTTCTAACATCTAAGTAGTTACTTTAAAATCAAGCAAAACAAGTCATTTTTATTATGTGCCTCCTATTGTTATTTTTGAATCATCTGCTTCATAATGCCAGAGATTCTAAATTGCTCTTAGCTTGGAAGATGTTGATCTTCATTATTAAGGACTGATAATATATTTATAATGGCTTTTATTGGTTGAGTAAAGGTCAAAATAACACATGAGAATCACCTTTCTAATGGAGTTTTTTAAGACTTATTTTTTAAGAGCATTTTTAGGTTAATTTTATGAAAAATTAAGAAGGTATAGAGATTTCTCACATACCCTCTGCCCCCACACATGTATTATCAGCATCCCCCACCAGAGGTGGGACATTGGTTACAATTGACAAGACTACATTGACACATCCTAATCATCCAGAGTACACAGCTTACACTATAATTCACTCTGGTCTTGTACATTCTATAGGTTTGAATAAATGTAAGATGACATGGATCTGCCATTATATTATCACACAGAGCAGTTTCACTGCCCTGAAAATCCTCGATGCTCCATTCTAGTAGGTTTTAGAAAATTTTGCACATCCCCAAGAGTTTTTTTAAAGTGGGGAGAGGAGGTTTGTGCAGATAGTATAGACCTTTCCTAGGTGGTCCCCTAGCAGCCAGCTGGGGAGAAAGGGTCATCCTGCCATTTGAGAGCCTCTATGTTTGCGAATTGTACGTGTTCCTTTTAAGAATTACCTTCTTTCCTAGGGATATTGTGGTAAGAGGACAGGTTAGTTAAGGGATTATAGACTACCAAGTGAATAGCTCTTTTGAGGCATTCTTATTAAATAGAATAACCCTGTTGTATCTTTTATGTTTGTCTCTTTGAAATCAGCCGTTTAAAAAATTTTTTTTTTAAATTTTGTTGTTAAATACTCATTCTAACTATGTAATGGGTAAAACCTGGAGGAGATCATCTATATACCAGGTAAAAACTTCTTTATGATAGTGTATAGTGCTCTAGGGTCTATTCAAAGTATTTTTTTAATTCATTGCCTGAAAATCTTCTAAAACCCTAGAATTTTGAAAAGCAGAATTTGGAGCCACTGATAACACACAGTTACATTATTATGAGACTAGTCCCAAACTCCTAAAGACTTGGCTGTTCTTTTTCATTCTGCGATGTTCTAACCCTCATAGGAAGAGCAGAACATATACCCACTGGCATGGGGAAACTCCTTCATTAAATATCACAGTCTTTATGAGCATGGTGTATCGTTTCCCCTTTGGAAAGGCGGTAGTCACCTGAAGCAGCCCCTCTGAGATGCTCACTTAGCTTGGGTGTTGTTCTCGAACACTCCCTCCAAATTAGTTCATTTTCAGCAAGCAGAAGAAAGGTCTAATTCTTGATGTCTAGAGTCCCTCTATGCAGCTCTCAGAGGACTTAAGATATTTTCTATGTTACAGAAGTATTTATACCAAATATATGAATCAATACTCAAAGTAGAGAAGTGACAACATCTTCCCCCCCACCCATCCCACACACACAAACATACATCAGAAGCACGTACATCCCTTCCCCATTCGGTCCTCAAGAAAAATCAGTGCAGACCTGATGTTCTGTTTGTACCCAAACGTAACTGGAGAAATTATTAAAATATTCCATTTTTAATGTAAATCAAATCTCTTTTTAAGATATTAAGCCCACTAATATGTGTTTCACATATTGTTAATTTTTACCTGTTACTATGCACACAGAACCCAAAGCATCCAAAGGAATTCATGATTTAGAATGCACATTCAGGTCTCCTTAGAAGGTGGTAAGATTTTTCTCTGCTCATATGTGAAGCCACTTGTCTATGCTACAGTATCTAAAGCCCAAAGTCAAATGAATAGGTCATGCCAAAAACTTTAGAGAATACATAGGTCTCTTCCTTTATAAATTGTCCATCCCTAGCTGTACCCCGGAGAGGCTGAACATGGCTGACTACCTTAGCAGTTCCACTTTTTTTTCTTTGTATACATATTATACTTGATACTGATGAGACCGTGTGATCGGGTCATTTCCTTCCCGCCTTCCCTCCTTCCTTCTCTCCTTCCTTCCCCCAAATATAATTTTTAAGGCTAGTTTCCCCTCAAATTTGTTTGCTTTCGTTTTTTCATTTTTCAGTTACATGGTACCCCTTTAAAAAAACATAACTAACTAAAATTTACCAATTAATTAGTCTCAATATTTAAATACATAGATTTATAACTCATTCTTTGGTTATCAAACAGAAGTTAAGACAGTCGGGTTAAAGATATGCAGAATGTATACTTAGAGGTGTGTTTAGAGGGCACATATGTATGCAATAAACAAACATGATTGCAAAATATTGCATTTTATTAATGTTTATTTTAACATTGTGAATTGATATTCTTATAATTAATTGAACTGACAGTCGCTTCTCTTCAACACATTTTCATTTTGCGCTAATATTTCATGAAAGAGAAAACCATTTCTTCCTGTATTTTGTCTTTCTAAACACAAAAAGTGATCTAAATTAGTATTGTAAAATGAAGTTGGTTAGCAAAGAGTATTTTGGATTTTTTTTAGGTTTTTTTTTTCCTTTTGGTAGAAAGCTATATTAATAGTACAATGAAGAATGAGAAAATAAAACAATGTTTAAAAATGTTATTTATAAGCAGTCATTGTCTTTGTGTGTTAAATGTTTACCTCTTGACCTTAAGGTAATAAAAGATAGAGTTGAAAGTACTTTTAAAAATATTTAATTACTACCCTTTGACAATTAAGATCTAACAATTAAATTCATTGTTTAATTTCTAAGCCCTGGAAAATTTCCGTATTTACAAAAAATTTTAGAGAAAAAAATTGGCAAACATATTTGACTGATGAAAAACATATTTCTATTGGACTGATGAAAAACATATTTATTCCCAGCTGACTGTGACCTGTTCTACTACATTTTCATCATGTGTTTATTATCTCTGAAGTTGGGCAAAACTGGCTGATTCAAGGCCCTCCTACTCAAACGTTGTCTGATTCTCAAAGAGCAAGTACACATTCCTCTCTCTGGCCACTTGAAATGTCACTGAGAATCCTATACATTCCAGTCACTCCATTTCCCCCTGGAACATTGTACCTTCCACAAACGTGCTTGGATATTTTAAATACTCTGTGATACTAAAATGTTGAGTTTTGTTTGCTTATAAGAAGCATCTCACTATGTTGATAAAATTTTATCTACTCTCCTGAAAGACTAGAGTTGTTAGAGTGAGTAGCTTTTTTTTTTTTTAATCCAGTAGGTATTAAATACTCATTTATTTAACAGGCTTGCAGTAATATATACTCAACTGACAAGTGGACCATGAAGGCTCCTTCTGCTGGGTCCCTACTAAGCAAAGACTCATTACTTTACACACCTGACATTTTAAGTAGATCCAGATTTGTCTCTAGTGAGCCAGTGCCATTAACTGCCAGGAGTATGATCTACTATTGCCACTTTTAGTTTTATCTGTACATTAGAGTTGTCTTCTGTCTTTGAATTGTCAGACAGTTTAAATCATTCCCGGATTCACAGACCTCACTCCTTTTTCGTTATCAGAACGTCCTGTGTTTACCCCTTAATCTTTCAAGGAAGAAGTTGGGAAACAGTTGAAAGCGATTTTTGTGCTTGTTAAGTTTCTTGGGTTTGTTTGTTTGTTTGTTTTGTTTTGTTTTGTTTTTTGTGGTTTGCGTTTTCAAAATAAATCACTAGAATTTTGAATGTGTGTGTGATACTTGATTTTTCAGGTATAAGATGGTAGAGATAAGACTATTATGATAGTATCCCAAATAAAAAGACAGCGCCCCCAACAACTATTTTCTCCCTATTTTTCATCTTTTTTATTAAATTTCTAAGAAATGTTTATTCTTCCTGGAGGCAGCATTCTTTAGTAGAGGCAGAGAAGGTGAGAATCAGTCTGCTAACTCATCATGTACTTAAAATATGCTTCCTACAATAGCAATTTCTTACATCCCTTATTGAAGTGGCTTCTTCAAATGCTAGAATTTCATAATTATGGTAAGCAAATGAGTTTGGGGTGAGGATGGGAACTCGGGTCTGTCAGATGGCTGTGTGGTGAATCTGTCATTCTCAAGTTCTCTGTGGATGGCTGTAATTCATTATGGAAACAATAGGTCATCCACGGTGCATGCACCAAGTATGAAACTCACAAATAATTTTTTACGTGGCTGTGACGCACTTGGAAGCACACATTCAGGGTGTGAGATCTGAAGTGCTGCAAAACCACAGTATTTCGAGTACAACAGCTATCGTGTCCAGGCTCTCCGCAGTCAGTATAACAGGGTCCATAATTTGTAAGGCTTGGTTCTTGATCCTCGCACAACTTTCCATGCCTCTCCTGTTATGGCACCACTTCAGATTCCTTCCCACGCATCTGAGGCTACTGCACGTGTTTTAATCTTGCAGGACAGCCTTCCAAAATGAGGGAACAATCGCCATGCACACAGGAAACCAGCGTGCTTTGACTCCCATTCCATTGTATTTCTCCATCAGGTCCCTTAACAACTCAGCTAGAAACAAGCAGCAGATTTTTCCCCCCACTCAGTGAGTAATTGTCTGCGCTGCAGTGACAGATGTGCAATATAGCAGCTTCTTCAGGAAAAAATTAACAGTTTGTCCAGCATGTCAGCTCGCTCTTTTTAGTGCTTGGGAGGTCTTGGCCCCATTATGGATGATTTAGAAATTGAGGCAAGCAAAGACCAGCTGCCTGTGCTGAAAGCCTTCGCCAGTCTCCCTCATCTGCATTCCAAGACTCGCTCACATCCAGAAATTGGTGGAGCCCCTCTGGCCACAAGATGAGTATGGGCTGACAATGCCTTGATTTGTTGAGAGAGAGAATAAATGGGTTTTTCAGAAGATGAGGAAATATCACCATTACTGGCCAATTTGCAGCATTTTATCTGTTCTTCAAACATGTCACTTTTGTTATTGTTGCATGGTAATTACATAGTGAAACGGAAAGAAAACAAATTCTGGTTACGTATTCAGATGGATTGCAAAATCATATAATCCTGATAAATGCCCATTTATGATACACACGGATGAAAGGTTCATTTTAATTTTGAAGGGCTAGCTCAGCCATAAATGGGATATAGGATTAAATCCCAGAGAATCTTATTACATAAAAGCAAATAGTCTTTCCCTTTACTTCTTCAGATCCAGGAAATTTCAAGGAGGGACCGTAAAGCATTCCCGCAAACACGATTTTCCGGAGACAATACAAAAAAATGAATTCAGGATTGCACTCTGGAAAGAAAGAGAACTTTCAGTGAAACCAGAGAGTTCTCTCATCACGAGGATCATCAGGCAGTCAGTCCTGAAGGCTACTCAGAGATGCAAGTTGGGCCTCTGCTGAAATATTTCTAGCTCAGAGGAATGGCCTTGCATTTTGAAGCTCCGGTTCCTGCTCACTTCTGCAATCTTGCCAAACATTTGGATGCTAGAAATCAAATGCTTTGCTTATGTCCCTTTTCTAAGAGTATTTCTCCCCCCATTCCCAGGACCCACTGTTGTAAATAAGCGTTGCTGGTGGAAGTCCAGCTGAACATGTAGATAATGCAAAGCAAGGAAATGTCAAGGAACAAGGGGACCAGCACCTTTAAGTAGGATCGCTACTTAAAGTGTTAGTGTGTAAAATTGTGAGTCTTTGCTTAGTGGGAACCCAGCAGAAATAGTGTTCATGGTCCACTTGTCAGATGAGTAGATACTACTGTAAACCTGTTAAAAGAGTATCTAATACCCATTGGCTCCAAGTATGCTGTGACAGGGAAAGAAGAGGAACACCAGCTCTGAACCACCTTGGCCTGAGGGGAACATAAAATACCCTAGTACCACGTCTGGCACACAGAAGGTGCTTTAAATCTGGTATATTTTTCTGTTTCTGATGAAGGGATAAATTGACTTTTTTTTTTTTTATGTACTCTTCTGGCTGGGGAGGGAAGGTTGGAGAGAAGTGTTAACACATTTTGACTTCACAGCAATTCCTCAATAAAGACGATGATACCCAACAGTCCTCCTAATTTCATAGCCATTGATGAACATGCCCTTAATAATAAACGTTTGCCATGACTCCAAGTATTAGGTTTTTAAAAATCCATTCAGGGTACTTGGGTGTCTCACTCAATTAAATAACAGACTCTTGATTTGGGCTCCAGTCATGATCTGAGGGTCATGAGATCGAGGCCCGCATAGGGCTCCTTGCTGGGTGTGGAGTCTGTTTGAGATTCCCTCCCTGCTCTTCCCCCACCCTGCTCTTTCTCCCTCTCTCTCCAAAATAAAATAAAATAAAATAAAAATCCATTAGACTAAAACCTATAAATGATAAAAATACAGAATTCAATCACCTGCACTCAATCATTTCTTACTAGCTGACTGAAAATCATTCAGGGACTGCTGACCATGCCTACCAAGGCCTCTGGAATCTACCATGGCTCTCATTTATGGTACTCGTCCTACAGACCTGGGAGGCACAGAACCCATGCTCAGGACTCTAAGAAGAGCTAATGCTTTGACAAGTTCCTCAGATAGGTTGCTTGCTTAAGATATTTAGTTGAAATTCTGTCTTTTCACAGAATCTTTTTGAGAATGCATTCTAGAACAGGGCCTACTACACTAGAATCACCAGGGAGCACTTCAAACATTGAGGTTGTCCAATGGCACTCTCCAAAAGGCATCTGAGTTTGGGTGTGCAGTTGAGAAAGACTGTCCTGGAAGAACCAGAGTGGGTCATCCCCAAACCTTTGCTACATCAAAGCCCGTCTCCTACAATGGACCCTACTGGGTCATCTGCCCCACCTCTCACCTTCTGAGAACTCTCCTCAACACCACCACCCTCCCATCCTTTCCCAAAGGCAATGCCTAGGAATTGAAAATTAGGAGATTTAATTCTGCCCTTGGTGTGAAAGATCTCTTGAATGGAGAAACAATGAACAGGGAAGCAGAGGGAGGCAATGTGTTAATGAGGGAAAGCAAGGAACAGAGGAGCAGAGGATGAATGAAGATGAAAACAAAAGCACCAGGTCTCTCCCACAGCCCTTGAGCCTGTTAGATGTCCTCTTCAGAAAAGACTGGAAGTCTGTTACAGGGAGGGTGGGGAAAACAACACTTTCTGCAGGAGAATATGACATGCTTTCCACAGGACTGGCCTCTTACATTCTTGGGCAGTATACTTACTGTCTGGGCCTAGACATCTTATTAGCAAACAGATAAGTCAGAGGGTGAATCGTTCACATTACACAAAGATTTTTCATGTTGTGAAAGAGCACAGGGTCCCTTTAGGTAGCATTTTCTCAAGTGCTTATTTACAGATCATTAAATACTTAACAGAGGGAAAAAGTAAAAGCTAAAGTGCTTAAGCCAGTATTTATTAAATATCCATCATAGATTCAGATAAAGCAAATCTAAAATCATAATGACAGTTAATTGTCCAGTTTGGGGATTTTTATGTTAGCAGACAGGAGGCTAAAATAACAGCCTGTCCAGGTTAATACAGGACTCCTGAGCATTCTTCCGTGGTTATAATTCTTTTCTGAGGGCTTAGCCTCGGTCCCATAAGACACCCCTTTATCTTACAATAAATGTCCTTTTTTTGTACAAGTTAAGCTTTCTGTTATTTCCATAGAGTACTCATTTTCTGCTGGATGTTGGCTAATATATAAATGTATTATAAAACACCAGAAAGTACTACCATAACTTGACCAACTGAATTTTCTCTGATTGTGCAATCATCTAAGAATTTATAGTTTTAAAGGAACTATTACACCTTATAAGGCTTTAATAAAGTTCCACCTTGTAGCAATGGAGTATTTTAAATGACTTGGCCTCATTTTCCTTTTCTTTTTTAAACTGAGTCCAACTCTATCAAATTCTAAGCCAGTGAGTGGAAGAGGACCTTCCTGTCTGTGGAAGAGGCCCATTACTGCAAAGGATTTTCAGAAGATTGAAGAAGAATTCTGAATATTAGTGACTTTATTTTTTAAATATGTTAATAGATATTGAACATATAACATTTTTCTCTGATCTGTTCTACAATTTTTATGTGTCACAGAGTAAGGAGAGCATGTTGAATCTGTAAAATATGATTAGAAGCCACTTCTGTGGCCTTTCCATCCCATCTTACAGCTACCTGGTAATCACACTCCCAGACTACTTAGTTCAGCTGGTTCGTGAGGGGAAATGGCTGTCACTGCTAAGATGGTTTCCCTTGAAATCAGCAACTGCCCTGTTTCCCCATCCAGCTCATCACCTGTCTCCAGCCTATCAGACAGGAGGTCCAGGACCCACTCTATAGGGAGAAAGAAGAAAAGAGAAGAAAAGAGAAGAGGAGAGGAGAGGAGAGAAAAGAGAAGGAGAGGAGAGACAAAGAAAGAAAAGAAAGATGGGCAGAAAATAGAAAGCAACCCTCCAGCTCCCATGATTTGTTTTCCTTTCATGTCTGGGACCCCGGGGCAATGCTACAGCAGAAGGACCACTGGACCAGAAGTTGGCAAAGCTGCATTAAAATTAGGTGCATCTCTTACCTGTTCAGACACTCACCGAAACCGTTCTGATTCTGTATCCAAATTTATAAAATAAATAGATTGGATAGTGAAGGGAATTGATATTTCTGAGTACCTACTCTGTACTGGGAGTTTCATACATAATTTCCCTATGAACCTCACAAAACGATATTGCTACTTCTCATTGGTCCTTCTCAGTTTTAAAGATTAGACAACACTTAACTTCCATAATGCAAACTAACTGGGGGAAAAAAATGTTCTTAAGCTAGCAGAAAGTCCAAATGCTTAATATTTAAAGACATGCAATGTTACTGTTTATAGGTATATTACTAAGAAATTCACATCGAATAAAATTTTACTTAATATTCAAATCGGTGTTTGTGTGCAAATAGCATTTGTATGGTGGCAAGTTTTGACAATCGTATTTTCCCTAAGTACTTTATTTCCCTGTAGTGTGTTTTGGATGTTAATTGAATGGATAAAATTATCATTATGGTGAACAGGCATCCACTAGCCCAACCCAAGTCTCAATGACCACAAATTCAAAATTTGTGGGGTCCATATAACTAAGATTTGACAATATCCTTTGATATATATTTCATGATGTGCCAGGTTTCTGATCATACAGGATAACACTAACTTGACAATATGACCTTGGTCAGGATAGCCCATGATTTCCCAGAACAATGAAGAAGAAAGTGATGGAGTTGTTGTTGTTTTTTTTTCTTTTAAAGAACTAGGGTCCAGGGTAATGACCTTAACTCCATATAGAGTTTGAAGCATTGGAACAGGTTCAGAAAAAAATCAAGACAAATGACTAAAGGCTAAAGGGACTGACTTTAAGAAAAATATAGTCAATGAATAATGTAGAGTTTGCTAAATAATGGCCACAGAGAGGGTTTAATAATCCCAAGAATATTTTAAAGACACAAACATCCAGAAGGAATAGAATTATTTCAGGAATTACCCTTTAGTTCTAAAATGAGAAAAGTGATTGGTTGGCTTGAGTTTTTTTTTTTAAATGATGTTTGAGTAAAAGGAAACAGAAAAGTGTCTATTTTAATGAAAAATATTAAGGTAATCAAAGGAAGAACTATTATGAAATCTCATTCTGAATTAATTGAAGCCCTTTGTGAATCAGTGGAAGGCAATGATTCAGCCCTGCTCGGGGATGCCAGGTGGAAATGTTCTAACGTACCTGAGAATCTAATCTCCTGCCTCCACTACCAAACCACCTTGGCAGTTAGGTTGTTAAGCTAGGAAAAGTTTTTGGTGCATCTTCTCACTGGGCACAGGCATCGTGTCCATTCTCTTGCTGATAAGTAGCACAGAGTTTTGCTGTGACCCTTTCTGGGTCTATTCTTTAATCTGACTTTTGCAGCTGTGAAAATAACCAAAGTACCTCACAGGTCATTAGGCTAGGTAAACTGCTCATTACGGAGTGAAATGAGACCAATGATAGTCGTATTCTGGCCAATGCAGACTGTGTCTACCTCCTACCATCTAATTAAATGACACTTGCTAAGTATTTATGGAGCATCTACCATATGCTTATCACTGAGCTGGTCACTGTGAGGATTTATAAGAATTTCACAGTGTACTCACTGCCCACAAGAGACTTAGAATCTTTTTAGAGTCATCCCATATATATTCAGGGACGATATTTAAATCTTTTATACTGAGACTGGCACAGACACTGGCCAATGAGAGTGGATACCCATCTCATCTGAACGGATGCCTGCTATAAATAATCGATATGGTGTAAGTGTGTGTGTGTGTGTGTGTGTGTGTGTGTTGGTGAAGACCAGTCCTACTTAAATCTGATTTTTTTTTAAGTTGGAGGGGAAAAAACGATCAACTGTGTATATGCTGCCCCTGCCCATCCATGGTAGACAATACCGATTGGTAAATGTGCTCCTTACAGTGAACCCGGGTGCAGTCCTTGACACTCAAAGGCAATCACGGTTAACTCGTGTGACAAAATCCCTTGCTGACATCAAAAGTGTTGGTCACAGAAGGAGAATAATGTCAAGACACTTAAGCATACAAACCTCTAGTGAAACTTTCTTGATACTTTTCTAGAACTTCTTGTTTACCCTTCATCAAGTGACTGTCCCTTCTTACAGATGTACACATACTGGTTTTTTCCATCCCCTTTCCTCTCCTACGCCCTTCCTCTTGTCTGGCTAAAAAGATTTCCCTGGAATCTCTGTACATTTAGAATCAGATTAAACCTTTTTTTTAACTTTCTTTGAGGCAGGGATTAGGATTAGTTTTTAATAGCTCTCTCATCATTTACTTTGTATCTGTCTTCTAGCCTTATTTTTATTTTAGGCTCCTTGGCCCAGAAAGCAGGTATTCACTTTTCGTGACACTGTACACAATGATAATTGACCCATAATTAAATTTAACTGACCAAATAAATAAATGAATGAGAAACAAAATTCTATAGGCCCAAAGGCCATATGCAAAAGCTAAGGATGCTTTAAATTGCCTCAAATTTTTGAGAATGCCAAAAGCGGAATAGATGTTTGCACAATTTTATTTAAGGTAAAATACCTTTTCAAGCAAATGCGGTGGGAAAGACTGTAAATATTCCACACAGGGCTGCCTCAGGCCGAGTCTCTTAACTAAGAGGGAAAGTTCAGAGAAATCTGTAAACAAAACGTCTGCCAGAGGTGACAAGAAAACATTAACTCCCATCCCCTCCAGTGAGTGTAATCTTTTAGTGAGGCCAGCTGGCATTTTACACAAGTTTACCTGGTGTCAAACCTGCTGGTAACTGTGTTGTTCTGATTTAGAAATAAAGGATTGACTCAGAGGTGTCTATAAAATCATTCTGCAGGATGATAAATCCCAACTTTAACACCAAAATGAGAGGTAAACCATTAGCTCCGGCTGCTGCTTGGACCTCGTGCTTAACTCAATCTTCAGGATGTCAGTGTGGTTGGGGTGAGGTCACTGGGCAGGCTCCGGGATGGGCTTAGCAAACACAGGGCTGCGCTTGCTCTCTGCTTGATGCAGCTAGCTGCCTGCCGAGGACACCCCCATCTCAGGCCTCGTGTGAATGAGTGGTCCATAAGTCCACAAAGTGGTTTTTGAAATCTGAATAAGAGCTCAGCTATCATCTCCAAAATTGTGGCTCATCAAGTAGAAATTATGAAGAGATCCTGTTTTTCACTTTGTTTTATTGGCAAGCATCCTTAGTGGAACTGACTCTTTCCATAATAAGCTGTCATCGGATACAATTGTTTTGGAATATGGTCTCCGTGTTTGATTGCAGGGTCTGCAGGCTTCAGACAGTAGGAATGCAATGCTTAAGCTTCTTCACTTATTGCCTGCTGGTGTACAAATATAGGATTTGGCAATTTAGCCTAAAGCCTTCGTCTCTCCTGCTATATACACCCACTCTGGGAGGTACTGAGAATGCAACTTTCCACAGGCTCCGAGACAAGAGGAGGCCCATAAAGCCGGAATCAGAGCCAAGGTGTGGGTCTGCCTCATGCATAATCAACCCACAGAATACAGTCTGATGGACCCCTTGCTACTGAACTTTGGCCTCCCCGCCACTGAAATAAAAATAAATAAATAACAGCCAAATCCTTATAAATGCTGAAAAGAAGCAGCTGGTAGCAAAAGAGCACTTTAATAATAGGAATAAAAACAAAGCCAAAGCTGGGAACAAAAAAGGCTTCTGTTTGGTGGGGGGGAGGAGAATTTACGTAAAGAAAGGGATCAAAGCCACTTCTCTATCACGCAGGCCTGTCGAGGAGGAGAAAGAAAGAAACTTCAACATCAGAAACCATTCGGATGCTCCCCCCAAAAATGGAAAGCAATGTATTTTTTTTTTAATCCCTATGTTAACATACTCCACCAGGATATGTTTAGGGTTATTTCCATTTCCTCCTTCGGTTTGAGGAATCACCATATAACAAAAATGATGATGAAACCACATTCTTCTTGTCGGCACACCCGTGCCAGTCCTGCCTGGCAGCTGAGTCTTCTTGAATTTTGTTCATGAAAATGCTCTGCCATTAACCGCTTTCCTGAATCCTTGGTAATTTAGCAATCCATCTATTTAGTGAGGCTAGCTAGGGCCACTTTTATGGAGAAACATTGATTACCCATGACAAGATCTGAATACATGTGCAATGTAAACAATGACTAGGAAAATTTGGTATATTTCTAAAACCGTGTGGGCAACATCGAGGGTTATCCAGCAGTGTAAAACCTGCCAGGATTTGGAAATTTTGAGAGAAGTCAGCTAACTTTGTGTTCTTTTTGCCCTCGCGTGATGTTCAACCCAACCATGAAAGATGAGGGTAAGATTTTGAGATGCAACGTGGTATTCCAGAAAAAGTGTCCGTTCACGATCAGAGTCCTGGCCTCGGCACGCTGTGTGGGCCTGGACGGTGTGAGTCTTTGGGAGCCCCTATGTGCCCCTTTTCCTGCTCTTGCTTTCTGTAAAGGCCCCTTTTAGGCAACCAACTCAAGGAAACCCCAGTAAGATAGAAGGGCCCAGAGTAGCCACCAGGATGACTATAAACAGGCCCATCAGGGGACCCACCCCAAAACATCCATAAGCCCTAGCTGACCAGTGGGCTACTTACCCCCAGGCACAGGTACCCCCAAAAAGACCAATTCCAGATGTTTCCAGGCCTCCTCACATCCCCCCACTTTGCTACACCCCCACCACTGCCTGGGGCAGCCAGTCTCCCCAGTGCTGTGGCGCCCACTGCTCCCTGGCAGGTGCAGTCAATGTCCATCTCCTTTGTTCTGCCCCCAAGAATTTTTCCACCTCCTGACCCCTAGGCCTCCACCCTCTGGGGTCACCCTGCACTTCCTAAAATGGTTGTAGCAAACATCAAATGTAGTAACATCACGTAAAGACAATTTGAAAATTGATATATGTAACTCCACACAGAAGCATTTGTGATGCATGTCCAAAGGTTTTATATAAAGCTTTCAATGTTCCAAAATGTAGAGATGATTAGAGCAGATCAAGTTCTTCCACTGAACTTTAAAGAAAATGAAGACTTCTGTACGCAGAGCTAGGAGTAGACATTGGAGGTGGAAGGCGCAAATGGAAGTGGGAAAATAGATACATGCTTATTAAAATTTAGAAGGTTCTCTCATCAGTGGAGAGCATGGGACAGATAGTATTAAGAAAATTGTTGTTTTGGGTGTCTATGTTTTAAATGGCAAAATTCTCCATCCTTTCATTTCAAATGTTAGTTACAGCGATACTAACAACTCATATACCACATGTCACATCTAAATGGGTAAATATTTACAGCTCAATCTGTATTTCGGCTTTTTTTACACAATACTCCCCATAGTAGAACTGTTAACATCAACCATAAAAAATTCAAAATAGTTTCCCAATTTCCTTTGCTGTTCTTTGCTATAATGGCTGATTTTTTATGTTAATGTTTCTATTGTTTTAATATTCTCTCTTTTCTCATTCATATTCTAAGAGATTATTGTTAGTGCCAACTCATTTGATTTATCATTTAGAGAAAGCACTTGTTCAAAAAGTCAGCACTGGATATTAAATGATGATTGCCTGCAATGAATTCCTTCTCAACATCTGCAAAGACAATTTTGCTTTTTCTTCTCCCACTTAACTCTAAACGAGAGATCTTAAATATACTTCAATAGGCTTCATATCTGCTTACAGAACATCGCCCTAAAATCTAGGATGTTAAAAACAGTATCATTTCTAATGCTTAGTTTTCTTGGTTAACATAAAATGTGCTCATGTGTACCAGGGTAGCCTTGAAATGTGATACATACAATATTCCCTAAAATCCTAGTTAATACCATGCAATTAAAATAATTCTCTTCCGGGATCCCTGGGTGGCGCAGCGGTTTGGCGCCTGCCTTTGGCCCAGGGCACGATCCTGGAGACCCGGGATCGAATCCCACGTCGGGCTCCCTGCATGGAGCCTGCTTCTCCCTCTGCCTGTGTCTCTGCCTCTCTCTCTCTCTCTCTGTGACTATCATGAATGAATAAATAAAACCTTTTAAAAAAAAAAAATAATTCTCTTCCTTTTCATATTATTTTTTTATATTTGTAGAGAGCTTTGTGATTTTTCCACTGTTCTTAATTCTAGAGAATATTTATTTCTTCTTGACAATTGAATCATGAAAGTAAAAGCAGGAGAGTGTGAAGTTGCTCTTTTAAAATGAACTTTCGGTGTGCCCCGGGTGTCACAATCCATTGAACATCCAACTTCATTTTGGCTCAGGTCATGATTTCAAGGTCATGGGATTGTTGGTCCCATGGTCGTTGTTGGACTCCATATTCAGAGGGAGTCTGCTTGAGACTCTCTTCTTCTCCCTCCCCACTCTCCCACCCCTCCCTAAAATAAATAAATCTCTTTTAAAAAATAAATAAATAGAATGAATTTTCAAGTTCTTTAAGCCCTCCCCACTCTCCCACCCCTCCCTAAAATAAATAAATCTCTTTTAAAAAATAAATAAATAGAATGAATTTTCAAGTTCTTTAAGCCCTCATCCAAATGGAAATACTTATGTTAGAAATACTATATGACAGCTCCAACTGTATTTTTAATGTGTATATTGTAGAGTTAATTCCTAACAGTTGGCTGGGGCTTCCTAACATTGAGGCTATGGCAAATAGGATAATTCTAAATTAAAAATGACATCTCAAGAGAAAATGTAGTATACACAAAATACTATCTTATTTTGTCTTTAGAAGAGACATTACCGTGGCCAGCAAACAAGTCAAAATGTCATGTTCAGTGTTTCTTTATGTCACCTTCGTGATAGTATCTGCTATTTTATTTGATGCTGACACTGTTGTTGGATGAACTGGGGAGACCCTAAGCCCTGGGGCCTTGACTCAGCCAGACTTGAAGGAGTTGCCAGAGGTTCTGGTCTTGTCATGAGAAAGAATTCAAGGATAGACATGCAGCCCAGTAGATAAGTAACAGAAGCAGCAAAGTGTATTAAAGCAAGAGGTACACTTTCAAGAGATGACAGCAGGCAAGAGAGAGAGAGAGGGAGAGGGAGAGGGCTTGAGCTGCATGCCTTGCAGGTGAGCTGTGTTCCTTGGGGGTTGGTTTCCATCTTTTATTGACAGTTGTTAACTAGAGGACAGAATAGTTATTACTTGGGGCTGTGCTGGTGCTCTGGAATATGCATATAACAGCTTCCTCTGGTTGGTCCTTCCTTAGTTGTTATCTATCCTAAAGAAATTAACTCCTTGTCCCTTATAAGGAGGATATACACTATTTGCATTATGAGGCATATGTAAAGTGGCGGGGGTGGCATTCGGGTGGGGTGCAGATCCTAGCAAGAATAGAAGCAGGAAAGTGAGTAAAAGGATTTTTATGGGGTCCTTCAGGTTTCCCTATCTCTATAGCAGAGCATTGTCAGAGCATGTTCTATTTTTAGGAAGGATAAATTGTCTGGTAAGAGTGGAATGGAAAGATTTGGAGAGCAGTGGCATAAGATGGTGATGGAGGTCAAGCAAGGGACAGCAGGCAGAGAAAAACTATGGCTTCCATTCTAAGAAGACTAGATTTTATCCTCTTTTCTGTAAATAGTGGGAAGTGAGAGTCAATAAGGTTTCTCAAGCAGAGGGTGAAGGCTAATCATGATGATGATCAGGACTATGAGAATGAGTAACTCTTAGAAAACATATATTCTATTCAAGGCTTTATGCTCCATGCTCCATGCATTATAATATGATTCATCCTTATGATGACTCCCACAACAATGTTCTATGGTTAGTACTGCAGTATTTCTAGTTTAAAGATAGGAAAACTGAGGCATAGGAAATTGAAATAAATTGCCAACGGTCACTATAAATCATAGAGCTAGGGTTTAAAACCAACAGACTACTGCCCTCATTCCTCAGCACTAGACCATAATGCATCATCACACTCCTGTTTTAAAACAAACCTAGCAAGTCCTCCTGGGTGGCTCAGTGGTTAAGTGTTGGCCTTTGGCTCAGATCATGATCCTGGGATCCTGGGATCAAGTCCCACACTGGGCTCCCTGCCGGGAGCTACTTCTCCTTCTGCCTATGTCTCTCCCTCTCTCTGTCTCTCATGAATAAATAAGTAATATATTTTAAAAAATAAATAATGAATATGTAAAATAAACCCAGCAGTAGTCTGGAGGATTGAGTGAGTGCAAAAGAGAATGAGCACATTTAAGAGACTATGCATTCATTGAGTAAATATATAAAGTACATACAGTCTGTGGGTCTTGAATTTAAATGCTGGGGATAACAGCAGTAGACAAAATAATGTCCTTCTTTTCCTGGAGCTATTATAGAATAGTCTAAAAATGGAAAGTGTCTAAATTAAGTTAGAGATAATGTTAGATCAAGAATAGGAAACCAAATCGAGAGGTATTTAGGACCATGAGTAGACAAGCCTTGGTGACATATGAAAAGTAAGCAGAGACTCTGTTGGAAATACAAGAAGGAATCTGAGTTTTCTAAGTTGGGCCATTGGTTGGGTAGCAATGCAGGATTCGTTTGAGAAAACAGAGAATTTCAGACATGTTGAAATGAAGGTAACTTTGGAACATCCAAATGGGAATATAGATCTAGGAAGCCTTTACAAATATTTTTGGGTAAGTAATTAAAAATGTTTTCATACCATTTTATACCCTCTCCTGCCAATATAAGAAGTTCTAAGACTATCATGCACACATTAGCACTCAGTTAAATAACTGAACACATGCCTATTGAGTGTTTATTAAAGTCAAGAACAGGGCCAGTCACTGGAGCACCAGTGGTGAGCAGAATAGACCTTGTCGCTGGCTTTCAGTTTAAGACTAAGCACGTGCATCCTAAATTGCGTATAAGATAGGAGCTTCCTAAAATAAACAGAGTCCTGAGATCAAGATAGCCTCACTGGTAGTTGTGGAAATGCAAATCAAAACAAGGAGGTACCATTATTTATCCATCAGATAAATGAAGAACTAGTAATGCTCAGTGCTGGCAAATATCAGGGGAAACAGGCTTTCTCCCACACTGTAGGTGAAGAGCTATAACATTTTGAAAATAATATGGCAACATCTTCTAAAATTCAAAATGGGCAAATTTCTCATCTGGGATACAAAAGCAATGGTACCCATTAATATAAGTACAAAGATGTATTGCAAAATTGTTTGTAATAGCATAAACTGGTTTCAACTTGAATACCCATCCGTTGGGTAGTCATTGTTGCTATCCACCAACAAACTATTAAATTAAATCATATATCATTTAATATTAAGTATCTCTTGAACATAATATAAAGGTGTACGTGGTTGGGTTTCAAAAGGCGTGCATGATATATTGAGTGATGGGGCCGTTACGCAGAATAGTATTCCTATTGGAAGCTTATTTTGGTTCTCTGAAGAAAGACTTTGTATATATATATTTTTGAATGAATGGAGGGGAAGATTTGAAAGGAGGCTGGTTCTTCCACTATCTCAGGTGGGCACAACTAGAAAAAGGATGAGACACTATTGACTTGTTTGCTTTTTTCATAAATGACTTCCTAGCTTTTGTAAGCTAAAACACATTTTTAAAAAAGAGATAAGAGAAAAGCCATCATAGTTTTTAAATAACAATTCATTGATGGCTCAAAGAAAAAAACTTGGAGGATTGAAATGGGCTCAAAGAACCTGTCCTAACATAATTAGCAAAAATGATCTTTGGTATATATATCTGGAGTCCTCATGAAAACATTTGCGTATTATACAATAAAAAAACAAAAAGTAAAAGGCAATCTGAGGCTTTTAATTTGTGCTGTTCCATATTATATTGTTTACGTTGTGCCTATCACAAATATCTCACAAAATTTTTTTTAAAAGAGCAGCAATTAACTAAATGGTATAATTTCATCATTTAAATATTCACCTCTACTGTTGACAGCTTTTTATTTTAATAGTATGTTCTCTTAATAGAAAAGGCACCACATCAGTGTGGAGAAAAAGCTCAGAAATACAGAAAAGCATAAAGAACACAAACATTTCCTGTATCCTGTTTTTTACATCCATTTCTTTGACAGTGTAGTCTATACCCAGCCAGTCATCCATCTTTGACAGTGTAGTCTATACCCAGCCAGTCATCCATCCATTTACCCATTATTTAATCCATTGTACCTAATTTTTTAAATAAAAAACTCACATATGGTTTTGTATGAGGCTTTTTTACTTCCCTCGAGAATATCAGGAATGCTTTCTTGTGTCTCCTACAATACTGTTTTTACTGGCCACAGAGCGTCCCTTTGAGTACGTGTATAATAACTTATTCAACGAGTTTTCTAGGACTAGATATTTGGGCTGGTAAGTTTTAGCAGAAACAAATATGCACAACACTTCTATCCAAATTTTCATGGCTACTTTCTAACATAGTCTTGTGATTACTTTTTCATTTTTTTAAGGTAGACATAAATTTTCTTAGTAGATTCAAGATTGGATTTGGTAAGGGTGCCCCGAACATAAAAGGTTGTTGGCAACTTCTGAGTCCTCCACCAGGCAAAACAAATGGATACAGATGGTATGTTGGGCCTGGGTCTCCAGGGACAGCAGAGGGCAAAGCGATCTGAACCATACCAAGACCTACACCACTACACTGTGACCTGGACCAAAGATGCCACAAGACCCCATAGCTCGTTCTTCATTTTGTAGTGGACTTGAATGAGACGATGATAATTATTGATCCAACAAACTATAATAGCTTTCCCCAAGTCCTTGGGGACTGTTGTGCAAATGTGTACTTAGGGACTCTTAAATACTGCTTATTAATGGCTTGACAGGCCTAACAGCTCCGAAGGAGCCATTAAAGACCATGGTGTAAATCCTTTTGAGTTCTTACTCCTTAGACTCAACCTGGGGAGATGGCCCCATGTGCCGTGAATCAGGCTGCTCGGAGTAGCAAGTGATGCTCTAACTTCTGGTACATCCACAGTATCCAGAACAAATTGGTGATTTCCCCCAAAATTCATTGCTTCTTCCACTTTTCTCCCTTTAACATAAGATATTTAATTCATTCTCTTAGACTTTTAAAAATAGCGTGGATATTTCCTTAGGGACTTTACCTCTAATTTTCCTAAACTGTTTCTATAGATTTTAGAGCTATAGTGAAAAGTTTTAGTCTTGACAATGACTGGAATGAAGTTTGAAAAATGTATTTCTACCATTTTTTACCTTGTTAAATATTTCATTATTGGTTGTCAACCGTATCAACACAGCCCAACTAGCAGAAAAATCAAAACTTTTAACACTCATCATCAGTGCTGGAGGCTTTGTGAGCTAGACTATATCATCACTGACACATTTTCAACTTCTCCCCAGATCACACTGCAATGGTGAACCGTGGAGCAAACTTTCGCTTGGGCCCCACAGAGTGCTCCAGTCAAGCACGTATTTCTTTCATAACCAAGTTCGTCTGAGACACTTATGGTGGCCAAATTACAATGTTTTGCCAGTACGGATCTCATTTTGAGTTATCTTCTTTGTTTTACATTTCTAATCTGGAGGACTGAACTTCCAAGGCCTATGATATGTTGCCGGAGGAGCACACAGGGGTTTAAATTGCATCTTTTCAATGCGTTCTGGCACTGCAGCCCGAAGCCAATACTTGTTTTTTAACTGGCAACCTGCCTCCCACGAATGGAGGAAGCAGATTGCCTCTTTGCTGAATACTTAGACAAGGTACTGATATAACAACAGTGGACAAGCAGCTGGGAGCTGGGCTGTCAGCCTGTCACACACTGACAAATCTGTTGTTCATATTCAGGCAGGATGTGTGTGTTTGCTGGCCATCAGCATCATCCATCTAGCGCGGGCCATGCGGGCTAGCCTCTCCCCCACATGCCTATGGACCAAATGCTGTTATTACATCTTTCTGAAGGATCTCAACTAAACAACTCATTCGCTTTTTTATGATGGGGCCTGGCAAATGAGACAAGTAAGATAGCCTGCTCAATTTTTGTTTCTCGTTCTTCGTTCAACTCACCAAGACAGCCTGGATTGCCACTTCACGTCACATACATAAAATCATAATTCTAAATGGCTCCACACTGCTTTTCTGAAAATCCACATAGCAGAAGGAAGGGCAAATATAACAAATATTAAATTAAAGTGTTGCTGTTTGAGGGGAAAACAATCATTTGAACACAATGTGGGATGAGTTCTTTTGTTTTGTTTTTGTGTTTCTTTTTCTTTCTTTCTTTTTTCTTTTCTTTTCTTTTCTTTTTTTTTTTTTCTTGTCTTTTATTTTTTAGGCAGTGCTGACTTTCAGAATGATCTCTAACATATTTCCCCTAGAGCCACAGAATTTGTAACAATCAGACTCTCACTCTCTCTGCAGATTCATTTCAGGCTGAATGTGAAACCCACCTAAGACTAAATTTACAATTCCCTGGCCAAACCATATCTATATTTATATGGGCTTTGTAAATCAATGAAATATATATATTTTTTAAATGTAGGCATTTGGGGGAATTTAAAAGTGATTGAAGCTATATTCCAGAGTTTCTGATATGATGCCATTTACCTTTTGTTGGTCCTTAACTAGAAAATTTAAAGACAAAATTCTGGCTATGGATTATTGATCTATATCAGTTAAACAATGTGTGTGTATGTATGGGTAGATAGATCGATAGATACATTTCTCATTTATCAGGTTTTTTTAGTTCC
The DNA here is from genome assembly GCF_048418805.1 of Vulpes vulpes. Taxonomy (NCBI): domain Eukaryota; kingdom Metazoa; phylum Chordata; class Mammalia; order Carnivora; family Canidae; genus Vulpes; species Vulpes vulpes. The sequence continues at coordinate 103,951,579 of NC_132784.1, read as the reverse complement.
CATGGTCAGCCTAAGAGCTTTCTTCTGAGAAAGTATTTTGTGCAATATTTCAGATAATCTGATCCATAACATCCACAGAAATGTACAGTAACTCCAAAAGTTAGAACAACTTGTCAAGTGAAAGGCACAAATGATACTGAAATGCCATATTAACATTTTAGCATTTAAGAATTGTATATTCCTAATGTTAAAAGCAATACTTCACTGCAGTTTGCAATTTAATGTTAAAAGTTATTTAGGTTAAGTACACTTTTATCTTATCAGTAAGGATTAGTTAAGACAATAATCATGTTTACTATTTACTGAATTCTCACGCTTTATTAGAATTTTCCTTTGCTGTGTTAATATTTGTTAGGAGAAAGAAGAAAGAGATCTATTAATTTTGTAATTGGTAGAGGAGTAAAGGAAAACATCTCGCAATGCAAATGAAAAAGCCCCAAAGAATAGTTTTCTTTTGTTCACTATCTACAGTGCCTATTACAACTGCATAATTATTCCGACATAAACACAGAAATTAAGGAGTGATATTCACTACTGATTTTCCTAAAATTCTTTTTTTTTAAAGATTTTATTTATTTATTCACGAGAGACAGAGAGAGAGAGAGAGAGAGAGTCAGAGATGCAGGCAGAGGGAGAAGCAGGCTCCATGCAGGGAGCCCAACGTGGGACTCGATCCCGGGACCCCAGGATCACACCCTGGGCTGCAGGCGGCGCTAAACCGCTAAGCCACCTGGGTTGCCCCTAAAATTCTTTAAAAGACATGAACTTTCAAGGATGGCAAAGGAAGCAAATTATTGTGGTAAAACTTTTATTTAAAGGTAACAAATTAAAATTAATTATATATACATGTGAGGAAAAATATGTATCAAGTAATAGTCTACTATTTAGGAAATACAACTTCTGTTTTGAGAATAGCATAATGTGAACGTACTTTTAACTGGGGAAATATCTTTGATTCCTAGAAATATTATTATTCCCTCGACTTACCTTGGTTTAAAGTATAACATAGCTTTAAGCAAGTATTTTACTTTGTCACAATATGTTTCCCACATTTTTATGGTCCTGAATGAGAAGAAAAGTGAAAATATGCTGTTTGAATCAGTAGTGCAGAAAAAATGTGAAGGATTGGTTCATACTTTGGAAATGAATTTATCCTAATAGAAAATAAACCATAAATATTCAAGAGGGCCAAATAACTCATGTCAACTTTAATAATATCCACATTAACTCCTCTATATATTCTCAAGTTTTAGGATTGCGCCTATTTTTTAATACAATAATGATGTATTCCTCCTCCTTAGAAGATTTCTGGGTGCTCTGTATTCTGTCCTGAGACTCTAGTGATTTTTGATTGACAGAAAGATTACCTAATAAACCTTCACTACAAACTAATTAATCACTTTGAATACAACACTAAATTGGCAGGCATAAAAAAAGCAAATGAGATGGGTGTTGAAGACCATTTTCGAATGACCTTAGTGAAAAACTGAGTACGGATTTAATTTTTCTTTCCTACTCTTTTTCATGTTCATGGGAACCGGTTCAAATGTACCCTTTCATCCCTTTCTCCCTATGCTTGCCTCTCTATAACTGCCTCCCAAAAAACATTTAGTTTCCTTGAATGAAACCGTACCAAGAATCAACAAGTATTTGCTGAGCTCTGGGATAAGAGTACAATAGTGCTGCCAGTTACAGTTATAAAATGTCAAGTTTTCATGTAATATTCTGGACCTCTTCCCGCCAGGGGTAGGGAAGAGGTCCAGAATATTTGGCCTGTCTCAGCTTCTACAGCACTCTGTCCATATTACTATAACAGCGTAATGACTTTTTATACGTCTGGGCTCCTTACAGAAACATCTTTTATTCATTTCTGTATCCTCTGCACATGACATAATATCTGACACTCAATACTGGTGTAATAAATGCATGCTGTTGAGAACAAAAGATGGTGGTTTTCAGTTAGTTTTCCTATGAAACGACGATTTCTCTGCATTTTCATGCCCACTCAAAAAAGTCAAAAAGTCTATTATGTATTTTGGCTAGAAAGACAATCAGAATCAAGATCCCTTGTTCATTGTTTTCTGTTTGTTTTAAAGGAGAGAAAAAGAAAAATAAAGAAATATCTCGATCAGTCCTGACCACTAAGCCAACTTAATGTTACACATCTGATCCTGGAAGATTGAGACATGCTTGTTTTGTCACTTTCATTTGTGTCGGCTGATTTGGTGACAGAGGATCCTCTTGGGCTTTCCACCTCACTATATATGCATCACCACTAACATTTCCATTACTCTGGTCCCACCAATCTCTGGGATTAACAGCTCTGTTAAAGGGGAAAAGATTTTTTAGTATAAAGCAGAGGTTTCTTCAATCCATTCAAGGCATATATATCTCCCCCAGTCCCTGGTCCACTTTCCTTTGCTGTTTATCTCAAAAGGAACAGACACCGTCCTCCAGAAATCTACCTTATTTGCCACCATCTCCACTTCCAACTGACTCAGACACACAAAGAATGCCTCCATCTTTTGTGCTGTATACCTCATGTGATCAAAGTACTAAGACGGGGGTCCTGAGACCCTGCAGGAACAAGAACATGTTCTGATTCTCTCTCTGTTTCCACTTGCAACAAGTAGCCTCTTCTGGTTTATCTGCTATTCATCTTCTCACCTCAGGCCTAAAAATAAATAAGGACAAAAAATCAACACGGGACAGTCCAAAGAAGCACAGCCCTCCTAATTTATCACTTTGGAAGGGCTGTACCCACCCCCAGCTCTAGCCTGAGTTGGCCCCTCTGTCTCCCAGGGTTGCCTGCAGTAGCTTTTGTCTGCTGTTCTCGTTCATGGCTGGCTGCCTGTGCTGGATGAGTGGGTCCTGGGATCTGTCTGTTGAACTCCAAACACAGACATCCCTCCGACCAGACAAGCTGTGGCTTCCCGGGATACTAATGAGCCCCCAGCTATTTCCTGGATCTCTCCTTTCCATCTCCTCTCCCCCCACCCCACCCCACTTCTTCTCTGCCTCCGGCCTCCCTTCCTGCCCCCCACTCCCAGGCCAGCCCTGCCCCTTCAGCTCCCTCTCCCCTCTGCTTTTATCCTGGCAGCTCAGAGACAGAGAGGGAGAGAGGAATTATTTATTGTGCGTCTGTTTAAAATGAAAGGCTTTTACATTTTAATGAGCACTAAATAGGTGCGAGGAAATATTGTTCATTAGCTGTAATCTGCGGAATTGCTTGAGTGAACTTCCTTTGGAGGCTGCTTTAAACGGTTCACTCAAGTAAAGCAGTTTGTATGGTAATTAAGGGAGCATTTTTCTGTCAACATCTGTGCTGCTATTTATAACAGGGGAGGTAGCTCGCAGCCACACCGGAAGAGCAGCAAGGGGTAGGTGCTGGGAGATGCAGGTACAGTGGGGCTGCTGCTTGGGTTGGTGGTGGCACAACTATTTCTTCTTGGCACCTTTACAACCATGACAAGCTCCTTTTTCTTGCTTTCCTTCCACTCATGTCTAATAATTCTTAAAAAAAAAAAAATCCTTCCCCACTCTTCCCAGCTAGAAGAATTATCTCTCTGACATCTCTTCATTAATCACATCCCTCACTTGGCAGCCCAGGCAGGGAGATTCAAGCTGCTTTGGAGGAGCAAGTGGTCTTCAGTTTTGTCACATGGTTTCTTTCTGTTTGTCACCCATTTTTCTCTTGAGTCCCCTTCCACACACTTGCAGTGGCCGCAAGAAACCAGGATCAGAACTTTGCAATTTGAGGCAGGCAGAGAGTGTTGGAAAATGAAGAACTAAATTGGATATTACCAAATGCCTGCACTTGGAGGGAACCAGTCATCTCTCTACAGCACATGATGTACAGCGTCCCAGCAACTACTCTGATTTGATGTTTCCCTTAAGTGCTTTGGAGGTCTGTTTGCCTTCTCCCTGGCTCTGCATACCCTCAGACTAGAGAGATCCAGGAGAGGGTGCCAGTCTGGTAAGTTCCAGGGACAGGAAAGTAGGGCAAAGGAGGTTTGTTAGGAGGGTGGCCTGGCTTTGCTGATGCCAAGACCAGGAAAAAGAGCAGGCCATCAACAGAGGCAGAAAGCCCGTGGAAGGGCAGGCCATGGGAGCTGGTGATCCTGCAGTCAGGGCTGGGGTTGGGCAACGCTCCAACATTTGAAGGGATTGCAGAACAGGTCAGAACCATACCTCTGGGTGAAGTGGGAATTGCTGAACGTAAAGTTAAAGCAGAAAACTTTGTGTGGGAATAAGACAAAGATTCCATTCTTGGGTCCGATGAAGTATGAGGTCTGGGCAAGACCAGCAGCCATCCCAACTGGGTATGCTACCCTTGAACAAAGTGATAGGTCTTTTTAAATCTATGACTGCAGGCAGAATTTTTCCAAAAATCTCAAAAGGAACAGTTATTTTCCCTTGCTCTGAAGGTTATAGCAATTTTGGAACAAGGTATCAAGATGATCTCAACCACTGAAGAAGACCAGAGATCATTTACCAACTAGATTGGGATTCTTAAACACAAGGAAAATATTCTATTCAGCTCTCTATGTCTTCATTCCTCCCTCCCTCTTTCTTTTTCTCTTTCTTTCTAGTAGGTACTCAAAATAAATATCTTTTGAATGAAATAATCTACAAGTGAGGATTCTGTTAATAATTGGAATGATATGATAATGGAAAAATGAAATAGAAAAATGAGAGTGATAATTGATCATTTTTCTTCTATTGGAGAACCTTTATTTAATCAGTGAATTAGGAAAGAATCAACAGCCTTAAAATTGAATGCTCTTGTTCATCCCATTCAAAATCCCATTTGGAAAATACACTGAGAAACTCATGTCAAGTGCTCATTGAATGGGATTGTATGGTGCACACAGAAGCTCTACCAACTTCTGACTACTTTTGTCATAACTCTGAATATCATGAACTCTCTCTCTTTATCAAATATCATCTTCACTGACAGAACATATAGTTAAGCACAGTATTTTATCCCTATGCTATTTTTGTCTTGACTGTATTTGTATTTGATTATTAATTGATGTTTGGATTCTGTATTTTGTCCCAAGGCAACTTCATTAAATGATTTTTAAAGCGTCAAATGAAGAGATAAAAAGTGTGGTACACTTCAGATAAAAATAATTTACACTTGGAGATAACATGAATAACCCAAATCCACAAGTGACCCCCAAATACTTGTCAATTTAAAATAACTGCCTTTCAGGACACGTGGATGGCTCTGTTGGTTCAGCTGCCAACTCCTGGTTTTGGTTCAAGTCATGATCTCAGGGTCCTGAGATTCAGTTTTCTTTCAGGCTCGTGCTCAGGGCAGAGTCTGCTTGTCCCCCCTTTCCGCCACTGCCCATCCACCCCCCACCTGCATGAATAAACTCTTTAAAAATAAATAAAATAAAATAAATAAAATAAAATAAAATAAAATAAAATAAAATAAAATAATAAAATAACTGCCTTTCCATACTCTAACAATACAATTAGACTGGGGAAACCATCTCATCTGATCTTTTCCCTCATTATACAGTTCCTTCTCTAAGGGAAAGATTAGAGTAAGATATGGAAGAGGAGACAACATAGAAAGAGAAGAATGTTTAGATTTGGAGCTTGGAGAGACGTTCATATTAAAAATGAAAATCTAGGAGTCCTTGATCAACAGGTGCTAGTAGAAATCATGGGAGTGAAGGAGATTTCTCAGAAGCAGGAGAGACGATCTCCAAAATGGACCTTGAAGAGTGTTAACATTCAAGATTTGAGCAGACCAATAGCAGTGTGGTTGACATCATTCTGTGTCTTTCCACAGTACAAAAGTCATCTGCCTTTGACACACATGTGGAACTTGCTACTGGTTGAAAGCCAAATGTCTATGGTCATGATTTTTCCAGATTGATGGAAGTGAACACATCCAGAGGGTAGTCATTATTCATGCTCCTTCAGGTATCATTTTCTGCAAATTACCTACAATACTCATAGAAATTCTAAAAATATCAAATCTTCACATTTTTTCTTACAAATAAGATTGAAAGTTCCTTGAGGGGAGAAACCAGGTCCCATAATTCTTTCTGTTTTCAACTAGACAGAGGGCCTATATATAGGGAATGCAAAATAAATGTCTATTGATAATTTAAAAATGACTCTGTAGGTACTTATCATTAATAAGACATTTAATCTCTATATTCTTTTATCTGATCATTTGTGAATTTAACAAAGATTTGAGTGCCTACCATGTACTGCTACAGTCTTATGGATGCAGCTTCAAGTGTAAAAAGTGTCAGATATTTTCTTATTTTACATTTACATTTTATATTCACATTTTAGTTTATTATTAAGGCAAAGACAACCATTTAATGACTTATAAGAATTTATTTTTAAAAATAAGTATGCTGATTTTTAATGAAACCAATCGGATATCATCTTTTAAAGTTTTCCTTTTCATGGTCGGCTTAATGTGGTTCTTTTCTGTCTTGTATTTTGCTCACTTGGGTAAGATAGAGTCAAATATTTTAAAATAATTTCTTCAAAACTGAGAGAGGGAGTTTCCCTTCATAGGCTTCATGTTCAATTTTATTAGTATTTATTAGGAAGGCAGTATATGATGTGTGCCATTAGATTATTTTAAGCTGAGCCCATTTTTATTACTGCACGTGAAAAAATAGATTTTGATCATGGAATTCAACATGTGTAATCAACAAATTGCATTGTTTTGCAAACTTCAGCTTCTCACTTAATTTAGGTGTCATTACAGGTATCATCACACTGAAATTCAGTATTAGGAGCCAACAGGGCATATTTTGGTGCTCCATTAACATTTGCCTTGGAATTAAAACTTGATGCGTTCAACCACCTGCTGCATATATTAATGGACCCCTAAAACATGCCCCAGAGTGACATGTTTTAGTACACACACAGAATGGTTCTTTAACTTTCCACTTAATTTTAAAACGTTTTTCCCCAAATATTTTCTATAAAGTGCTTTTCTCAGCCTAAAACACACTCTTTAAAAACTTCACAACTGGAGTATAAAAGACAATTAGAACACATTTATTAGACCGTTTTTCTATATTGTTTGTAAAACATCTCAATGAATATGTAACTGGAGAAATAACAATCACCACTGGAAAGAAACCAGAGGAAACTTTTGCCTCAACCTGAGTTAGAGGAGATGACTTAAAACATATTTCAGAGTGTTGGCCAAGGTTTTATCTATGAGACACTGAGAAGAACAGAGGTGGGGGCTGAAAAGAGCTAAATCACTTTGCATAAGAAGTGGTAAATATGGTGAAAAAAAAATAGCAGAAGAGTCTGAGAAGGGATGGAGACAATGAGAAAATAGGAGCGCAGGTGATGCCATTCATGCAATGTGACTGTGGGGCTGTCAATGGGAAGGGTTTGTTCTAGCCAAGTTCTAGTTGTTTGCTTCACTATGACAGAAATCCCTCCATACCTTCACATTTTGTTCAAGTCTGATATGTGCATGAATGCCTTGTGGGACTACTATGTTGAACTGAGAATGATTTCTTCCAGTCTTTTAATTTCTTCCATATTGGAGTTGATGATACCTGGGAGAGGGACAGTGCATGGAGGACAACTCAATTCACAAAACTGTAGTTAGAGCCCATGTTGATCAGTCTAACAAAGAGAACTTTCCAGGAGAACTCTGGTCTGAAGCACAGGCCCTGCAGTTACTAACTAGGTAACCTTCCAGGGATTATTTACCTATCTTACTTATTCTCTGTTTAGATCCATAGAAGATTCTAGCCAAGATGAATTACAGAATCTGTGATAGCCCCAATTTCCTCATTGGTAAAATGCCAAGAACAATTCCTGACAAAAGTATTGTTTTTAAAAGTGATTTTCAAACTTCCTTACCGTTTTCTCATTGATTCCCCCAAATGGAAGGCAGGACAGCCCTTCCTATATGAATCCATGAACTTAGGATATATTATTCATAAGAATTCCAATAATTGATTTTTGTTTTTGTTTTTAAGATTTTATTTATTCATACACAAGAGACACACAGAGAGAGAGAGGCAGAGACACAGGCAGGGGGAGAAGTAGGCTCTCTGGGGGGAGCCCAACATAGGACTCGATTCCAGGACCTGAGGACCATGACAGGAGCCAAAGGCAGACACTCAACCACTGAGCCATCTGGGCCCCACCCAAATAATTGATTTTGATTTAGACTGGACTTTGGAAAATTTTCAAATGTGGGAACCTTTGGATATTATCCTATGGACATGACAGTTATTCTTAATCACCATTGCTTTTGTGATTTAATGTTTTTATGCATTATTTACTGAAAGTGGTTTCAGTTCATAAGCAGTATCGTGTAGTGGTTTGAGCTGTGTGAAGTTACTCATCCACTCTGGGCTTTAGTTTCCTCATAAGGTTGATATGAGGATTAAATAAATCATATCTACAAAGGACTTCGAATACACTCGTTAAATAGTAAATGTTCTGCTCACATTAACTTTAGAGGATGTGATCTTTTTTAAAAAATTAATGGACTTTATTTTTTTAGAACAGGCTTAGGTTCACAGCAAAACTGAGTGGAAAATACAAGGAGTTTCCACATACACATCCTGCCCCCAAGCCTTTCCTACTATAAACATCTCATTCCTATCAGGGTGGCACATCTATAATAATGGATGGACCAACATCAATGTATCATTATCAACCAAAGTCAATAACCTACATCAGGGTTCACTCTTAGTGTTGTACATTCTATGGTTTTGACAAATGTATTCACCTCTATAGTATCATACAGAATAGCTTCCCTGCCCTAAAAATCTCCTATTCCCTACCTATTCATCCCTCCCTTGCCCAAACCTCTGGCACCCACTGATCTTTTTCCCATTTCTATGTTGTTTTTCCCAACATTTCCCTTTCATTAAAAATAATAAATCATTACTACACCCTCATAGGAAGCAGGCACTTTATATAAATTATTTAAACATTGTATCTTGTATAAATTATTTTATTTAATCCTAATCACAGATTTACAATGTAGGGATTATTGTTCTCATTTTATAGATGACAAAATAAGGTTCAGAATTTAAATTCTTATACCTTCCAGATACTTTTAATGTATTAAAATTGTTGAATTAAAAATGGTTTGGATTTTGAATTACAAAATCATTTGATATATTGTACTAGCTACTCTAGAATATTTTATGTATCTTGCTTTCAATTTAAGAAGCCTATATATATATATAAGCCTATATATATATATGAATATATATATTCAATTTAAGAAGCCTATATATTCAGAGTATTCATAATAGATTAAGTTCTATACAGTATCTTTATAAACCAGCAACTATTGGTAAAATGTTGGTATTAGTTCAAGATTTCATAATGTGCTTACCTTCATATGCATATTAATTTATAAGTGAAGTAATTCTTTGTAGACATTTTGTCAGGTACATTCTAAGTTATGATATTGTATTGATAGAAACAAATGAATAAAACTTCTACCATATTTGTAGCTTAGTCTGAAATTTTTTTTGATACAATATATTCATAGTATTCAGATATTCTTTTTTTTTTAAGATTTTATTTATTTATTCATGAGATACACAGAGAGACAGATTGAGAGAGAGAGAGGAGAGACAGAAAGAGGCAGAGACACAGGCAGAGGGAGAAGCGGGCTCTATGCAGGGAGCCTGACGTGGGACTCGATCCTGGGTCTCCAGGATCACGCCCTGGGCTGAAGGCAGCACTAAACCACTGAGCCACCTGGGCTGCCCAGTATTCAGATATACATGTATATGATGATAACCCTATATCAAATTCTTGGATGAATTCATTTTTCCTTTGCCTTATTTTAATCATTCTATTATTTATAAATTTTGATGTGTTATCAAGATCACAGACTTTGTTTCATACTTTGGTCACTAATTCCATCATTACTATATGCTCTAAGGTATGATAAATTATGAATGGATTACAAGTAAAAATACTTTGAGATAGAGTACAATTCAATATTTGACTTCCAAACTGTATGGTGAATAAGTGGACTCACTCATAGAGTCTGATAAGGACATACATCCAAAAAATTTATCAATGAATCTAGTGAGTAAGTTAAAATATTCAAATACATTTACTCAACCAACACACTGCTTAAAGTTATCACAGCTACCTGCTTTGGGGGCAAGTGAGTAAGAGTCAGATGTTGTACTTTTGGAGTTTTCTCAAGTTTTAGATTTCTGCTGAATAGAAAATGAAGCATTTCTAATTCCTAACCCTCAGACTCAAAATGCACAAAAAATCAAACACTGAGGGAAAATATTTTATAATGTTCTGTGCACAGCAAAGAATTAGAAATTATGAAGAATGTATAAGAAAAGCATTTGACTTTTGCCTACAAAAATTCTACAGTATACTGGAAAAGAGAGGGGGAATATATATATATATAAAAAGAGAGCGAGCCTATGGAGGAAAGATTATGGAGCAACATGTTTGCCCCTCTGTCCTTCCTCTCCACCAATTCATTCCTGCCCATCTTTCAACATTCTTCTCAACACTGAAGTCTGAAGATTTTATCAAAATCCCCACAATAATCTCTATTTTGGAATTCCTTAAACACTTAGAGAAGGTCAACGCCGTATTACATTTTCGCTACTTATATTATTTTCTATGTGTTACATATAAATTTCATTAAAAAACAGAATAGGGGCACCTGGGTGGTTCAGTTGGTTAAGGGCAGTTCAGGTCATGATCCTGGAGTCCTGGGATTGAGCCCCACATCCGGCTCCCTGCTCAGTGAGTCTGCTTCTCCCTCTCCCTCTGCCCCTCCCCACCCCTCCTGTGTACTCTTTCTTTCTTAAATAAACGGACACATAAAATATTTTTTTAATTGTTTTAAAATGTAAAACAAATTGCATGTCCTAAGGAATACACATGCTTCCTTTCCCCTGAAATCCTCTTCCATGTCACTTTCTCTGCCTACCGCATCTCTCTCCTTTGGCTGTCATTTCTCCATGGGAAACAGTTGTGCTAGATGCCTCTCCCATGTGCAATACAGTTATCTTGGAGTGCCTGGGTGGTGCAGATGGTTGAACATCCAACTCTTGGTTTTCCCTGGGCTCGTGGTCACCGGGTCGTGGTCTCAGGGTCATGGGATCAGCCCCTGTGGGACTCTGCACTCAGCATGGAATCTGCTTGGGAATATCCCTTCTTCTCCCTCTGCCCCTGCCACTCATGCTGTCTATCTCTCTTTCTCTAAAATAAATACATAAATCTTTTTAAAAAATAATACAGTTATCTTTTACTGCACTGTATGAGATTGTCTTATCCAGTAAGACTTACATATTTGACTACTGGGACTCTGGCTTATTTTCTGATATATACCCAAGGGTTAGCAGAGTACTGAATACAAAATTGGTGTTCCATAAAGCAAATAGAATTTGTGGCAGCATTTTATTTATTAGAGATTGAGTTGAGTTGGTCATTGAAGAAATGACTGTCAGCTATTTTTGAGAAGTCTCAATTCCTTTCTTTTTTCATATACCTTATTGTTCTTTTATAAATCCTATTAACTCTGCCTTATATAGAGAATCTAGCCTTTTCTCACCATCCCCACTTATAAATACTCTCTTCTATTCAACAGATGTTTTGGCTAATGCTAATCGTTGAGGAAAATGGCAATGGGGACTCACTAGTGGGCAAAAAACATTTAACATGAAGGAAACTTCAAATCTGGCCAAAAGATCCACTACATATCTGTTTGTTGTCACCACTAACATTATAATAGTCTAAGGCTTGTGATTTATAAAGCCCTTTAGCATTCAAATTTCTGATTTGTATAGGATTCCTTCAGAGTAGGTATTCTTGTGCCTTAATATGCCTGAGGAAAAAAGCTCCAAAAGAGAGATATGCCCAGGATGACATAAGTAATTAAGTGGATAGAATTGGGACTAAAACCGAGGCCTCATGATTTTTAGTTCAATGCTGATTCTTCAGTGTTACAAATTTATATATTATGTTAGTATCACTAAAATGTTTTGTTACTTTATAATTTCATATTATTTTTTAAGTATGTAAATTAAAACTTAAGTTAGGTGTCCCAGGGGATTAGCTAAGCACTTTTACCCCCAGTAAATGCAGAGAAAAAACATGAAAAATACACATAGAAATAATATTAAAATATGATTTATTAGAAAACAGTGGCCTCAAAAATAATCAAGTCTTCTCTCTGAAGTCTACTGAATATAACAAGAAAATTGCTTTCAAGGGTATGTGAAATGAGATTTCAGATTTAATTTTGTTGCTTGGGACTACCTATCTTCATACAGGTGTCTACTCCATGTCAGCATTTGATGTTGGCCATTGATTTTTAACCTCATTTAGCATAATATTATGAACAGTAATGTATATGAGGTATTAAGTATTAATAATTTATTGTTCTATTTGTATATAGGCAACTGATAATCTTTTTCAAATGGATTTTTTTCTGTAACTCTAAAGAAACTACAAAAAAGTAATAAGTTGTCAGAGGGGTACAGCGCTGATGATAGCAATAAAAAGCCTACAATTCACAGAATCACTGATCATCAGGTTTGTGCAGAGCTCATACAGCTGATGTGCCTTTTCAGGTCGTAGGTATTTGCCTTGGGGTGTGTGCTCCTTGAAGGGAGAATGTAATGCTTCATCCTCCTGGTCAGTGCTCATTTAGCTGTAAGGAACAGAAATTCACCTAAAGAAGCTCAAGGGCACAGCATGGGAGGAGGTAATTCCGGAGATGGAAGAGAACCCTACAGAAGCATATTTAACCGAGGAGAGGACATAGCCACACTTCATGGGACTGGAAAAATTGCTCCAGAGCTACTATATCCATCTTTACATGGATATAGTTACATGATTCATTATCTCTGCTTCTTTCTATTTATCTGTACTGTTATTTTCTCTACTGACTAATTTCTCCTACGGGGCTCTGGTTTCTGTTTATTTAACCTACCACGTTCTGGTTTGTTCTAGTGGTAACCTCAACTCAAAATGACATTTTGCTGTCAGTTTCTGTGTATCTTAATTGGAGAAAGGGAAGGAGGAGGGAGTGAAAAAGAAAACAACAAAATCCTCTTGGTTCTAGCCAAGCTAAGCTAAGCTATTAGTTCCCCTCAGAGTCCTGTATTTCCCTCCAGTCCTATCAGCTGAAACCAGAGGGATACATAAACAGGGCTGCCTAAGCCCAGCCAAGGGGTCTAGAGGCCAGGAAAGAATTTGAAAGTAGGAAGCAGCCGCTGAAGGCAGCGATAATCGTTTTTGCTATGTCTCTTTAGGTCACTTGGTAGACCTCCTTCTTCATGCATTATGGGTGACAAGTCTTGAAGAAGATGAAAAGGCAACAGGGAGAAATTTCTCTCTCCTTCTCTTTCTCTCTCTCACACACACAGACACACATGCCCGCCCCAAGATAATGGTTTTAAAATAACCTTCTGTCTCCTTTTTCTAACTATTTTCTACAGATTTCACCTTGCCTTAATAAATATCATTCCATATGCTTCTAGTTTTATGGTAATAATGAGGAAAGGGAAGGAGAAAAAGGAGATATGAAGTCAGATTATTATTACAGTTGAATGTTGGAAAACCAGCTGGCAAGTTAGAATTTACTGCTGTTCATTAATCAGGTACCGCTTAGATCTCAAATATAAGATTTCCTACATGCATATTCTTGTACAAGGTTAGGAGATGAGTATAATAAAGGTAAACATTCAATGATGATATAACGCCTTGCATTGTCTGGTAAATTACTTTGTGAATATGTTTTAAAACTTAAGAATTTTTTGTTTTGCTTCTTTCTGGATGGAGCTTTTATTATAATTTTTTGTGTATACCATTGAAAGGCAACCAAAAAAAGAAATAATATTTTGATATCATGGAAAGTTGATGCAAGGAAAGAGGTTTGAATTTGGAAAGCTAAAAATAAGAAATAGAAAGACAAAACCAAAGCTGTCATGGGAGTGTTTTGGGCCCAGAGTGGAAAGCCAATGATCAGAGCAGAATCGGAATCTGGATCTAGAATCTGGACACAGAGCACAGTTGGCCAAGTAGCAAGTCTAAGGGTCAGTACTTGGCAGGCAGGAGCTTGGCAGACATTTGCTGCTTGAAGATGGAATACCTTCTCAGATCTCCCACAAGCTATAGGTCTGGACTACAGGCAGCTATGTAGCAGACACCCAGAAATCTGGCCAAACAGACTGAATAAAGTGGGATTAGGGGACCCAAGCAAAGAGTCTGACCAGCAAGTAGAGGGCACTAGTGCAAAGCAAAGAATTTCTGACCAGAGGGTTTCTGAATAATGGCTGTAACTGCTCTTGGCATGGGGAATAAAGAAATCTAGAGAGGATGAGGATTCTTGGGGGTGGGAGAGGGAAGAAGAGATAAATCCAACACCTTTTTATTAGGAAAAACTTAATATCGCTTGTATCCTGGCATAGGTCTTGCAGAGATAGCTAAACTCATAATCTGCCTTCTGATCTCAACAGATTATTACATATGATACAAATCTAGAAATATTCAAGAAGCAACATACATTAGTAATACATTTTATATAATCGTAATCTTTGGCTGTAATATATTTATGGCATTGACTTAGCAAATATCTCGTTCATCTGAGAAAAGTACTGTAAAATCTTATTAAAATTAACATTAAAGTGAACATTCTAGAGCACAGCCTCTCTTCCTTTATATATTCAACGTTTGACTAACTTGTTAAAAATACTGCTCTCAACACTTTGCTAGTAATATGTATTTCCTGCCCTCAAAAAGATTAGAACTTAATAAATCCACCTGTTTGCTTAATATCAAATTATTAATACATATTTTTACCTGGTGGTGAAATTCAATGAAAATTTAGTACCTTAATTTTGGGGAAGAACATTCTCTGGCAAAGAGAAATCTGTAATATTTACCAAGCCTGTAATATTTGCTGTAATCTAATATTTAGGATAGCATTTGCTAGAGCAGATAAATGCCCACATTTAAGAACATTTAAACATCATGTTCTATAATACTAAATATAAATAATTATATTACTAAAATATGTTGATATGAAATATATTGATATTAATACTTATTAACTTTAAAGTAATAAGTATTTAAATTTTACTATCAATTTTAAAGTAATGTCCTTGAAATGTTGATATTATTGGGTCTTTAACGAAAAGTCTGTCGGGGAAAAGGTTTTTTTGAAAAATATGTAACTACTTCATGATTATATAATGAAAGTATCTTCATTAACAAAAGCCATAAGCAACTTGCTTATTTTGTTTATGTGTAGGACATTTGGATTTTAAACACTCAAAGCACCTTACCGGAGTGATAAAGTATCTTCATTTTACAGAAAATTGATTAGTTTCCTACCTGAAACTGCTTATAATCATATCTCACAATAGAATTTCATTTTGTGCAAAAAAAGCACTAGAAAAGTGAATTTAGACGATTGAATTTAAAAAATAAGAATGCAGTATGGGGTTTCCTGAACTCTACATATGAAATATACTCTTTTTCAAGCAGCACGCTCCAAGCCAATGAGATTGTGATACAAAGCAGAGATGAAAGAAACGGAACCTAAAGGAAGCACAATCATCGTGCCAGTTATAAAGCTCTTTTCAAACACGGATGCGTCGAGAATTATACTGTTAGCATTAACTACTCTGCTAAATGTAATTTCAGAGCAGCTTGGCTATGCTGGGACCAATAATGTTTCAGCAGATGTTAACAGTGAGGGAATTTAAAGATTACAGAGTTTCATGGGTGTAGTAAAGCTGCAGTGGGAACAGAAATATTACCGTAGCTGTTATGTTCTGAGTGCATCGCATTTACTGACAAGTAATACATGAGTGATAGTGAGGACCAAGGGAATGGAACTTTATACTTACTGGTCAGCAGCATATAAATTCCATAAATTAAACAAAGTTTTATGTATTCTTCATTTCTTTTCAGACTGATCTTCCTCAGAGGGCCTTTGTTTCATGTTAATTCCATCATCAAAGCTTTGTTCAACCATACTGTTCTCTTTAGGAAATGTATATCTTCATTCAGGATTTGCTTCCATACATATATCCCCATTATTTTTAAATCTTGGAGTGATCTCCATATGGAACTTTAGGCAACCTCAACAGTTTTTATCATGGGCTCGCTCCGTCTCCCACTCCTTATATAAATCCCATCCTTGTCCATTTAAAAGAGACAATGTTCAGCTTATTTCTTCCCTTAATGCTCTAAAAGGAACAATCCTGTGATCTCTGAAGATGTGAATGGGTGAAAACTTGGCTAAAGACATTATCTTTCCTTAAGCATAATCCGGGGGTAAGGTCAGTAAATCAGAGGGGAAAAGTTTGCTCTTTTTACCTGGAGAGAAGCGGAGAATGGGCATGATGGTTCATATATTCCTTGGTGCGACCTCCAGCTTTTTTAAATGACGCCAGGTAATCAGCCATTAGGCAATAAAAAGCTCTTGATGGGCTGAACATTTTAGATACTAATAGCCCCAGTGGATTTCAGAACAAAGCAAAAGTTAGATTGTGAGATTGCAAGAAGCAAGACTAAAGTTAGACTTTTGTATCAAACCAAGTAAAAAAAAAAAAAAGTCAACAATAGTTTCTAAAAATTTAAACTGTACTGATGTTGAAAATTATGAGTTAAACTAATAGTGTTTGGTGACTTCTACTAGAGAAAAAATTAGCCATATACAAATCCATTTTTTTCTAGTCATCTGGACACAAAGAAATAACTTCAGAGATGTTGGACCTTCCTCCACCACATCGACCAGACACTGGAGTAAAATTTTGGGGTAATATGTCCCATAGCTTGAAATGTGGATCTCCTTGCTTTACATCCTGAGGCCAGCCATGCCTAAAGGGAGCCCTCACATGGCACTTCTACCCTCGTCTTGCTCCTGCATTCATTTGGCTCATATGTGCACAACTTTCTTGTTACTAAATAGCTAGATTGAGAACATGGATTATTTTATTTCTTGTTGTTCCATCTACTAGTGCTTTAACAGTGCTTTGTAATCGTAAGCAATAATAGAAAAATTAAAAAGAAATAATAGAAAGAGAGAGGAAGAAGACATTGCCAAAGATCTTAGCCCTAGCTAGCTAGAAACAAATTTCAGGAAATTAAGTTAAGAGTACTCTCCAGTTATATGCTACTGTGTAAACATGCTTTTCTAAATGTTCATACACAGTAGTCTATTGACATTTCTATTTAGCATAAATATTTCTTAATATTTAAGTAAACTTGCGAATTTAAGAGCTGGAAGGGACATTAATCGGTCACCCGATCATTTAGTTTATCCTGTCTTTTATCAGAAGGCTGAGAACTTTCTCCCAGAGATTCAAGAAAAGAAGAGTTCCTCAATACCCCTCCCCAGCAACCATCATTATCCTAGCCTCACATTGCTTATGGCCAATGGAAAATAGCACCGTGTTAGATGAGGAAACTTGGGGAATTCACGACTTTATAGTTTAAGGTTAAGTGTTAGGTTCCTTTTTCTTTGTAAATTAGACAAATTGCTTTTCTAAATCCACATTACTGGTGCCTTTTGTAAACTGTGAAGGGTCTGAGGTTTTACCTATTTGTAAGCTAAGGAGCTAACCTGCTCATGTCTGCTGGCAGAAGACAAAAGACTTGGGGGTCAGAGACAAGGGATCTATGACTTACGACAAAAGCAGCGAGAGTATCAGCACGTGTCCCTTCCCCAAGACCCAATTCCTACAAGGCAGTATGAAGAGGGACAAGTAGTACCTGTGCATATAGTGGGTTATTTTATGGGAGAAGAATTCTAGAAGAATTCTGACCTTCAAAGCTGCTCTTTGCTCCTGACAGAGACCTTATTTCTCTATCCCAAGGCTGTCTGCTGTGCAGACACACCAGGAAAAGACAATCTGGGGCAAAAGCAGCAAGTGCCTCTGCTTGCAGATGGACAGACATATGAAAGGCTCGTGGGAAATGTCTCCTCACGGTGATCATCTAGAAGGGTCAAGTTGTTGACCTTTTACCGGGAGAGCAGTTTAACTGAAGCATCACGTGCTGGGTTGCATGCAAGGTAAGATGGCGACAGAGCTCTCCGCCACTGAATCACTCCTACATGGGCTCTTAAGACAGATCTCCTTTCAAACAAATCCTTAGTCCATCGCCAGAGGTCTAAAGGGTAGAAGTTATGCACTATTGAAATATAAGTGGTGAAAGCAGTTTTAATTTTCTTGCTGGTGCTATTATCTTTTAAGTCCTAATAATCTCTCTCAGGCACAGGCCTTGAGCCTATAAATCTGTACAAGTTCAATTAGCAATGCAGTAGAACTTTTCCTCAACAGTGCAAGGCACTGATAAAAGCCAACAACACAATCCTAGCACGCTGCTTATTAAGAAGGGAGACACCCACACAACCCACGACAAACTGAAAGCCTTTTTATTTTGATGGTACTCTTTCACTGTCTATCATAAACTTAGCGAAGCAGGCTTTCTCTATCCTGCTCTCCTTTTATTGGATATAAATCACCCCTGACAGGAAGTTTTATGCCTAAATCCGTTTACTGTCCTTGTTGGTAGTCTTTAAATTAATATTTATAAGCCGAAAAGGCCTAAAAGGATGCAGCAGTAAAATAGCTAAATGCTTCAGTTGGGTTTGAACTGATTTCCATCCACCTCCTTGACCATTGACATTTTTTAATTACTCCTGACCCAGCAGCCATTGTCAGTTCCGTCCCTATGCCTACAAATCACTGGCTGTGGTGGGATGGTGGTGGACAAGACAGGAGTTCAGCAGGGTTTAGCTTCTGCGCTATGCGTGAATTTTGAAATGCGTTTGTAGGTGAGGAGAGAAATAGAAGAAAGAGAAACTTAGAAACCAGCAGTGGCTGAAAGAAAGCAATGGCATAGGACTTGTTCAAACTGGAATTGTGTCATGATGGATCTTTTTAAATCCCATGAAAATGCACGATATATCCTAAAAATTGCCTTTGAATGAAACATTAAGCTAAATTAATTGTTGAATTTTCATGTACGATGTTAGCCTAACACCGCCGAGCAGACAATGTTGATTCCATGACTTCATTCTTCATTGCTGCCCTCTGATAGCAGCTTTTATTCTATTACCCTCATTGTGTTCACCCCTGTTTTGTTCAAGGGTCTACATTATTATTCCTTTGCCTAGCCATGTGGTGCAGGCAGGCTAGCCCCAGCCCCATAGGGGGGCTTTTTGAATGGTCCAAGTCAATCATAGTGAAGGCATGAGAATGTGACACATTTCTGACCAATGTGACATGAGGGAAAGTAGCATAGGGAGTGCTTCCTTACTTTTAACAGACACGATAAAGAAAGGCACTTCTTAGCTCCTTGTCACATTTAGAGCTAAGTGGCCTTCTTGTCACTCTGAAGAGAGCCAACTAGAGGTCTGATCCAACACATACAGGAGGAGGACTGATCCAGTGGAATCTCAGACAAGCAGAGCTGAAACCCTGACATACCACTCAGGGATATTGCCCTAACTATGGATTTCTTGTCCTAGGGTAATAAGTCCTTTATTGTTGAAGCTAATTAGAGCCATCGTTTTCTGGTACTTGCATCTGAAGTCATCTTTCTTTACCTCAAGATATATGGTATTGCCTAGGACACTAGGCCCTCAGAAGAAGTTCAGCATTTATAAAAACAGAGCATTAAAATAAGATAAGCATCTATATATTCAGTTCTCTGTGAGTCCTTACTTCTTCCTCCCTAAAATAAATATATCCTTCTATGTGTTGCATTTCTCTGGGAAGGTTTGTATCTTAGGATTCTTCTTTTCCTCTGTAATCCCTTCCGCAGGATCACATCTGTTCTTGAATGTTGTCACATATGAGATTGCTTCCAAGTGTACCTGTTCAACTCTGAATCTTGCTACTGCAGTCCTCCTTCCCCAGCTGCTTGAAGGGTGTTTAATTTAGGCCTGAAAGATACCAAAGTATTATCTTTCTCCAAACAAATTCTACTTCTTTATTTTTTCCATCTCTGCTGAGGATAATGCTCATCCATTTCATATTCCCCCTGCAAGTTGTCCTTACTCTCTCCCATCCAGTTAGTGAATCTGACCAATTTTTCCTTCACGGTCCCTCCTCATATGTGTCACCATAAAAGGAATCTGGCAATATCTTTCAATGTAGGAATCAAGAACAGATGGATGCCTTACAGAGCAAGCAAGAGGCAAGGGGGCTGGGACCTAAGCCACGGAAGAGTTAGGTCTGTTCACCTTCACTCCATGGCCACCTTCAACTCATTGTACATTTTTTTTTTACTACCTATTCAAAGTTCAATGTCCCATTTGTCAGTCTGAAGTTGCATGCCATACCCTCTCCTCCCACTCCTACTATCCAGTGGGATCCAGAAAGAGAACCTGGCCCCTTTAGAGCTCATTGTGGGAGATAAAGTGATGGACACTCATCCAACAAAACCATATACGATAGAAGATTCCCTCAAAGGGGAGATCAAAATACTCATAGAAAGGAGTGAACTTATAAGGTTGGTTGCTCAATAGACAATAACCTAATGTCCACTAACATAAAATTTAACTTTCCCCCAATTTACCCAACACAGCTTTAATCCAGATCCCTGCCACATATGCAGTCCTTATTGTGGAGTCAGCCATATATTTGGTCTTTCTGCCTAATAGAACTGTCCACTCTCCACACCCATGTTAACCAACTTCAGCTCCTCTAGACTTAGTGGCCTCAAATATGGCCTCAGTTTGGAGATTTTCCTGCTCAAGGACCTCTCTTTCTAAACACAAACAGCTCATCACCACTTCTCAAGTCCCCTTTCTTATTTTATCTGCAACATGACCCTACAGCATTTCCCCACATTTCTTTATTGCTTCCATGTCTGTATTATTTAATCTCAGCTTATTTTGCTTATGTCTTCTCCTGCTCTTGTACTTCCTTTTTCTCTTAAGCCCATGCAAAAGTATTCCTTAATTAACCAACCATCCAACCAACCAACCAACCAACCAACCAATCCATCCACCCATAACTGCTTCCAAGATTGTGTCCTACCAAATTCCACCATCTTTGTGTCCTCCTCATATCCAATATCCCTTATATTTATATATGAAGTAGATTAGTGGGCAAAGCAACATTAATTAGACAGGAAACTGAGGGGGCAGGAATTATGTCCTGCTTCCTGTTGGAGGTTAAGTAAACGACAGGATCTGGCAGACAGAAAACATTCAGTAAGTGTTTGCTATCACATTTATCTCCACTTCCCATGCCTGCCTCTCTGAGGCAACCATTTTCAATTCTCCTAAGTGTTTCTTCTCCCCCCACCTCTTCTTTTTCAATATTTCTAAATAATATGGTTTTCTTGGTTTTTCAGTTTTATGTATTTATGTCCTGCCATGGAAAGAATAAACTGACTTCTCTTAAACCTCATTTGCCCCTTAACTCTACGTCTCTGCCAGGACTCCTGGGTAGTTCAGGGATTGAGCATCTGCCTTTGGCTCAGGACATGATCCCAGAGTTCCAGGATCAAGTCCCACACTGGGTTCCCCACAGGGAGCCTGCTTCTCCCTCTGCCTATGTCTCTGCCTCTCTCTGTGTGTCTCTCATGAATAAATAAATAAAATATTAAAAAAAAACTCTACCTCTTTGCCAACCTAACACATCAACATACTAGCTCTCTTTGTATCTTACCAAAATAATTATACTATTGTTTTTGGCTGAGGCATTTTATAGCATTTACATTATTGGGTCTATGTTATATATATATTTTCCCTCACAATCTCTGTGCTATTAGCTCTCCAGGCTACTGCTCAGATGGTACTGACTGCAAACGGTCCTTTACCATCATCCTAAAAGTCTCTCTTGTTTTTCTGTTGGCTTGGATCCCTTGCCTTCTGGATTCCATGCCTTCCTTTTCCTTGGTTTAGTTTTTACAGAGCACATATTTTAATAGTTTCTTGAGAAAATGGTACATGGGAGGTAAACATTTTTTTCAGGCCCTGCATGTTTAATATATCTTTATTTGCCCTCACACTTGGTTGATAGTTTAGCTAGGAACAAAATTCCAGTCTGGAAATCATTACCTCTTAGAATTTTGAAGACATTCCTTCTCTGTTTTCTAGTTTCCAATTTGCTACTGAGAAGACTTGTGACATCCTGAATCTCAATCCTCTGTACTTCATCTGTATTATGCTTTAGCTTGTTTGTTTTTCTGGAAGATTTTAAGATCTCTTTACCCAAGAGTACTGAAATATATGACGGCATGCCTTGGTGTGGATCATTTAAAAAACTAATTGTACTATGAATCAGCAGGACCATCAGAGCTCAAATTAAGTTCAATACTCAGATCCTAAATGCGGCTGACTTGACCTATTAGCCGCATGTGATATAGTTGGTTACTATCCTTTCTTTACTTTGCTTCCAGGTTTCTTCCTCTGACCTCATTGGTTACTTCTTGAAAACTCATTTACTTGTTCTCCATTTCCTAGACCTGCTAAAATTGGTATATTCCAGAACTCAGTCTTTAGAGCTCTTTTCTGTCTTCACTAGCTCTGTTGGTGACTATCTACATGCCACCTATGTTTGTGTGCCACCTATAATCTTCAGATCAACACTTTGAACAGCTTCCTTGATATCTCTGCTTGCTTGGCTCAGAAAGACCTTAAGTAACAAGTATGCTCCTGTCTTAGGACATACTACCAACATAAGCTATCTGAAGGATCTGCTTTACTTTGTCTTATATCTATTCTATCAAATTTTTAAATTTCTCTGATATTTACAGGAGTTGTTTTTCTTTTCTTTTGATAACATCCTACTCGTGTGTGTGTGTGTGTGTGTGTGTGTGTGTGTGGTTTCAATATCTTCTCTTTCTGAGGGTATGAACTACAGAATTTAAAGTGTTTTCATCTGTTTTATAGTTTCTATTCCTTGCATTACCTCTTTTCTCTCCACTTTCCTTGTTATTAGTCTCTGCCTCTCCCAGTAGAGACTTTCCCCATATGTCTGGTGATCCCTTAGCTGTCTGTTTATATTTCTGAATAAATCATTAGGAAGTTCACTGCAAGCCTCATGGGGCTTGTTGACTGGTAGGTCTTACAATACAGTGACCGAGTGGAGACTAGGCCATTTCACTGGGGGATCCTCAATTACAAAATCATTTTTTCTTTTATTTTTGTCTTTCTCTTGAAATATTTATATTCCTCAGTCTTCCACCTGGTGGGTCTAAGTCTGCATTTTGGTTATTAAGAAGGGAGCTGGGGCCTATGTGTTTAGCACATTTTAATTTAATGGTATAATTTTATTTTATTTATTTTTTAAAATATTTTATTTATTTATTCATGAGAGACACAGAGAGAGAGGCAAATACATAGGCAGAGGGAGAAGCAGGCTCCATGCAAGGAGTCTAGAGTGGGACTCAATCCCAGAACTCTGGAATCCCACCCTGAGCCAGAGGCCAACGCTCAATTGCTGAGTCACCCAGGGGTCCCTAATGGTCTAATTTTAGTAAGGACTCCCATCCTTGCCTTGCAGACTGATGTTCCACAGAATGCAGTCTCTTGGGTAGGTATTCCAGAGAATGGCCCTTATGTCCTTTTCTGGAGTTAAGGAAGAGTTGCTGCCTGGATGGGGAAAGAGATCGGGGGTTCTAATTGTTCCTTAAGGAAATTTTTGACAAATCCTTTTCATCACACCCACCTGGCCTTCCTGACCGTGAGATACTTTTTGCCTCTAATTCCTGAGACAAGATTCTCAGGTAAAATCAGCCTGTCTCTTAGCCACCATCATAGGGATGGACTCAAGTTTCAGCTTCCTGGGTCTGCTAAGTAAATGGCCACTTCTCTATCCATTAGCTCTATCCAAATAGTATCAACTCCTGTTTCCTCCTGAAACTTCTCTCTTGCTTTCTTTGTCTTTGGAGATTTATGCCCTTTTTCTTTCTTCATTGTCACTTTAGCATAGTTTTAGAAGGAGGCTGAAATAAACAGGTGTGCTTATATAATAGATCTTCTTTTATTACATATTTGACTTGGAAAACATAGGAACTAAATCTGCTAAGTAATATGCATCATCCTTCTGGGTAATGCTGTTTTTTGTCAAATGCAAACTGTGATGTGAAATAATGAGATTGGCTTTCTGATGTGGCTCATAATCCACCTCCAAAGGCAATTTTAAAAAGTCAGTGTCAAAATGTTTTGAGCAATAGCTGTCTGCTTAGGATAAGTGACTAACTTCCAAGGGGACTACTTTGTAGGGGACAACAGTACTTTAGATATTTTAATTCTGGTTTTGTATAAAAGTTGATTTTTTACTTTTCTAAGATAATGTTTCAAAATTGCTTTTTGGCAGTTTCTCTTGGGAGGGTTTTGTCAGTGAAATAATTAACTCCCTCAGGGAGCTCTGACTCTCTGCAGTGGTCATTGGACCATCTCAACAAAAAAAAAAAACATTTGGGAAATTCATAAAAATGCATGTTCCTGAGTCTCAACTCAGGCCAGTTGAACCTGAATGTCTGGGGGCTTGGGGTCTAGAATTAGATTTTTAGCAGGTATCTCAGGTGACCTTAAAGCACAGTAAATTCTGAGAACCACTGCTTTGACTTGTTGATTTGTAGTAACCCTCTCTTACATTTGTTGGGCCAGAAGCAAGAATATAGAAGCTCACATAGCATGCCTAAAAATTTGAAAATCAAGTAGTAAAAAAGATATAAATCAGCCTAAAATTATTAAAAATAATACCTTCTATTCTCTTTCACAAGTATCTCTTCATAACAACATGGAAGGAAAATTTTAAATGTAGCGTTCTCAGGTTTCTTAAAATTCGAGCCAAATCTTGGAAATATGGAAAAAGCTGGCCCTAGCCCTTGACCCCAGCCTGTGGGCTACCCACCTTCTCTCCCATATGGCTCAGAATTTTACAGTGAATGACCTCAGGAGAAAATGAAAGCACACCCCTATACCCGAGCTCCATGCACAACTCCTCCACAAACAGTATCTCTTAGGGGTAGAGGTGAATACATCAGTGGTACAATTTACACTCAGGAGATTGGACTCTGGGAAGAAGCCTGTGCAGGTTGATTCCATACGATTTGGGTGGCCAATTCTAGGGTCCTCAAAACCTGGAGCATGGTCTAGAGAGAAGAGCATGAACTCATGGTTGTCCCACAGACTCCTCATCTAGTGTGGGGTGTGGACAGAGCAGGAGCCTTTTAACTAAATCTAAGAGTGGTACTGTCCCTTCATGCCTCATGCAATGTATGATAGGACCAAGCATTTATCTGGATGCAATAAAAATGTGATACAATCTTTGGATACTCTGTCATAACCTCCTCTCTAGCCCCCATTCCTTACTCCAAATTTCCCATTATCTTAGCGAAGACAATTTGGAATGTTTTGTATTGTAAGTGGTTTTGAGAAATATATTCCATTTCTCTCTTGTATGAATCTATCTCCATTCCTACTCTTCCCTTCTTTTTTTTTCTTCCCTTATTTTAAGTGACACAGAACTTGTATTGGCTTACAATGTTCTCACTTCTGGTGCAAATCTAGGAATTATATTTTATTATCGTTTATATATTGTACTTAGCACAGCCAGAAATGCATCAAGTCCAAGGCCAGTCTTATAACACCCATTAGCATTAATATTAACATTGGATAAATAAGAGAGTCAGTAAATGAATGTCAGTGAGCTATAAAATACATGATAGTGAAATAGTTCTTTCAGTCACCTTTTATAGACAGAAACTAGCCACCACAAAGATGTATAGGCCTAATAAATCAATGGAAAGGAATTCCAAAATGGATAAATCAATATTGAAGCAGTCAGAGAATCCTACAGGTATATGACAATGACCCACTGGGGTCTTCAAACCTCAGCCAGGAGGTTTCACCAAGATAGTCTGTAATGATAGATTGACTGAAATGATAAATACTTCTGTGGAGGAACCTTGTATTGTTTGCATTATTCTCCACAGCACCCTTTATGCAATGGCAATATAAACTGACTTTTTAAATATTAAAGAACGGTTTCCTAAGAGGCTCCAGTTGTAAATCCATACACCTGGGGTGCATTGCCAAGGAATTAGGTCATTTGCATAAGTAGTTTCAGGTGTGACTAGTTTTCTACATAATTCGTCTGGTTACCATTTGCATTTTACAGATGTGCAGTCATGCCCTGGATGTTGGTGGGAGTATATTAATTCTTTCTTTCTGCAATGTAATGTGGCAACATATGTAAAATTACTGATAGTCTTTCACTGGTTAATTTTACCTCTAGGAAGATAAGGCATAAAAGTCATGTGATAATGATAAAGATGTTCGTTTTGTTGTTATTTATGATTTTAAAAATAGAAATACCCTCTTAAATGCCCATTGATAGGAGAGTGCTTAAATTAACAATGATATATTCATAAAAATATTAAAATGCATATACTAAGAAGATACTGTCAAATAAATTTAATAATATGAAAAACTGCTTATGATTTGAAATTGGATTAAAAACAGGCTACAAGATACAATATAATTACAATTTTGTTTTAAAATGATGAAAAATTAGGGTAACTGGGTGATGAGCATTAAAGAGGGCATGTGATATAATGGGCAGTAGGTGTTATATGCAACTAATGCATCACTGAACCCTATCTCTGAAACTAATAATATGCTATATGGTAGTTAATTGAATTTAAATAAAATTAAACTTAAAAAATGATGAAAAATTATTTAAAAATATATCAACTACAGTATTATCCCTGTGTTCTTCATTCATATTTTTCTATATTTTTCCAAGTTTTCTATAAGGATCTGCTTTATTTCTATAATCAGAAAAACTCATTTAAGTTCTTTGCCATTGATCTCTTAATTCCACTTCAGAAAATCTATCTTAAAGATAGACTCCAAAATATTTCTAAAAATCAGTATTTACAATGATTACTAATGCCAAAAAATAGAAATTTCTTGGGTCTGACACTAGGTTAAGTGAGAAAATTACAATAGAGTTAAATCATAAAATATTAGGAAGACATTAAAATTATAATTTTGTGAACTTTTAACATTATGAACAACACATGTTAATGTTAAGTAAACAATTACTGAATAATATTGTATATATGATATAACTATGCATAACTATAATAACAAATGCTAACTCTGGTTTAACATTTGGATGTTTGGGTGATAATGTTTACGGTTTGGATGATAAGACTATTGGTGTACATTTACTCTTATTATTTTATTTTCCAAATACTCTATTGCAAATATATTTAAGATTTATAAGTGGATACTAATAAGTAAACTTTATATTATCATTTTAAGACCTTTCTGGGGCACCTGGGTTAAGCATCTGCCTTTAGCTCAGGTCACGATCCCAGGGTCCTGGGATCGAGTCCTGCATCATACTCCCCGCAGGGAGCCTGCTTCTGCCTCTGCCGATGTCTCTGCCTCTCTCTGCGTCTCTCATGAATAAATAAATAAAATCTTTAAAAAAAAAGACCTTTCTTAGAGTATTAGTTCACTGTTTGGCATTGGCTTTCCTGCATAAATAACTCCCATAATGCACTCCTCAAGACTTGGGTTTCATTAAAATTGCTACAAAAACTAAAAGACACTTGTGATGCAGTCTGAGTGCAGAAAATCCAATGTTCTCTTTCCTCTTTATTCTACCGCATTTTTTAGTGATTTTTCTTTACTGAGCTTTCCAAAGAATTAATTTCTTTTTCTCAGGAAGAACGCTTTTTCTCACTAATACTTAACTTTCATAATATTTAACTAATTTATATATACAATATCAAGTACAACTTGTATAACACAGCTTTAGGAACAGACACAGCTGACTCTATAAACATTCTGCTCAGCTGGGAGGGTCACAGATGCTCAAGCATATCAGAGAGTAGTTCACACCTTCTAGATGACTGTGTATCGCAGGCAACAATCAGCATATTGACAGGGAAATAGGGATCACAAATTAATTTGGTCACTGAAGCGGTGGGCTTGTCAAATGGTTAGCCCCAGTGCTAGATGCTAGGGGTAGAAGGATGGATAAGACTTATATTATTTAGTTAGCATTATGGGTTGACATCTGGGACCACACTGAAGCAGCTTAGTTCACTCATTCCTATGATTGGGAAACATAGACTCGAGACTCCTATGAGAATATTTTTAAATTTAAGAATAAAATTGGAAACACATGAAAAGAAATTCATTTGAAATTCTTGTAAAGCAATTCTTTCCTTTTTATAACAGGGTAGTATTCTATTGTATAGATATACCACAGTTTGTTCATCCACTTACCAGAAGATGAACAGCTGTGTTGATTTTTGGCTGCTATATATAGAACTACTACAAACATTCACATACGTGTTTTCATGTAGACTTATGTTTCTATTTCTTTTGATAAAATATCAAGTAGTGAACTTGCTGAATCTTATAACAAGCTTATGTTTAATTTTATATAAAACTGCCAAACTATTTTCTTTCTTTTTTTTTTTTTTTTTTGCCAAACTATTTTCTAATGCAGCCCTACCATTTGCATTTCCATCCACAATGGATGAGAATTCAAGTAGGTATACAGGATCACCAGCACTTGATATTGTCAGGTCTTTTAACAATTGTAATCATCTTAGTAGGCCTTATGGGGTTTTAATCTCCATTTCCCCAGTGACTAATGAGCATCTTTTCATCTAGGAAGCTGCATGATATAGTGTTGGTCTCTTTCTTAAGGAAGAAATTAATAGACTTATCTTTTCAAGGAGTAAATAACTCAGAAGATTTTGAATTTCTGAGCTCTTTGGGAAGTTGGGTATTCAAGCCAGTTAAGTATCGAATGTAAGTTAAATACTTAGTACCTAAAGGCAACAAGTAACAGAGTTGCTAATAGACTGGTTGAGAACTCCATAATTATTAAGAAATCTAGTTTTGCCCAGAGGAGCTTTAGGTATACATCTGAATACTAGACAAATAAATAATACTAGTATTTTAACTGTTTTTTGATTTGAAAATGTAAATACTGGACATATTGAACATATTCTCTCTGTGAAAAAATCTAGAGATAGAGTTTATTTCTCTTGCATTCACCCTAGCAACACAAACCCTTCTGCAAGCTGTATCATTCTAGATTATCCAATGCATTTTTGAATGTTTGTATGTGTGCTTTATTATTTAGAATACACGCACTTTGAAACTTTGTTACAGGACACCTGAGTGGCTCTGTCAGTCAAGCTCCAACTCTTGGTTTCAGCTTGGGTCACGATCTCAGGGTTGTAAGATTGGGCCCCACTTTGGGCTCCATGCTGGAGATGGAGCCAGCTTGAGATTCTCTCTCCCTCCCACTGTTTGCGTGCTCCCTCTCTCTCGAATAAGTAAATAAAATCTTTAAAAAATAAACTTCTTTTTACATAAATATATACATTTGTACAAACACACACATTAGCCTGTTTATTTCTTTTAACATCAATAGTATTGAACTGGTGCATTGTTACTCAACACGCTTTTACTGTTAACAATGTACTGTGTACACATTTCTGTCACTACACAGATTTCTCTCATTCTTTTTAACTGTATATAGTTTATTATAGTGCAGAAAGTATTCTAGTTTTTGTGGCTAGTTTTATTTGAAACACTAGTATATGAATATGATACAAGATATGATATGAAAATTCAGATAGAACTAAAATGTCTGATGGAAATGAAGTCTTCCTCTAGCTGCAAACTCCTGATTGCTTTATAGACTTTCATATCAGTTCTCTGTGTAGACTTTCAAAGGCATTCTATGAATATATAATAAAAAATGTATATGCATACACATAAACACCTATTTACACATAAGTGGATGTGATATGCTTTTTATATAGTTTTATATTTGTGGTATACTTCCTTTTGTGTTAAAGATATGTGTATATGGGTGTGTAGTATGTAGGTATATAAAATATAACATACAATATAGATTATTGTATAAAAATTATATATATTTTTGAAAACTGAAAGTGAACACTACACCCCCTGAATTTTGTTTCTTTCATTAATGAAAAATGCTTCCTTGTTAGCACACAGGGATACAGCTCATTCTTTTATATAACTACATTATATTTTCATATGGATATACAAATTTATTCTACTCTGGGAAGTGAATGGACATACATGGTGTTTCTGGTCTCCTATAATAAGTAACATTTCAATGGATCTTCTTGAAATTACAATGTTGCATATATAAATAAAAACCCCTAGAGGGGCCACAATTTATGCATCCATTCTTTTACTGACATTTAGTAAATTCTAGAAAAAAATAGAGTTGGAATTGTGGAAAGTGTATTAAAACTTAATTTTAAAATATATTTTTAATTTGTCCTCCAAAAAAGCTCTATTGCTCCCACCAAATGAAAGTGAAAAGATGTACCCATACATTTACCACTGTGTAAACTTTTAGACAATTTGATGAGTGGACAAAATGGTATTTAATGATTACTTTCATTTTAATTTCCCTGCCTCCTGGTGAGGTTGAACATATATGTTCCTGTGGTTGTGTTGTTTGGAATTTCCTTTTCTGTATGTTATCTGTTAGGGTTAGCGTTGGACTCAGTTTTATTGAGTTATTTGTTTTTTATTGCTTCATAAAAATTATTTACATATCTTGGATATTATTACTCTTTATTCTATATACATTATAAATATGCTTGTCCAGCTTCAGGCTTTTTGTGACGCAGAAGTCTTAAATCTTGATTTAGTCAAGTTTACCCCTTTTTTCCTCCTTTAATGCTCCTATTTTTTGTTTTGTTTAAGAATATCTTCTGTAAAAAAAAAAAAAATCTCCTGTAGATTCCCCTCCTATAGTTACTTCTTACTTCTAATTTTTATTTTTAACCTTTAGCTCCTTAATCCATATGTAATTTATTTTTGTGAATCGCGTGAGATAGTGATCTCTTTATTTTTAAAATAGGCAATCTTCCAACACAATTTGCTGAGACATTCTTGCAACATTGACCCAAAAAGCTACCATAATCATGTAAGAAATTCCCATGCATACATGAGTCTGCTTCTAAGTTTGCTCTGCTATTTGATTGATCTGTTTTTTACTCTACCAATACCATGGTGTTTTCATTACTAAGTTTTAAAAATATATTCTGATGGGTGTGACTGGGTGGCGGGCACTGAGGTGGGCACTTGACAGGATGAGCACTGGGTGTTATTCTGTATGTTGGTAAATTGAACACCAATAAAAAATAAATTTATAAAAAAAATATTCTGAGATCCAGTAGAAGAGGCTCCTACCCTTACTTCTGAAGTATTTTGCTTCAAAAAACTATTCTTTGTTTTCCTTTTGCATTTTCATTTTTTCATATGGGTTATAGATTTGACTTACCAAATATTTTACAAACTATTGATATATTAATTGAAATAGCCTTAAACTTAAGGAATCATTTGGAGAGTACTATCAGGATATAACGAATAAATTATTCCATATAATCATAATTTTTAAGAGTATGGGTGAAGAACTTCCATACTAGTTAAAGAAAATGTGTCAGTAGGTTTATATTTGTATTCTTTCATTTTGTGCTCCACCTTTCAATAAACTTTCCAACTCAGTTACACAGCTTCTTACCCATAATATCCACTATGTAGGATTCAATCATAATGAAACTTTGTTTTCAATTAGAAATCAGTCTAGGAAAATAGGCATTTTTAGCTAAGGGAAGGCCAAATCCGCTTCAAAACTATCTACTTTTTCTTGTCCCCATGCTTAATGAAATACTTGCAATATCAGTTCACTGAATGTTAACCTCATAAACATATTTTTTTACCACCTTTGTGTGAGAAAAATATATTAATCTAGACTTCACTTACTTTAGGATTTTGTGGCAATTCAACTTTAGCTGGACTGATGATTCACTTCTGCCTTACTTAAAAAAGAAAGGTTTACTTAGGAAATTAATAGTGTAAATAGGCAATGAGCATGTTTAAGCCACTTTGAACACTGTTTTTAAGGGCTTTAGCAAATTAATTTTATGCAAATGGTGTTGCTAATGCTAGTCCTGCTAATCTGTTCATTAAAGCCAGAGGGAGCAAACTTTATTTTGGCAATTAGTTGAAGTTACTATATGTATTAAAAAGCACTAAACTGCATTTCATTTAAAGCGTACTATAAATTTAGACTTTTCACTAATCCACACTTTTCCCCATCACAATCTAGTGTGAAATAATGAGCTTAGACTTTTGTCTTTGGTAGCTGGGAGTAGGGAGGAGTGCATTACTCAGAACTACTAATACCAAGTATCACAAGTTCTTTGACTTCAGGGCAGTGGAGGGGCGGGGGTGGAGGGAATGTACTTGGTCAGCTCATACCTGTAATTGAGAGACTCACCTGACTGGGAGGAGCACGACTGTCCCTCCGAGTTGAGAGAAGCTGGAAGACCGCCCTCGTCTGTCTTTCAAAGACAGAGAAGAAATGCCATTGCTTAACAGGACAATGATGTGCCCTGATCCATTATCAAATGTCAGGCTGCTGTTGCGTTCAACGGCTTTCCCTGCTCCAGAAACGCCATGTCGTCTGATAGTGTTTGCAACGAGAGACATAGCAGGTGGCAACTATCGATGTGACCTTTCAGGTTATCTACAGGACACTGAGTGCATTTAAAGGGATAAAGTTGACATTTGTGGTTATGATCATTCATATTCTCGTCATCTGTCCATTGATCTAAGACACTGGTCACATCAATGTCTAGAAGCCCAGTGACAAATGTGACATATGACTGATAGGCAAAAGCTCAAGTGAATTTTGCCATTTATTATTATAATTATTGTTGAGTCAATTTTCTCTCCCCAATTATGGGGGCGTAGGGTAGTGAGCTGTCAAAAGTAAAGATATGGCTTCCTAATGTCATAGCAAGCTGTAGGAAATACTTTGGTGAATAAAAAGGTTGTCTTTCAGCACCCATATCTGCTGCTTTCTCTACTATTTCCTCCATGAATAACTTTTTTAAATGATTAAAACTATGATCTTTTTCCTAGGGGAGTCACATTGTACCAGATGCTTTATACGGTTCATTTCTTTTTTCCTCGAGTGTATTCATTACCTATTTTTTATTGAGGTATAATTGACATGTAACATTATATTAGTTTCAGGTGTACAACATAATGATTCAATATTTGTATATATTGCAAAATCATCTTCACACTAGTCCAGTTAACATCCATCACTATATATAGTTACACATTTTTTCTTTTAATGAGAAACTTCAAGATTCCCTCTCTTAGCCACTTTCAAATATGCAATGTAGTATAATTAACTATAGTCACAATGCTATGGATTATAGCCTCAGGATTTATTCATTTTACAGCTGGAAATTTGTACCTTTTATTTCCCTTTACCCATTTTTCCCACCTCCACTCCCTGAATAAACATTTTTCAAAGAAGACATACAGATGGGTAATAGGGAAAGAGAGAGAATTTTAAGCAGGTTCCATGCACAGTGTGGAGCCCAAGGTGTGGCTCGATTCCAGGATCCTGAGATCATGACCTGAGCTGAAATGAAGAGTAGGACACTTAACTAACTGATCCACCCAGGCTACCCTCTTTTTTGTTGTTGTTGTTACTTTCCACATGTAAGTGAAAAATCAGAATATTTATCTTTTTCTGTCTGACATTTCACCTAGCATAACATCTGTAGGTCTGTCTATGTTGCTGCAAATGGCAAGATTTCATTCTTTTTTATGGCTGAATAATATTCATCTCTCTGTGTGTGTGTGTGTGTGTGTGTGTGTGTGTGTGTTACATTTTATTTTCCATTCATTGATCAATGGACATTTTAGTTGTTTCCATGTCTTGGCTATTGTAAATACTGGTGCAATGAACATGGATGGGGGTGAATATATTTTTTTCAAATTAGTGTTTTCATTTTCTTTGGATAAATTCCCAGATGTGGAATTGCTAGATTATATGGAAGTTCTATTTATAACTTTTC
The DNA here is from genome assembly GCF_048418805.1 of Vulpes vulpes. Classification (NCBI taxonomy): domain Eukaryota; kingdom Metazoa; phylum Chordata; class Mammalia; order Carnivora; family Canidae; genus Vulpes; species Vulpes vulpes. Next base: position 103,917,655 of record NC_132784.1, on the reverse strand, counting down.
GAGGAAGCTCTATACTGCTTTCCAGAGTGGCTGCACCAACTCACATTCACACCAACAATGCACAAGCGCTCCCTTTCTCCACATCTTGGCCAACACTTGTTACCTCTTGTCTTTTTGATGATAGGTATTCTGGGTATGAAGTACTACCTCGTTGTGGTTTTGACTTGCATTTCCTTGATCATTAGTGATGTTGAGCATCTTTTTATGTACCTATTGTCCATCTGCATGTCTTCTTCGAAAACATGTTTATTCAGATCCTCTGCTCAATTGTTTTTTATCCAGTTGGCTTTATGCTGCCGAGTTTTGTGAATTCTTACATACTTTGGTTATGAACCCCTTATCAGATATATGATTCACAGATATTTTCTCCCATTTGATAGGTTTGCCTTTTTATTTTGTTGATGATTTTCTTTTCTGTGCAGAGGTTTTTAGTTTGGTGTAGTCCCATTTGTTTATTTCTGCTTTTGTTGCCTTTGCTTTTGGTGTCAGAGCCAAAAAAAACCCACTTCGTTATCTATTGCTGTGTAACAAATCATCCCCCGTTTACCAGATTTAAGCAAACATGTATTCTTAACCACTTTCTGTGGTCAGTAATCCTGATGAAGTTTACTCCATACCTTAGCTCAGGATTTCTTAAAAGTTTGCAATCAAGATGTTGGCAAAGCGTCTCTCACATGGCTGTACTCAAGGTGACAACTGGGGGCAGCTCGGCTTCCAAGTCCACTCACATGGCTGTTGGCAGACCTCAGATCCTTCCTGGCTTTGGTAGAGACGTCAGTTCTCCACATGGGCCTCTCCATAGGGCAGCTCACAACACGACACCTGGCTTCTCTGAGAATGAGTGAGTTAGCAAAAGGATGAGTCAGTGCTTGAGATGGATGTCATAGTCTTTGTAACTTAGTCTCAGAAGTGGCATCCAATAACTTTTATTAAAAGTGAGTCACTAGATCCAGCCCACACTCAAGGGGTATTCAACTTTTGTTGAGGTAAAGATCAGGACCATCTTGAAGGATGGTGTCTACTACATTAGGGTAAATGAATGAAATAGGTATCACATGCCTTATGTGTTTCAGAGACAAGGCAAGGAAGATTTACAGAGTTACACATAGTAACTATTAACATAAAATATTAACTATGTTAATATTTTAGAACAGATTTGATTCAGATCATTCTACTGTTTTCCACACTTTAATCACTACATAGTACTGCCTCTCCAGATTAGGGGCACATTATTCACCCTCAGGTGTGCCAGAAAATAAGTTCTACTGTCTCAGGAAAAGGTAAAATAAACACATTCAGGCAATTAAGGCTTACTCCCAAAAGCAAAGCACCAAAGTTGATTTTGTTTTGTTCTGTTTTGAAAAAACCTTCAGGGTCTGACATAACTGGCTTTGTTCAACTAGTGGCATCATTACTAATTAGCTTTGTATTAGCTTAATATTTGTGATCTTCATTTTATTTTCTTACTTTCAAACTGGAATAAAATCACTTATTTCATAGAATTCATTTAGGATCAAAAAAGATATGTGTAAAGATTCTGAACCTATTCTCTCTCTCTCTCTCTCTCCACACACACACACACACACACACACACACACACACTCACAAATTTATAATTCATGCTCAATTAGTTTCTTTTCTCCTCATATCCCACCCAATTGTGGAAATTCAGCAGAAACATGAGTATTTTCTTTAAGCAAAGGAGCTTTTCTTAAGCTCTCAAAATCACTGAGATAGCTTGCCTATGCTTATGATTGAATATTTAAATATATTACATTCTTCATTGGTGAGAACTATAAACTTTCTTTAGCCAAAGCCTATAATCACAGTGAGAGACATATGCTCTGATGCCAGGCCAGGAGAGAGTTGGAGACTGCTCAGATCAGCTGGGTCATATAAAAAGTTGGTGCCTATAAGAGGAGAAAGGTGCTTTAGATGGGAAAGTAATCTTAATTTTAGTTTTGTTTTTGTCTCCCTCTCTCCCATGTATATTTCTGTGTTGAATACCATGGATTGAATATGACTGCAGTTAAGAGAAAAACACGTGTCCTACCCTTCCTTTTCCCCTATCTACCCCATCTACCCCATAATACGTTTCCCATATCTACCCCAGGCTACTCTTATCCTGAATTCAGTTCTTCTGATCCTGATTGAATCCATAAAATTCTGTTCTTTGTGGTATAGTTTTTCTATCCCCAGTGTCATAAATCATTTGAAAGGCCAGACTCACAAAATACCAAAAGGTATGAAAGTGAATTGATATACAGGGCAAATTACGTCTCCTCTTTGTATTTACTTTTTATAAGACAAATGCACAAACATTTCTTGAAGCTATTTTGTTAACAGAAAAATCTCAACCAAACTTTTGATAAAATGTATTTTGTTCTGCAGCTTATCTAAAAATGAGAATGTTGTTGGCATTGGATATTTTTACACCCCCAAAGGGTTAAGAGATTAGCTGCAATGTATCCTTGGACACCTTATGATCATTGATTTTTTTTCTTAAGTTCATTTTCTTTTTCTTTTCTTTTTTAAAAGATATTTTATTTATTTATTCATGGGAGACACACAGAGAGAAAGAGGTAGAGACACAGGCAGAGGAAGAAGCAGGCTCCATGCAGGGAGCCCAACGTGGGACTCGATCCTGGGTCTCCAGGACCATGCCCTGAGATGAAGGCGACACTAAACCGCTGAGCCACCTGGGCTGCCCCTTAAATTGATTTTTCAAGAGCAATGGTGATCAGCCCTATTGCCCCACACAAAGGTATGGACAAAAGACACCTTGTGCATTTTTAAGTGGAACTTGAGTACTAACTCATGTCTTCTTCAAACTGGCATGAGCACACGCAAATTAAATCAGATTAACTGACACTTATAAAACAACTACCACGTGAAAAGCACTGAGCTAAATATTCTCCTTTCTACTATTGAATACTCATATCAACCATATGAATTATTATTATCATTTTTTAAATTCAGAGGATAAGCTTAAGAAGATTAAATGATTTTCCCAAGGTTATATAGATAGTATTTCACAGAGTCAAGATTAGAACTTATGTCTTTTGACTCCAGTAAAAAGCTTTCTCGGGTCTATGTCAAACATGGATAGAAAGTTTGGCCACATTTTTTTAAGTTTGTTATTAATTAGATAGTATAAATATGTTTCTGATGACATTGGTTCTTCATTCATATTCCAAGAAAGTACTTTCAAGGGCCTTATTGTTTTGCAGGAGAGCAATAGGAACTTCTATTTTAAATTTCAAATCCTCTGCCAATTTCCTTACCCAAATTGCCTGCCATTAGAACCACAAGATTAGCATTCAAGGATGAGGTGTTCTTTAGGATTGAAACCAGTCATTGCTAGGAAAAAGAAAACATAGTCAACTCTTGACTAAGATAATAGGGGACAGGAATTGTGTGCCTAACTGAGGCCTGTAATGAATTCTTAGTTTTTAATTTCAATGATTAGTTTCAAATTTTTTTCTCAAAAAATCACTTTTAATTTTTACTGAGTTACACTTAGGAAAAGCAAAATTAAATATTATGTTAGAATTAAGTTCAGCTATGGTAAAGTATACTCCCCAAATTATGAGTGAAATTGTTACTTTTTCTGACATATGCAATCTGGAGATGGCCAGTCCAGGAGTGACATGGCACTTGCAGTCATCAGGACCCTGTCTTCTTTTAGAAGCAGTATTGCAATATCCATAGGGTGTGGCCATTGTGCTCCCATCAGAGATGGCTACGGGCAACAGCCATCACAGACACACCTCATGCAGCAGGATGGAAGACAGAACTTTCCTGTCATTTTAAAGAAACTTCCCAGAAGTCTCACATGGCACTGCCCCTTATATCAAGGTGAATAGCATTAATCTTATGAGAAGCTGGGAAATGTAGTTTTAAGTGAAGATGTCAATATGTCTGACTGAAAATAAAGGTTCTATTAATTTGAGAGAGAAGTTGAGGATATATTGTTGGTGACAACAAGGTATATCTACTTCAGAAATTGAGCTACTATCAATTGAGCTACTATCATTACAACAAAAATAATGTCTGATGAAGTAATCAAAAAGTGGCAATCAGAAGAAGACACAAAGCCAATGTGTGTATCTTCCTGGGTGACCAAAAGTGGAACGTAAACTCTCCATATTTAATACCTTTCATATTGGAAATTGTGGAGACAATGTTTTACACAGAATATGGTAATGTATGGCCAGATTTATGATCCACTAGACTTTGACTGTGGCAAGAGATGTTTGCCTAAGACAGGGATCATTTCCCTGATGAAAAACTTAAAAGTTTATCCAGAAACATCTTCGCTTTCAGTACTAACCTATATGGTCTGTGTATACATTAATTTATTGAAGCTAGGTTTTGAAGCTACTCAATCTTCAAACTATCTCTTGGTGTTATGAAAATTTATTACTCACTATATAAATTAGCACTTGCTGTAGTTGTCTAAAATTTATCTCTGTCAAGTTTCAAGAGCCTCTCCTTTGATCTACCTCGTGTTCTAAGCTGAGGTGAATAAAATTTGGCTCATTCTAGTTAATTTGTGAGGAAGAAGCCATGTAGTGGCTCTGCCCCACCCTAATAACCTACCTATTCCTAGTGATCCTGGCATTCTCGTTCCAAAAGGAAAGAGAGTTAAGTCCCTATTTTTTTTTCCTATTTTTTTTAAATGCCCCTGACAACAACATCAATCTTGCCTACTTTTTCACCAATGTTTCTTTCCTGCCTTTGACATTTTTTCCTGACAATGCCCTGACTATCTTACTACAGAAATAGGGGTAACAGCATAATCAATTGAGTACACACATTTAAGACTTAACATTTATTAATTTTATTGTCTTGGCTCAATAGTAACTATGTGACATTTCATCTCCCTGGGCTTCAGTTAACTCAATTGTAAAATGAGTGAGCCTGGGCTGGATGGTCTCTAAGATCCCTTCCAGCCCAGGAAAAGTCAATGGTCCTGGGATTCTACCAGCATCAGAGCTGATCAAAATGTTACAGGAAATCCCATTCTTCTAACCACACAGTAGTGAATAGGTAAGTCTGTTCCTAACAATGACACAAAGGCTCCACCTGCCCTCTGCTGTTAATGGCAACTCAGTTGTCTAGTCACTTTGCTGTCCTATAGGTTCTACATTCTTACACTATTCCAGAGTGAAAAGAAAGAATTCCAGGAGTTGATGTACATCTAGTCAAATCTCAATTAGTTACACTGGGGGGTAAAATGGCATGGATAAATACAGATCACAATTAATTAAAAATCATTCATTTAGTTTTGGTACTATTGCACATTTTGTGGAGAGCTGATTTCTGCATAATTGTATGTTCATCTTTTGAAAAAAATATGCATTTTTTATATTCCAATGATTCACATTGCATCTAGGAAAGAAATCAACTAGAGGAAACAAGCCAAGAAATGGTGGCAGGTAATCCACATATAGATAATTGAGAATGTAATTTTATCTACTATCTTTTACCTGAAAGAACTTGAAGCAGTTTACAAAACTACACATGACACCATGTAATTGAGAATTCATCATATCCTGTTCAATCAAATCCTCTTGCTAGGGCAACTTACACTTTCAATTAGATGCATTTGTCTTTGGGAAGTTTGCAACCAGTCAAGATAGATTCTTAGTATGTGTAAAACTTTTACAAATAAGGATAATAACAGCTCCCCTGCTGTATCAATAAATCACCACGGTTCCGATGTAAGAGACTGACAGCAGCTGTCAGAACACAGTTTCTTTGAAATGCTTTATAAATACCATCTAAAGAGCCAGATTGTTCTTTAACAGCCTTGTTATCCTAATGAAATCACTCTGCTTCCTCCTCTTTGCTCCAGACACCACCAAGGTTGGGCAAAGGAAACCCCATCTCCCCAAATGCCTCTAAACACCAAGTTTGGATGACAGATTAATGATTGGATCTGCCTCCCCATTAATTTATTTGCAGGAGACACCTGTGCCAATAACCTCGTTAGGGTTTGGAGCTTGTCCCTAGAAAGGCATGCCTTCCCTCTCACTGAATCCGCTTCCCATAATTCTTAATTACTTTCTATTGCCTGGTGGGGAAAAGCACATGACATGGAAAATTTTATAGGGTCTAATCATTAACCAACTCTGTTCTTGTGCGGAGTTAGAGTGTCAAAGGAAATGGTCTGTCTCAATCCCTCTGGCTACTTTCAAAATCATTGGCCAAATGAATTTTCCACATACATTTTCTGCTAGAGAGCCATTCCCTCAAAGATAACAGCAAATGCTTTCAGAGCACTTACTTTGTGTCAGGTATTGCTCTAGCCCTTTATGTAGACTTCATTTAATCCCTCAGCAACTCCATTAGTGAAATAATGTTGTTATTCTATTTTTACAGAAAACTGAGGCACAGAGAAGAGTCACCTGCCCAGGTGGTGGCACCATGATGCAAAGCTAGGTTGTCTGACGACAGGGATCTTGCTTTACTAACTAGGCTCTTTTCCCTTAGGAAAGAGACTTCATGAAAGAGAAAACAACTTTTGAGCTCAACCTTCTTTGTTTTTGAGCATTTATCCAGAGGAGAAGAAGAGAGTTCTGAGACATTCCTTCAGTATCACACAACCAAATTGGTCTGCAGAAGCATTCCAATCTCATTCTAGCTGCTGGAGGCCCTGTGTATTTACCTCTTGCCCTCCAGTCCTGAGATTGTCAACCTGGGCTGCACACTGAAATCACCTGGGGAGTTTTAAAGAATCCTGATGCTGGGAACCCTGGGTGGCTTAGCGGTTTGGTGCCTGCTTTTGGCCCAGGGCATGATCCTGGAGTCCCATGATAAGTCCCATATCGGGCTTCCTGGATAGAGCCTACCTCTCCTCTGTCTGTGTCTCTACCTCTCTCTCTCTCTCTCTCTCTCTCTCTGTCTATCATGAATAAGTAAATAAAATCTTAAAAAAAAAAAAAGAATCCTGATGCTGAGCCCACCCTTCCTCTCTCCCCCAGGTGACATCGTATCAGGCAATGATAATGCTATGAAGAAAACTAAAGACGGAATGAGAATAGGTGTTGCTGGAGATGGTATTAATTGGAGAGAGCGTTACTTCTGAGGAGGTACTTGGGCAGAACCTTGATTGAAATGAAGAAGCAAACCTTGCTGGCATCCAGGAGAGTGTTTGGGCAGGAGGTACCTCAAATACAAAGGCCCTGAGAGGAAATGATGCATGCTTACTGTGAAGAACAGCAAGAAGCTCAGGGAGACTGGTAGCAGATGAGCTTGAAGAGGTGCCCCGGCACCAGATGGCATGAGGCCTTACAGATCATGGTGAGCAGCCTGGATTTTATTTCTGAGTGTATATAAAAACATTTGGAGTTTGTTGAGCAGAAGAGTGGCATGATCTTATTTATATTTTAAAAGGATAGCTCTTGGCCGTATGTGGAAAATGAACTGGAAGGAGCAAGTTTAGAAGATTGGGACTGGTTGGGAGGGGTATGTAGTCATCCACCTTGACTAGTTGCAAACTTCCCAAAGACAAATGCATCTAATTAAATGTGTAAGTTGCCCTAGCACGAGGATTTGATTTAACATAATATAATGAATTCTCAATTACATGGTGTCATGTGTAGTTTTGTAGAGACTGTTGTCTTGGGTTGTGGGATGGTGGTGGAGATTGGAGAAGAAACACAGGACTCGTTGATAGACTGGATAGGGGGTAAGAGGGAAATGAGGAGGTCAAGGATGACTCAGGTTTTTGCCTAGAAAATGAAATACTAATATTTACGAGGTTTAAAAAAGAAGACTAGAGAGTAGAACAATTGTGAGGTAGGAAATCTACAAAATTGGAATCAAAAATTGAATTTAAGACATAGTAAGTCTGATTTTTCTTTTAGACAGTGGAGAGCTTACTAATCAAGTCTGGAGCTTGTGAAAGAAGTCAAGCATGGAAATATAAATCTGGAATTCATCAGCATACAAATAAGTGATTTTTTAATGTTTTATAAGCTTCCTAAATCATATTTTTAAAAATATATTTACTGTTGAACTGTTTTGCTAATGTATAATTCTAGGTGCCTTAATCGAACTGAAAGGTGACCAAAAACATGAATCATTTGCAGGCACCTGGATTCTCCTTGTCCCATCCCAACTTTGAAGTAAAGATATTTATTTCCCATTCAACTTCCAACCCACTTTTTCTATTTAAACATCAAATTCTTTTCCTTACCTCCCCTTATTTTTACTAGACCATCCTTCCTCCTCACAAGCCAAATAATTTCAGAAGGGGATTTTCTTTTACAAAGACACTGAAATCCTTCAGTGTGAGTTGAGCTATGAACGCCTAGGGATTGGGGTGGTTCGGTGAACTAATAACTGCCTTCTCACCTCTGGGATCCACGTTCTAATATAGCCTTTGATTAAAGTGGCTCTAAATCATCCTGATTATCATTGCCCTTATTATAAAGCGGGCACCACTCTAATTTGGGTCGAGATACTTTAAGAAGTTTTTTATCATTCATGTAACTGCCTGCCCATGAAACTCTCATTAGATTTGCTCCCTTACATCTTCTACATTTGAGCACATATGTGTGAATAGCCTGATGAAAAATAGAGATTTGGCATTCACTTGTATAATGTAAGGCCTGCAGGTGGAAATTTACCTGCTTCTTAAAATGTTCAAGGACCAGCTCTGCTTCATTACTTTGGCTTCTTCTCCTTCATATTTCTCTCTCTCTCTCTCTCTCTCTCTCTCTCTCTGCATTAGGAATATTAAACTCATCTATGTTTGTTTGTTCATTTTTCAAGGAACACTGTTTTATTATTTTAAATTTACATTTTTGTAACAGTTGTTTCTGAGTGGAAAGGATTTATTTATTTTTTAACCGAAAGCACCTAGCTTTTCTATAAGATGTGGACTGCATTGTAGAGTTCATAATGTTTAACCACTGCAATTCATACTTAAAATTACATACCAGAGTTCTGTGCTAAATATCTTCTTCACAGTTTGTAAAACAGCATTAGTGATAAACAATTAATCAACTTAGCATTCTAGTCTGGACCTTCATTTTTCCATTTAATTGTTTAAATGAGTCTAGGTTTTACTGCTAAAAAGGGAGCTCAAGAAAAAGAAACTGACAACTATCCATAATTCCAATTTGCTTCTGGAGTATTTTCATATTTGACCCAAACATCGATGTGAAGCAAATATGTTGATGACAGATGAAAGATTAAAAGTAATCCTAACTGAAATTAAAACTTATAGGTATAAAGATAAAGTCTCATATTGAGATTCAAAGATCAAAGGCATAAAATGCAACAACAAATGGATCTTGGCTTAATAATTGCTTACTGAAAAAATATTTGGTGGGGCAGATTCATTGGCCTAAGCTTTAAATGAGCTGATAGCATTGGGAAGCAACTGGATGATGCCAAGAAATAAGCTTCATTAATGGAAGCACAGTGTCTGGACCAACAGGAGTAACTGTTCATTTGGCCAGACCACATCTGGATTTTAGATGCATATTAACACCACAAAATATTGACAAAACAGAATCCATTTCATGAAATATAAAGGAGGTAGTGAAGAGTAGCAGATAGTCACATTATATAAGAAAGAGATGCAGCAAGTGGATGTCTTCAGCCTGTGAAGAAGGTAATTACAGAAGTGGCAGGGGTTTGAGGAAGTTGGAGAAGATGTTTGTCTCTAAGTATTTGAAGGACTATGAGTAAAGGATGGCTTAGCCTCTGTTTCATGGTTTAATGTAATTCTAGTGAATAGAACAAGAACAATACTAAGGAGATACATAACAGCAGCCCTTCGAAGATTGGCTGCCCCTCAGGATCATCTTAGAAGATTTTTTTTTTAGATTTTATTTATTTATTTGAGAGAGAGAGTAGGATAAAGGGCTGAAGGAGAAGCAGACTCCCCACTGAGCAGGGAGCCTGACTCAGTGCCCAATCCCAGGACCCTGAGATCATGACCTGAGCCAAAGGCAGACACCTAACCTACTGAGCCACCAAGGTGCCCCTCATCTGTAGGGTTTTTATGATTAAGATTCCTATCATTCCTATTGGTTCTGATTCAGTGGCTTCTAGGTGTGGTTTGGTAATCTGTGGTTTTGAAAATATTTTATGGGGAATGATGTTCACCTTGGTTTGAGAACAACTCTAAGAAGGCAAATTTCACTCTGACATAAGAACTAATTTTCCAACAACTTCTACTATTCTGAAGCAGAAACTGAAGGTCAGTGTGCCCTGGGAGCGTGGGTGGGGGGTGGAGTAAGTCCCTCATTATTGGAAATGTCCAAGCAGTGGCTAAATATTGAGGGAGGATTTACCCTTTAAGAGCAGGTTGTGTTCACTGACTCCAGAGGCCACCAGGCACTATGAGGACCTGTAAGGACCTATGACGCCAGGAGCAGTGTCTGGTTGCATTTCCCCTCAGCATTTGGGACATTGCAGGTCCTCAAATCACTGCTCAGTATTGAATGAATGGATGTAAGTACCCTTCAGGTAGCAGATAGCAGGCACACAGTGGCTGGAATCTGCTTTCTTAGCATTCATCTCTAAACCCATGCTACTTCCAGCCAAACATGTATTCTTTCTCTACAGAACGGTCTTCCCTTCTCCTCCATGTTGGTGCAACAAAAAGTTTCAACTCCTATCCAATGTCACAGAGTGTCAAAATTAGCTAAGACATCATTTAAGGGTAACATCTAACATGAATGTGGCTTTTCAAGATAGAAAATAAAACACAAATGTCTGTTACTTCTCTGTACCCCAGGCCTCACAGCCATCCTCATCCCCACCCTCACCCTGCCCCCAAGTATCTGCTCTAAGCCAACCTCTAGCTTTAGTGTCTCCATTTGCCCGCTCTTCTGAGTCACCAGGATTCCCAGTATCTGTTCTCTTCAAAAAATGACCACATAGGGCTTATACATTTTTTTTTAACTTCAAGATTGGGGATCCCTGGGTGGCGCAGCGGTTTGGCGCCTGCCTTTGGCCCAGGGCACGATCCTGGAGACCCGGGATCGAATCCCACCTCAGGCTCCCGGTGCATGGAGCCTGCTTCTCCCTCCGCCTGTGTCTCTGCCTCTCTTTCTCTCTCTGTGACTATCATAAATAAAAAAACAACAACAAAAAAAAACTTCAAGATTATTTGACTCCAGCTGGAAGATATCACAACTCTAGTGCACATATCTGTCAGCTCAGAACGAGGAAAATTTCCTCACCATCCACTATAGCCACCATGTTTATTTCTGTTTCTGTGCTTCTGTAAATGCTCTTTCTCCTTTCCTTAAATCCAAATCCCATCCATTATTAAGATTTGACTCCAGTTACACCCTTCTCATGGAGTCTTTCTGTGTTAACTCCAGAAATTGCTAATCTCTCCCTATTCTGGACCCTTGTAATATTCATATTCTATTCCCACCATTTGTGGCTTAACCAGTTTCTGCTTTTGAAATATTGCCCAACAGTATCAGCTTCTGAACACAGGATGTATTACATTTCTTGGTATTTTCCAGTGTTTTGACCTGGATTGCACATAGCATATTTCCTCAGAAAATGCATGCTTGTAGATTTCATGTAAGATTAAGTGCATCAGTCTGGTTATGTTGAAAAAGCATCTGACATTGGAATTTCTTTGATAATTTCTACATGAAAAGAACCAAAAATCCAGCTTTCAGAATTATACACAGCCCCAGAGAGCTCTGTGTGTGTGTGTGTGTGTGCACGTGCATGTGTATGTATTTATATAAATGCTGTAGTTATGCCCAGACTCCCCTGTCTTCCAGAAAGTTCCATGTCTAATTCTGACTCATCTCCATTCTCACCACAGGCTTCACTCTCACCCAGGGCTGCAGAGGATGATGAAGTCCAACTTGTCAGGATTTGTTACTTGCTTGAAAAATATTCGCACCTTTGACAGAGCTGTCAGATTTTTGTCCCCAAACCAAATGAGCACACAAACTGATTTTCCTCTCTCCAGACTGGAGGGCAGTGCTTTAAATCAACCCTCAGAAATAGTTCATGTAAGTGGAACTGTACCAGCAAAAGCCCAAGGAGGGTAACTTCATCCATAGTTTTATCAGATTTTTAACAATGATGTTGTCACATTTTAAAATACAATTAAATGTCCTTCCCTAGAAATGGCCAATGGAGATGGTAAAAGTAGGCTCGAGGTCTAATCATATGAATGCTTGGTGCCTTAATAAATGACAAGCAATCAGCTAAGTCTGTATTTTTACAATGAACAAAAATGTTACATTAGTGAATATTTTAAAGAAATATCTTCAAAGACTTATAAAGATTAACCCTGTGAAAGAAAAATAAGAAAAAATATATTATTAAATAAATTCAGCAATTTATAAAGTAATATATATTCAAAATAAGGCAATATGAGTTGAAAATTATAGGTAGTAAAAGATACACAAAAATGAGTGGTAAAAAAGTAAGGGAACATGAATTCCCAAGTAGACATGGGTTCAGATCAAGGCTTCTAACTTTTTTAATAAAATATTTTATTCTTTTTATTTTAGATAGAGAGCATGAGCAGGAGGAGTGGCAGAGGGAGAGAGAATCCTCAACCAGACTCCCTGCTGAGCATGGAGCCCAACATGGGGCTCAATCCCATGACCCTGAGGTCATGATCTGAACCAATTTCAAGAGTCTAACACACTAAATGACTGAGCCACCCAAGCGCTCCAAGGCTTCTAACTTTTAAAACACTATATAAAACATTATTTAAAGCAGTGTTTAGGGATCCCTGGGTGGCGCAGCAGTTTGGCGCCTGCCTTTGGCCCAGGGCGTGATCCTGGAGACCCGGGATCGAATTCCATGTCAGGCTCCCAGTGCATGGAGCCTGCTTCTCCCTCTGCCTGTGTCTCTGCCTCTCTCTCTCTCTCTCTCTCTGACTATCATAAATAAATAAAAATCTTTAAAAAAAGCAGTGTTTATTATCAATGGCTACAGAATAAACAATGGCTGGAGAATTTCATTTGATTTCAGTAAGATTTTATGTGACTAATTCTGGGAATGAAGAATATCCTCAATGTGTCCACCCTCCCCAGCCCTCTTTGATCAAATATCACTTCTGACCTAGTACTCCTGGTCTCATAGATGGGCAGAGCCTGGAAAGTGCTGGAAGTTGGTGCAAGACTTTTCTTTCCTGGGTCACACTTGGCTTGTAGACATCAATGGGCCAGTGGGAAAGGAAAAGCTGGGCTGTATTTGTGTTCTTGCAAGAGACACAGAAGGGTTTCCAAACAAGTACGCCGAGTCCCGCATTCTAAATGAGGGGAGAGCACAAGCTTTTGAAGTTGGAAAAATAGGAAACCATTTCTCAATAAGGAATTGGCCATTTGCCAGCTGGTATATCATTGACTCAAAGGGCATTAACTGCTGTTTCTTCAATCTATACGGAATTGCTAATGCTTAAGCTACCCCAGCAGCAAGAGCTGAACCTCAAGGATAAATTCAACCATCACCAGGCAAAGAGAAATATAACTCATTTATGGGATTTGATAACCTGATAGAGGAGAAATAAGCAGAACACCCAGAACATAAACTAGCATTTTGGGGAAATATATACAAAAGAAATATATAGATACATATATGTACATGTATAAAAATCGGGATCCCTGGGTGGCGCAGTGGTTTGGCGCTTGCCTTTGGCCCAGGGCGCGATCCTGGAGACCCGGGATCGAATCCCACATCAGGCTCCCGGTGCATGGAGCCTGCTTCTCCCTCTGCCTATGTCTCTGCCTCTCTTTCTCTCTCTCTCTGTGACTATCATAAATAAATAAAAATTAAAAAAAAAATTAAAAAAAATAAATAAAAATCAGATAAAAAGACTTAACAATAGCATAAAACGCTTTCTGGAAAAAAAATGCCCATCAAATTTTTAAACTTCAGTAGTTCAGTAGACCTAACATACAAATAAGAGGAGTTCCAGGAAAGGAAATAAGGAATAGATGGATAAGAGGTAAAAAGAAGCACAAAGTAGAAGGGAAAAGAGGCTTCAGTCTGCATATCAAAAGTGTTCATGAAATTCTAGGCAGGCTTTATGATAAAGCATCTAATTTAGTGTATGGTAAAATTTCAGAAACTCCAAGAGAAACTTCTAAATATTGTAGAGTGAATAAAACAAGTTACTTACAAAGAAGGAGGAGGAGAATGAAAAGAGGAAGAATCAGAGAAGCAAAAGACTTTTTAGCTGTAGCATTGGAAACTAGATTTTCAGAATTACAGCTCTGGACTACTGGGTGTAAAAACTGTGACCCAATAAAATTATTTCCAGCTGAGATAATATTTACTTATCAGCATGAAGGAAAGAAATTTGTAGATATGCAAGGGCTTAGAGAATTTTTCCTCCATACAGTCTTTTTGAAGAGAGTACTCAAAAGATGGCTATAGTCAAACAGTAAATGAATCAGAGCATAGATTTTAAGGTAGAAGATTAAAAAAAAAAAGCAAGTGATGAGCAGTTAACACTGCAATACTTGCAATGATAGCTAAATAATGATAAAGTAACTAGCAATGTGTGATATAAATGCTAAATTATGATTTCTAAAATAAAAATGGCATTCTATAGAAGAAAACCTAAAAATTATCTAAAACAAACAAAAAAATGAACTATTGAAGCAAAATAGGAGCTGTGGGTGTAGGACTGGAGAATAATAGCATCCCAAATATTGTAGTCATGGGGGGGTACTATATATGTGTATGTGTGCTGTGGGCCAGGGAAGAAAAATTCCTCTGAAAGTTTCATCTTATTGGGATGGGCAGGAGCAGTGGAAGAAAAAATAGAGGATACAATAATAGGCATCTTATTTCCATAAAGCAGTTCAGAAATATGTATCATTATGACTCTTAGGGATGGAAAAGTACCCACTAGTAGAATTGTAAAAAAAAGAAAATAAGAGAACTTCTAAATTAAAAATGGTGGAAAGAGTAATGAATAGCAGGGTGCCTGGGTGGCTCAGTGGGTTAAACATCTGCCTTCGGCTCAGGTCATGATCTCAGGGTCCTGGGATGGAGCCCCACATCTCCATCTCCCTCTGCCCCTCCCCACCACTCATACTCTCTCTCTCTCTGCTCTCTTTCTCAAATTAAAAAAAAAATCTAAAAAAAATTAATGAATAGCAATTTTATCAAACCAGAAAAAAAGAAAGATAAAGGGAAAAAGAACAGGAAGTAATTAAATATCAAAGAGAAAAACCAGAGGTAGTTGGTAATACTGAAGATGAATGGACTACATTCTCTAATGAAGAACACCATGTTGGGTTGTAAAGTAAAACACACACACACACACACACACACACACACACACACAAGATCATATACATAAAAGGATAATTACCAAATACTTTTAATTTGTAACAAATTTTGAAAGTTATTTTCCAGCTTTGATGAGATATAATTGACATGTAATATTATATAAGCTTAAGGTATACAAGTTCTTATACATTATTTCTTTTTTTAAGATTTTATTTGTTTATTCGTGAGAGATACCGAGAGAGGGGCAGAGACATAGGCCAAGGGAGAAGTAGGTTCCTCACTGGAAGCCTGATGTGGGACTTGATCCTGGGACCCCAGAATCACTCCCTGAGCCCAAGGCAGACAATCAGCCACTAGCCAGCCAGGTGTTCCTCCATTATTTTTTTCAATACTCTTTCTGCTTCCTTCTCCTTCTCTTCTTCTGGGATTCCAATAATTTGCATATTGTTTCTTGGGATGGCATCTCATAGATCAAGTAGGCTTTCCTCTTTTTTTCCTTTGTTTTCCTCCAACTGGATAATTGCAAAGATCCTGTTTTCTACTTCACAGATTCTTTACTGTAATTGTTTCATTCTGCTATTGATGCTCTGTCTTGCTTTTTTTCCCCCCCATTTCTATTTCATTATTTTTCAGCTCCAGAATTTGTTTTGTTCTTTTTTGTTATTTCTCTTTGTTAAACTTTTCATTTTGTCTGTGTGTTGCTTCGATTTCTTTGGATGGTCCTTCTGAGTTTTCTTATAACTTGCTGAGCTTCCTTAAAACAGCTCTTTTGAATTCTTTATCTGGTAAGTCACACATCTCCACATCTTCACATTGGTTGCTGGAAATTATTGTCAACCTTTGCTGGTGTCACGGTTTTCTTGATTTTTCGTATCCTTAAAGTCTCATGTTGCTGTCTCCATATGTGAAACAGCAAATCTCTAGTTCTATTGATGGATTTTAGAGGAGAAATGCCTTCAATCTGCCCTGTTGGGGCCTCGTAGGCTTTCTTGCATCTATGGATATGTCTGCTCCATGCTTTTTTCTCCTTCTTGTGGCAGGATTCTTAAGTTTGTATGCTCTCTCGACCTAGCAATGCATCAGTCCAGGTGCTGGCAGCGTCTCTTTTGCTTTCCCAATGGCATTGCTAAAGCTCAAGTTTCTGGTTTCTTCTGCAAGTGCTCACTAGCCATCTGTATGCTCTTATCACCATTGGGACCACACACAAGGCTGACCACAGCATGGGTGTGTGTGTCCTGTGTGGCATGTGGGGCGTTCATGGGCCAGTTGGGGAATTCATGGGTGAGGCATCCCCAGCAGCTTGCATAAAGGCTTATTGTTGGAGCCCACAACCTAATTAGTAAGATTTATGTCCCTTTAATGCCCCCCAAGAGTCCTATCTGCCATTCTTCCAACAGCTTCCTACCCCCTACTAGTGTAGCTCAAGGCTCAGAATTCTGGATGGGCTGACAGAGAGAGAGATGGGCCTCTCTGGCAGCATCCTGCATAGCTGGGGCAGCCAGGTGCTCACTCACGTGCTCTCACTTTACCCTGCAGGAGAAATCACAGGCCAGGTAGGTCCCTCTTGGAACTGAGCTGTGCTGCCTTGGAAGAGATAAAAGGCAAAGTCAAACTGTTCCTCTTATCTTGTCCAATGCATCTAAACTGATTGGGGTTGTTTGTTTGTTTGTTTGGTTTTTTTTGGAGGGGGGGTTGCCTTAATGGTGTGTGTTAGATTCTCTTCTCTGGAAATCTGGACCTTTCCAAAGGCTCTGTTGTCATGGGCAAATGTCTAAGACTGTTATCTAAGGACTCCTCAGCTAGAGGGACTGAGACTGGTTCAGAGTCCACGTCAGGACCCACAGCTGATAATGAGATCTGTATGCTGATTACCCAACATGCAGGTTGGCAAGACTCCTCCTGAGTCTCTTGGGTATGGTCCTGGATCCCACAGTTCCCAAACAGGCCCTTTTATCCATGGACTGATGCTAAATGCTGTTCTTGAGGGTGAGAAATGATCAAGGAACATTCTCCTGGGGCTTCTTGCTTACTTTACTCTGATGGTTACTAAATATTGGTGCTTATCACAGGACAGTGAAATTTCATGTAATTTTTATTTTCTTCTCTTTACCTTTATTGACTGGTTGGTTTTTTTTCATTTAATTTTCACAATAAGCAGGTGTTGTTTACCTAATCAGAAAAAAAGTTAAACCAGTTCTGTTGTGGAGATAAAGGTTGGTATAATGAAAAGAAACTTGGTGTCCTCATTTTTTCTTTTTGGTTCTTGCTCAGAAAAATAGTAAGACACTGATACCGTTTATCTCAAATTGCTAATCAGCAACAACTGTGTTCCCATCACAGATGATTTAATTTTCAAAATCATAAACTTATTTCTGGATTTTTGTTCTGCATCTATATGCTAGGAGCTTCTTACCCTTTTGGGGACATTTACTGTATGTCAGATCTCTTAAGTACATCAGCTCAGCTGTTTCTCAGGTAAGAATAACCCTTTCTATTTTTAAAATGAGAAAATTAACATGACTCAACAGCTAGTTAGTAAGAGTTGGGGTTCAGATCTAGTCCTGATGAACTTCAGAGCTTGTACCACTTGCCACCGTGCTCTATCACTAAGTTTACGAAAACAAATAGACCACACGTCCCTGTCCTTACGTGCCTTCAGTTTGTTTGTTTATCTGCAGAGGAAGCTCATAAGTAGACATCAGCCTATTTAATCCTCATAGCATCCTCATGAGGTAGAAATGCCTATTTTTAGAGATAAGGCAATTAAAGCTCAGAGAGAAGTTAAGCTCTTCTCAACACTTCACAGAGTGTAGACAAGTGGCAGGCCCTGTGCAGAAAGTGGTTTCCAAACTCAGCTGCACTATTCTGTGCTGTGCATTGAGGTTTCTCACTGATCTGTGCCTTGAAGCAGCCTATCTTGCATCTGAAACTCCAGAGAAGTTCTAGACTGATCCCACACTAAAAATGAGCAATTAGGCTGCAAGAGGATTGATGGATTCCTTCCAAATTATCAACACCACGCTAGACTTCATAAACCATCTTTTCCCCCACGAGCTCCGGGGAGTTTTGCTTGTCACTGGAATCAACAGAAACATGATTTTGCCTCTTGTCCAGACAGAAAAGAAGAGGTTTAAAAGTATCGAGTCACCACAAAATAAAATGTTCCTTGCTATTCAAGTGTAATTCAAATTTCTCTATCCCGCCTCAAGCATGTGCTCAAATATAATCGACCAAACAGGAGATTTGCCTGCTGCCAATTGACATACCTCAGGTCACAGATGTCCTACCCATCTGCATGGTGTGTCCTAGTTTTGTTTTCCTCTCAAGGAAAACAAATATGCTGCAGACTTGTGGAAGGGAAGTGAGGGATTGAAGCTGGCCTTAACGTGTCTGTTTCTGAAGAACTCTGCTTAGCTAGGCGTTATTTGAGCATAAGCTGCTTTGTGTCCATGAGGGGCTTCTCCAGCCCACCCCACCCCCATCTCTGGCTCCAACCCCTCTCACATGGTCGGAGGACTGTGTTCATCACCTGGAGTGAAAGCTGACAGGAATGAGCACAGGCAGGGAGCAATGAGACACGCACGCATTGTCATGCATGACTGGCCAGCAGCCATCAACGGCAATTAAACATGGAGAGCTTGGGATCTTTTTGGACAGGTTCAAGTTCCCTGGCACTGCTGTGATTAGATGTTTTGCACTGTTTCCCTGTAGTCAGGATGTGACATCTTCCCTTCCCCTTGCTCTTTTCTCATCTCTTTTGTGCTGTCCTGGTGCTGCCCACTCACCCAGCACCGACGTTTAGATAACTTCATTTTGACAAGAGTGTGGTCAAAGCAGATGCAAGAGGAACCAAATCAGAGGTGGTCCTGATTTCAAGAGAAATCAGAGTTTAAAAAAAATGCTATATTATTTTCCAGATGCATGCATTTTAGCTTGGTAGGTATAACCTGCCAAGGGAGACTTCCTGCTGCTATTTCCGTGTGTTTGTGGTAATTTACTTCCTGAACTCAATTCTGCAATTTGGCTTCTTTAGAACTCGGCTGTTTTTAAGGGAACTGAAAGACTGCTAAGCTGTGCTTTTTTTAAGTGATGTTGGTCACTTAATTCTCTCCAGGTTTGAGATGGGTTGCTATGATTCCTAAAGCGACTGGTATAGAAGTTAGTGGAATTATATTTATGAAACTGGCCTTGCAAGAAAGAGAGGCTGGCTCATGTTGACAGGGTTAGATGTCTAGTTTGGAGTATGGGGGAAAGGAACTTATAAAGGAAAGGAACCCTCTTGCTCTCAAATAAGTGAAAATAGAGGAAAGAAATTATCATCAATCTCCTGCCCCTAAGATCTGCCTACAATCATGATTAACTTCCCCTAGTTTGATGATTGCCATCATTCCTCCATTACCTGAGTAATTCATAAACACTCAGAGAATCGCTTCTATGTGCGAGGGAGGGATCCCAAAGGTATAATTCAGTGTACACTTAGTAAGCTCTGATGTGTGTCAGGAGCTGTCCTAAGCTTTGGGATACAATGAGGACGAAGGCTGGGGGCCAGCTGTCAATGGGGGGACACAGACGTCTCTAAACACAAGTGTCATCACAAGGACTTGAAGGGGGAGGGGATCCTGGAAGTGAGACTCTGAAGTCTCACCTGGGTGTAGAGCACACAACAGACAAACACCCATTAGAGGTCACAAAATAAAATGAGTTTTTTGGGGCAGCCCAGGTGGCTTAGCGGTTTAGCGCCTCCCTTCAGCCCAGGATGTGATCCTGGAGACCCAGGATCGAGTCCCACATCGGGCTCCCTGCATGGAGCCTGCTTATCCCTCTGCCTGTGCCTCTGCCTCTCTCTCTCTCTCTTTCTGAGTGTGTGTGTGTGTGTGTGTGTGTGTTTTCATGAATAAATAAATAAAAACTTTGAAAAAATGAGTTTTTTGATCCTATAACTGAGGGAAAAAGGAGACATTAAAATGTAACTAGCAGGTAAGAGATGATCAGTTAGGTTAAATTAAAAGCCCAGTACCCATTTCTTTTTACTACTTAAGAGGTGTAAAAGGTCATTAAACGAGGACATGAGTGTGCTGTGCATTGTTTTATCATCGGGAACATAAACATATTTGTAAAGACTGTTTGTCACTGCAAAGCTTTTAAATATTGAGGTCTCTCCTTGGGGGGGTTTTAGGAATTGAAATCAAAAGTTTGGGAAGGTAGTACTTATTCTATTTGGCTCTAAGTTAGAAAGACACGTGTCTAGTTCATGACTTAACTAACGTATTCCCTCTGCCTCCTCAAAACTAGCAGTGAGAAGTAAATGCTGTAGACAAATAGGAAGCTTTTCTCGAAGTATACCAAGGATAACAGACTTAAGCTGTTTGAAAGGGAAATCACTTAGATTTTGATACATGACAGAAACTCTGCTTTCTTGCTGAGGAATGGTCCCTGCAGGTATCCCTTAGATGTGGGGCTCATGACCTGCATCCTAATATCTCTGAAAAGAAACAGGAATCGTACTGCAGAGAATCCAAAGGAGAAAAGCTGTATAGACTAACGCTGGTTTGAATTTCAGTTCTCTGCCTTGCCAGCTCTGTGGTTTGGGGCTAGTTTCTTAAACTTCTCCAGCCCTTAAATTCCTCTTCTGTAAGAGGGAAGTAATGCCTATTAACTAATAGGGTTATTGTGGCTTGTTATCAGAGATAATGAATGTGGAAAGTACCTAACAGAATATGATCAATAAATATTATTGATAATTATTGTGATTATTATGAGGGTTCTAGTGACTCCAACCTTGGAACTGCCTAGATGTTTTATACCCTTGACAGCTGCTAGTAAGAAAATAAGAGGTAAGCAGACAAAATTGAATTCTGGCTTTATTAATTTTATAAACCCAACTTAAGCTCATGCTTATTGTTTTGGAGCCTGGCTTTCAGGAACTGTCTGCACGTCCTCAATTACCTAATTCCTTTGTAAACATTTTAAGTGGCTGCTCCCTTAAAAAGTCTCTAAGGAGGATTTATCTCTAATATATGGGATCTAAAGAATTAAGCATGTCAGGGTATCAATACTAGCAAAGCCTCTTGGCATTGATTTTTCCTCTCTGTGAAATGGGGATACATGGATCATAACTAGCGAGGTACCTCTGAGAAGTAGCAAATAAAGATGACTAGAAAGCCATGTAGGAAGTATAGTATGTGTATCAGTTAGCTTTTGCCATGTAACAAACTATCCCAGAACTTAGTGACTTAAAACCACAGTCATTGTTATCTCACAGTTCTATGGGTTGGCAATTTGGGCTGAGTTCATTTGTGCAATTCTTTTGATGTTCTCATTCATATATCTTCTGTCAACTGTCAGATAGACCAGGGGCTGGGTGCTCTAGGATGGACCCACACACACGTCTAGCAGTTGGCAGGCAGACAGTGAAGGCAGCTAGGTTTTCCTTTCTGTGACCTCTCCAGAAAGCTAGCTTGTGCTTTTTCATAGGATGGATCCAGGATTCTGACTGCAACAAGAGAAAGCAAACCCCTCATACTAGAAGCATCTTTTGAGTCTCTGTTTGCAAAGTATTTGTTAATGTTCCATCGGCCAAAGCAAGCCACATGGCTAAGCCTAGATTCAGAAAACAGAATCTGGCAGAGGAATAGACTCCATATTCCTGCAAAATATCACGGGTAGTTTTTTAAATATACAGTAATGAAGAAATGTAAATGAAATAGGAAGTTCCAGATCTACTATCTAGGCAGAAAGGCAGAGGTGTAAAGAGCTATACAATTTGCAGAGCACCTAATAAGACTAGAGCTGACTGAAGATCTTTTGAGCTGAATTTCTGTGAGGACAGACGGATTGGAGAGATTCAGCTTCATACAGAAGAAATAGCCAGCATTTGCTATTGTTAACAAGCTATGTGTTGTTGATTTGGTTGGCTGGAGTAGAGAGTTCAGGTTGGGCATTTATGGGGAAATTTGATAATCAAGTCAATAAGTGTCAGTAGGAAGAGGACCTTTGATTAATACTTATTTTTCTGGAAGTCAGAAGACATAGATTCTACTCCTGGCTTTCCTCCTCCTACCACTCACTGAAAAAATAAAACCTTGTACAAATTATTTCATTTCCTTAAATGCTTACCTATAAAATGGAAATTATGAAATAAATAATCTTTTAATTCTATTTGCATTCTAAGAATTGATTTTTCCTTTAATGAATTTTCACTCAGTTAATGCATTTTGACCTTCTCTGCTTAGAGCTTACAGACTAATGTAGCACTAGACCATTCATTCCTCCAACACCTATTTATTGGGTGACAGTCCAATGCTAAGAATTGGGAAACAACAATGAACAAGATGGACGAGATCCAAGTCCTCACTGGTGGCTGGGGTAGGGGTGAGGGAGAGATAACACACAAGGAAGCAAATCAGTTGACATAATAGTAACCGATCATGTTAAACACCAAGAGAACAATAAATTGATTGATGAGACAGAGTAAGTGTGTGTGTGTGTGTGTGTGTGTAGGTGTATGTATATCACATATATCAAGGGTACTTTAATTATAATCATGGAGATCCTCTCTAAGGAGATGACATTTAAACTAAAACCTCAAAATGAGAGGGAGCCTGACATATAAAGAACAGATATGAAAGAATGTGCCAGGCAGAGGGAACAGAAAGTTTAAAAGTCCTAAAGTCATGAGCAGATAATGAAAATAGAGAATTATGGGGGTGGTGGGAGTGGTATGCAGGGCACTACTATGAAATTTCACAATATCAAAGAGGAGAACATCAAATATAGACAGAGATTCTCCATAAGCCAAGCTCTTAGGTGCCAAATAGTCCTGTGAACAAAGACAACAAGGAATTCTAAAAGGCAGGTAGTTGCAAGATGCTAAGAAATTAAATTCTACCTTCATCACCAACCATGCCAATTGTATACACACAAAAAAAAAATGGTTGGGAGATATGTCTGCAGGAACCACTGTAACTGGTTAAATAACTCTCTGATGAACACAAATATAAAACTGCAAAAAGACAGGCTTGGGAAGATTGAGGCCAACAGTGGGCAAAGCTCGTGACACTGGAAAAAACAAAAAAAGAAAAATCTATTTGAAGACAAGAAGATGAAGACTTAAGAGACACATATTTTGGAATGTTTGATGTAATATTTAGCAGATAGGTTACAAAAAAGAAATCCAAGTTATTTGACTCTTATTTGGCCTTTTTTTATCAAGCAAAATGATACTCATAAGTTAAACAGTAGAATAAAAATGTTGAAAAAGGTATGGAACACCAGTGTAGGCCACTGTGCTGGAGACGATGGTGGAGATAAAGCAGGCATAAAAAAAAGAATAAGCTGAGGTGTGGAAATGTGCACACCACAGTAGGAAGGTTTGACATCAAAATGGACAGTTATTTGTTAGTATTATATTCTGGTTTGTATTATAGGCTTGAATCATTTCTTTAAAAGATTTACTTATTTGGGTGAGAGAGAGAGAGAGAGAGAGCACGTGAGTGTGCAAGTGGGGAAAGGGCAGAGGGAGAGAAGTTCAAGCAGACTCCTCATTTCATCGAGAGCCCAACACAGGGTTTGATCTCATGGGGAAATCCCTGAGATCATGACCTGAGCTGAAACTAAGAGTTGGTCACTTAACCAACTGAGCCACCCACACGCCCCATCTTGTATCATTCTAATTTGGGTTTTGCCTAAATCGAGGGCAAATAAATACTTTATGATTAGCAGAGTATTCAATGGCACTATGGAATTGTCGCTGTTAGAAGTATTTACATCCTCGTGGAACTTCTTTCTCAGAAAACTGTCTTTTAGTTTCCACCATCATTTCTCACAAAGCTTAGTCATTTTCTTGCACGACGGACTAAGGTAATTGCCTTGAGCTAATGAATTCTTCATCCTTATTATCATCATCATCATCTTTGACAACACCTTTGCAGATAGTATAGTGCTCTGGCACGCTTTATCTTATATGATTTTTATATCTTCTCTGTGAGGCTGGCAAAGCAAGTCTGATCTCACCCCGTTTTATAGATAAGAAAGAGGAGGCGTGGAAAGTGTGAGCAATATGTCATGAAAACAGAGCAGGGAAGTTGCTGGTATATGGTCAAAATCAAATCTTTGCATTCCATGTCCCATGTCCTCTATACTTAAACATCTTATGTTGGTTAATTTAAATGTATCTTCAATAAATAAATAAATAAATAAATAAATAAATAAATAAATCTTCCTTATTGTCCCAAAAATATGGAATAAATAGTTCACATGCTTAACTTTTGAATGTACATTTACATACGGAGGATTTGCCTAAGTTACATTTAAATTCCAGTGTAACCAAGCTAACAGTCTTTGATTTTTCCTCATTCTCATGCTCTTAACATATATACTGTTCCTCTGATGAAGAGATATCTCAGGTCTGGTTTTGCCTCAAAGATGAAAGGTTCAATGGGTCCAATACACTGAGTTATTAGGGTCCTGTGACCATGTGCTTTGTGATACTCTATGGTTGGGAGGATTGCTTTGGCCAGTCCTCATGAGTGTCTGCTCACAGGGCCAGAGCTCTCAGGACCTTCTGGAGACAAATATCTTAATATAACAGGTAAGTAAGATCCCCGTTATCACTCCAGAGGAGCCAATTCCTGGCTAATCCTCAGTGTTTGGCTCATCTCACCAAATCCTTCTCTGAAACAACACCATTCTCACACGATGAGATCATCTGTAGGGGAAAAACTTACAATTTAAGAAGGGAAATAAAAGAGAGCCTGCTATTTCTTGTTAATTTGATAGTTATTCTTAAACAAACAACTCACAGGCATTTGAAATGTTATTTATTTTGCCTCTGATGCTCCTGTCTCAGAACAAAAGCAAATGTACTATTAATTCTCATTTGCAACACTAGTTTGATTTCGATTTTCATCTCAATTTACTTTTATGCTTTGTGGTGGTGTGGGTATGTGTTTAGGATCTAGGGATATTACAATAGAAAGATTAGGTTCTATTAAAACAAATGCTTATGAGGTTTGGCTTTGTTTTTAGGTTTTACCTGTCTTTTGGTAAATCCCCTCCCCTGCTCCCACTCTGGTCCCCATTCTGCAACATCACTAATTTGGTAATACCTATTCTTTTGAAAAGTGACCCCTCTTTTTTTTTTTTTTTAAAGAACCTCTGAGTATTCCATTAACTGCTAGATTGGTTCCACAATGTCTTTGTAATGGCTTTTTGCCTCCTGGGAGATTTCTCTCTATCTTATATCCTTAATTAATAAGTTCTTTACCAATTGCTACACAATAATAGAGTATTCTTTTAAGCTTAGCAAATGTGTTGGTGCTTGTTAACTCATTCTCAGTCTCTATCCTAGAAAATCTGGATTGATACCACTGTGTCCCTAACTGTTGGTGTTCTAGTCTTGAGAAGGGTGGCACTGTTGATTCCCCAGCCTTCCTACCCCAGCAGGTAACCACTTGTGGATGAAGAAGGCTGAGCAGCAAGTAACAGCAATAGCTGGAGGAGAACAGAGGTTCAGAAAATCATTTAGATTCTTAAGGGTTCTTGAGGAAAGAAAAAGCCAAAGATGATGATGTTACCAGTTCTCTATTATAATGCATCAGACTATAAATTCCCAGTGGCCAGTGAGACATAATCCAAGGGATGTCTTCCCATCATCATATCACTCACTCATTTTTTCATTCAACCCATTCATTCATTCATTCTTCATATTTTTCAGCAATTATTACTCACCAGGTCGGGACTGACAAAAGGAGGTAAGATACAATTCTTACTCATAAGAAAAAGTGTTCTATCATGAGTCTCCATGGAAGACCAAATGGATAAGAGCTGTATGGAGGGAAGAAATTTCCAGTAGAATATTTTTCAGATACAGTAGGGAAGACTACTTTACCTTCCACCCTAAGAATTTTTATACCTTACATTAATGAAATACGTTAACCAGACATTTTTCAAAGGACTAAGGGAGTCCAAAGTAAGAAACTGATATGCCACAACAAATTCAGGTATAGGAGGGGGAGAAGCAACACTTGGGATAAGATTAGAGATTTTCAAAAATTGGGGTGCCTGGGTGGCTCGGTTGGCGAAGAGTCTGCCTTCGGCTCAGGTCATAATCCAGGGGTCCTGGGATAGAGCCCCGCCCTGGGCTCCTCACTCAGCGGGGAGTCAGCTTCTCCCTCTCCCTCTGCCTTCTGCTCATCCTGCTTGTGCTCTCTCTCTCTTCTCTCTCCCTCTCTCTTTCTCATATAAACAAAATCTTAAAAAATAATAAAATACAAAAAAATAAATGGGACTAAAAGAATAGTTCAGGTTTGTCATTTTGTAGATGAGGAAACAGGCATGGGGAAGTTGAGCACACTGCTTAAGGTGAAACAGCAAATTCGTGGTAATATGATTCTTGTCTTGATTTTTTTTTTTCTATTCGACCCAGTGACATCCTACTGAATATTCTGAACTCAAGTATTGAATTCATCTCCCTTCTTCCTATTCCCTCTGCCTACCTCAGTCCCTCTCTGTCTGAATCTAGACAACACAAATAGCCACCTTTTTGGTTTTCTTCTTTCAGCGTTTTTTCACTCTATCCTTTATCCAGCTCCTACTCAGAATTATCTTCTGTGTTAAGAGCTCCCTGCTCCAAAACCTTTAATGGATTCCATGCCCTGCTGAATAAAAGCAAATTCAGTTCAACATTCAAAATCTTCTTAGATCTGTCTGCAATATGTCTCTCTCGACTCTTTCTACATTTCCTTATGAATCCAGTACCCTAGTGACCCTTACCACGGTTTATACAGGCCAACTTCAAGTGTTTGCTCATGCTTTCCACTCTGTTCGATTTCAGCCAATATATGCCAAGTACTCTTCTAAGTGTTGGGGAGACAGAGTTGAGCAAGATGGACAATGTCTCTGTTTTCTAGGGGTAACATTCTACTGTAGAGCCTTTGGTCAATGTCCTGTACAACATTACCATTTTATTTATGTGCTATAATCCAAAAAAGACTGGGAATGCTGTTCTAGCAAAAGATATATATATATATATATATATATATATATATATATATATATATATATATATTTTTTTTTTTTTTTTTTTTTTTTTAAGATTTTACTTATTTATCATGAGAGACACAGAGCAAGAGGCAGAGACAGAGTCAGAGGGAGAAACAGGCTCCCTGTGGGAAGCCTGATGTGGGACTCGATCCCAGGACACCAGGACCACGACCTGAGCTGAAGGCAGATGCTCAACCAGTGAGCCACCCAGGTGTCCCCAGTAAATGATCTGAATGCCTTTCCCTTCTTCACACATTATTCTTTGTATCGATTTTTCAAGATCCAGAACAAATGCAAACTTCTCTATGAAACTGTCCTCAATTCCCTCCATTGGTAATTTCTCTTTTGTATGTTCATGTTTAAGTCCTTGCTACGCTCATTCCATCAACAAGTATTTATCTCCTTATGCCAGGCCCTCTACAAATGGATCTAGGTGTTAGGATTACATCAGTGAAAGAGAATATATGACTCTTTCACTGGACCATATGTATATCAAGGACGGGAACCACTGCTTAGTCATCTTGGTATCCTTAGCCCATTTAAAAGACTTTTTTTGAATGTTTCATTATCTTCTAGATTAACTCCATAATACATTTGCTCAATTAATAATGATAGTAATGATGATGATGATGGTGGTAATGGCTTCCCATGTACTCTTTTTTTTAATTAAAAAATGTTTTTCAAAGATTTCACTCATTTATTTGGGAGAGAGAGAGAGAGAGAGAGAGCATAAGCAGGTGGAGGGACAGAGGGGCAAATAGACTCCCCGCTGATTGAGTTGCTGGATAAGGGGCTCTCTATCCCAGGATCCTGAGATCATGACCTGAGCCAAAGGCACTTAACTGACTGAGCCACCCAGGCGCCCACCCCCCATGTATTCTTATTTAATCATCACAACAATCTTATGAAGTAGTTGTTCTTATCTTCCTCAATTTACAAATGAAGAAAACCAAAGCATGAAATTGCTAGCTAACTTCCTCAAGGTCATATAAGTGGAAGGTGGCATAAGTATTCAACACATGCTTTGGGTTGTTTTGTTTTGGTTTGGTTTGTTTTTGTTTTTGTTTTTGTTTTAGATTTTATTTATTAGAGAGAGTGAGCAAGCATGAAGGGGAGAGGGATAGAGGGAGAGGAAGAAGTAGACTCCTCACTGGTTAGAGAGCCCAACATGGGGTTCAATCCCAGGACCTTGAGATTGTGACCTGAGCTGAGGGCAGATGCTTAACCCACAGAGCCACTGAGACCCCCTCAATACATGCTTTCTTAATTGAAATGTGTCACAGAATTAATCACATCTTGAGGGCCAGTTGGTATTCAAGATAAAATCATTGAGAAATTGCTGGCAGTTTTGGTGTCTCCTGAATCCAGATAACCAAAGGTGTGTACAACCCCTGATCCCAAAGTAAAAGATAAATCATAACCCTGGGCCATGGAATGATAAGCCATATGCCAGTCAAACACACACACACACACACACACACACACACAAAACGTAGGGTAGATTAGTAACACCCCAGCAATAAGAGTTTAGCTTGAGGATAAGTTAGACTCATATGCTGAAAGAGCCCTAAAACTAGCCCCCTAACTCTAGAAGGTTATGGAGGCTTTACAACAAAAAGTCAGTAAATGACATTAGGAGTTTAATTATGTACCTACCTCCCGATGTCTCTGGTTCTCTAGGTTTCTGCTCTGGTCAGCGTTGCCCCACTTTTACTTCATCCTACAATTTTTCTGTAGATAATACATAGTGTCAATGGGCCCATCCGTCTCTGCCCTCTCACTGTAAGGCAAAATCTCTTCGGAAAAATGCTGTGTCAAGAGCAAAACACCACAAAAAGGAAAAATTGCAAGAAGACACAGGAAAAGACTAAATCTGCCAGCAGGGATTTGGGTATGGGAGACTGTAATTACCTGAGTTGGAACCTGGCCAGCAAACAGGAAGAAATAGGAAGGCTTCCATCCTGTGAGAAGGTCCAAGCAAGCTGTGGGGGCCCGCGGTGGGCAGGGCCTGCGTTTTATGTTTTACTTGATTTCTGCCGCCCCCGGGAACACAGTGGCCCCTCGCTGAAACCCTCCTTTCCAAAGGACTTGAAGAACAGCATTGCTAACTAAAGCATCAGCATTATCAATTACTCAGGATAGTCTAGGAAGCAAAGGGATTTAAGTGTTGGCAGAATTATGAAACACCGTCCAGTGTGTGAGTAGGAGAGGAAGGGAGCAAGTGTATTTCAGAAGCACGGACAGGTAGCACCTAGAAACTCCTTAGTGGCTCTCAAATCTTGTCGCTCCCCATCCTTCCCTCATCCACCAGCAGTTCAAATTCGTGCCTGGGATTTTTGCAGAGCTTCTTGCAATGGAGACACAAAACTCTAGGGGGCGCTCAAGCCCCCTTGGTGGGTGCTGTGCTGTAGGCTTCGAGAAGAAACTCATCATCCTGCTTCAAAATGCACAGTTAATGAGCCTTGTGGCAAGAACCAAGAAGCTGACGGCTGTCCCTCCGTCAGAAGTCCTTCCATCAAGAGCTGTCCAGTCTCTTGGATGGTTCCCTCTATTGCGAGCTGTGACAAAGCAGCCTGGAACTTCTTACAAGAAAAGCTAACCAGTTCAATGATTAAAAACAAAGGGTAGGGGGCGCCCGGGTGGCTCAGTAGGTTAAGCATCCGACTCTTGGTTTCTGCTCTGGTCCTGATCTCAGACTCCTGAGATCAGCCCTGCATCCGTCGATGGAGATGTGAAGGCTGCTTAAGATTCTCTCTGCCCCTCTTCTTCTGCCCCTTCCCCTTCCCTCCCTCCCCATCTCCCCATGCTAGCATGTACGTCAGTGTGCATGCTTGCTCACTCGCTCTCAAAAAAGAAAAAAGAGAGAAAGAAGAAGAAGAAAGAAAGAAAGAAAGAAAGAAAGAAAGAAAGAAAGAAAGAAAAGAAGAAGAAGAAAAGAAAGAAAGAAAGAAAGGAAGGAAGGAAGGAAGGAAGGAAGGAAGGAAGGAAGGAAGGAAGGAGAAAGAAAGAAAGAAAGAAAGAAAGAAAGAAAGAAAGAAAGAAAGAAAGAAGAAAGAAAGAAAAAGAAAAGATAAAGTGCTGGCTACCAGGGGTAAAAGGGTGTGAGAATTCTTTTCATTTTATGAGTGTTATGGGTTCAGAGATCCAGTGTGGGCTGTTGAAAGGTTCTGGAGGTGGATAGTGGTAATGGTTGCACAGCGATGTGAATTTCCTTAATGGCACTATTTGCACACTTAAAAATGTTTAAGATATAATTTTATGTAAGGTCTATTTTACCATGATTTAAAAAAAATATTTCATCATGGATTTGGATAGTTTCAAAAATTTAAATTTCTAGTGTATTTCACTGTTGGTACCTCTAATATAAAACATGATACCACTCTTTAAAGTCAACAAATGGCACTGGAGGAATATAGGTCTGGATGGATGTCTCCAGCAAATTACTCTTCAAATTCATCCTTTTCACAGAAAAATGTGCTCAGAGAAAGCCAAGGGTAGAGTCTCCCCTCTCATCTTGCAGAGGAGGAATCTGGGACCCATGTGCAATCCATCCAGATCTTAGTCCACTGTCCTGTAGGCCTCAACTAGATCTTGGCACACTGGCCGGTAACCCTGAACTCTGCACTCATGATGCTTTGTCCATCTCCACATGTTACCCAGACCCTCCCCACTTAGTGCTTTGTGTGACTCCCTTATCCCCTCAAGACTCGACTCAGGTGTCATGATTTTCCTGGGGGGATGGAGTAGATACTTCTTCTCTGTGACCACCTGTTTATTGTCTTTCTCCCTAAACTAAAGAGTGAACTTCCAGAGCATAAGAACTGTCTTTAAATCCTCAATACTAAAGGCCATATGTGGCACATATGCCACATAGTATGTAGATACTCCATGATATTTGTGAAACTCAGCTTCCCATAACATTGACTTGTTTGTTTATTGAGAGAGAATATGCATGGAAACAGAGAGGGGAGGGACAGAGGGAGAGGGAAAGAGAGAATCTCAAAGACATTCCATGCTCAGTGCAGAGCCTGACTCGGGGCTTGATCTCATGACCCTGAGGTCTTGACCTGAATGGAAATCAAGAGTCAGTGCTTAACCGACTGAGCCACCCAGGCGCTCCAGTTTCACATAATATGAAGCCCCTTCACGCACTCCATTCCCTAACCCCCAAAGGCACCAGGATGACTAAATTTAGAAGATGACACATCCTGTGTTGGGAGAACTCTAATTCCTGTGGAAGGAGGAATATGCAGGTGAGAGAACACATGCATGGCACAGATCCCAGCACCCAAGCCCAGCATGTGACTCCACACCCGAGGCGTGCTTTCCGGAATGAAAATCCTCCAGCATGGCACTGAGTTAATGTGGCTGGTTCATTCACGCCTACATCCACTTGATGTCACTCTCACTGCCCAGTAGAACCGTGCATCAAAGGCCTCTGGTCACAGAGCTCTTGCATTAATAACTTTTGGAAAAGCACAGCGAAGCCAGGTTCAGGAGGATTTGGGGGTTCCCTGATGATAGAGAGAGCTACCTGCAGTGCATTGTGTTGCCTGGGCTCCCTCCTTACGCCAAGAACAAGCTACTCTTGCCTCGTTTCCTTTCCAAGTTCTTTGTCCTGAAGACAACCCAGAGAGAGACATCTCGTACTGGTGGTGCTTGGCACTGAGCCAGGCGTGCAAGGGCAAATGCCTGCCGAAGTCAGGAATGTGCCCTGGGGATTAAATTCAGGACCTTTTCTTCCT
The DNA here is from genome assembly GCF_048418805.1 of Vulpes vulpes. NCBI lineage: Eukaryota > Metazoa > Chordata > Mammalia > Carnivora > Canidae > Vulpes > Vulpes vulpes. Next base: position 103,885,610 of record NC_132784.1, on the reverse strand, counting down.
GTTCTTCGTGGGGACTTTCTTTTTCTGCTGTGAATTGTCCAGGTTACGAGTTGACCAGTTATATTTTTCCCCCAAGATAGAAGGTTCCTGTGGGCTAATTTGTAGTTTCTGAGAATGCAAAAATCAAAGAAGAAATAGCCTGGTTCATAACCAAGAGTAAGGAGTTGGACCCTCAGTTCTTTTCCTGGCCCTACTAGGCACTTGCCAGTGATATAGTTCACCTTGAATAGTCCACCTTGAATAGTTCACCTCTGCTGGTGGTGTCTTTTAAAAAAACCAGATAACCTATTGGATCGTTTTCGGATCGTGATGAGAAACATGTGACAATTTTTCTAGAAAACTTTTGAGGAAAATTTAGACTTTAAAGCCTGGCTGGCGTTCTTCTCCTTTCTAAATCCGATCAGTAGCTAATAACTTTGGGAATCCACAACCATAGAGACGGGGGCCCTGAAGTCATGAATGCTCTCTCCCCCGCTCCTCCCTTTCAGACCATGGCAGTCTCATCAAAGTGCCAGGTGATCGAAGACCAAGCACTTAACTTCTTTAAGCCTGTTTTTTTTTCTTTTTTTTTTAATATTTTATTTATTTATTCATGAGAGACACAGAGAGAGAGGCAGAGACACAGGCAGAGGGAGAAGCAGGCTCCCTGCGGGGAGCCCAATGCAGGACTCCATCCTAGGACCCCAGGATCACGACCTGAGCTGAAGGCAGACGCTCAACCACTGAGCCACCCAGGTGTACCTAAGCCTGGATTTAAACAATTGTTCACAGCAAACCCCATCTCTCCCTGGTGAGCCACGTATTGCCAAAGCCCACTGGCCAGGATGAAGTTCTTCGGGAACAGCTGTCTGCTGCTCAGAGGAGTCTTCTCACTGCTGTCTGCTTGTAGCCTGAGCAGCAAACACTGTCGGTTCACAATTATTGCTTGGTGTCACGGTCCAAATCAGATCTGACACTGCCACAGAGTCGTGTTTCTTGCTCCTTTCCAGCCTGGTGTGAGCGCTTTATTTATTTATTTATTTATTTATTTATTTATTTATTTGCTGCTCCTTCCTTATCAGTAAGTTGTCTTGAGCTCTCAGGTGACTCTGAGGATGGTCTAGGGAGCAGCAGGATGAACAGTGCTCAGTGATTCAGTGACGCCTCCCATTCTCTGGGGGGCCTGTGCCTGCGTGTGGCCCTTGGTGGTTCCCAGACAAATGTCATCCACATCCTTCAGTGTGCTCCATTGAAGAGACTCAGTTTTGTTAACCACATACATTGATGATCAACAGAGCCACAGACACATTCAGACTACTTAGGAAAAGGAAATGGCTGTCCAAAAATGTGTCTTCAAAACACTCATCATGGGTAATATGTGCATTTTTTTAGTTTACAATGATCTCCCACATAGCTGGTGGATTGCACGAGAGTAAAGACCAGGCATATTTTGTCCTCCTTGAGCTCCAGAACCGAGGAAGGTCTACAGCTCATGGTTGGACTCACAGGGATAATATTTGGTGAAAAACATCAAATCCTTCAGAAGTCCTTATTACATAGAATCTCGAGGGGTTAAAGATGACCAAAGAACTTGGGTGAATATCTTTTTTACCTTCCCTCTTTTACAGATCCGGAAATTGAGTCTAAGACAGTGAAGGGTACCTAAGGTTATATTAGCAGCAGAGGTATATGCTCCTGGAAGTTCATTCATATCAATTCCGTTTTGTTCCCTCTGTGTCCCCAAGGCTCAGATAGTTCCTGGTACATGGTAAGTATCAGGTGTCAAGGGTTCCAGAAATCACAGTTCAAGATTCACTGGTCTATTAACACTAAACTTCTCGTACTTACTGGGACATCATACATGTAGCCAAAACAACATTTGAGACTTGCTTTGCCTTCACCCCTGCCAGGCTTTCATATGACCTTTCTTCAGTGTCACCCAAAGTCCATGCTTCTACGCTAGCACTTACTATACTGGAATAAGACTCCTTCTGCCTGCCACACTCCTCCTTGAGGAAGTTCCTTGAGGAAAGGCCTCATGTTCCTCTGCCTCCCTCTCAGCCCAGCACAGTGCCCACATATAAGGGGAGCTCCACCATGTGGTTGGAGAAGCACAGTTGCCAGCCATGAATGTCCACAGTACGCAATCCTCCAGACATGTGCCAGTAACAGTGTTTTCACATCCTGGTCTTCCAAACCCAGTGGGCACCAGACAGTAGTTAAGGATAACTGAAATCATGGGGAATGTTTGCAAGAGCACTCGTCCCGTAACCCCTTGGCACGTGCAACATGTATGTGCAATGTGCTAAGGGACAGAGTGGAGCCAGGTGGAAGGAACAAAGCCATGTGTGCGTGAAGGATGGAGACACATGAGGCTATCTGTTGGCGAGGAGCACCTATGCTCCAAAAGTTGTTGCTGTTCCCTGTGACTATTGGATGCATCGTGGGCATTATCCTACTTTCAGGATGAATAATTTACAGTGTACTATCGGCACAGGGTTAAAATGCAGCAGTGGGATTCTGGGAAACAAGCTGAAGAATCATGCACAGGCCACCAACATGAGGTTGGTGCATGCATAAGCACCACGAAACCTCTGGGGAAGGCACCTGGTCCAGGTGCCGGCTGGAATATTCTAGATGTCAGGAGTCCTGGCGAGGGGAGAGCACACACTTTGAAGGTGGAGCCCACCTAAAATGATGTCCCTGCTCTTTTTCTGACAGTAACCTCAGCAAGTTGCTAACCACTCAGCTTCATTCCTCAGGAAAATGGAACTAAAATCTTTACCCATCAGGTTGTGAGAATTAGAGTAGGTAATGAATGTAGAGTGCCCCTCAAAGGGCAAGGTACGTGGCAGGTGATGAGTGAGCTATTTTTTTAAATTAATAATAATATTATTATTCCACCAGCAACTTTGTAATAATACTTTGTATAATCACAGAGATTCTTTCATAGATGTTAAATGGATTATCTTAATATTTTAAGAAAAAATTAACCAAGTGGTCAGAACACAATTTCACCTTGATGTGGCAGGAGCAACCATACCAGTATTCAAGGAATGCTCTGGATATTTCTTTTACTTGATGTTATTGTTTTTTTCAATATGGCAGTGAAAATCATCAGTCAAAATAAATCCCAAGTAGAAGCAGAAATTAAAAATGACAATGGTACTGATATTATTATTAATAGCACTCATGTAATGAGTGCCTAACACGTGTGGAAACCAGGCTAAGAGCTGTAGAAAACTATGATACCCATTTAATCCTCAGGACTACAAAGGGCTTAGTCTTATTTTGAGGTAGATTCTTTGAAGTAGGTACTATTATTTCATGCACTAGATACTATTATCGGGAGTATAGTATCCTCTCAAATGGGAGGAAGCTGAAGCTTGGAGACAAGTAGCTCAAGGATTATCGCAGAGATGAGCACAAGTGGCAAAAGCGTCCCAGCAGGGTCACATGGTGGGCCGGGACTCAGACCCAGGTCAGCCAGAATCAGAGGTCGTGGCCTCCACCACCTGGATGGCTTCTCTATATATGATATGGAATAGTTCTATCCTTCTCCAAGTCATGAGTCCTGGTTTCTTAAGTCCCTCAGCATTGCTGTTTTTATGGCCGCATTGGAGAAACATGGAGTGGGAGTGGTGCTATGTTCGGAGTTCTGTGCTAGTAGCCACGGTGAGGGATTTCATAATGTGCGAGTCATGATTTTGTCATCAAAGCAATTTATAAATAACAAAAGGTATAAAAAGAAATCAAAACTGGATACAAAGTTAGGTATGGCAAGGGGCAGAAGTGCTGAGTAAGAATTCAGGTGGCCTCGAGCTTCCAAAGTGGAACTTTTCTGCTCTTGCATGGGCCTCTTTTAACTCCTGTCTGAGTGGCCCAGTTCAAGACAGACTTTTACTGAGGTCTGGGGCAGACAGGCTGGATGGACTGCTTTTAAATCCACCAACTCCCCCACGTCTAGCCATCAAGCCAGGATGTCGTTTCTTTCCAAGATAACTCAGACATAGCTATCTTGGCAACTAAGTTGTGTATCTAAGTTGAAATCATAGGCTCCACTGTGTGGCTGTCCTTCTGAAGGGGTAACCTCTCCCTCCACCCCCCAGCCCCTTCTCTTAAAAATGTCAGCCTCTCATTTTAGCTGTAAACAGTATTTTAGGAAACTCTCTCCTCACACTTTTCCACTCACTTTCTCTGATTTCAGGGTTTCTGATTTCAGGGCATCCTTAGCGAAGGCTGGATTGGGTAGCAATGAGGGCAGATTGGGCTCATTTGCAAAGCTGCATTAATTGGTGACGGTTGTCCTTACAATACATTCTTAATACACCTGCTGTGTCTGTGGGGAACGGACTCACTAACCTTCTGTTGTTCTTTTCAGAAAGTAGTATATGATTGGGGTTTGTGTTGGACTTTATTTTTACTCAGGCACTTGTGTCAGTTAGAAATGAAGGCAAAAACTTCATTTCAGTGAAATCGATGAAGGTGCTGATATTAATATCATGAGGCCTAGGTGTAGATATATATAGAGCTTAGCAGCCCAGCTTTTGCCCACCAGCAGTGGCCCATGAGCATGGAACAGTATGGAATATAAGAAGCAAACCTACAGGGATAAGACATGTGCCACGGACATTTCAGTGTTCTTGGGGGAACCAGGACAATGTCACCAGAAGATGGCAATGAACAGTTCTGCGACCACATGCAGGTGCCAGTGCAAGCATGATGGAAGCAAAAGAATAAAAGAGAAACAGAGCCATGTGGGCAGGAGGAAAACGGAATGATGCTTGAAGGAAGGTGATAGAGACAAATGCTGTTTGACCATTTCTCTTAGATCTAGAGATGTTAGCATCATAACAACCATACCTCATCATCACCATCATCATCATCATCACCCTAATGATAGTTATATATATATATATATATATATATATATATATATATATATATATTTAGATTTTATTTATTTATTCATGACAGACACACACACAGAGAGAGAGAGGCAGAGACACAGGCAGAGGGAGAAGAAGGCTCCATGCAGGGAGACTGATGTGGGATTCGATCCCGGGTCTCCAGGATCACACCCGGGGCTGAAGGCGGCGCCAAACCGCTGGGCCACCGGGGCTGCCCTAATAACAGTAATACAAAGTAGTTGTCGTTTACTGAATGTTGTTTACCTGTGCTGAGAATTGTGCCAGTTGTTATGCAAGTATTTTGGTTTCACCCAAGTTAGACGAAGGCCTTCTCATATTTCACGGTTCTCTTAAAGTCCATCAGAAATTTTCATTATCTGAGAAAAAAATGCAGTCTTTTTTTAGTGTAAAGCAGTGAACTAAATATGATAAAAAAAAACAGTGATCAAAAAGTGAGACCACATCTCAAGTAGAGATTTCAATATGCTCTGTACGCTCAAGTATGCTCTCAGGCTCGGCTGTTAGATGCAGTTCTCCGTAGCAGAGATGTCCATTAAGGCTGTTGTGTTCTCAGCTGTGTGATCACTGTTCCTTTTACACTCGTCAGCCAAAATGAAAGAAAAACTTTATTTATCATATTAAAGTGAAATCAATGGGCATTCCACGCATGCTTAAGAAAAGAGCTTATGTAAGAGAATGGGATGTTACGTTGACACCTTACATGTCTGCGGACCAAGGCTGCACATCTCTCCCCAGAGTGGGGTAGGGTACTACCTTTCAGAGAGGAAAAGCTCCTGTTTGGGCCTCTCTTCAACATATCTAACTTTAGACAGTTTGATCACCAGAGGATCCCAGAGGAAGTGTCAAGGGTCAAATGTGAGCAGACCACCACCACAACTGAGCAAAGTTGTTGCCGATCATTCATGTACACGAGGGACAGGACACATACACAGGAGTTACGAACAGCCAAGTCTCCATCATTTGAATACCAGACATTATCGAGAAACTATGTCCTGGATAATGGGTCAGGCCCTAGGTGGACAAAGATTAATCTGCCAGATTCTAGGCTTCAAGCAGCATGTGGTCTAGTTGCGGGGTGGGGGTGGGGGGGGTGGGAAGACTATGCTGTGTTAGCGGAAAGTATGAATTATAGATTACTTTTAAAGTCATGATTTCTCAAGAAGAGTAAAAGGCAGCCAATTTGAATGGATCAGTTACAAGTGCACATTCTTGGGTCTTGCCTACTTGAATCAGAAACTCTATTTGCAGGGCCCAGAAATCTGAATCCTTACAAGCGTTCTGAGTGTTTCTGGGGTAGCTAAAGTTTGAGATTTGTGGTATTAGAGCACAGGACACAGGAGTGGCAGATGAGGCAGGTGTGGGGAGGCGGGATGGCATGCAGACACTTGCACAGGATGGAACGAGATTTGACAAAGAGATGCCACTGAAAATTCTCTAAGCAAAGGAGTTGCATGATCCTCTCTGTCTTTTTAGAAGAGCAAGGAGAAAAAACTCACTAAAATGCACTTACTTTAGTGACAACAGGCATATGGATGTCTCCTCTAGGACCCGCTTTATAAGAGCTCAGAAGGAGTCCAAGCGAGAAAAAAATAAAAAGGATCCTAGATTCTGCAGGCTCCCTTGCAGCAAGAGGTGTTCATGTGATACAGCCAGAAGTCTACAGGGGAAGATTTGTGAGAGAGGTTTTGTTTCCTCCATAAAAGGGAGACAAACATGACTGGCATGGATACCTTTCCCTAGTCCTCTTCATCTTATGTAATGGTTCCTGACATATGGCTGAGGCCAAAGAAGCCATCTTGGAACAAAGAGGGAAAATCCAAAGGAATTGGAGGAGATTGATCTCCAACATGGTTGAGCTGCTGAACCAACACCAGAAACCACTTATTTCCTGACTTCCTTTTTTCTTTTTAATTTATTTTTATTGAGGTATCATTGACATGTACCATTGGGTAAGTTTAGGGTGTGCAACTTGTTGACTTGATACACTTATATAATCCAATAGAATTACCTCCGTAGCTGACACCTCTATCACCTCACATGATTGTTATTTCTTTCTTTTTTTTTTTTTTTGTGGTGGGAACAATTGAGGTCTAATCTCATAGCAACTTTGAAGTTTATAACACGGTACCTTTGTCTATGTGCATATGCTGTGCGTTAGATCTCCATGACTATTGGTTGCAAGTTAGTGCTCTTAAACCTCATCTCCCCAATCTCCCCAGCCCTACTATTCTACTCTTTTTTTTAACAAGTTCACCTTTCTTTTAGATGCCACACATAAGTGATACCACACAGTACTTGTCCTTAATTTACTTTTTTAAAAAAGATTGATTTGAGAGAGAGAGAGAGAGAGAACACATAGGGTGGGGAGGGGCAGAAGGAGAGAGCAAATCTCAAGCAGACTCCATGCTGAGAGCAAAGCCCAATGCGGGGCTCTGTCTCACAATCTTGAGATGATGACTTGAGACAAAAATCAAGTGTCAGACACGTAACTGACAGAGCCAACAGGCACCCCTCACTTACTTTTTTAATAACGGAAAAATATGGGCAGCCCAGGTGGCTCAGTGGTTTAGCACCACCTTCAGCCCAGGGCCTGATCCTGGAGACCTGGGATCAAGTCCCACGTCAGGCTCCCTGCATGGAACCTGCTTCTCCCTCTGCCTATGTCTCTGCCTCTCTCTCTCTCTCTCTCTCTTTCTCTCTCTCTCTCTCTATCATCTCTATCTCTCTCTCTCTCTCCCCCTCTGTGTGTGTGTGTGTGTGTGTCTCATGAATAAATACATAAAATCTTAAAAAGGAAAAAATATGCCACCATCAATTCAAATTTCAGGGCTTCTTTACTTGCAGCCAAGCAGATTTTTCACATATTAAGCTCTGTTTCAATCCTGAGATCTCTCTTCATGGTTCCTGTGAACTGTGATCACATATGCCCCCTTTTGACACCCAATATAAAGAGGAATTACTGGTTATTAAAATACTACACCTCACAGACAGTGAGGGGATGAAGGTCTTGTCATTTTGTCACCAAATCTAGGTCCATAAAGAAACTGTGTATGTACAGGAAACTCAGGTTTTCTTTCTGCGAAACATCAGAGTGCACCTTGCATTCACTTTATCATTATAATCTCCTTCTCTCCTTAATCCCAGATACAATGTGTAACCAAGTCAAGTTTTTGGAGGAAGAAGAAATTGGATGACATTCAGAAACATCTGAGTGTGGAGCTCTCCTGGTCTGTTGCTTGCTGTGCATGAGGAGCAGTGAGGACTCCCATTCTCCTTCAACTTCATCAATCTGTGCTATGTTCACGAACTTGGTGGAAGACCAGGGAATCCAACCATCCTTTCTCCGGTTCTCCTGCTGAGGGCAGGGACTTCACACAAGAAAAAAAAAGAAAAGAAAAGAAAAACTCTTTTTCAACCCCTGGAATTCTCTTAAAAGGACAACTTCTTTCTTTAAATTATAAATTGTGGATTTGGGAACAGCCTTGGGAGTCATTTGGTTCAGTCTCTGATTCAAATCAATCAAAACGAAAATCAGACTACCTTTAAAAAAATTCCTTGAGGAGACAGAAATCACAGGGATATCTGGCAGAATTTGATCAAGGCTATGTCAAGTGTGTCTTCGTTTGGCTTCATTGAGCCTCCTCTCTTTAATTAAATGTGGAAAGAAAGAAAGAAAAAGAAAGAAAGAAAGAAAGAAAGAAAGAAAGAAAGAAAGAAAGAAAGAAAGAAACCTAGAATATTACTTATTCCCAAAATAATATTCCAGAGATTGCAAATAATTACTAATTTGCCTATGTTTCCTCCTTGTCCAAGATGGAACAAGTCTAAATGAACGATGTATTAGAATCTTTCCATTTTCATCATTCAGAGTCAGGCTCACAGAATATTGTAAGTTCAGGGATGTGTAGGCTCCGCAACCATCTTCTGCTCACACACCAGCTCCTTTTCCCTATCCTCCTCTTCTGCACTGCAGCTCTCATCCTGCAGCCCCTCAAGGACACACAGACACACTTCTGTGGCCCTTGGCATCCCCCAGCTCCCTCTGCATCTGGATGGAGAGGGAATATGCCTCTCTGGGACTCTCAAAATATTCCCCAAGGGCCGCCAACTGAGTTTCACTGTTTCCCTTTGATGTTTTCCTTTGCTGTTCTGCTCAACATCTCCAAGATATCCAGATGATGATAATGATGATGATGATGATGATGATGATGATTTTAAGATAGCAATTCAACCTAGACATGGGCTGAGCCCTCAAAAGTGTAAGCCTAGTGATTTCCTGCCTTTTCTTGTTTTTATTTTATTGTTCTCCATCCCCCTTTCTCTATGTGAGAAAATGCATTTGCTCCTCTGTCAGAGACCAGTGGTCCAAGTGGCCCCATCCATCAGGCTCCACGTAGTCAGGATAGAAGAAAGGGAGTCTAAAAGTAGGGCTCATTTCAGAATTAAGTGCAGGGTGAGCCAGTGTTATCGACAGAAAGTCTCTCACTCATAATTGGTCTGCAGATATACTCAGAGACTTGGAAGGCCTTCGGCTTTGAAGAGGAGCCATGAGGTAAAGCTATGCCCCAGCCTAGCCAGCCGTTGCTCTCTGAGTGATGGGTTGACACTATGGTCCTCTGTCAGCATTATTGTTTCTGTCATCTCTAGAGACCAAAGCAAGTGCAAAAGCTAAGAAAACCATGAACTCAAAAGCAAATGGATTCACTCTCAAGGTTCCGTGAGTGGATTCTTCCTCAAAATATTGCTAATTCCTCTACGTCTTGGAGCATAAGAGGAAGGTCTGCTGCCTATTTGTCCCTGAGGAATATTATCTATTTTCTAATTTTATACGCTTCTAAACCTGTCTTCTCCCTAGTGGAAAAAATATTTGATTTCTCTTTATTTACTTTTTCCCCAAATATACAACATACACTGCACTGCAGTAAAGACCACTACATAGATCCCTGCCTTTTTTTCTCTTTCTTTTCCCCTCTTCTGGTGCTACTTTATCACAGTATCCATGAGGATTTCCACAATCTTATTAATATTTAACATTTATTGTTAGTCTCTTGAGCCACCACAGAGACATATATTATCTCTTTGCAAGATTTAATGTCACCCTTAGTGATTCATATTCTCAGTGGTGCGCTTTCTACTTAGGAAAAAGAAAAAAAAAAAACTTTCTTCATCTCCAAATTAAAGCATTCTCTGCCCGGCTGAAGTTCCAATGCTTGGGCAGAAGGAGTGGGCAGGAGACAATGAGGTTATTTATATTTTATCCACCAGGGATCAGAAGTTTTTCACAGGAACTTTCGGAATTATTCAACTCATGTCCTATATTTATGTTTCTTTTGAAGTGCCTTAAAATATAGACTTTAATTAAATTAAAAACTTAGAAAGGCCAGACATTTAACTTTGCACTGTCTTATAAGCAAAGTTTGCTCAGCAAGCAAGTATTAGGAACCTCAATATCATGGAACTGATTTACTTATCAATGGGAAAAATTATTTTTAATATTTTAGCAGGACCTCTCTACATAGCAACTGTTAGTGTGCTAATTAAAATGATTTTTATCTAATCAAAAATGCAGTCCACAGATCTCACTTGGGAATACTTGGTAGACTTACTTTGAGTAACATGAACTCCAAAGACATACACCTGATTTATTCTTTAAAAAATATTCTCTAGGGATGATTCCTATATTCCAAATTAGTCATCCACATAACTAGTGTTTTTGGCTCCAACCCTACAATAAGAAATAAGAATTTGAATTTGCTCTATAGTTTATCTAGTTCAAAGCATCAAGGTTCATATGTCAGACAGACCTCATTCCAACACTGACTTCATCTTTTCCTTACTGTGTGACCTGTAGAGTAGACATTGAATCTCTTCAAAACCATTAATTAGCCTAATACAAAAATGTCAACTGTATTTATTGAGCTACAACTTTGTTTGAGTAACTTTCAGTGGGGCATCTGCCAGCCATTTCTGATGTATGGGAAAGTTCACCCATAAAACCAGTCAGGTGACCCTGGCTACACCCATGACCTCTACACAAAGCCACATTATATCGCAGGGTGAGAGTAATTTCTCTCTCCTTGTGGAGATTACATGCAGAGGTTGGTGAATTTAATAAAAGATCAGAGTGTCCCTGGTGGTCCAAGTTAAGCGTTTTGTTACTCTTTATAGGGATGTCATTATCATTGTTTTTCTAGAAGCATCTTACGTATTTGCAGATGATCCTAAACAGGAAGGAAGTTTCACCTCCAAATATTCAGCCTGTGAGTCAAGAGTATCCCTGTGAGGTCTTCCTTTTTATTTTTTTTTTTAAGATTTTTAAATTTATTTATTCATGAGAGACAGAGAAAGAGAGAGAGATTGGCAGAGACACTGGCAGAGGGAGAAGCAGGCTCCATGCAGGGAGCCAGACATTGGACTTGATCCCGGGTCTCCAGGATCCCACCCTGGGCCAAAGGCGGTGCTAAACCACTGAGCCATTGGGGCTGCCCAGGTCCTCCTTTTTATTTACTTAGTACTCTTTGATCTGGTTGAATTGGATGTTGCCTTTTGGCCTCTTTTTAAACATTTAGGATCAATTGCCCTAATCTCAAGAATTAGCCAGAGAGCGCTAGGCTGGAGTTTGAACAATAAGCTAAATAGCACAGGAGAACAATCTACTTTCCTGGATATTCTCTTTGCTTTAATGACTGATATTTATTAAGTGCTTACTCATATGATTATTCCCATCGTATAGATGAAAAAATTGAAGTCTCAGAGGTTGAGTGACTTGTTTAAGCTCCCACAGCTTATGAGGGACAGAGCCAAGACTCACACAGGGCACATGCATCTTGATCTTGAGTTTGTAAACTTTGGTCCACCTTGTCTCCTTCTTGAACCTAAAAAACTCACTTCGATCCTTTTTGTTTTATTTTCTCACTTGAGATTCCATCTCTACTTCTTCAGGGTACTCCGTGGGAATGAATTAGTACATTCGTGCCAATCTGTCCCATCTCTATCGAATCAGCATCTCAGGTAGGTTCAACTCATTAACAGTTATTTATGAACTGCCCGAGAACCCTGCCTTCTCCAAACATCTTCATAAATTATTCCATTGAGGTTCTTTGTTTGAAGGGGAAGGTGTATAAACAACACATGCTTTTTACTTTTCCAAGTTAATAAACCAATTGTCATATGGATACAGGAGACAGACAAGTAGATTTTAATTGGGTTGCTTTTGTTCTTTTTAAATATTGTTTATTTATTTACTTATTTATCTATTTATTTATTTATTTGTGAGAGAAAGAGAGCATGAACAGGGTGAGGAGCAAAGGGAGAGGGAGAAGCACACTCCCCACTGAGCAGGGGCCTGATGTGGGGCTCAATCACAGGACTCTGGGATCATGACCTGAGCTGAAGGCAGACACTCAACTCACTGAGCCATTCAGGTGCCCCAGATTGTTTGCTCTTTATTGTTCAATTTTAAGCGTACTCTCTGATTTTGGATACTAGTCATTTAGCATACATGTGTTTTACAAATATTTTCTCCCAGCCTGTGGCTTGTCTTCTGATTTTCTTCACAGCGTCTTTTACAGGGTGTAAGTTTCTAATTTTAATGAAGTCCAATTTATCTTTTTTTTTCTTTCATGAATCATGCTTTTGATGTTGTATTTAAAATGTCATTGCCAAACCCAAGGTCACTTAGATTTTCTCCTATGTTATTTCTAGGAGTTTTATAGTTTTGCATTTTATATTTAGGCCTCTAATCCATTTTGAGTTAATTCTTTGTGAAAGATGTTAGGTCTGGATCTGATTCATTTTTGCATGTGAATATCCACTCGTTTCAGCACCATTTGTTGAAAAGACTATCATTGTTCCATTGTATTGCCTTTGCTTCTTTGTCAAAGATCAGTTGACTATATTTATGTAGTCTATTTCTGGGCTCTCTATTCTATTCCATTGATCTATTTGTCTATTCTTTCTCCAATACCACATTGTCTTGATTACTGTAGCTTTATAGTAAGTCTTGAAGCCAGGTAGTGTCAGTTCTCTGACTTTGTTCTTCTCCTTCAATATTGTGTTGGCTATTCTGGGTCCTTTGCCTTTCCATATAAACCTTAAAATCAGTTTATCAATATCCACAAAATAACTGGCTAAGATTTTGATTGGGATTGCAGTGAATCTATAGATCAGGTTGGGAAGAACTGACATTTTGGCGGTATCAAGTCTTCTTATCCACACATATGGAATATCTACATTTATTTAGATCTTCTTTGATTTCTTTTGATCAGAATTTCAGTTTTCTTCACATAGATTTTGAACATATTTTATTAGATTTACACATTTTTTGTTTTTGGTACTAATACAAAAGGTAGTGTTTTACTTCAAGTTCAAATTGTTCATTGGTGGCATAAGAAAACAATTATGTGTGTACATCAAATATATATTTTAAAGATCGTATTTATTACTGTGTGAAGCTGGATTTGAATATAATTCTGGCTCTGCAACATTGTATAGAGATTAGACCACCTTACCTACCCACTCAGACACAGCTGGAGAGACACAGACATATGAAAGACTGCCCCAGGGAGATCACCAAAGAGAGGAGCTGAGAATGAATCCTGAAGACAGGGCCCTTTACAAAGAGAGAGAGAAGCCCAGAGGGATAGAACTAGCCTTAAGATGAAATAAGTCACTCTACCTCTCAGGGGCAGGAGTGAGGTCAGGGGCTGAGGAGGTCAGGGAAATATGAGACTTTGGCATAGAACTGCCCTCCAAAATTTCTTACTACCTCTCCAGTTTAAAAATCAAGAAAGAAAGAAAAATAAAAATAAAAATAAAAATCAAGACACAGGGGCACCTGGGTGGCTCAGATAATTAAGCATCCGACTCTTGGTTTCAGCTCAGGTCATGATCTCAGGGTCCTGGGATCAAACCCTACATTAGGCCCGTGCTCAGCAGGGAGTCTGCTTGTCCCTCTCCCTCTGCTCCTCTCACCATGCTCTCTCTCTCTGGAATAAATAAATAAAATCTTTAAAATAAATAAATAGGGGATCCCTGGGTGGCTCAATGGTTTAGTGCCTGCCTTTGGCCCAGGGCGTGATCCTGGAGACCCGGGATGGAGTCCCATATCGGACTCCCTGTATGGAACCTGCTTCTCCTTCTGCCTGTGTCTCTGCCTCTCTTTCTCTCTGTGTCTCTCATGAATAAATAAATAAAATTTTAATAAATAAATAAATAAATAAATACATAATATCAAGGCAGAGAGTCAAACCTGAACGTGGCCTCAAAAAGTAATTTCCTGTGTGTTTTTGTTTGCTTGTGTGTGTGTGTGTGTGTGTATTTGTACATCTCTCATATCATGTATATAAGGCTTTCACAAAATTAGTCCTATATAAAATACTGTCTCCTAAGATCTGGGCTCTTAAATATATGGTATATCACCAGGAATTTTGCCTTTTGTTTAAATAATGTTCCTTTTAATAATAAATTCTTAATTCTAATATGTGAACCAAAAAAAAGCATAAATAAGAATGTATAGACTGCTATTATGTCACTGCTCAGAGTTCAGTATTTTCCATTATGCAAATACACATATATATACATGTACATATAGATTTTTAAGAAGGATTGATTACAACATGCGTATGTTTTATAATCTATTTTTTAATTTTGTATATCTTGAAAATTTCTATGTCATTAAGTAGTCTTCTTCAAGATGCTAATGTGTATGTACTATAATTTAGTAAATCAACCCCCTATTGCTAGATTATTTATAAGTTTTTCTCTACCTTACAAGATGTTCTCATGAACAACTATGTTCATAAATCTTTGCATAATTTTCTAATTATTTCCTAGAGTTACAACCCTAAAAATAAGCATCACTAGGTATACCCATTTTTTTAGTTTTTTGAAACATTTTGTCAAACTATGTTCTCACAGGCAACTCTTAATGAGTGCATTCTCCTAGTTTTTAAGTCACTACTCACTGGTAGTGGATATGCCACCTTTGAAAAATTTTTTACAGCTATTCAAGTCATGCTTAGATCATGAGCACAGGATTCATCAAAGTCATTCTGAAAAATAATTAAGTTAATGTAAATTCTTAAATTGGTAATAGCTGAGATGCACACTAACCCAGCAAATTCCACAGTGCATCCACAGTTTGGCTTTTTCTCAAACTTTCTAAACTTCTCAGAGGAATTGAGACTGCTCCTTTGGATAAAATGCCATATGGAGAGAAACTCCTTAAGCTCTGAAATACCTTTTTACCTAGATCCTGATAGACAGCAAAATCTGTGGTGTGACAAATGGCATCTGACATCCAGGAAGGAACATATCCTGAAAAATAAATCCATATCTCTCTTCCATCTCTAATTTCAGGGGACAGGCTCTCATGCAAGATCCATATCTGCCTCTGCCTTCCACAAACACCAAGCCCTAGTTTTCTGGCCCTGTAATCAACTTGGCTGAAACATAGCTGCAACCCAATCTTAGTTAAACTTTGTTCTCATAAAAAACCCTGACAATACTGTTTGTCTAAAATTGATTTCTAAGAAGAAAACTACAAGTAAGCCATCATTTTAAAACATGTATTTTAAACTGGTTTTTAGAAATAGGTTTAAAGAATCCATATGTGTGTGTATGCATGTGAATTTGTATCCATATCTATCCATCAATCAATAGAATGATATCAATGTGTTTGTGCTATTTGAAAAGAATATTGATAATAGACATTATGTACTTAAGATCTTTCTTAGTAATTCAGAGCACAGTGCCATTAAAAATTAAATATATATTCATTCCTTTTGTAAACATTATTGAGTTTCTACTTTGTGCCAGTTCATATTTGGTACTAGAAATAGTAAAATAAATATTTTGATCCCATACTTAAGCATCTCCCTATAGGTGAAAAAATGCTCAACATCATTAGTCATGTTGAGGAACATGACTAATCAGTAGTCAATGTAATCAAGTCTAAACCACAATGAGGCAGCATGTTATATTCACTAGGATGATTATAATAAAAAAGACAAACAATAACAAGTGTTGCCAAGAATGTACAGAAATTAGAACCTTCATGAGTTGCTGTGGGATTATAAAGTGGTGCAACCATTTTGGACAATAGAAATTTCAGTTCCTCAAAATATTAAACATAGAGTTACCACATGACCCAGCAATTCCACTCCTGGGTTTATACCAGAGAGAACTGAATGCATATGTACCCACAAGATTTGTACGTAAGTGTTCACAGAAGCATTATTCATAATAGCCAAAAGGCAGAAACACCACCAAATTTCACCAACTGATTTTAAGCAAACAAATGCGGTATATCCATACAATGGAATATTATTTGGCAGTTAAAAGGAATGCCTTGCTATGACATGGATGACTCTTAAAAACATTATATTCAGTTAAAGGAGCCAGGCAAAAAGCTCATATATTGTGACTCCATTTTATGAAATGTACAGAATATGCAAATCCACAGAGATAGCAAGTAAATTTATGTTTTCCAAGAGTTAGGGGGAGGAGAGAATGAGAAATTAGTAATAATGGTATGGGGTTTATTTTGGAGGTGATAAAAATGTCCTGGAATTAGATAGTTGGGATCAATGTACAACCCAGTGAATATATGAAATACTATTGAATTGTAGCCTTTAAAATAATGAACTTTGTGATACATAAATTACATCCCAATAAAGATGTTATTTAAAAGAAGAAGTTCCAGGACAATAGGATTCATTCTACCAATAAAACAGGGTAAAAGAGGGGGGAGCAGTAATATCTGCCTTAAATAATGGAGGATGAGTCAAAGCAAAGTTGATGAAAGGAACAGAAAAGGACAACTAGGTGAAAGAAATGATTCAAGAACCTAATAGATAATAAATATTTTTCAACGAATTAATGACTTGAACATGTCATAACAGCCTTTTTGCCATGTGCCAAGATAGCTGTGGACATGCCAAACCATGTCCATGACCAAATTGGATGAGGAACCACTGTCCTTCGGCAGACTGCACAAAATATGATCTTATTAGTTCTCTCTGTTATAAAACACCTATAAATATATCTCTCTCTACCTCTATAACTGGATTGGCCTCAGATGAGCTTTCAGAAGACACTATTGTTATTCCTTTAATCCTCTTCTGTGTCTACAAATACAGACATAAAGTTTGGTGAAATATCAAGGCTATGCTAATCATCTCACATCATATAAATAAGCAAAATTGCATTGAATTTTTTCTTTTTAAACTTTTTAAAAGTTTAAAAACATGTATTTTAAACTGGTTTTCTTTGGAATAGAGAACTGTAGACTCCTGTCTATAAATTCTACACATTTCCTAAATGATAAGTAATGTTTATGGAATCCACAACTAATCTCTTCTATTTCTGGATTTTAAGAATATTTAAACAAGCTCAATGTTCAAAGTATATTAAAATTATATACAAAAACCCACAATTTGAATACCAGTAAGGCTTCAGCTATGGAAAAATTTAGTTAAACCAGTACAGGTAGGGGATGGCAATGAAATGGAGCTGGGTGCTACATAACTTAACTTTAGGAAAAACATAATTAACCTGCATATCATTCTGTATAATTGATTATTTCTCAGAAGAAGGTTGGAGGATGGAATGATAACAAGAACCAACCTGAGGAGAAAACATTTTGCTGGAGAAACTGTGGTTTGCAAACATGAAGAGAATAGGTGTCTGAGAGGTGGGTCAGAAGGTAATAGGATTTTGCCCTACTATGGAAACGTAAGCCACAGATCGGAAAGCTTTTATGTGATATCGCCATTTGAGTGACAACTGTCGATAGGAGTTGAACAGTAGTGAGGTCAGTATGGATTTTTTCCCTGGGTCTCCCTGATGCCATTGCCTGTGATGAGAGTTGTCATTTTCAAATCACTTACGCACCTCCAGCTATTTCACTGCATCTATATGCGGCAAAAAAAAAAAAAAAAAAAAGTAACACCAGGGTAATAATAATGACTTGTTTTAAAATTTCTTCATCTTGGGCAGACCAGGTTGGGAAATGCTCTGAATGCTCTTTAAAGCTTTGTGCTTTAAAAATAGGTTAATAACCTGCAAGTAATTTTTTTCAAAGATTTGGATAATTCAATCTTACAGTGTATTTTATGTTTCCTTTAATGAACAGAAAATTACTTTTATTTAAAAGACTTTCATTTACTCTATTGTACATTTTTCATCTGATGTAGAGAAAATCAATTATTTTAAGAGTTAAGTTCTTTCTGGCAGTTCATTTAAGTAAATCCTACTAAGTTAAATGACCATCAGTATTTTTCCCTTATTTATCAACTCCAACAAAAGTGCTATAATGTACAGAAGTGGAATATAATTTGCTGTTGAGGAAATGGTATTGATTTTCCTGTCGGGTAAAGACTGCTAGTTGGAATGCAAGAATAATATGTTAACTTCTACTTGACAAAATTTACTTGATAATAATTATTCTAGAATTGGGAAAGGAGGTGGCTGTTCTCATACCTTATGTAACAAGCCTGTGTCTGATGTATTCAATGCTCAGGTGGGAATAGAGAAAGGGTGCTAAGTTTGGAATAATTATGACCAAAATAATAGCTTACCATTCACATGTGCACAATATTTTGAAATATATAAAACGCTTTTACATGCATGACATAATTTAATTACTAACACATGCATTTTATACAGTCAGGCAACTGGATGGCTAAAAGGAAAAACTGCTCACTTACTGTAAATTAAATTATATAATACATCTTAGGGCTTGTCTGCATTAGAGCAAAACACATAATGCACCTATATCTGTTCATTTCATGAGGTACTGACATTTGATTAGGCATCCACAAAACTGTCAAAATATGTAAACTGGCAAAAATATAAAAACTAGCAAACTATATAAACTCATATACACAAAATATATAAAAAGCCTATCTTTCTTTGTGTTGATTTGTCCGTACAGGTCCAGGATAGTGAGGTGACACGATCAGTAACTAGTTTGTGTGCTGTTTCTCCCTCAAAACATTAAGAGGGGAGGACATATTTGCTGGAAATTTAGGGGGATCCCAAACAGCTCCCCTTCATTGCTGTTTGATTCAGGACCAGTTGAGAGATAGACACTGGAGAGTCTCCAGAAGCTCTGGAGAATGTGGTCCAGTTGTACAGCCACAGTGGGCTTCCTGACATCCTTGCCCACCCCCTGGCACAGCAGAGGACTGCAGGTCGCTTCACAGGGACAGAGGCTCCTGAGGTAACAACAGCAGCATGAGGAGCAGAGATGAAAGAAAACAGGTAGTAGGACCAAGTTAGGCTACTCAACCCCTTGTCCTCCCAAGCTCACCAATCTGCTATCTTGGAGGCATGAGTGAGGTGGCTGAGAGATGCCAGAGGGGCTCAAATGGATTTCCCACAATATTAAAGTCCCTCCACTTGGAAATGTGGGCCTTGGGGATAGGAGGGTACCCCTAACCACTGTTAATAAATAAAAGAAAACAAATCCACAACTCTATTTCTTTAACATATAATGTTGCATTATGTGACAGGTCTTTATTTTTTTTTTATTATTTATTTATGATAGTCATACAGAGAGAGAGAGAGAGGCAGAGACACAGGCAGAGGGAGAAGCAGGCTCCATGCACCGGGAGCCTGACGTGGGATTTGATCCCGGGTCTCCAGGATCGCGCCCTGGGCCAAAGGCAGGCGCCAAACCGCTGCGCCACCCAGGGATCCCCTGTGACAGGTCTTTAAAAATGATTTTGTTAGAGTAACTTTGGTGAATATTTCTAAACTATGTGATTAAGCATACCTGTAAAGAAAGAGCGGTTCTATTAAGAATTTATCATCTTAGGGGCACCTGGGTGGCTCAGTGGTTGAGCATCTACCTTCAGCTCAGGGCGTGATCAAGGACTGTGATCGAATCCCACATGGGGCTCACTGCAGCGACCCTGCTTCTCCCTCTGCCTGTGTCTCTGCCTCTCTCTGTGTGTCTCTCATGAATAAATAAATAAAAATCTAAAAAAAAAAAACTTATCATCTTAAATACCAAAACTGTTTGAGAAAAACACCTTCCTGGTTATTCCCTGTACTGTCAGCTACCTCAAGTAGTTTGAAAATATGTATTCAAATATTCATAGGAAAGCCCAAATCTACAATACTGCTAAAAAGTTTGTAATTTTATTGTTAGCAAGATGAATCTCAGCACTCAGACATTGCGAAGACCGGAAGTATTTTTTTTTGTTTTCTTTTTTTGTTTTGTTCTTTCTTTCTTTCTTTCTTTCTTTCTTTCTTTCTTTCTTTTTCTTTCTCTTTTTCATTGAACTTAATCTCTATTTCAAGCTTCCATTCCACCAAGGCATGAAGACCCAATCTCAGGCAACTCAGGAATACTTCAGGAGCCTTTTGAGACACCAAGACATCAGAGTGAGGATGAGCATGCTATCCTGACTTGTTAATCTATCCTGCTGGCATTCTTCATTCCTGAGGTCTATAGGACCCCTCACCTCCACCCACAATGGTCCACTTCTCTGGTTTTGGTTAAGGCCACCAATGCACCCCATATTGCTAAATTCAAAAGATATTTTTCTTTTCTTTTTCTTTTTTTTTTTCTTAAGAGAGTATGAGCTCGTGGGGAGAGGCAGAGGGAAACAGTGAGAGAGAATCTGAAGCAGGCTCCATGCTCAGTGCAAGCCCAGTGCAAAGCTGGACCTTACCACCCTGAGATCATGACCTGAGCTGAAATCAAGGGTTGGATGCTTAACTGACTGAGCCACCCAGGAACCCCAAGATACTTTTCATTCTCATATTACTAAGACATCCATCAGCTTTTGACCTTTTTTGACCTTTTCTCCTTAATCCACTTCTTGCCCTAGGCTTCCATATTTGATCCCACCCATTTTTTCTCCTGCCTTTCCTGCCAGTTTCTTTTTAAGCCTATCTCCATATTTCTCTCTCTCCATTCTCTCCCTAGATAATGACTTTTATTCCTATTGTTCCATATACAACCTTATTCTAATGATGTAGAATTTCTATCTTTGGGCCAGAGAGAAAATTTCAACTTTACACTTGTACTCAACGACCAATATTACATCTCTACTCTGATGCCTCAAAGATATTTCTGAGAACAAATCCAAAAGTAAACTCATGGTCATTGCCTCCACAAAACAAGTTTCTTTTCTAGTTTTTCTTTTTTTTTAATAATAAATTTATTTTTTATTGGTCTTCAATTTGCCAACATACAGAATAACACCCAGTGCTCATCCTGTCAAGTGCCCCCCTCAGTGCCTGTCACCCATTCACCCCCATGCCCCGCCCTCCTCCCTTTCCACCACCCCTAGTTCATTTCCCAGAGTTAGGAGTCTTCATGTTCTGTCTCCCTTTCTGATATTTCCTACCCATTTTGTCTCCCTTCCCTTCTATTCCCTTTCACTATTATTTATGTTCCCCAAATTAATGAGACCATATAATGTTTGTCCTTCTCCGATTGACTTATTTCACTCAGCATAATACCCTCCAGTTCCATCCATGTCGAAGCAAATGGTGGGTATTTGTCGTTTCTAATGGCTGAGTAATATTCCATTGTATATATAGACCACGTCTTCTTTATCCATTCGTCTTTTGATGGACACCGAGGCTCCTTCCACAGTTTGGCTATTGTGGACATTGCTGCTAGAAACATCGGGGTGCAGGTGTCCTGGCATTTCATTGCATCTGCATCTTTGGGGTAAATCGCCAGCAGTGCAATTGCTGGGTCGTAGGGCAGGTCTATTTTTAACTCTTTGAGGAACCTCCACACAGTTTTCCAGAGTGGCTGCACCAGTTCACATTCCCACCAACAGTGCAAGAGGGTTCCCCTTTCTCCGCATCCTCTCCAACATTTGTGGTTTCCTGCCTTGTTAATTTTCCCCATTCTCACTGGTGTGAGGTGGTATCTCATTGTGGTTTTGATTTGTATTTCCCTGATGGCAAGTGATGCAGAGCATTTTCTCATGTGCATGTTGGCCATGTCTGTGTCTTCCTCTGTGAGATTTCTGTTCATGTCTTTTGCCCATTTCATGATTGTATTGTTTGTTTCTTTGGTGTTGAGTTTAATAAGTTCTTTATAGATCTTGGAAACTAGCCCTTTATCTGATATGTCATTTGCAAACATCTTCTCCCATTCTGTAGGTTGTCTTTTAGTTTTGTTGACTGTATCCTTTGCTGTGCAAAAGCTTCTTATCTTGATGAAGTCCCAATAGTTCATTTCCATCAAAATCCTAGAGGAGAACACAGGCAACACCCTTTTTGAACTTGGCCACAGTAACTTCTTGCAAGATACATCCATGAAGGCAAATGAAACAATAGCAAAAATGAACTATTGGGACTTTTCTAGTTTTTCCACCTAACACATAGTATATTCTTGACATCCGTCCATTTCATTCCTTCTTCTATACATCAGGTCCTATGAACTCTTTCTCCCAAATATATCGTAAATCTGTCCACATTCTCCCAATTTCCACTACTGTGACCTGAGTCCAGGCCATCATTGAGTCCTTCCGGGACCAATGGCCTCCTACCTGGTGACCCACATCCATTCCTGTCTTTCACCAATTCCTTCTCTACAAAGAGACCAGGATGATCTCTTAAAAGCAACCGTAATTACATTACACTCCTCCGAAAATTCTTCAGAAGACTGGTGATTGCCCTTAGAATAATGTCTCTAACACTTAACGTAACCTAAAGGACCTGAATGATGTCACCCCTGGCTGCATTTCCTGCATCATCTTGTGTCACTGATCTCCCAATCATTATGATCCAGACACACTTTCCTGGAAAGCTCCTACATTATCTCAGAGTGTTGGCACTTTCGATAGTTTTTAGCTTTCCTCTAGTGCAATGGTCTCTATCATCTTCCCTCTTTACCTAAACAATCCTATTTGCCTTATTTGGGGCAAAAGTCTCCCTAATTTCTCAAACTACACCTGTTTTATGCTCTCGTGGCAGTATGACATTTAATGCCTCTCTCACTTATTACTGCATACCTGGTGCCTAGCACAGTGCCTGGAAAATAGTAGGTACTCCTACTAAACAATTGCCAGACACACAAACATACAACCTGTATTAGTTTCCTGTGAGTGCCATAGTAAATTGCCAGAATTTGCCCCTTGGTGGCTTAAAACAATAGAAATTTATTGTCTCACAATTCTAGAGGCTGAAGCCCGAAATCTAGGTAGCAGCAGGAACTTGTTTCTCATGATGGAAGTTCTCTGAGGAGGAGAACTTCCTTGCCTCTTCCCCGTTCTGGAGACTCCAGGCATTCCTTGGCTTGTGGCTGCATAACTGCAATATCTCTGCCTCTGTGGTCACATGGCTGTGTTCTTGAGTCTCCTCTTCTTATGAGGCATCAGCTATTGGGTTTAAGGCCCACATGAAACCCTGGATCATTAATTAACTACATCTTTAAAAGACCCTATTTCCAAATAAGGTCATATTCTGAAGTTCCAGGTGGACATGAATTTGAGGGATCACTATTTGCCCCATGGTCCAGCCCATGCCCTAGTACTGCTTGCTTTCCCCTTTCCTTGCTCCTGCCCCTCATCAGCTGGCATTCATTAGAAAAGCTGCTCCATCGTTAACATTTATAGCAGAATCTCTTTCAGCTGCTCAATTAGAGCTTAATTCCTGAAATCAAAATAACACCTTAGGAGGGAAAAGTCCCCTGTGATTATTCCTATTGGTGAAGCAGGGAATATCTTTAGAAAATAGACATACTCTGGAGAAGAAAGACAATTATTTAGCTTTCCAAAAGGCTGAGCATAAAAACGTCACATGGTATCCTTATTTTATGTGCCTTGTTTCCAAACAAGAAGTGAACCTAAACATAATATTGACATCAGTTTATATGTGTGAATGTGAAAAAGGAAGTGTATGATTTTGGAAATCCACAGTCATGTAATCAGCTGTGAATAATGAAGGAGCAAAAAAATCTCACTTGGCCCAAAACAAGCATGAACACAGCTAATGTTTCACTTTGCAGATATGTCTGGGGATGAACATTTTATGACATGGATTTTCCCATTCTTAAAGATACCTAACAAGAAGCACTCAGGGTGCCAGATTCATTAAATAACCCCAACTCTCTGTCCCCAACTTACTACCTGAGAAATACAAAGTCATTTTTATGTTTCTAATATGTTATATTTTTCAGTAGATTCCATGCCTCATATAGCCCCCAATCCTACCCCCACCCTGGCCCTGGCCTCACCAGAATTCCAGCACTGATGGTCACATGTGACTGTCTCAGGAAGCTACTGCCCAATGCTGGCAAGCAAATAGTGAAGATCTTCCACCCTTATGATCTGGTGGCAATAATAATGAATATGAATAATGTAAAAAGTGATTTCAGGATATATTTTTTAATATGAAATTAATTGAAAAAAAAAGAAATTAATTGTTTATGCCTTCCAAATGTAAGGATTTACAAACATTTACTAAGCATGTGCCAGGCAGAGGGTAGGCAGAGGCAAGTAAGGGATAGGTTCTTGATATTAAGGAGCCCAAGTTTTGTAGGGGAAAGAGACATGTAAGTAACTAATTATGACACAGCAGGAAATGTAAATAGGAGAACTCTATTCTTGGTTCAGAAATAGCACCAAAAACAAAATAAAACAAGACAGCAGCAACAAAAAGGGAATATGTTGAATTTATTTGTATGTAAAAGCAGAGAAAGCTTCCCAGAGGAAGTATCTTAACAGACTTTAAAGGGTGAATGGGAAATTTTCCAGACAGGCAGTCTTGGGAAGGGTGGAGAGAGGGAAGAAGCAGCGATGCTGGGAAAGTGAATTCAATGTGCAAAAGCAGGAGACAAGGATAACAGGGATTGTCTTGGGATATGAATTATTTGACACTACAGGGACGTAAAGTGAGTTTGGTGACCAGAGGATTATCTCTAGAGGTAGACAAGGTGAGATACCAAAGTCTTGTACATTATGCTAAGGACGGTGGACTTAGACCGGTGAGAATTTATTGAAGATATTTAAGGTGTGTGTGTGTGTGTGTGTGTGTGGTAATGGTGTTGGGGGGGAAATATTGTCACATTTAACCCATTAATCTCATTCCTGAAATAACCCTAAAAGGTAAAAACACTTTTATTCATACTAAAAAATTATAGTCCAATAACAAAAAGAGAGCTTATTATATTCTTGCACATCAAATTAAAGCAATATTATGTCCTATTTAGAGCATAATAAAAGACTTTGTAGCCACATGGGAAAAATTATGTATTCTTAAGCATGCTTTAATATGAATAAAATGGGGTACAACACTCATAAACAATGAAGTTATTCTTATATCCAATTCCTTTGATTTCCTATTGAATTTCACATGAAATTATTCAGATGACAAATATCATAGTGAACATAAAATGTTTAATAAAAATTAAAATAACTAATGTTGACGAACGTCATTTGTTAGCAACATTTAAAAAAACGTAAAATTCACTTTTCAAAGAAAATTCTCAATTGTAATTACATTTCATCCAGTAAAATATATTCAAATATTGTCTCTTGTTGTTGATATCAGTGAATGATCTTTGTACTCTAAGTAACTACTAAAACATATCTGTGGAAAAGAAATAAGTGAGTATAAATCACAATGTTCAATTCCTTTCATGTGTATACTGCTTTGGGATTTGTACAGGACTTTAGCATACATTATTAAAGCATGTGTCTGATGCACAGGTATTGCCACATGAGTGAGTTGCTTTATTAAAGAAATTTAGTTCTTGCCTGGGAAATAAAGAGCATTTGGTTTTTCAAGAACAGAATTTCATTTGTCTGGGTTCAACTTTCAAACTCTCCATTCTTCATTCAGAATGAATGAATATGAATGAATGAATATGCAGGCTCTGAATTCTCCATGCAAAAATACCTGTATGCTCCACCCTCTTATAGGGTCAGAGATGGGTGACCCTAATGCCCAGGCCACCAGGGAGAGTCTCATGCCTTGATGCACTTGATTTTTAAATAATAGGTCAAATGAATCAACCACAGTGAGAAGCCTAGTAAAAACCTAGGATTAGGGACACCTGGGTGGCTCAGTGATTAAGTGTCTGCCTTTGACACAGGGTGTGATCCTGGAGTCCTGGGATCAAGTCTCACATCTGGCTTCCTGCATGGAGCCTGCTTCTCCCTCTGCCTGTGTCTCTGCCTCTTTCTCTGGGTCTCTCATGAATAAATAAATAATTTTTTAAAAACCCTAGGATTAATTTATTTGTTCTAAGAGTTTATTTGGCAGCCTACTAATGCCCAGCATTGTGTCTGAAACTAGAGGGGAGTCAAAAGAGTTATAAGAAACTTTGTAGATTTACCCAAAGTTACTGCATGGTACACTCATAATGGTTGGCTTTCATGGTATGTAGATTATACTTTAAACAAGTTGCTAGAAAGGAGACAGGGAGAGCGGGAGGGGAAGGGCAGAGGAAGGGAGGAAGAGTGGTGAATCAACTTACCAAATGTTGTAGTGGGGAATCCAAAAGGAAGGGGATAGCATGGAATGAGTCACATTCCCCAAATTTTAATCACTCATTGGTAACATCAATGTTTGCCCTATCATGTAACATCTGTACTTATAAGTATTGAATAGTCTTCGATGTTTGGCTTTTATTTTTTTAAAATCTAACAGCTTTACTGCTAAGAGTTCCTTTAAAACCAACATGTCTTTTCTTTTTAATCTAAATAAATACATTTAAATGAGAAAGAGATAAAGAGATATAAAGACACCCTTGGGGATCCCTGGGTGGCTCAGCAGTTTGGTGCCTGCCTTTGGCCCAGGGCATGGTCCTGGAGTCCTGGGATCGAGTCCCAAGTCGGGCTCCCTGCTTCTCCCTTTGCCTGTGTCTCTGCCTCTCTCTCTCTCTCTCTCTCTCTCTCTCTCTCTCTGTGTCTCTCATGAATAAATAAATTAAAAATCTTTAAAAAAATAAAAAAATAAAAGACACCCTTGCCCTCTAGGAGGTAACAATGTACTCACGGGAGATAATATATGTAAACATGAATCCAGGTAAAGCAAATTGTATAACAAATCAAATTTTATACAATTAAGTGTCAAATTAATGAGCAGGAAACAAACACTCTAGAAATTGAGAGAGGTGAGATTAATGTGTTCTCAAATTTTGAGGAGAGTAAATCATAGATACTGAGACTTGAGCCAGACATTGCAGAATGGGTACAATTTGGAAAGGTAGAGGAAATCTCATTCAATATGTATTGGATTAAATTTCATCTAATATGTATCCCTGTGTCCCTACTATATGCTAAATACATTATAAGCAATTTACATACAGTAGGATATATTACCTTATTTAAATGTCTTAGTAATCATATAAAAGAGGAACTATTATCCACAGTTTACATAGGAAGAGATTAGGGCTCAGAGGAGTTAATGGACAAATTCAAGGTCACACAATTTGAAAGTGATTCTTGGCTTCCTGGACCAAAGTCCAATGGGGTTCCTTCCCATCTACCCAACACCAGGTAATTCTCAGACACCAGTAATGTGTTTGAGAATTCAACCCAATTCTGACACAATCTACCTGAGATTGCATTGGATTCCACAGGTTAAGAGCTCAGTCCTACAAACCTACCCTTCCATCCCTCACTTCAGATACCAGTCGCAAGCCCCAGGCTATTAACCTGTGCTTCTGACCTATGGGCTACAGATTATACTTTCCAACAACCTCCTCCTTAGGTTCTTTTAATTT
The DNA here is from genome assembly GCF_048418805.1 of Vulpes vulpes. Taxonomy (NCBI): domain Eukaryota; kingdom Metazoa; phylum Chordata; class Mammalia; order Carnivora; family Canidae; genus Vulpes; species Vulpes vulpes. Next base: position 103,857,992 of record NC_132784.1, on the reverse strand, counting down.
GCCAGAGTGGCTCACAGAACTCAGGAAAATGCTTACTTATGTTTACTAGTTTATTAAAGGATATAAAGAAATAACAGGATGAGGTATGGGGAAGGGATGTGGACCTTCCATACCCTCTCCAGGCATGCCACTCTCCCCAGTCTCTGTGTTCACCAGCCCAGAAGCTCTTTGAATCCAGTTCTTTTGGGATGTTATGGAGACTTCATTACATAGTAAAGGATTGACTAAGTCATCAGCTGTTGGTTGATTCAACCTCCAGCCTCTCTCCCCTCACCAGTGGTGAGTGAGGGGTGGGGAGGTAGGGGTGAGGGGCTGAAAGTTCCAGCTCTCTAATTACATGGTTGGTACTCCTGGGAACCAGCCCCTCACCCTTGGGTGGGGTCCAAAAATCACCCTCACCAATAAAACATAAGATGTCTTCATTCACTCTCAACCCTTAGGTAAGTCCAAGGATTTAGGGAGCTGTAAGCCAGAAACTGTGTAAAAAGACCAAATCTACATGAGAAATATATTTTGGTACTCGTAATGACCAAAGAGATATTTCTTATAAATCACAGTATCACAGTGGTAAAACCAGATTTCAAATCGATGACTGATGACAAAGGCAATGTTTCTTTTGGAGGGAAGAACATTTTAGGTAGGAAGACACAATATGAATGGGGGCATGAAGTCATGTGTATGGAATGTGAACCTTCCCAGTCCTGCTGGAATAGAAGGTTCTTAAAAAAGTAGCTTTTCGCCGGTCTCCGGAGAATTATGATCTACTGTGATGATGTACCATTCTACAGGAAGAAAAGGGATGTTTACTAGTAGGAGAGAAGACCTGGATCCCAGGGATTTCTATACCTAGCTAACTAGATGATTGAAAACTGTGTGATTCTCTTAAGCAGCACTTTATTCTTTAATACAATTGTACTTTTTTTCTCTCCACAATGACACTCTTCTTCAATTTAATGACTAGTCTACTACAATCATCTTATTATTTCGTATGCCAGCTGTAGATCAACAGGAAGAAGTAGCTAGAAAAGAGGTTGAAAACTCCCCAAGAGGTTGAAACAAAGAGGTTTCAAGAGATTGAAAACACACACACACACATTCACATGTGTGCACATAACCATTTGAGGACATGTCAAAAAAAAAACACCCTTTTGTTTCCTTGCAGTGAAAATTTGCACAAATTCTGGCATGAGGAAATAGAATTCCTTTTGGCTCTAAGAGTCAACAGTAACATTGTCAGCCTAATTCTCACCATCCAATCTCAGAGGTTAACTGTGGAAATGAAAATAGCTAGGTTTAATTTTTTAGATTTTTTTACAGGACTTTCAAAACTTATTTGCATTTATCTTTGAGTTTGAAATGATACCTGATTTATTATTCAATTTAGAAAATATAGAAAGGCATAAGGAAAATGAAAATTTTCCGAAATTTTATTACTCACAGACAACCACTATTAATTTTTGGCTACTACGACCATTTATCGAAGACCAGGACTTGGCAAACTACCACCAGTGGTCTGTTTTCGTATGACCCTTGACAGAAGGAAGGTCTTTACATTTTTTGAAGAGTTGTTAGTAAACAAAACAGAATGTGCAACAGAAATCATATCTGTCATGGAAAGCTTAAAATATTTACTATTGGGCCTTGTGCAGAAAAAGTTTGCCAACATCTGATTTAAGATGATTGCATATCAAGTTTCTAAAATAAAATTAGGACCATCCTGGAGATCACATTTCAGATGTACTCTTGAAGTCAAGAATATGATTATAATTTTTTCCTGTTTTTCTCAAACATCTTTTTTATTGGATATCTAGAATTCCTTTGTAAGAGTCACTGTGATTTATTTAGCCAGTCTCTTATTGTTAAATATTTATTAGGTCGTTTGTAATTTTTGCTGTGAGAATCCTGAGATAAATATCTTTGTATTGAAATAATTTTGGACATCCTTAAATGCTTCCTTAGGAAAAATCCCTAGATAATGTAATTGCTGGGTTAGAGAAAATGAACTATTTTTTAAAGCTCTTCATTCATATTTGAAAATTACATTCTAGAAAGATTATATCACTTTAAACTCCAACTATCTTTGAGAATGCCACTTCTCCACACCAACTCCCAATCCATGCCTTCACATACTACGTGTCCTATCTTTAAATTTATAAGGGTCTCTACACACTTGTCAATTTCTTGTGCAAAAATGGCATTTCATTAATTTCATTGAAATCAGGCCGACATTGTATGTTTATTGACCATTTATATTTCTCCTTTTATAAATTGCCTTTAAAAAGAACTATTGAATATTTTTATTGAGATATTTTCTATTTTTCTCATTACTTTATAAGAATTCTTTTTTTGTATCAATAATATAAATTCTGTTGAATACGTTGTTAAATGTTTCCCTCAATTTTCTTGGATCTTTTAATATGTTCCAAGATTTGGCACGGTGTAGTTTATCAGTTTTTGCCTTATTGTTTCTTTTTTTATTTTTATGTTAGAAATGCCCTCCAAAGCAGATTATTTCATTTTTTTATATTTAGTTATTCAGCCTATCATTATTTTATTTTGCTTTGTAGTATGAGGTAAGGATATTCTTCTCTCTCTCTCTCTCTTTTTGTTCAAGAAATTAATCAATTGTCCCAGAATCTTTCAAAGAATAATCCAGATATATTCCCCATTGAAATGAAAAACCACCAATATTTGAGAATGTTTCTGGACTTTCTCTTCTGTATCATTTCTGTTTGTCTTTATGAAAGTCATGTCTCTATGTTAATTAATTAGCACTGCAATGCATTTTTTTTACAATCTTTATATTTCTTCCATCTCATCATTTGAAAAATATTTTCTTCCAAATGAACTGTAAAATCATTATAGGTTTCCCATTCCTCATAAATTAATGCAGCCCAACTATTATTTTACAGGAATCACTCAGAATTCCTCTCCACAGAAATCATTTTTTGTGTGTCCCTCAAAGTAGTTTTGTCCCCTAAAGAGGTAGAAACATAATAATTTTGCACCAGTTCACACTATTGAGAAGGGAATGCTCCTTCCCACTCCATGACATACACCAGTATAACTGCTAGCTTCTCCATAACCTTTCTCATGTTAGGGAGGTGGCGTAACTACTGCTATAATTGGAAAGAATAAACTGGGATACCCATCTCAACTCCCTCCTCCACCATCTTGGGAGCAAGAGGCTCACAGGAAGCAGACATTCTCCTCAGCCCCAGCAGTGCTGGAGGGTTTTCTCATCAGGGAAGGCAGGTAGGGAGGGGATGGGCCTGTCATCACCCAGCCCCTGCCCAAGATGGGGTGGATAAATCTGCCTGATTCTCTTGTTCAGTTAGTGGGTCTATTTGGGTCAAAATACTGTATATGCTATATTGCCCAACTTACCCTTTTGTCACTAATAAAAGTGATACTTTGATTTTCTTTGCTGACTCTTGTCTTATCCCTCAACTGGCTCAGAACTCATAGGGACAAGAATACTATTGTTCTTTTTTTTCATCAGTATCAGTCTCTTTGCCATTATTTTTGTTTAGTTTTGTTTGTTGTCCTTCTTTTATGACAACAGAAACCAAAAGGCCATTTGTAAAATACTTGAAGTCATGTGCTATATCCGAAATGTGCTCAAGTTTTGCAACATCGGCAGAGCCCTATTCCCATAGATGACACTTTGTGCAGGATAGTAAACACATACTTCTTAATTTAGCTCATCTTCTATGTATTTCTCCAACATTATCCACATTGTTGCTTTAGTGTGTCATATTTGATGCATTATCTTGCTCCAGGACAGACTTTAAGTTTGTCTTCCAAATTCACTCTGCAGCAAGAGCTCTTCTTGTTGCATTTCCAGTTCTAGTGATTGCCAGAGAGAATGTTTAGAGAGAGGCTGCATTTATCATTTCTGTTATCATAATTTGAGATAGTTTGCAGAATTTATTTTTCTCTTAAGACAGGGTTTAGAGAAAAGAAGAGGAAAAAATTAGATTTTATAGTAATGAATGTAGGAAAAGATCTATACATAACCAGACCACAAGAACATTTAGTTCACTGCTCAGGATAGTTTGTCCCATTTCATGGCAGCAAAGAACTACTTGACAATGATTGAAATATTTTTTTCTCTTGGCTAAAAATTGTGAATTTATTCTGAATGCCAGTGTTGATGCTCCTCACATCATTATTGTGAATCTATTTCTATACGGAAGTTGATACCACCTTCAGCTTTGTTTGCTCTCCACCTCTTTCCCTGGACTGCTCAGTATTTGAGTAGAGCAAAGCAACTTCCTTTGGTTTTTTAGTTGCTTAAATTGATTATTTACCATAAATTGATTATTTTTAAAAAAAATTTTTAATGCAATTTGCCAACACCATACATGGATTTTTTTTACACATGGATTCTAATGGATGGTTTATACAAGATACTGATTCAACTAGTTGATTTTTAAAAATCAAGTTCTGAATGAGATTATTGTACAATTGACCCCATTCTGCAGGGTCACATGACTGCAGCCACCATATTGCCAATGCCCAAACTGACTCACCTTGGCTATATGCAGTTAGATCAACCATTCAGTGCAGCAAACATTCATTGAAGGCTTCTTATGTGTCATATAGCCTGGTAGGCCAGAAACGAATATACATTCCCTTTGGCATCAACCCAGTAAACAGTTACTTTCAAATCAGTTTGATTTGTTAGGATCATAAAAATCTTTTTATCTGTTTAGGGTTTTTCTCTTCTGTGCCATACAAATTCCAGTGAACTGTCATATTGCTTGATTGTTTGAAGAATTTCTAATTACATACTGGGCAGACAGCTGATGACAAGGAACATCATGGATCAGCCATTTGGGGATTAAAAGTTCTAGTAAGTGACAAAATTTTTTTAGAAATCCGTGCTTTTTAAATTCCGAGCAGGAGCTAGCATGACTTAGAATCTAGATTTCACTGATTGTGCTTCATTTCCCATCGGATTTGTATTCTGTGAAGTAGAGTTACATGAAAGCCCAGCAAGAAACGTGCACATACCTTCAGATCTCAGTTAAAGACCTAATGCAGCTGGACAATGAACCTTAGAAACCAGGCAACAGGCAAATTCAAATCCTTCCACTTTTGGTTACACACACACACACACACACACACGCTGCAGAATAACTATGAAGAAAATAAATTATAATAAAAGTAAGAAACAAAGAACTATTAATACAAGGTAAAGGGTCTATCAATATCACTTTTAAAAAGGCCCTTTATGGGGGCACCTGAGTGGCTCATTCAGTTAAGCATCCGACTCTTGGTTTGGGCTCAGGTCACAATCTTAAAGTTGTGAGACTGGGCCCCATATATAGCGCTCCATGCTGGGGTGTGGACCCTGCTGGAGATTCTATTTCTCCCTCCTCCTCTGCTTTGCCCAACTCTCAAAAAAAAATTGCACAAAAAAAATTAAAAGGCACTTTATGACTCTAAATACCATATAAGCTTTCACAAATGCTTGTGTTCAAACACAGTACAATTACCTGGTAAGAACAAACTATATTACTCATCATCTAACAAGCACTGTCACTTTTGAACTCTTTTCTAGAAAAGGAGGAAATAATCTCTCCATTCATTTTTTTTCCTCAACACTTATGTGATACTGACTATATGCCAGATTGCATGAAAAGTGCTGCAAATAGAAAGTAAAATTGGGTTTCTTGCCTTGGGGGCTAACAGTCTGTTTGGAAAGACAGACATCTAAATTCACAAAAACAGTTTTACATAATTTGTGTTATAAATATGGTCACTCATGGCAGTGTAAATTTAATGCATTGTATGTTTTGCCTTAAAAATCACCAGAAATGTTGGTGGTTGCCAGAGGTGGGAGGTGGGTGGGAGAATGGATGAAATCAATAAAGGGGGTTAAAAGTACCCTTATTGTGATGAGCACTGACTAATGTATAGAAATGATGAATTGCCATACTGTACACCTGAAACTAATAACACTATATGTTAATTATATCAGAATTTAAAAAAAAATAAATATATTTTTTAAAAGTCACTAAAACAACAAATCAAAAAACTAGTCAAGAAAACATAATTGTTGCAAACTGTGTTAATTCTCGAGTATTGCAGGGTCTTCTCAATGGGAGGACTGTTCCTCTTTGGTTCTGTGCTCCCCAAAGATTCCTAAAATGGTTGACAATTTATAAATACCTTGTTTATGCCCCTGTATATGAGATCTTTGGGCTTTCTATTACCACAAGTAGCTTACCTGTACTGAGCAATGATTATGCAAAAGCCTCTACTATGTTGGTATTATCTTATTTAGGTCTCACAGCAACCCTAAATGTGGAATTTTTCAGATGAGGTGCCCAAGGCTTGAAACAGCTGAGCAAGTTGTGCAAGATTTCACAACTAGTCAATGGCAAAGCAAATATTTGAACCAAGGCCTTCCTTAGTTCCCAACCCTACTTTTCACCTCGAGATTGATGGTCTCCTATTTTGTACAGATGTTTCCATCATCTTTTCTGCATTCCTGAGGGATGAGTGGAAAAAGTCCAATAAAGGGAGTGAAATAAATACAAGCTTCTGTTGGTAATCTGGCACACTGGAAGTGATTTAAATGGTAGAGAACTGTAAAAGACACACAAGTCAGGGGCCTCCATTAATGTGCATCTTCGTGGGAACTGTTTTGTTGTTCTATTGAAATATCCTTTATTCTCCAGCCTGATGAAGCAAGAGTCAGACCAGTGGGTCCTGTCTATTCTTTAACCATGTCTTCCCTCCCACTTGTTTTGAGGCAAACAGTGAGGGTGAGGTCTTCAAAACTTTGCTGCTTCAGAGGGAGAAATCTGATGGGAAACTTCAGTTCTCTGAAATAGATCGTTTCTTATAATACCCAAGACAGTGTACAGGATGAAAATGGGTCTGGCTAGTGAGCCTATTTATAAAGTAAAGCTTTTGATAAAAATGTATCTTGCAGCACATCTGGTTTGATTTAGCAAAGTCCACAGAAAGAGTGTATTTGCCTTAGAAGCCTCCTCCTTAGGGGTTTGGGCATACTCAATTATCCATGAATATTACCAAGACATGAATAATACAGTGTTCTTGCCTTTATTAGCTACCTAAATCACTAGTCATGAGCATTTATTTTTGATGTGTCATGTTACTTTGCTGATGAGTCATGTTACATTACGTATTCTTTGGCAGGGAAGAGGCATGTCATTTTGCTGAAATGAGTTACAGCCGGACACTGAAACAAAGCATAAAATAAAGTACCTAGTCAGAAAAATCACCTGATCAATAGGCCTAAAATATCAAAGAGCTATAATAAAAAGTACAGAATGCTCACACCGTAAGTGAGCAAACAGCCCTCATCCAGCATACTTTTCACTTTGCAGTCTCTTTCAGGAATGGAAAGGAGCACCAACTTTTTCATTTCCAATACGCTTTTCCAACACATAACTCTACAGTAAAACAATAAATCACTTCTTTTTTCCTGAATGCCAAGCAATATGTTATAAAAGAACCCAGCTCGGAGTCAAGAAAATTTGAGTTCAAAATCCAGGCCGGCCATTTACTACGTCTGACCTCAGCCAAGTTGGCTGTGTTCTCCCAGCTTCTGTATTCTAATGTAAAACTTTGCAGAGTGATTGTGTGTTTTAAAAGAGGTAACAAAAAATAAAAAAAATAAAATAAATAAATAAATAAAAGAGGTAACAGATATGAGATGCCTTGCACAATGTCTGTGGAGTCCCTGAATAAGTGGGAGCTACTTTTCCACTGGTGTCTTGTTACCCTGCCTTTCAGAGATATATAAGCAAGATGCCTCTCTCTATGCATCATATTTACTCAATTCAACCAACATTTACTTTCTTTTTTAAGAGTATCAATCATGAAATGGTGTGAAAAAGTGGCACGAGATATAAAGTATGAGTCAGAACTACTAATCATGTATGTCCATGAATGAGTCATTTGATCTGTCTGGATTCCCATTTTTCCATAATATGTGAGAACTGGAAATCATCCCAAAGGTTCCTTCCAGCTCCAACTTGCATATAATCTTATGGCTCAAACTTTCAAGAGAGGTAAAACCAGATCAAGGAGATGTTGGGTCCCCGGTTACTCCATTAAATAATAATATAAGCAGGTTGATATCCAGTTTGTGAAACAAGCCTATAGGATAAAAGTCTCTGTAATCAGAAAAAAGACTTATCAGATGGACACACAGGCTGGGCACACAATAAGGGTATAAATGAGCGGTCAAAGAGAAGGAAAACTGTTCCGTATCTAATTGTGACTCCTGTCAGTATAGAGAATCTTATGGGCATGTTGAAAAGGAAGATAAATGGAATGTCTGGGTGGCTCAGTCAGTTGGGCTGAGGTCATGATGTTGGTTGAGGTCATGATCTATGGATTGTAAGATTGAGCCCCACGTTGGAGATTCTGCTTGGGATTCTCTCCTTCTGCCCCTCCCCGCACTTGCATGCTCCCTGTGTCTGTCTCTGTCTCTCTCTGGAATAAATAAATCTTCAAGAAAAAAAAAAAAAGAAACAGAAGACAAGTTCTTCTATAGACAAACTAATCTATAACGATGGCTAATTGATATTTATCACAAAGGCTTTATATAAATGACATGAAATACTAAAAATCAAGACTCTTATTGATTGTCGGCTCTATTCTTTTAACATTACAATCAACCATAATCATAATTATTTGGTAAGCATCAACACTATTCAATATTGAACATGTGTTATGACTGGCATGTCCACCAAAGACAGTGTTTATTATTTAAGGTAAAGCACTTATTCCAGAGAGAAAGTGGAATCCAAGGGATATGAAGACTCTGGAAGAAGACTCTGTCTTTGAGAGGGATCGTGTTTTCTGAAACATTAGATCTGCGTGGGATTGGGAACTGTGAGGGGAGATGGGTACTATTGAAAAGTTGTGTGGACGATAGAACCCTGAAGCTCCAGAGGACCTCCTTCAGTTTCACCACTGGAAATGTGGTGACTTGCTATTGGGTACTTACAGTCTTGGTGATAATACATTAGCAGCATTCTGGAAGCCTACTTTTATCTGCAAAATAAGGGATAATAAGCATATCAACATTCTAAAGTTGCTACAAGGATTATATACGATACTGCTTTGCATATAATGAATAATCAGTGTAAGCTATTATTAGTAGTAATGATAATATGCTACAGAGGAGTACTTGGGAACTTTGTAGAAGTCAAAGTTCCCCAATGATCTCACATCTAGGAGTCTAAATAAGATATTTGTAAACCTTCAACCTTAGTAGGGTTTTTTTTTCTTTGATAGATATTAAACTAAGGATACAGAGCAACTAATGTCTCTTGAGAAGATTCTTTATATACTCTAGAATTAAGAATGTTTTTTAATGAATATAAGTTCCTACACTTCTTTTTTTGAGAACTCATAGATTAGAAAGGGGTGGAATAAGGGCAGATTGTGGTACTCAGAACTGTTGGTGCAATAAATTACATGCAGAGATTCTTTAGGATGCACGGTATGAATTAAAATGCAGTAAAGGGCAGTCCTCTGCTCTTCTGATTTGACTTCTTAAATTTAGGACCCAGGGATGAGCTAAACCATAACAAAGGAATTAGCTAAAGAATGGGCTGTCCTTTGCTTGCTTCTTTGATTCAACCAAGGAGCCAACCCAAGTAAAGAAAAGGGATGTCCTCTCATGTTAAAGCAGCATCACTGACTCTGGCAGAAAGCATTTTTTTCTTACATATACTTTCTGAACCATTAACTTACCACATAGGATTTGCTTCTGAAAGCTCAGGTAAAACTAATAATCCATTAGGAAATTTTCAAGCTTCAGAATAAAAAAGTTGTTTTTACATCTGTCTTGAGGGTTAGAAAAACATGTTTATGGAATGTTCGCTTCTTAAACAACTACTTTAGGAATTTCATGTCATTTGGTAATAATAGAGATAAAACTATTATTCACAGTTTGAATCAGGGATCAAATAACAGAAAAGCATGAATAAAATCTCAGTAGAGTACACATATATGGTAATGAGTGAAGAAATAACTGAATTTGAATCAACTCGAACTGAATTTGAAGATAAGAGAGTTATTTCTTGAGGTGACTTTTTTTTTTAAATACAAATTGCCTGGTTCCCTTAGGTGCTAATTTTGTTACTTGTAAAATACTGTTTTTCTCATTTTTCTTCAGGATTGAAGTAGGCGTCTTGCAAGAGATTAGTAAAGGCACCCACAAACATTTCATTGCTTTGTCTTATTTGGTTTTGACTGCTTCAATACCACTGCCCTCATTCTCCCTTTCTGGCTCCTCTGAACAAAATTAAACTTCTTCTGGAGTCACAGAAGCAAATATCCTCATCACTGCTCTTGGGGAAGTTCTCTCCTCTGTGTACTCAGCAGTATTTTCCTTCAGAGATGGCCCAGTCTCCACCAAGTGCCACGTTGAGTGACACACTTTTTTAATCCTTTAAGTGTCAACAGATGGGGTGGATGGGTGGATGCTACTGATTTTGTATTAGTTTGGGCATCATCTTTCACAAAATTCTAAATCTATCATAAGCATTATGTATTTGGGGAGTATAGGTAGTATTTACTAGAGGAGTTCCTTCACAGACACCAAGTCACTGAGAATTTTAGGGATAGTTTTTCACTGTTTTGAAACAGTCCAGTGGTTTCCTAAGGAGTCAGATACCTTAGACCAGAGCCAACTGTTTTCCTGATAAGATTCTATAGGAGAAAACCTAATCCTAAAATACCACCTAATGTCTTTTTAATTTCTGATAGCTCCTGGAGTTTCTTAGTTGACCTACACACAACTTTCCACTTACTGAATTAATATCATTCATGGCTCCAAAGACAAGTCAGAGCCAGGCTTTCACAAGGAAGCCACGTTCTGAACTTCAGAATGTTCAGAATGAGGTTTTCAGTGGCCATCACAGAGATAATGATCTGAAAGCTCAAAGGACATCTGGTTTGTAAGAGTCGCATTTATGAGAAAAAGACATGTTTTAGGGGAATCTAAAAACATGGTTTGCTGGGGTGTTATTTTAAAGTTGAGGCTAAGACTCTTTGGTCTATTAGTTCAATGTTCCTTCTATACTCATTGTTGAAATTTGGTGAATGGGCGGAAGGAAGGGAGGGAGATGAATAGTCTGTGATTTCCTTTAGCTCAAAGTAGTAGACTGGAATATGGGTGAATGAAGGACTCTAGAAAAAGATGAGGCTAAGTAAGGAGGCAGGGGACAAATGATAAAGTCTCCTTCATGCTGTCCTAAGGAATTCAGACTTGAGTCCAAAGGATAATAGGGGTCCACTGAGAGATTTAATGCTGAGTAATACAGCAGGTTTTCTTTTAGCAGGAGCTCTCTGGCAGGAGTGAGGATAATTTTTTGAAAGCTGGGCTGTTGAGTTCTGGTATTGGGAAGTCAGGAGGTGCAATAATCCTGAGAGGCAGAGAGAGGCTTAAATTAAGACAATGGAAGTGGGGAGGAAAAATCCAGGACAGATTATTTAGGAATAAAATTTATGGGACCCCTTGACTGAGGATGTAGGATAAAGAAGGAACAGGAGGTTTATGGGTTGACTCCCAATGGGCTGACTCCCATGTTTCTATCTCAAATAGCAGTTGTCCCATTAATGGAGCAGTGGAACTGAGGGCAGAGAATGATATTGGCATGGCGGGGTGGAGTTGAAGATGATATGAATTTGGAACATTTGAAGTTGAAGAGGTGGAAGGAGCTGAAGATTTCCGTTTGAGAATCTAAATTTGGTAACAGATAATGCTGAACACCTACGTGGGATTTTTACCTATATATTCTCTCTCACTCTGATTCAATATTGTTTCTATCTCTTTTTCTAGAGAAGAAATTACCATCATGTTTTCATCCAGCAGAGAAAGGCATACATTTAATAAAGGTCTTTGAATTTGTCCATGACACAGGAATCAGGTAAATATGTCCATTATTTTCCAAAACAATTTCATTATATATCTGTGATTCACTGTAAACCCTTCTAAGTTAGGGAAAAAAATGAATTTGCGTGCCTTCCAAGCATACAAATTACCTTTGTGTGTCCAGCCTTTATTCTCTTGCTTGAGTTCTTAGGGAAGAGTTTTGAATTGGATTCAAAATCTGGTTTAGTTGACTTTGTAAGTGAGGAATCTCAGTGCCCCTCCGGCAGATCATCCTCCAGCCCGGGGTTCATATTTTCCCCTTTCTTCACCTATCTATAGCTTAGCTATTTTCCAGTTCTTAGAGAATTATCCATCTACTTCATTCTTTTTTTCTTCCCTCGATACTTCTTTTAAGCACTCCAGATAACAAGTTCTCACCCAGTGAAAAGTTAGATGATGACAATACATGTCAATAATATTTGACATCTATATATTGAAAAGAGGTGTTCTCTTGGGGCTATCATGAGCAAATACCACACTTGATATCCTTTAAAATTACAAGAGGTGCATTTTTAACCTTTTATTTGTTATATGAATTCTTGCACATTGAAAGAGTCTGATGAGTGTTTTTATATCTACAACATGGTGTTGAAGTTCAGTCTGGATGATGTATAGTGGTACTGATATATTTTTTATGCTTCATGTACTAAATTTTTAAAAAGTTACACCTGCAGATTTTTATCTGTGTTCCATCAGCATAAACGCTCCAGGATCAGCACTTTTCAGTTCTCCCATGAAAAGTGATGAGGTCTTGCAAGGGCTGGGGTCATATGATCTGTCTCAGTGCTGTCTTAAACCGTGCCAGAAGCTAGGGCATAAAGTGAGTGCTATTTTGGCCACACTTTATTGAATTCCCTCTCCAGATGCTCTACATATTTCACAGCAGAATTAGCAACAGCAATCATTGTGGAAGATCATAAATGTCCCAACTCCTCTCTCAATCCCCAAACCAGCTCACAGCTACTCCTAGCTGAAGATGATGACAAACTTACTCCATCCACCTGACAGTGCAAAAAGGCCATTTGCTTGAGGGCTGTGAGGGGCTAAGGGGGATAGGAGGGTGGTTAAGGGGAGCATCCTGGGAGTGCAAGAAGTTTGGCTTTGAAGTCTGAGACTTTTCCTTGCTCAACATTCTGTAGGTTTTATAAGGCCTCAGAGGGCAGCCAATAACCCTCCACCATGTTTCCGACCCAGAGTCCCAAGCTGGACTTGTCATTTTCATTCCAAAGTCACATAATCTCCCCGCAAGCTTTTGCATCCAGATCCATTTTAGCAGGTAATTTGCATAGCCAAACATTTCTCGCAAACTCTCTCTGGGGTGAGTTTACCTGAGAATCTCTATGGTGTCATCTGAAATAAAGTGACCAGGATTTTAGTTTTCATTTAAAACTGCGATCTAGCTCAGCAGTTCCATCAAAGTGATGTTAATGCACAATAATATTCATAAGAGCCCCTGCCTTGTGGGAGGGTATATTTAGAAGTTTTCCTTTCTGTGTAGCTATTTAAAGCACATGGATCAGTCTCCTTAGCATGGCAGCCCCTCAAATATAGTAAGTGACTGTCAGCAAATATGTGGCAAAGTCAAATCTTCATTTTTATGCAATGAGATGGGAATGGAGTCCACACCTCAACCTCAGGGCTCTCCCTTGGTTTTTATTCTTGGTTATCTGCGTGGTCAACATGACCTAGTGATAACTTTCAGATATATTTCTCAAATATTTAATTGCCTGATCAAGCTCTGTGAAAATACTAAGTGAAGCCATTTTCCATCTCCACATCCATCAATAATTTCATACCTTCAGTACATGACTTGTCTCTCTAACATCTGCCCTCTGGAGAATTAGAAATGCCAGGGGATTCATTTAGGAGAATGATGTGTGAATTTGAGGACATGTATTTTTTATAAATCCTATGTTTCTTTATTTTCATTACTAGTGTCTTGGTGCTTAGGCTTTGGAATTAGATTATAATTTGAGGCCAAAATATGTCAGATTATCTAATTATTTTAAGTAGCACCCACTAATTTCCCCCAGTTTCTTTAAGGTTATTGACTATAGTGACCATCAAATCTTGGATAGTAACCCTGATGAAAGCTGTCACATGAGGAAGCAGTTTTGAGAAATTTAAACAATTTCAGCTCCCGGCATGCTCTAGCAAGTGGATTAAGCTATTTCAGGTGTGGATGGAAATGAGCGACTTAATGAGAGAACAGCCATGTTAGTGGCTTCAAGTTGATTTGAATCACATTGCTTTCCATCTTATTTTAGTTTATTTATTTAAAACTCCAGCCCACAGGCTTTGTTCAGGTATAGGGGAGAACACGTTTCTTCCATTCTTTTTTTTTTTTAATTTTTTAATTGTTTTTTTGTTTCTTCCATTCTTAAATCTCTATAAGAAAATCATAGATTCTTTGGCCTGGTAGTTATCTTGAGAAACAGCCTTCAAGCAGAAACCTATCTATATCAATCTATGTGTTTTTATTTTAAGCCCCGAGAAAGGATAATTTCACAGCTGCACCCAATGCCTATTGCATGGTCCCTTTTCTACATCCAGAAAAAAATGTCTTCTCTACTCTAAGACTTCTGTTTCACACTCACTACCTAAAATGTGTGTATGTGTGTGTGCACGGATGCACCACACTCTACAGTTGGTGGCCATTTCCTGTACCTACTTTACAGAAACCTTTATATATCACTGACTTTATGGCAGTTGAAAACACATCCTGGGTTTCTTATCCAGCTTTCTCCTTTGGCTGGGGTTGTGAGGATGTTAATGGTGAGGGTCGGTGGGGGTGGAGTGAGGCCCCTGTTATCATGCAAGCAATCGCTAACTGTGGACCTCTGACTTTGTAATTTGTTCTTTATGGACTCGCCTGCAGCCAATAAGCAAAATCAATAGTCTTTGCTGAAAAGTAAGCAAGTGCCAGTGTGTTATGTGACAGGTGAAGATACATGTGCTTACCAGGGGTCAGGGGGCCACAGCAAATTTCTCTCTGACTTCTTTTCAAAAAGCTCAATCCCATTTAGGGAGCATTCGTCATTGGAAAACGTTGCAGCTGGGAATCAGAAAGGCTGCTGCTCTCCTTTTCTCATTTAACGATGTTTGTTTTCAACAGCCTGTTCAATAATGTCACTGAGAAGAAATTATGTGAGAAGAATAAAGTGCTTAGAGTCTATTTATTTATTCATTCATTCATTTCTGTAGAATAACACTAGCTGTTGCTTTCTCATGTATATTAATACAGCTGCGGTTGTCCAAACATTTGTTTGTTCTATTCCTTCCCGAGAAATAGGTAAGTCTCTCTCTCTCTCTCTCTTACCATGGGATTGATTACCTGTAGTTTAAGTCAGAGGGAAGGTTATATGAGCTTGATGGGAGACATACATATCTCTGAGCCAACATTATGGTAGGATGTAAATCCACTCAATAATTTGGCTTCCGATAAGACGCCAAGAACCTTTTCTGTTTTCTCCTCAGAACCATCAGACATCAGGCAATTTTGGAGAAGGATATAAAATAAAAGACTAATGAGTGCAAGTGGATTCAAAAGAACTAAAATAAAATGGGCTTTTAATCTGTGATATTTTATCAGCGCATTTCTGCGTGTGGCTTCTCATCCTCCCATTTGTTTGAAAGATCAGCTCAGAAAACAAGAGTTTCACTCTCCATCAGGATTTCTTAACCTGGCATTAAATCGAAACAAGTAAATAAACAGGGGATTTTCTTTTCCTTTTCCTATTCAGGCCATTTTGTAGAACCCACAAAAGACTGTGAACCTACAAGTCTAGCAGTAACCAGGCTGGTGGTCAAAGGGACAGAGAAGCTGAACAACAGCCCCGGGGCTACCCACTGGCTGGGTCTGAGAACATGGTTCCCTGAGGCCTGCTGTCTGCTCCTTTGACTTGGAAATTCTTCTAAAGGAAAAATTAAATTTAAGACATGTTTATGTAGACTACAGCTTGACCTTTGTGGTTTCTGTGGTTCATAGCAGTAAATTTGATTTTGTTTTTGTTTGGCAATCAATCAGTCCATATTTTTGTGGTCTGTCATTCTGAGGGTAAGCATATATGCCTTAAGAATCAAGATAGTGCACTGCTGTGGAAAACAGCATGGAGGTTCCTCAAAAAAATAAAATAAAAATAGAATTACTATATAATCCAGTAATTCCACTAGTGGGTATTTACCCGAAGAATATGAAAATGCTAATTCAAAAAGATATGTGTACCCCTACATTTATTGCATCATTATTTACAATAGCCAAATTATGCATGCAACCTGAGTGTCCATTGATGGATGGATGGATAAAGAAGATACAGTGTATAAACACACACACACACACATTATTATTACTAAAGACTACTGAACTCATGGACTATTACTTAACCATAAAAAAGAATGAAATCTTAGCATTTGCAACAACATGGATGTATCTAGAGGGTGTAATGCTACGTGAAATAAGTCAGAGAAACACAAATATCATATGATTTCACTAATATGTGGAATTTAAGAAACAAATCAAAGGCATAGCAAAAAGAAGAGGCAAACAAAAAACAGACTCTTAAATATAGAGAACAAACTGGTTACTAAAAGAGAGGTGGGTAGGGGGTGGATAAAAAAAACATGAAGAGGATTAAGAGTACATTTGTGGGGGTGCCTGGGTGACTCAGTCAATTGGGCATCCAACTCTTAATTTCAGCTCTGGTCATGATTTCAGGGTTATGAGATCGAGCCCCGACTTGGGCTCCATGCTGGGTGGAGGATGCTGCTTAAGATTCCCTCTCTCCGTCTCCCTCTGCCCTTCCCCTTACTCAAGAAAAAAAAAGGGGGGGGGGAGCACACTTACGATGAGCACTGAGCAATATATAGAATTGTTGAATCACTATATTGTACACCAGAAATGAATAAAACAGTGTCTGATTACAATGGAATTACATTTTTTTAAATTTTTTAAAGAATTAATATAAAATGAATATGATAAACAGCAAGAGCTGTTTTAGTTGTGCCATGAGTTGCTCTGAAATCCTCCAAGGAATCAAAACTCTATGGCATCAGAATTGACACTCAGTAAGATTCAGGGTATCCCATTACATGAACTCATTACAATGAAAATTCCTACCTGCCAAAAGGATATATAAAACCCAGTTAATATCCTGCTTTTCTCATGTTATAGTTAACATTACAGAATTCCACTGTGCAAAAGTAACTTGAACAGTATCTTGGAGGTGATTGGGCCTCATAAATTTTTCCCTAAGTATAGTGTAAATCCCCAGAGAGTAGAGACTGTGTCTTATTCTTTTTTGTAGCCCCTTAAATTTCAGCTATCAGTTCAGTCTTCTATGAGCAAAAACCAAATCTGGGTGGCTAAATCAGGGTTAGCCACCCAACTCTTGATTTTGGCTCAGGTCACATCTCAGGGTTGTAAGATCAAGCCTTGTAATGGGCTCCATGCTGAGGGTGGATCCTATGAGAGATTCTCTCTCTCCCTCTGCCTCTGCCCCTCCCTCCTTCTCTCCATCTGAAAAAAAAAAAATCTGAATCTGAATTTGAGACTAACATATACATACAAATTTACCCGCTATGTTTACAGGTAAATATGTATATGAATACATAAAGCTATGTTAAAGTAAGATGTTTTATATACAAGCTTCATTTTCTTTAGCACATTATCACATTTATTTTCCACTTATGTTTATACTAACTATGATAATAAGAAATGGTATAGAAGTCTTCCCTCTAAGGGAATTCAGTATCCATGCCAACGAAATTTCCCACTGCCCTGCCATGAAGTACTTATAAAGGGATGAATACTCTTTTCCCCTGGAGATATATAAACTGCCAGAGAGAATGTAAAGTTACACTGTCCAATGTGGTAGCCACATGTGGCTGCGGAGCACTCAGAATATGGATAGTCAAAACTGAGACATGATTCAAGTGCAAAATATACACCCAAGTTTGAAGACACTATGAAAAATGTGAAATACCTCATTCATTATTATTGTATTGACTAGATGTTGAAATGACAATATTTTGGATTTGCTGAATTAAATAAAATATGTCATTAAAATCAATTTCACCTGCTGCTTTTAATTTCTTCAAACATGGCTGCTAGAAAATTTAAAGTTTCACTTATGGCTCACATTATATTTCTATGGGACAGAGCTGATAAAGGAGCAACTGTCCAACTTAACATGGATTGTCAGAACCAAGTCATTAGATCCACGTAACTATTTATATCAAAATCACTTCCTGTTTATATGGGCTATAAGACCCACCTTTTTGTACATTTTTTTGTACAAAAAAAGACATCTGAATAAATAACGACATACAGTTAGCTGTTTTATTTTCATTATGTTTGTTACAAAATACATTTCTAAATCAAATCAAGAGTGACAGGAGGGAACCTCACCTCTTACCCCGGAGAAGCTTTCTCTCCCTTCTGTTGCAGATGGTTGAGATTTGCCATTTGACTTGGTGTTATGAGTTTTGAAAAAAATAGATTCACACTAGCAATCTGCAACCTTATTTATTGATAGATAGGAACCGTCTTCAAGCTTTTCTTCAGATTAATAGTATGCACGTGCTGTTTGCCATCCTTCTCCTTTTCTGACCTTCATGTTGTTCCTTCATGATTAACTCCAGTGTCACTGTTCCCTCAGGTTCCCTTCAAATGCTCTAAGGTGGTGTTTTCACATTTGTACATGTTCACAGCTCAAAAGTCGGGATGCCACATACAATCAATGACATCATAAGTAGTTGGGCACAGTTTAATTGATTTTTTTTCTTTCTTAAAGATAGGTAAAATAATTCTCCCACCATAACATGATATTTTTAGATTTGATGAAATGTGGCGATTCATGTAGAGAAACTTTATAAAATATAGCTTTCATAGCCCTACCCTAAATACACTGGAGCCATAATATTTGGGTGGTACAGCTTGGTAATCTGCTCTTATTAAACCCTCTCTCTGTGACTCTGATGTAATCCTAAGACCACATCTCAAAGAACCACTAATCTCAAATCTAATTTATCCCTGGACTAATGATGTCAATTCAACTCATCAACAAAACAGCCAGTTAACTGAGAACAATTTTTACTTAGTACCAACAGCTGCTAGGCACGAGCAGGTCATAAGAAATGGGTAATACGATCCTTTTTTCCAAGGAATTGATAACTTGCCTCTCACAGTGCTTCAAGATATTTTAAGTTCCACCATTTTCCTGAAGCTCAAATATTATATCCCTCCTATTCCATCAGACAATCAGAAGGGAAGCAGTGTCCGGTGAGGATTTGACTACTACTACTTTTAGCTGTCTGTTGACCTCTCTGGAGGGCAAAATGCCTTTTGGTGACAAGTAGAGACTCTGCAGGGCCAAGCCTATGGCAGTGATGCAATTTGAAAGCTAGGTCTCAAGCTACACAGGAGGTAATGAGTTCCCACTTTTGACTTAATTAAGACTTTAATGGTTATAAGGACCAAAGTCTCTGCTTAATTCCATACCAACCGAGGACAGCAATTTCAGTCACTTTTATAATGTTGACCCAAATGTAAAAGGACAAAAAAAAAGGTTGCAAGGGAGGCTGACAGTACTATGGCTCTTGTGCTATCCAGGTCACTCTGAGCCCTAGGCCAGGAGAACATTACCGTCCCATCGCTTCTGTTACATCCTAACTCAAACCCAGCTGCTTGATGTGAACCCACCAACCTGCTGAGGTCCTTGAGGGTACATTTGGAGGAAGACAGGCATTCACAGTCACAGAAATGGAGCTGGAATTTGAAGCACTCTGGGAAAGCAAACAGTTATCCTTTGATACTACTCTGCGGGGACAACCAAGGAGCCCCAACCTCAGTTAAGAGTGACAGGAGAGAATCTCATCTCCTAACCAGGAGAAGCTTTCTCTCCCTTCTGTTGCAGATGGTTGAAATTTGCCATTGGAGATTCCTTTGGGTTAAGATGTTTTCTCCTCTGCAAATGCACTTCATACATATGACCTATCAAACTATCATTAATCAACCATAGCTTGAAGTTGAAGATTTATTAATTCCATAAACCATTATTTACTGAGCCACAGGTATAGGTCACACCCTGTGCTGGGCACTGGGAAGATAATGGGAAGCGAAAGAACAGATGGCTCCTAATCTCATGGAGTTTACGGTCTCAGAGAAATGGAGATAAACAGAAAAAAATAGCAACAATAAATGCGTGTGCATTAGCTGAAGTAAAGGCAAGAATGTCCCTTCATGTTCTAGTCACAAATAACAAAAGGACTTAAAGCTAGGAGGTCAAGGAAGGGAAGCTTCTTCCAGGAAGTGACCCTGGAACTCGACCTGAAATAGGAATATAGACCCATAGGAATTGATGAGGTAAAGAAGGAAGGCCGTGCTTGAGCCTAACTCGAGTAGATGTCAGCCGTCTCAAAGACCGCTCTTTTGTTTGATAGCATTTCTTACTGGTGCATCTGCTGGAACATAAAAATATCTTTGATAGATTATTTCTAGTGTGTTCATGAAATAAGACTTTGTAACTTTATAAAACTTAATAATTTAGTGGTACGTAGTGAATAGAATTTATTTAAGGGCGTAGAGAATAGATAAATGTTAGACTATTGAAATCTGCAGGTAATACATATATTTATTTTAGAAAGCACTTTACTTTCTTTCCTAAAACCAGAATTTTTTGGGAGCACATGCAAATAATTTGCGTGTGTGTGTGTTTGTGTTCCACTTGTAGTACAGAAGCTGCTAAAATAAGAAATGACTGGCCATCAGGAGGGAAGATAAAAACCCAGAGAAGAAAGGATGCAAGAGTTGAGATAATGCTTTCCTCATGGTGGTAGGTGAAAAAGTCAAGGTTGAGGGGAGAAGGAAAAATACGAGATTCTAAGTCACTAATGATTGGACAGTGTGAGACTTTCCAATGGTGGACACTTGAGACCATCAAGTCATTGGTACTGCTGGACATCTCCTAAATAGGGTAGCACACAAAGACTTGTTTTTTGTCTTTTTTTTTTTTCTAAATGAGTTGAATTGACCTAAATTACATATGGCAAGTATGTTTTATTTTTACATGACAAGTCCTAGGGGTCAAAAACATGTGCTTCAGAGTTGAGTTTAGGATACAGAAACCACGTATCTGGGCTTAGCAGGAAAGAGTACCCTAACTGATTAACAAAGCCTATCGCAGACAAGGGAATAGTGGTGTGATAGCTTGTGTGTCATGCGTTTGCTGTCCCCGCTCTAAAATATCCTTGCTCACATTCACCTTTGGCCTCCTGAAGCTGTTGCAAGAGACAAGGAAAAGGAAACCATTTTTTTTTTCAGTTCTTTAAAAATTACTATTACAGAAGCAATATTCGTGTATCAGTATTTTTTCCCTTTTAATGATTTTAGAGAAGAAATAAAATCAGCACACAACAAAGGCAATTTTCTTTACATAAAGTTGAAAGTTCCAAAGAAATTTGCATTTCCAGTGCTGGGAAGTGTCAGGTCTTTTTTGGACTCAAATCCCCTTATGTCACACCAGGGCAAGAAGGGTAATGTTTATAACATCTGAATCTCTGAACCAGTGAATAAAAGATATCAGTGTTACTTAGCTGAGACATGAATAAATATTCATAACAATGGCACATGCATAGCTAATTGAATGACTTTTGTTAATATTAAACTAGATATTCATGGACATGTGCCTTTTTCTATAATGAAAATACTGCCTTGGGCTAGTTTTGTTTTTCTTGTCTAGAACAATTTATGTGCTTTCACTGAAATGAATATAAACTCTTATTCTCATGACAAAAGAATTCACCATTAATTTGAGGAAAGAATTTCTTTATTCCCTTTGTGGTATACTTTATTGAAAAAGCAAACCCTAAACCTATCTTGAAATTTTTGTTCATGCATTATGTTTAATTTCAACAACACATTCAATGTCTATAAATAGAGATTTCTAGGATTATTAGGACCAGATGTATTGTTATCAGGTCCATAAGAGATTTTCTTTCAATTAATTTAAAAAGTAATAAAAACAAAGCAAAGCAGAAATAAAATTCCAATGTGGCTATTTGTGTGAGCTGGGACCTAATACTTTCCTCACTTCCTCAATCTTTTCTTTCCTGGTCCATTTTCTTTCTCGCCTTAGTTTCTCCTTATGTGCACGTAGAGAGATATTCATTAGCTTTTTTTTTCTCTCTTCTTAACAGCACCCTGACTTCCTTGGGAAAGTGAGCTCTTCTTTAATGGGACCAGTCCTAGTCTGGGGACCTGTATCTACCCTCTGTCTAGCACTGGGAACATCCAGGGGGCTGGCAATGACCTACATCTGACCATTAGATAATCCCTCTGAGATCTTTGCATGTGAAACAAGGTAGATGAGGCCAAAATGAGCTCCTGGAGGTCTTCCATCCAGCAGTGGTGGTGGTACTGTCCTGCCCTGCCTGCTCCTGCTAATGAGATGATCACTCAGTTTCATGCTTTTTAGATTCCTTGGCTTCCCTGGTTTCTGCTCATTGACCAGCCCTTTTTTCCACCTCCAGCCAACTTAATGAGTTCCCCAATATCCTTCCAACAAATGCACTTTATCAGAATGCAGCCAATCTAAGAATCTAAGAAACTGTGATCCAACATTCATTTTGTTCCTATTCTGCTCTCTAGTAAGTGACGGCCTTCATAGCTCAGCAACTGAGATTTTACAATAGCTCCTTGTTAGTTTGCCAATACATTGATTCATCTCCTAATGTTTGCCTGACATGACCTGATAAAAAATGCCTGTGTCCTGACTAATAATCTGAACATAGGGGTATATAAAATACATGGTATGACCCAAGGGTTTCTCCAATTCACAATCACTCTGGAGTGAAGATAATTGAATTGAACTTGAAGCTGTTGAAGAAGACTGATCATGTCAGAACCTCAATGCCGCTCATTTGTTGTTTTAAGGGCTTAGAAAACTAACTTATGATATAGAAAGATCCCAAAATACATAGAAGGATTGGTTGCTATATAACCAGCTCCTTGGGATTTGCCCACAGAACTTGTTCTAGGCTAGTAATTTTCAAAATGGGCTGGCAATCAAAATTACCTAGGATCTTTTCTACAATCTCAAATTAAGCATCATGACCCAATGTTTGGAGTCACTAGGTCTGGGATGGAATCAATATTAGTCAATGTTTAAAAATTTAAAGGGGGGAGCTATAGTAGAGGACCCAAAATGAGATGATTTCAGTAACTCAGAGGAGAAATTCTGAAGTTCCAAATTAAGACAATAATAATAGGAGATGAAAAAAAAAACAATAATAGGAGATGAATAGAAAGGAATAGACTTGAAATACATGCAGGTGGTAAAATAAGCCAACCATGCTTATGATTAACTTAATGAGGCTGAAATAAATATGGTCAAGCATGAACTCTAGGTTATTAGCCTATATAATTGAGTACATAGTGTCTCATTGTTGAGGCAGAAATAACGGGGGGAAAGCAAATTTAGAAAAAGGTATATTTGGAGGATCCCTGGGTGGCTTGGCAGTTTGATGCCTGCCTTTGGCCCAGGCCGCGATCCTGGAGTCCCGGGATCGAGTCCCACGTCAGGGTCCTGGCATGGAGCCTGCTTCTCCCTCCTCCTGTGTCTCTGACTCTCTCTCTGTCTATAATAAATAAATAAATAAATAAATAAATAAATAAATAAATAAATCTTTTTTAAAAAAAGAAAAAGGTATATTTGGACTTAATGAATTAAAAGTCTTTATGTGATGTCCAGAAAAAGTGTACAGCATGGAAGCACAGTCTAAAGCTCAGGTTACAGATAATGTCTAGAGATACAAATTTGAGCACTAACTGCATGCAGGTGGTGGTTCTAACCACAGGAAGGATAAGATCATTCAAGGAAGGTTTGGAAAAGGAAGTGTTGAGTCAGGATTAACCCTTCAGGAGCATTAAGAGTTAAGGAACTTAGAAGAGGAGAGATGGGAAGAGGTTTGAGGTGAATGTCCAGAAGAAGTGGGAGCAGAAGAGGCAAGTACAGACAAAAATGAGAATATGTGAAGGGGAAGCAGTCACTAGTGTTACTACAGCAAAGTTCCATCACTATAAAGACCAAAAATGCTGGTTGAGTTTATGGAAGTGCTCAATATATTTTTGACCATTATTTTCAGGTGAAATTTTGAGAATAAACTTCAGGTAGGAAGTGGGTTGAAATATCAATGAGAAGTAGACTACACATGGCAGCAATTTTTGTTTTGTTTTGTTTTGTTTTTTGTTTTTGTTTTTGTTTTTGTTTTTGTTTTTATTTAAGAATCATCAGGTATTTTATTCAGTTCAGGTCTTTTATTCCATGTATATGCCACTCTTGGTTTCATGTGATGGCAAGCACTTATATTCAGGGTAATTAATTCAGTCAGAAACTGTCCTACAAGGGCCAAATCTATGGCAGAGATATTTAACTTCTCAAAATTCATGCTCCCCCTTTCATGACGTAGGCTTGTTTCTGATTGACAGATGTGGGGCTATAGACATTTCCAGAGGCCTTGTATTTAAGCATGGCCATAAGACTAGATCTCACCAATGAAATAGGAAGGGAAGTGATATTTGTCACTTCCTGTCTGAGGCTTTTAAGAGGCAAGACTCTCCACTCTATCTTTCCTTTCCTATCAGGTATATGTGGAGAATTCCAAGGCCCAAGGTCACTGTTGAGTACAGGATGAAGAGTCTGTGCATCTAGATCTCTTAAAGGGAAAGCCACCAGCCAACCAGAAACAACTGCATTGGGATATTATGTTACTGTAATTTTGGTATTTGTTTTAAGAGCTTTATTTTTTTTAATCTTATATATTTATTTGACAGAGACAGAAAGAGAGAGAGAAAGAAAGAGAGAGTGCACAAGCAGAGGGAGTAGGAGAGGGAGAAACAGGCTCCCCACTGAGCAGGCAGCCTGACTCAGGACTCCATCCTCAGCCCCTGGGACCATGACCTGAGCTGAAGACAGACACTTAACTGACTGAGCCACCGGTGTCCCTGTTTTAAGAGCTTTAATACTAGCCATATTTGAACATGATATGTACCAAACTTGTAGATAATTGACTTGACTTTTTTTAATGTTTTACATATATGGTTGTATTAGCTTAACAGAAATATATGTTATGACATTTATTCAATGCAAATCTGTGACATTGTGGTCTGTCTTCCAATTCATTGTTTACAAACTTTACTAATTTAAAGTTTTAGTGATGTTGTTCAATGGTAACAAGTCGTGTTAAGCACTAAATTAACTAATCAATTAGTTCAATTCAGAAAACAAATTAAGATCGTCTGGTAAATAAAATGCTACTCCTTCCATGAGATGATTAAACCTTAATGATCCACTTGTTATTATTTTCCTTGTGGGTTACATTAAGATATCTTCAATCCATTATTTCTCCTCAGATAATTGTTTGATATATGCCAGTGTACTAAAGGATATGAATAACAGTGTGATGCTCCTTTTTCTTAAATGCCATATCAAAAAGTAATGCAGGTTTTTGCTTTGGAGACAATATGGCCACATATGACTCTATCCTTCATAAGGGTATGTGGTTGAGGGGCAAGTGTAGCCAAAATCCTCTTCTCCACTTAAAGACCATTGGCCCATGCAAAGGTAGTGCGCTTACAGAAGAACGTGGCGTATTTTTCTGATTTGCACAAAAGTAACATGTAGGCTAGCACAGACCTTGGAAGGGGCACTTTCCTCCCCCCTTACTCTTGGAACTCCTTTCATACACATACACAGAGGGCTACATTATTATTTTTAATGGCTTCATAGATTTGGTTAATGGACATATTGGATTACTTTCAAATATTTGCTCTTACAGATAATACCGCATTGAAATCTTTATACATATGCGTGAGGATTGCTTTAGGATAAATTTGTCAAACTGGGATCGCTGTACCATTGAGCAAATACATTTGTAATTTCAATAGGTATTATTAAGTTACAACTCCATAAATGCTGGGTTGATTTACAGTTGCTCCAGCCACGTATGGGAGTGCCTGTTTGCTCTCACCTTCAACAGCCAGTGTGTCATCTGACTTTTGATTTCTACTGATGTGATAGGTGAACAGCCCCCTCTAGAATTGTTTTATTTTGAATAGTTCTTATTTATGAGAGTAGGATTTTTTCATATGATTGAAAACTGATTTTTGTCCTTTCCAGTGAATTTTTTATTTGTATGCTAGACCTTTGTAAATTTTTTAGTTTCCTTTTTCTTTTAAAAAATTATTTTTTTAAAGAGACAGAGACAGAGGGCACATGAGCAGGGGGAGGAGCAGAAGGAGAGAGAGACTCTTCCAGAAGAATCCTTGCTGAGCATGGAGCCCAACACAGAGCTCTTTTCCAGGACCCTGAGATCATGACTCGAGCCTAAATCAAGAGTCAGTCACTTAGCTGACTGAGCCATCCAGGCACCCCTAAATTATTTAATTTTCAGTGTTTCTTTGTCAATATGCTTTAAGTGAGGGTTATAAGTCCTATGGTTGTATTTTACATTTGATACAATTTGAGAGCCTTTGTCTTTTGATAGGAAGCATATACCACTTATATTTATTGATATGAAATATACTTTTTGGTTTTATGTTACCTGCTATTTTTATGCCTTTTCCAATCTTTCATTTTATTTCTATGTTTTCTTTGCCCTCTTTAAATACATTTCCCCCTGCATGTCTATATTCCATTTTTAATCTTCTAATGATATAATTTACAACTAAAACATATAAAATATAATAAATCCTACATCTTTAGGTAGTATTTACTGTCTCCCTACCTCAAGCAATGGCAAAATTTATATATTTATACTTCTTCCTACCTCTCATCCTTCTTCACTTGATTTTACTAATCATATTGCTGTCTAGTTTTTCTAGAATTTTCCTGTTTCTGTAAATATATTTAAATGTATACATATTTTTTTAGATTGATATCTTTTGACACCCACCTTTTCCATTCCCCCACTATAAAAGATGAGGTAATTAAGCTACATATTTGTCTTCCTACTTCTCCTCACTTTCCCACCTACCTCACCATGATTTATTATATTATATTGTTCTTACTAGAGTGATTGCAGAGTCAAGAAGAGAGAAAAAACACCTTTACTCTACTATATTAGAATTGGAAGGCCCTGGGGATCCCTGGGTGGCTCAGCGGTTTCGTGCCTGCCTTTGGCCCAGGGCGTGATCTTGGAGTCCTGAGATCGAGTTCCGCTCAGGCTCCTTGCATGGGGCCTGCTTCTCTGCCTGTGTCTCTGCCTCTTTTTGTCTCTCTATGTCTATCATAAATAAACAAAAATAAATCGTTAAAAAAATTTTAAAAAAATAATTGGAAGGCCCAATTTATCTTTGTCTACTCTTTAGTACCAGGAACATTATTCTGCATGTTGTAATTACATCAATATATCTAAAATATTGAGCTTGACCTGTCCATGGTGGAACTGGTCTGGAAGAGTGATTTCATCCCTCTGAGTATATATACTCTTAGTTATCCACAGCACTTGACAGAGACCTGCCTCTACAAAGGCAGAGCATTTACCCATGAGCTTATCATGTAACCAAGAGTAGAACAGTGCTCCTGCTCCCTGCAGTTGGGCAAATCTTAAATGTGACCCCCGAACAGAACTGTCTTCCCAAAGTCATTAGTCATAATGGGAAGGGATGAGGGACTGTGTGAGAGGGATTACGAGTTTTATGTTAGCAAATCTCTCTACACATAGAAGGAAACATCAGGAAAAGTGGTTGTGTCTCCACCCCCTTCCCCAATCACTATCCTTTCATAGTATCTCACCTTTTTCAGGTATATATATACTTTAAATATTTTATTTCTTTATTTGATACAGAAAGAGAGAGAGAGAAAGAGAGCACAATCAGGGAAGTGGCAGGCAGAGGGAGAGGGAGGCTCCCCACGGAGCAAGGAGCCTGATGTGGGACTTGATCCCAGGAAGGTGTTTAACTGAACCGAAGGCAGGTGTTTAACTGACTGAGCCTCCCAAGCGCCCTCACTGTCTTCATATAGTACCTGTAATACTTATTAGGTAAACCAGGCAGTAACTAATAACAAATCACAATAAATAACTTTAGAGGGAAGGTAATTACATGAGGACATTTTTACCTCACAATTACTCACTTTTTTGGTATTTGGGTTTATGATAGTAAGAATAATGGCCTCTGAAGATTTCCATGCCATGCCTTAATCCCCAGAATTTGTGAGAGTGTTATGGCAAAAGGGTCTTTGCAGTTGTGATTAAAGTTACAGATCATAGCATAGGTTATAATTTATTTGACATTTGCCATAGAAACGTTTTTCTCAGGATGTGTGCTCAGGCTGGGTAAACAAAAGCTGAAATAAACTATTGGGGCTACACCAAAATAAAAAGCTTTTGCACAGCAAAAGAAGCCATCACCAAAATTACATGGCAACCTACTGAATAACAGAAGATATTTGCAAGTGATATATCCGATAAGGGGTTAATATCCAACGTGTGTAAAGAACTTACACAACTCCACACCAAGAAGACAAATAATCCAGTGTAAAAGTGGGCAAAGAAACTGAATTGTTTTTTTTTTTTCCAAAGAGGACACACAAATGGCCAACAGGCACATGAAAAGATGTTCATCATCATGAATCATCAGAGAAATGCAAATCAAAACCACAGTGGGATATCCTTACACCATCATCATGGCTAGAATCAAAAAGACAAGAAATAACAGGTGTTGGAGAGGATGTGGGAAAAAGCAACTCTCATGCACCATTGGTGAGAATGCAAATTGATGCAGCCACTGTGAAAAACAGCATGACAGTTCCTCAAAAAATTAAAAATAGAATTATCATATGATCCAGTAAATCCCCTAGTGGGTATTTGAAAAACTATGAAAACACTAATTTTAAAAGATGTACACATTCCAATGTTTTTGCAGCATTATTTACAATAGCCAAGATATGGAAGCAACCCAAGTGTTCATTGATATATGAATGGAGAGAATGTGGTCTTCATATATAAAATGGAATATTACTCACCATAAAAAAGAATGAAATCTTACTCTTTTACAACAACATAGATGGAACTAGAGTGTATTATGCTAAGTGAAATAAGCCAGTCAGGGAAAGACAACTACCATATAATTTCACTCAGATGTGGAATTTAAGAAACAAAGAAAAAAGAACAAACCAAAAAAAAGGCTGAAACACAGAAAACATGCAGCAGCATGATAAGGGCTCCATGTGTGGTTGCTGGCTCTGGGATGCAAGGATTGAAGTGAGGCCCGCAAGAGCTAGGGGTGACCCCCAGCAGACAGCCAGAAAGAAGACAGGACCTCAGTTGTTCATGCAAATGGAATTGAAATCTGCCAACAACCAGGAGCCTGGACATAGTTGCTTAGAGCCTCCAGAAAGAAACACAGTCCTGGCCTCACTTTCATTACTCTATTCCAAGCAGAGGGCCAAGCCCGTTGTCCCTGGACTTCTACTTAATTGAGATCATAAATTTGTGCTGTGTTAAGCCGCTTATGTGTGTGGCCATTTGTTATAGCAACACTAGAAAACAATTACTGGGATAATTCAGGCAAAAACAAAATCCACTTTGGAACTGGGTGGTCTATAGTTGTTGTCCTCAAGATCTGTGTAGCCCAGGCTGGGGTCTACACCTTGACAGACAGGTGACAACTGAAAACAGCAGGTAAGTATGAACAGGCTTGAAGATGAGGCATTTGGAAGTATCTCTGTGCTCTCAATAATCAATATCAATAAAAGCAACTGACACTTTCTTCCATTCACTTGACAAATTCAAACATCAGCTGTAGGCTTGGCCTTCTCGGTGTGTGTGCAAAATTTAAATTCACAGTGTAACTTTTAACAGTCCCTCATCCCCTATTTACCACCTTACCAACTGAGTCATGAAGATGAGTTCTGTTAGTCCAAACAAGTAAAGTCTAGGAGCTGAATGCAAAAAAAAAAAAAAAAAAAAAAAAAAAGTACAAACTTTTGCTGCATTTCCTCAACAACACATTAACAGTGAAACTGTACATTTCTGTCTATAGGGTGAGCTGACTTGCCTTGGAGAATAAACTAACCCAGGAGATACCTTGTTCAGATAGCTGAACAGTGACAGTCTAAAAGTAAATCAAAAGGGAAAAAAAACACTTGCCTACCAGCCTAGTTAGTCCACATTAGCATTATTATTAAATAGATTATTGCATATCAAATTATCCAAATGCTTTACTTTAGGGATACTCATTTCATTTCATCCTCACAATACTCCTGGACAAAGGTTACATATGATTATAGAAACATAGAGAACGTAAGTGAATTGACCAAAGTAACACAAGTTCCTGGCAAAACGAGCTAGCACATTGGTTTCCTTATTCTTATTCATCATTCTCTTCACTTTGACACTGATTTTTTTCCCAAATAAGTAAAAGCTTTGTTTTCCTTTAAAGGTTTCAGCCAGATTGGTGGCTCTAAAACCCATCCGTTGCCTTTAATTGTAATCCAGTGTTTTGCCAGCCCACATGCGATGATTTATTTTTAATTCACTGTATAACAAATGAATAAAATTTCAGGACAAATACTTTTGCTAATGAAGAGAATTTCTCCCTAAACTTATAATTGTCCTGGGGTGCCTGGGTGGCACCATGAGGTGGACAGCTGACTCTTGGTTTCAGCTCAGGTCATGATCTCAAGGTCATGAAATCTAGTCCCACATCAGGCTCCACACTCAGTCCAGAGTCTGCTTTGGGTTTCTCTCTCCTTCTCCCTCTCCCTCTGCTGTTCTCTCTCTCTCTCTCTCTCTCTCTCTCTCTCTCTCTCTCTCTCATCTAAATAAATAAATATTTAACAAAATTTTAAAAATAAACCTATAATTGTCCTTATTGCCTCCTGAAACAGTGGAGATTTGCCATTTCACATATGGGGAATTAGGCCTCATTGTTAGTCCTCTTCTTCTGCATATTATTTGGCACTCAATAACTCTTAGTTTACTTCCCTTTTGCTTATGGAGATGTCATCCTTTTTCTAGGCTCCCTGCAGAAAAGAAATGATCTCTTTAAGTAAATTACATAAAACAAAACATGAAACAAAGTGATGAAACAAAAGAAGTTTCGAGATTTTTGTACTACATAAAATCTGTTCTCATAGGATATCCCTGAAAGGATTCAAAGGAAGGAGATTGACCCTGTATTCCTTTTTGAAGTGTCAAAATTTGTGCTTATGCCAAATATTATCCATTCTACAAGTAAATTTCCTTGAGTCTTAAAAAGGAAAAAAACAAAGAAGTCATGCAAACAAAGAAACAAAAAGAAAGCAAACAAACAAAAAGACAAATATAGCTCTAAGCAAACATGGTTAGTGGTCTGTCCAGATCCTGAGGATCCCTGTTTATCCTTTATATGCCTTCCTCCCTCCACCACACCCATCTCTCCATGCTTGCTCTTCTCTGGACCAGCACTCACAGCTCTGCCCTGGAGGACTGCCCTTGGGGTACATGTTGCCCACACTATACAGAGAACTGGAAGTACCTAGGAGTTTACATTACCGTTGGGTGGCCCTTGTCCAAAGACTCATGAATAGAGAGGTCCCAAAGTCTAGCCCCTTTGCTTCAGACAGGGACAGTTCTGGGTATCTTATGCACCAGAGTTCCCCTCAGAGATCTACATTCTGCAGGATTGTTTCCTGAGGTCACACCAATGCTGGACTTCCTCCCTTTCTTGTCTTGCTTTGTGCTCTCTTTTACTAGGCTTCCCGGAAGCATTTTTTGAAATTATTTGCATACGAACCCCCATCTCAGGGACTGCTTCTGCAAAACTCCCCTAAGATGGCTAGTACCCACAGTAGTCCTAGGTGGTGGACTCTGGGGACAAGATTCTGGAACTAGCTATTCAATGATCACTTGAAAACAAAGGCCCTTTTATTAGTGCTAAGTGGAGTAATATCTTCCTGGAATTAGGGTGAAGTTACTATGATTTTCACCTGTGTTAGGTTGGGCTAGCATACAAATGGCAAGGAGGCCTTGACTCATACAACATCACTTGCATTTAAAAGATGAGAGAAATTGTGATTATAAGGACTGTGAAATTGGTTGTCGAATGCTATCAATACATCAAAGAGACACAAATACAGGTGAGGGCAGTCAATTACCACATAAGACACAGTAGGAAAGCCAGCTGGACTTTAAGAATGTTTAAAGAGACCCTCACATCCTTTAGGCAGAGGAAAGAGTATGCTAAAGACCAGGCACTGGGCTCTATTGTTGGAGTAAGGAAACTTCAGAAAAGACTGAACTTAAGGACCCTAGCAAATACCCTACACCAAAATCAGAGCCCTAATAAGGGAAGAGGGGAACAGTGAAAGTCAGGTATATCTGAGTGGAGAAACTAGGGAGTCTACCGAACCCTCTGGGCCTGCAAAATTGCCAACTCTTGTTGCCTAGAGGGTAATCTTCCCCTTCATGCCTGGAGATGATTCCAAAGGCTCAACTAAGGCAGATGCATTGAAAAGTAATACCGGCTGTCCTCATGATCTCCCCCTACCTTTCTTCCTGACCTTTCTTCCTGACCGATAGATAGATAACTAGGGTCTAGCCTCAACATGACCAAACTAGGGAAATTTGTGCCTGATTAAAGGAAGAAGAAATTATTTGCTAAAAGATCTGTAAGGCATGAGTAATATGTATTCTCAGGTTTCTAGGAGGATGCCTAGAAGTCAATATTGAGGATGCCAAACCAAGATGGTGGATAAGGGAGAGTTTATTAATACAGGGCCTCTTTCCTGTGACTCAGTATTTAGCACTCTGGCAAGGACACCTGGAGCAGGTCCTAATATGCCACTGGAATAGCTCCTAGAAGCTTGGAACAAATAATGTCCTGGCACAGTATTGAGACACGGATCAAAAGATTTAGAGCTATAAGCATGACCATTCCACATAAAGCCCAGGAGGAAGTTCCTTCACTGATGTGCTGGGCAGCAGTGAGTCACATCATAGTTTATTTCAATAGTGGCTGAGAAAAATCTAGAAAGGGTGGTAGAAGAGGGAGATGACAAAATGTCACCACTTTGGAACTGACTGTAGCCATAGAGATTGTAGCTTGGTTGACTAACTCCCACACTTACGATCTTCCCTCAGAAATTTTGAGTCATTAGCAGCCTCAAGAATTTTTTACTAGAGTGGAGTGAACAGGAAATGTGAGAGGGTTGAACAGGGTAAGGGGTGGACTGTAGCAGAAAATATTTATGCTTTGCCCAGATCTTCTCAGGTTTCTTATAATATTTTCTGTATACAACCTACAGTGCCTCTACCACTGACTTTGGTGTACTTTTTAAAAGATTTTATTTATTTGAGAAAGAAAGCATGAGCAGGAGGAGGGGCAGATGTAGAAGTAGACCCCCCCCCCCCCCGAGCAGGAAGTCCAGATTTGGGGCTCGATCCCAAGCCCCCCGGATCATGACCTCAGGATTCCTGGGTCATGGCCCGAGCCAAAGGCAGATGCTTAATCAACTGAGTCACCCAGGCACCCCTTCTGTGTGCTTTTAATGTCTGGGACTTGGAGCTTTTACTTGGAAGACTGCCCTCAGGCTACTGGAACTTCTCTACTGCAAAACATACATGTTTGGGATTTAGGTCTCCCACAAGCTGGCCTTTGACAAATAACCATCAGGCACTGGAATGTGAAAGTCCAGCTTCCTTGCCTCCATTTGGGACAATTCTGAGGTTTACTTTATTCTTGAGAGTTCTCCCAAGGGACCTCAGAAGCCTGAGCTCTGTAGCACTTTGCTTGACAACATACCTCTGCCTGGCTTCCTCTTTCCCTGTCCTGTTTATCATTTCCTGATGACCTCCCCTGGAAGTAGTTCCTGAATAAATAGCTTGCATAAGGATCTTCACATCAGGTTTGCTTCCAGAGGAGACAGTCTAAGACCTCAATCCTGATTGTCATAGATTGTTGATGGAAGTAAATATTAGTAAGTCTTTTTTGGACAGCAGCTTGGCAATATTGCCAAAGCCAGTCCACAGGCTTTAAAAATGTGTATAACTTTTGAACTATCCACCCCATATAAATATTTATACACAGTTAGGTTTAATGCAGTGTGGTTTATTACAGCAGTGAAAAAGAATGAAAACAATCTAAATAGACAGTAACAGGAGATTTAGCAAGACATGATACATTCACATCATGGAATATTAGTGATTGAAGATCAAATGATTTAAGAAAACAGAAATAGATGAAACACAAAAACTTCTTCCCATTTGTTCAGGTTGGTCTTCCCCATTCAACTTGCCTACCTGATATCTTGTATTATGTGGAGACTAGTTCATTTGTAAATCGTACAGTGTTTTAGGAGGCACTTCTAAATCATCTGGTGGTTAAGTGGGAACAAAACTGTACTTCGAATGCCAAAATCTTGATTCATATCCCAGTTATTCTATTTACTACCTATGTGAAGCCTTAAGCAAATCACTTTGCTTTTATGACTATGGAAAAAATTTGTGTTTCTTCCATTATAAGGGCAATAAACAACTGGGGTTAATCAACAAAAGGATGTGCTGGCTTCTTTGCAGTAAGAGTCAGTAACTAAGATGTATAGAAAATATTAACCCCAACTAAGTGGTAACACTATCCAATGGTTTAATCAGAGGATCTAGGGTGAAGCATAGTAACAGGGTTGTAAACATTAAATATTTTATTCAGTAATATCCATTTGAAGGTGTGGGTATAGGAAAGATTGACTGGTGTCATTCAATATGCCTTCTTTTCTTCTTTGATAGTAACAGAACTTCTGATTTGGAAAAAAAAAATGAAGACTACATTTCTCAACTTCCCTTGTAGTTGTGGGTAGCCATGTGATTATGTTCTCCTAATAGGATGCAAACAAATATAATGTGCAATTTCTGGGTGGAGCCTTAAAGGAAGAGATTGTTCCTTTTACTTTCCTCATCTCGTAGTTGCAACGTGGACATGGTGGCAAGCTATTCTAAACTATGCAAAAGAAGGTAATGCCCTAAGAATATGTTTACTTGTTAGTATTCAATAAATACTGACTGTTATTATGATGCACAGATTCTGGTACATAACAGGTACTCAATAAATATTAGTTTATTTTGGTATGAGTATGCTTGGGCTACCATCATAGAATACAACAGGCTTGGTGATTTAAGCATCAGCAATTTATTTTCTCACAGTTCTTGGGACAAAAAGTCTGAGATCAAGGTGTCAGCCAATACAGTTCCCAGTGAGAGCTTTCTTCCTGGCTTGCAGATGGCAACCTTCTCACTGTGTCTTCACACAGCCTTTGCTTGGCGCACACACACAGAGCACTGGCATCTCTTCCTCTTCCTATAAAGACCCTAGTCCTATGGATTAGGGCCTCTACCTTAGAGCCCATTTTAAGGTGAATTTCCTCCATTAAGGTCCTACCTCCAAATACAGTCACACTGAGTGTAAGAACTTCAACATATGAATTTTGGAAGAACACAGTTCAGTCTTTAATGATGTTTCTCATTCATCAGTCAGTGTCTTCATATGTAATTATCATAAGGAAGAGGCAGATTAGTTGATGGGGAGAAGCCTCGTAGTAGAGCTCATGAATTTTCTAAACATTGATATATACTTGTTGAGTCATTTGTGTTGGATGTTCTGACAGTTATATTCTGGGTCTGCATTGATCTATAAATGTTTGACTTCAGGACATTGTGAGGAATTTGATTTTAAATAAATTTAATCTATGTAGCAAGTTTGTCTATGGAATGACAAAGTCATGATACTACTCTTTTTGTTCCTTTGTTAACAAAAAATGTTGAAGTTGGCTAGGAGTCATGTTTGGAAGCTTTTGTCTTTCTTTTTCTGAGTGTGTTGCTTTGGCCAGACTCTACTCTCTGCAAATGCGGGGATGATATATTTCTAGTTCACTGCTGACACTTAATAGGTGCTCAAGAATATTTATGAATCAATGAGTCTTGATTTTTCTTCTCTGCTTAGACCTCATGCCCTCAAGTTCTGTATTATGCTTTTTTTGACTTTTTTATCTCACTCAGTGTCTCGCATGCTGGTGTCCATTCAGAAAATCCTTTATAAGGTTGAGTATATATGAAAAACTACCTAATGGGATTTTTTTTAGAAGTTCAATTGGTAAGACCCCTTGCCTTCAATTTAAGAAGCCTTTTGTTTAAAGTATGTATGTATGCTTCACAGAACTAATTGCTTATTTTGGCCCCAGGAATATTGAGCTATGGTCCTTTCTAAGCTGTTCTCACAAAGTAAAATACAAAAAATAGCCAACATATTAATGTCATCTACTAACAATTTCTTTTCCAAGGAGGTAATTTGTCTTCTGATGGAACATTTGTTCAATTTATAATAATATCTCTGTGATTATTACAGTTTAAATAGAAAATTTTTAAATAGAAATATTTAAATATAAATATTTAAATAGAAAAGTCCTAAGATATGTATAATTCAGATAATAAGGACTGAGAAGTGGAGACACAATCACAGACTCCACCACAGAATGGAAAATCAGTTTTCAGGGATCTGCACACCGAGCACTATAGAAAGGGGGTGGATGAGGAGTTTGGGAAAGAGCAGGAGATAGGGAGGAGCAGAGGTGGACATAACACGAAGTCAGAGAGAAGATGGGATTAGTGGCCCTATAGGAAGAGGAAGAGACCGGATCCCTCTCTCTCTCCCTCATGTGAAGATGCAAGAAGGTGCATGACTACAGGCAGAGAAGAGTCCTCGTCAGGTCTTACATCTACCTGTACCTTAATCTTGGACTTTATAGTCTCCAGAACTGTAAGAAATAAATGTCTGTTGTTTAAGCCACTCAGACTATGGTATTTTGTTATCACAGCCTGAGTTGACTAAAATTAATATTATTACTGCTATTATTATTATTTCTATCTCCCAGTCCCTGACACTTACATGGAGGGGAAAAAAATGTCATTAGGAGCAAAGCACTGTGAATTTTGAGCTAAGCCCAGACCCTAAACGTCTCCTGTGTGTCACATGAAAGTTCTTCCAAATTTTTAGGCTTTTCAACATGTTGACATTCTGCGGCACTTTTTGAGGTTGGCAACCAGCATGACTATAGATTTCTTTTATTACTTACCTGTGGCTCTTTGATTTGCCATGTTTTGGGGCTGCTGTGAGCACTTCTGTCCATGCTGAGCTTTCCCTTAGACAGTCTATTTCTCATGATGACCAGAAAAATTGTGGCCCGGTGCAACCACACTCAAGCCTTATTGGCTTTCCTCCACATAAGCTGCTTCCGGATGTTCCCTGCATTTCCAGAAGGGAAGTTGTTGTCAGTCTCCTTAAGGCTGAACCTGGTCAGCCTTGTTTCTCTTGTGAATCCCTTCTCAGCTAAGGGCTTGCTTAGCTGAACCGATTATGTATTTCCGGGTCTCTTACGAGCAAATTGCCAACCAGGCCACACTGTCTGTTGGGGAATTTTAGAAAACTGTTAACTGAGGATGAAGATGAGTTTGCCAAGTTCACAGCTCACCCTGACATTTAGTGGAGACATTCGGCACACGTAGCACGGAATCCCAACCCCTTGTTGTTTGTATGATGACTAATTCCTTCCTTGCAGGGTAGAGTTCATTGAACCAAAGTGCATGTTCATTGAACCTACATCTGGCCAGGGGACTGGAAACATTTCTAGAACCCAGTGGTCGGCCTCATGGAACCTGCGTCCTTGGAGTTTGGATGTCTCATCTGACTATTTGCCCCAACTTCTTTGGATATTATCAATCCTCCTTTCAGAAAAATGCAGGGGCATTTTGAAGTTTGCCATTAGGTGCCATGCAGCTCTGACCTCCACTCTACCTCAGTGCATATATAACCTCTGGAGAGAACAATTTGAATGCACCATTAATCCCTTGATGGTCACGAGTAGTTGTATCCTCTGGGGTTTCAGGGGCAGTGCGATTGGCATTCACTTTCTCATGATTTAGCAATGAAGCCAACAAGCTTTGGCTCTGCCTCTTGCTCCTTCTCCCCAGTCTTATCCCTGATTCAGTTTGTTATTTTGTTTTCCATAAGAAGTTCCTTCAGCTTCACGTACTTGAGGTCCAATGCTTGGGCACAAGTATTATGTTTTGGCTTCCTTTAGAAGGTGAGTGTGTAAGAGGAAGGGCAGGGACTTATATCCATCTATAGTCTTAGTATAACACCTGGAAGGTTGTGGGTGATCAGTACCTATGTAGAACTGAACAAAATTATTTTATTATTTATTTTGTCTTCTCAAATTAAGCCTTTGTATACTCTGGTAAGACTTCTGGCCTCCAGATCCACGTGAGAATAAATTCCTATTGCTTTAATCCACCATGTGTATGGTCATTTTCTACAATAGCTATTAAAGAAGTGACTTCTATTCCTTACTTATTATTATTTAGATTCCTTTAACAGGATGTTAGATACCAATTATTATTATCATGATATCATTTTCTCAGGTGTTGTGTTGGTCATTATAGGAAGAAAATTTCATAGATGTGGTTTTGCTGTTATAGAAATACAATACAGAATAAAAAATAGAAATACAATTCAAGATGGGCAGTGTTGCTCTGGGGGGGGGGGTCTATGTTGCCAGAAACATAAGAGAACAAAAGCATTAAATCAAAGTGCCTATGGTCAGGTCATATTTAGGTGGTAGGGGGATGTTTGAAGTGGGGCCAGGTCATATTTAGGTGGGGGAGATGTTTGAAGTGGGGTCAGGTCATATTTAGGTGGTGGGGGGATGTTTGAAGTGGGTCAGGTCATATTTGGGTGGTGGGAGGTAATGTTTGACATCCATGTGTACACATGGGACTTGGGGAGAGGAGTGGCTAGGCGGCTTTCTTGCTAACATTGACCACCAAAGTCAGAAGCTTATCTCCAGGAGGCACCTTCCACATTGTAGACTTTTCAATAAAGCCTCCTCTGCACCCCCTTCTAGAAAGAGTCTACCCTCTCTCTGGAATCATTAAAGTAAGGCCTGGAAGAAACAGAGAGTATCTAATCCAAGTTCTTCATTTTACAAATGAGGAAGCTACAAGACAGGTGAATGACTTGTCCACAGCAACACAGCCGGCTGCCGGCAGAGTTATCATAGAGTTTGTTTTCTGAAATTCAAAGGTAATATATATAAAATCCTTAAAAAAGACCCTGACATATGGGATCCATAGCGAGCTTAATGGAGAACCCAAAAGATAGTCCATGTCCACATCCTCAAAACCTAGAAATGTTACCATTTGGACAAAGGGTCTTTGCAGATATAATTAAGTTCAGGATCTGGAGATGAGATCACCCTGGACTACTTGGGTGGGCCCAAAACAGGTGACAAGTATCCTTACAAGAGACAGAAGCAGAGAAGACAGGGTAGCAGAGGAGGAGGCAGCATGGCCAGAGGGAGAGATCGGAGTGGTACAGCCACACAAAATGTCAGTAGGCACCAGAAACTGGAAGAAATCCTCTCCTACATTCCTCCAGAAGGAGGCTGACCCTGCTGACACCTTGATTTCAGACTTCTGGCCTCCAGATCCATGTGAGAATAAATTCCTATTGCTTTAATCCACCATCTGTATGGTAATTTTCTACAGTAGCTATTAAAAAAGTGACTTCTATTCCTTACTTCTGTTGTCTGCTTCTTCCCTTGGCATCAGGAGGCTCACAGATCACTTGTTATTTTAAGTAAATGGCAGTTAGAGCTACCAGGACCCCCACTCGGCACCAAAGCCTCCCTGGGATCCAAGGTAATGTAGTGAAGACGGAGACCCGTCTGGCTCATTGAATCTTAGGGAATTTTATTGATCTCAGACGCTTACTGGCATCTTGGGAGCAGGCAATAAAATATCACAAGTCCAGTTTCCAGGAAGAAATTTTCATAACAATTTATATCCTTTCTGCCCCTGTTTGTATTATATGAACAATCCACTCCACCCCCAATTACTGTAATAATCCACATCCCATACTATGCTACCAATGATTTCTCAGGAGATTTGGGAGATATAAACATGCAATTGTGATCTTAGCTTTCAATTCAGAGAAGGGTATGAATCGAGATCTCATTTGTCACGATTGCTCGTGAGCATTTGCATCATGTGAAATATCTACTAGCTCCTAAATACTGACAAAGTTGCCAGATAGATCTGGGCACTCTCAACACCCTGGCACATAGAGACCTCTGTGTCCAGCCTCATCCACAGATGATACACAGATAATACAAATATATAAACACAGAGATCATAAGGGGAAAAGGAAGGGCGCTACTTTTATCACAGAAGTTCTAAGGCAAAATGGAATGCTGGCCACCACTGGATAGTCCTGTAGAAAATGAGATACCAAGTCTTAGAGAAGAGTGAGGGGAGCATCCAAGGGGAGCAGGGTGCAGAACAGTCCAAAGCAGTCTGACTGCAAAATGTGTCTCCTTAGCCTGGGCAGGGACAGCTTAACAGCTCTGGAAGAGTATGTTGTCTCCCTCGTTAAAACCAACAGCAACTGCCAGAGAAAGGGCTTTAGGAGGAGGAAAGTGGGCTGCTGGTGTCTGAGAGGTGGTGAGGACTGTCTGAATAATGATATGCGGCCTGCCATAGCTCCTGACTGAAGCCTGCTCAGTGAGCCCCGCAGCCACTATTACTGTGAAAATCAAGATATTTCAGGAAGTACCAGTTGTTTTAAATTCTCTTGGTCCTGCCATGTGGAATTCAATTCACTACAAAAGGGTCCTTTGAAAAGACTATCTGGTAAGCATTTCCAACACCCTAGGCATGAATGAATGAATGAATGAATGAATGAATGAATGAATGAATCTAATATTGTTCCCTTTTTGATTGTGCCTGGGAGTTTTGTTCCTTGTGTTTAGTACATATTGCAGTGATTTTAAGATACAAAGACACAAGTGACTCTTCTGGAAGCAAGTATCTAATATATAGATGACTATTTCCCCTTCCCTCAACATTGAGGGGATAATCTTGGATAATAGCCTCCACTTTGAGAGAACTCTCAAATCCTTCGGTCAAGTATTCCAGGCACTTACACTTCCCCCTAAATAAAAAGCTGCCTAATCAATTGGTGCAGTTCATTTTCAGGCTTTCCCAAAAGACTCTTTCATTCCCCGATGGGCTCAACAAACGGGGGATGTTCATTAAATTAGGATTACTATTTGGCTCTGGCAGACAAATGTGTTTCCTGGAGCAATGTTGCTTGTACATTTAGAGTGTTATATTGCTTTGTCTTAAAAGACATTGAACTGTTTCTTGGTGTATTACCAAGAGAGCAACATTAATCCTTATGGCCTCAAGTAGGAATACTTTTTCAGTGAGTATAGCAGTGGGATTACATCATTCAGGGATATAGATTTACACACCTTGCTGCTGTAAATCTAGGTTTGCACCAATTTTTATACTTTAAGCAATGAGTAAAAGTGTTTCTAAGGTTTACTGTTTCCTTCCTTCCTTTTCTTTCTTCCTTCCTTCTGATGTTTTTCTTTTTTTTAATCAACACTCAGCACTTATCTATTCTTCTGAGTGTCTCTTTTTCTTTAGTTCTAAGTTCAAGTTTCTTGAAATATTTAATAGTAAAGTCCTGATTGGCTTCTCTCTCACGAGAAACTTGAGTTTACCAGGATTTGCCTTCTTAGTCTTACTTGGTTGGCTCTTTATTGATCTTTATTGATCTTAGAATGACCCATCATCAAATTTTGGGAAAACATTCACTGAATACCTTTATGACATTTTCTTAACCCAAAAAGAGAAAACATTCCTCTCAGAATGTCTCACTTCTGAAGAATTTCCACAGCAGCCTTGATAAATTATTACTAAGAGCTGAACTCCCCTTCCTTTTCTATGGGAGAAGAAACACAGGCCCCTTAACGTCTGAATTGATGTTGCCCTACTGTCCTGCACATAGTTACTAATATATCAGAAGTTTAAGGGATAAGAAAAAATAGGTTTTTTTTTTAAGATTTATTTATTCATGATAGACATAGAGGGAGAGAGAGAGAGAGAGAGAGAGAGAGAAACAGAGACACAGGCAGATGGAGAAGCAGGCTCCATGCAGGGATCCCGATGTGGGACTCGATCCCAGGACTCCAGGATCGCGCCCTGGGCCAAAGGCAGGCCCCAAACCGCTGAGTCACCCAGGGATCCCCCAAAAATAGTTTTTGAAATAAAGGACCTTTCTAGCTTGCATTCTAATGTCACTAAGAACAACAGTGTTCCTTCAGGAGCTTCTGATGAGGACTGAATCTGCAAGGAAGAGGATGCTCCTGGTCTTAGACGCATCAGTGAATGAGCTCAAGGGAAAAAAGGATTGCATGTGGGAATCTCATCTATGAATTTCCATCTATAACTGCTTGAACCCTCAGGAGCTGGTAGCTGATGTTTTGGAGAGGAGAGCTAGATTTATTTTTTTGAATTATTAGTTTTCAAAACCAGAGTAAATAAATAATCTTAGAGTGCATGAAATTTTGGGGATTCAAAAATTTAAAGTTAAAGCAAAGAAAATTTATACTAGCGTTCGGAAGATAAGACAGCACAAATAAGAGCTGAAACCAGGATAAAAGAGTACAATTGATGAGGGCAATTTAAATGGGTTTTTTGTCAAATAGTCACAGTGAAAAAATACTCAAATAAATCAACTGGCTTCATTTTTATCAGAGGCTGACACCAACTGAGGACATTGGACTGGACATCAGTCAGTCTCTGACAAATGGAATCCATCTTGTTTTTCCCTTCCTAAAGTGGTTACTATTCAGCACTTGAATCGAGTGTTCCTTATTTCACTTAAACCAATCAATACTTATTCATCTCAATGCAACAGAGTTAAAAATTTAACAGAGAGCTGTTTAAGTATTAACTTAAATTTATATCATTTCCTAGATGATTTTTTTGTATGTGCGTGTGTCATGTAGGCAAAGTAATCAGACAAATGGCTATTTGGGGTTTTTAATGGGTTGATTGCTTG
This sequence comes from Vulpes vulpes, assembly GCF_048418805.1. Classification (NCBI taxonomy): domain Eukaryota; kingdom Metazoa; phylum Chordata; class Mammalia; order Carnivora; family Canidae; genus Vulpes; species Vulpes vulpes. The sequence goes on along the minus strand of NC_132784.1, from coordinate 103,815,123 downwards.
AATACCAGTAAATTGAGCATTGGTAAGGTCATGAAAGGGGAAGCAAAACAATAGTCTTTCTATCCTTTACCCCTTATATCAAACCAGTGCTCGTGGTTGTAATTAAATCCTACCTTTTCCAAAAATCTCTAGCTGTTCCAGTGCACTGTGTTCTCTCTCCCTTGACTTCTCATAACACTTGTCAAATATAAAGCTCATCATCAACTTGACATAAATCATACGCCAAATTATAGTTTTGTTTAGGTGTTGTGTGTGCCCATTCTTCTCACTTCAAAGAAACTGCAAGCTGCTCAAAAGTTGTAAATAAGTCTTAGGGTCCCTACCTGGCAGAGAACTAGGCATGCCAGGGTTTTTGATTAATTAATTAATCATTTTTAATTTTTAAAATTTGATTATTTGGGGGCACCTGGGTGCCTCAGTTGGTTAAGTGTCCAAATTTTGATATCAGTTCAGGTCTTGATCTTGGGGTTGTGAGTTCAAGCCCCACTTTGGGCTCCACGCTGGGTATGGAGCCTACTTAAAAAAATGATTATTTAATGACAAACAATTTAATTTAATGAATCAATTATTCATTTATTATACAAATATCCATTTATTCTACAAATATTCACAAAGGATCTACCATGTATTGGCACTAATAAAAGTCTGGAGATTAAAAACTAATATCATTTCTGCCCTCGTAGGATGTATATTCCAGTCAGCAAGATAGGCAAAACAACAAACAGCAAAAGAAGTAAATAAAATAATGTTAAATTGTGATAAGGGTCATAAAGAGGAATAAAGCTGGGTAAAGGAAGAGAGACAATTGGGATATTCTAGATAGGACAATTTCAGACCATCTTTCTGAGAAGATTATCATCTTTGAGCTGCAACTTGATATAATTGAGATAAAAAGCCCTATGAATGACTGGGCATAGAATCTATGAGGCACTTGAGGCAGAATGAGATTGGCTTATCTAAGAAACAGCAAGAAGATCCAGTGGCTAGAGCGGAAGAGGTGTAAAAGAAAATGGTGGGCTAATATGTATGGATTTACATATCCATATGTTTTGATATGTTTTGGAGAAATACTCACCAACTTTATTTTCCAATAAGTTACTTATCCCTTCCCTGTTTGTTAAATAAGCTTTTTGCTCTCCTGAGTAACTCTGGTGAGTTTTGGTTCTGATCTCCCAGTCCTTCCCCTTCTCCCATATTTCACCCTGTAGGCATGGTGAAAAATCCAGACCAACCACTTCAACTACAGAAACACAACAGCCCAGAATCTCTCTCGTATGGGACCATCTCTCACTTATCCAAACTGGAGTAAGTCTCACCAACTGTCTTCACTCGCTCTCAGGTGGGCATGTAGCTGCTAGACAAAGTTCCCACAGTGTATCCATGGGTTCCACAGCTGCCTGTGTTGACAAAGATCTGAAACCCTTTCACTCGACTCCATCTAATTCCTGCCTCAGTGTTTCCCAGTAAACAGAGCCTGAAACAGATTAAATGCCAATGATTTATTTGGGAGATGATACACGATGACAATGAGAGGAAAGTTGGAGAACACCAAGCAGCAAACAGGTGGGTAACAATGCTAGGTGACACCTTACAATTATGCTCCTGGCTTCTTGATGAGCCATGAAGAGACCCACCAAGACATTCAGCAGGTATGTCCATTAGGCTCAGTGGCGGGTGGAGTAAATATTTAACAGCCAGCTCACCATGGAGGAAAGGCCCTGATTTCTAGTGTTCTCTAGTTTCCATGGCACAAATAGTCCTGTTTTCACTGATGTTAAGCTACCAGTATGACATCGTTGGAAAGAGATGCATACAAATGGCTCTCACAAGATGGTAGGAGCCAGCCCCATTATATCACTGATTAAGCTGAATAGGATATATTCCCACAGGCTGACTAATGAGAAACCATGCTTACAATAAATTCCTTTGAGAGAAAAGGAATTTATCTAGTTTTTTCCTTCTCATCTCCTGGCGTTGGTTAAATTTCACCCCATAGGGAGATAACTACCTTCCACTCTGGGCATATGATTGGGGCCCCTTGGCAACTACTTGGGAATCCAGATTCCTCACTCTGTGATGTGTTTTTTCGTCAAGTTTGGAAGTCAAAGAAGTCAGAAACTCTGGGTGTGCGGTTGATAGGCCTCAGGTGGCTGAACCATGGATTTAGGCCATCGTGATGTCTCAGGCAGAACAAGTAGCTGAAGTTCTATGAAGCAGGTAAGACTGAGAGATCTGAGGAAGCAAATAAGATATGCTTAATAGAGTTAAGTTTTGTGCCACTCAGACATACTTTTACACTCCCAGTTTATATCCAGTTCCCAAACTACAATATGGAATCTCCTGTGTGTGTGTGTGTGCGTATGAGTGTGTGTGTGTGTGTGTGTGTGTGTGTGTGTGTGTGTGAATGGGATGCCTTATTTCTCTCTGAGAGGAGAGTCACATGCCCAGTTTCCTAGTCACCTTCCAGATGATAATGCACTCAAACTCCTGAAAGCCCTAAGGCCTGGTATAGTGGTCTGGACCTTTCTCCCCTAGGAGTCAGAGACATTAGTTGCCCTTCTTTATTGGGTTACAACTGCTATAATTGTCCATTAACAGTATTACTGGGCCTGGAAATTTTTTAAAAATGATTCCCCTGGGATCCAGACATACTCCTCCCTGTCTAATTATGTTGTGTAGTAGCAAGCCAAACTTCTCATGGTAATCAGGGTCAATTGCTCTTCATGATAATCAGCCACAATTATTCTAGCAACTCCTGCTGTTGTGCTGGCATGAGAAGTCCAAAGTGGCCAAGTGCTAGTCAAAGCTTCTATTACAATGAAATCCTTACTCTTTCCTCTGAAGGAAGTGTCCCACCTGTGACAACCAGGTATCTACTCTGGTAGAGCTTTAGGGAGACCCATGTTCCACAACTGGGTCACTGAGTGGGATAGTTGGGAGGGTCCATTCCAACATTCATTGTTAGGTTCCCAAATTTCTGTATTCAAATTATTAGAGGCCCAATCCATACACCACCCTTTGGTTCAGTGAATATACTTCATGCTAGAATAGAAGATAGCCCTCCACACCCATAATATATTCCCTAGCTGCACCTTAGCTAAGCCTTCAATAGCTGACTGCTTTTGGATAATGGGGTACATGGTAAACCCAGTGAATTATATGATCATGAGTCCGTTATCACATCTTTGTAACAAAAATGGTCCTTTGGTCTGAAGCTTAGTGTATGGGCTCTCATATTGATGGCTGAGCCATTCTGTAAGCCCTCAGGTTCTCTATGTGTCTGAATGGCAGAGGCACTGAGAGCAGGGAAGGAAAACCCAGATTCAGATTATGTATCAGTTTGAGGAATGACGAATGCCTGCCTTTTCAAGGCAGAAAGGCAGAGCTACTTTTGACCTACTACCAGCTGGCTAGTTTGTCAGTGGGGCAATATCCGGGGTCTCAGCATTGATGTCTGCTGCCAGCAAGGTGGGTGCTCAGCAGTGTCAGCAGCGAGAGCAATCTTAGTGAAAGGGAACTCATACTAAGCCCAGAATGATCTGCAAACTTGCCACCATGGCCACTTTGTTCATGGCCTCATTGCACTGAAGTGATCATTAAGAAAGCCTGGCTGACATCCCTAGGAAATCTTATTCTATACACCTGGCAGGATGATGAGACTCTCTACTGCAGTAGAGATGTTCTTTGGTGGGCAAAAAACGAAGACACAAAGATCTTCACAAGATGCTTGGGACCCACCCCTATATGTCCAATTGCATAGTGTTTCCCTAGAGTTCTTTGTCACTGATCTTCCAGTATTAGTCTTTTGGTGACCCTGACCAGTGAACCTTAAACTATTTGCTCCTGTCTCGGAATCAATACATATCTGTATTTTGAACTTCAGGCCATCTCCCTTCATATGACATATGCAACTAAGTGAACATTTCAAAGCTCCATCCACTGCATTTTCCTTCACTGCTGTCCTCTAGGGGTCCCGCAGGTGGGGCTGTAATGCAGCAGTGGTCTATCTCCAATTAAACCCAACACTGCATCAGTTCATCAATATAAACTAGGACTGTGTCCTTTTGGATTCTATTGGTTGGTCATGAAAAAACCACCCTCTAACCCCCAACACACACATACTCACCATCAATGAGGGAGGCCATGGTACGGACTGAAAGAAGCGTCATGTGGAACAGCACAGGTGGGTGATAAGGGCATCTGAGCTATCTCTCCATGTAATTTATTTGTCTTTCTCCACCTGTTTAAGCTTGGTCCTTGCATGCATTCCTGACATCTCCTAATGAATAGTTGCCATGTCCACTCAAATGTATAAGTGAATCCATTAATATGGAGTTAGTGATGCGTCATCTGGGCCTGTGGTCAGATGCTTAGTGTCAACCATGGCCAAGCAGTGAATCAGGAGCTGTTCTACACACATAGTCTAGAACTTTGCCCCATACAGCATAGTCTTATCCTAGCACCCTGAGGTTCTGAACTTTGGCTCTCCTGTAGGAGAGGCACAATGGATGCATGCAAGGACCAAGGGATACATCCAGGGATGTGGTGCAAGCAATCTTATCCATCACAGAAAGTTCTAGCACCATAGGATTTGCTGTTACAACCAAAGCATCAGAGAAGCTTTTTACCACAGCCTGGACTATGCAGGACTCCTTCTTGCTCTGAACTTCATTCAAAACAGGAAACTTCACAAAAGCTTCATCGTATTCCCAAATGCAGCACAACATTGTTTCCAGAATTCAAAGGGACCTGATAGATATATAGTCTATATATAGTCTTTCCTAATGGTAGAAAGCACAAGGTAAGACAGTCTGCTCTTTATCTCAGATGGGCTATCCCAGCATGCACAAGGCCACTAAACTCCTAAAATCTTCAGCAGTGTGGTAGGTCCATGAATCTTTATGATTTTCTCTCTGTGGTGTTTGGATGTCTTACCAAGACTACAGCATACCTGACATTTCTTGTTCTTCAAGGCTAGTTAACATGATACCATCAATAGAGTGGACTGGTGTGAAGTTTCATGCAATATAAAGATGATTGAGGTCCCACGGATTATTACATTATGTCAAGAGGCAGGAGAGTTAACATAGCTCACAACAAGGTAATGAAGGTACAGTGTTGCCCCTGCTGTGTAAATGAAAAGTGCTTTTGATCCTTCCCATTATACAGTTTTGAGAAGAAAGAATTTGTCTAATCAATACCTACATACCAAGCACAAGAGGCGGTGTATCTAGACAATACCTGCAACTGTGTCTAACAACTAGCAAAGTTTCCAGAAGCTCATTATCATCTGCTAAAATCTAGTTGGTTTTGCTGAGCCCAAACAGGTGAGCTAAATGGATAGATGAGAGATCACCATCCCTGTATCCTTCTGGTTTTTAATGCTATTACTGAACTCTGACATTGCTTTGGGAAGGTGATACACTGCTGATTTACTGTCTTGACTTGGGTGGAGAGTTAGGAGGGATAATTTTAGGGAACTGGTCATTTTCCTAGCATAATGACCATATTCATATATATTATTATGACATGAGGGAACAAATACAATTACCCATAGTACTTTGCTAGGGCCGCCATTACAAAATAGTATGGACTGAGTGGCTTACACAACAGATATTGGTTTTCTCACATTTCTGAAGGCTAGGTGTCTAAGACCAAGGTATAAGCAGATTTGCTTTCCTGTGAGGCCTCTCTCCTTGGCTTGTAAATGGCTACCTTGTCACTCTATCTTTACATGGTGTTTCCTGTGTGTGCACATGTCTGGACACAGAACACATGTCTACGTCCAGATCTCCTCTTCTTCTAAGGACACGAGTCATATCGAATTAGGGTCCACCCGAACGATCTTATTTAGCTTAATTATCTCTTTAAAGACCTTATGTCCAAACATAATTGCATTCTGAAATTTGGAGGTTAGAGCTTCCACATATGAATTTGGCAGGGGGCACGTAGAAACAATTCAACCAAAACAGTTTGTTACGCTGCATTCTAAAACCTCATTACTATGAAATAATGTCAGTAAATACAATTTAAGAGGAAATTTTCAGCACGTTCATTTATTTGGGGGTTAGGCTTCTCCTGTTTCATTCAAAATAAACCCATTCATAAATAGCCTAAAATTAAATTCTTCACTGAGCTTGTGGTATATATTCTTTAAAACACAGATGGTATATGCGCCTAATTCTCGCTCATAGTCCCTGGCATTCTCTGGGTATAGATTTGTTAAGATGCAGTGGGTTTGGGTCAGTGTGTTCAAATGGTTTTTCTAATATTTGGGTGTTTGAAAGTCATTACTGAGGGATCCCACGAATGATGGTCCCCAGGTGTTCCTATAGAATTGATTCCCTGCACAGTTCCCAAGAGAACTAAGTTGGTGTTCACACATGGAAAGCAAAGAGAATAATTGAGTCAATTATATGAATAATTACAGCTTGAATGAACACTTCTTTTCCTTCTCTAACTATTTCAGGAAAATTTGAGGGCAGGGACTTAATATGAGATGTCTGGAAAACTATCTCCATCCTCTACTTTGCTCACAGCTCTTGATATCAAATGCTTCCCAACCAGGGGCAATTTTGCCCCCCACTCCAGGGGACATTTAGCAATCTCTGGAGACATTTTTGATTCTCATAACTTGAGAGTGCTATTGGAATCTAGTAGGTAGAAGCAATAAATGCTGGTCACTAACCTACCACATGCACAAGACAGGCCACCCCAACAAAGATGTTCCAAAATGTCAGTAGCATTCAAATGGTTGAACCAAATCATGCTCTCTACAACCTTAGCTATGATATGTTGTATCTGAATATTTGTGTGGAAATGGAAAATCAGGGGACAATTAATAGCATTAGTTTTTCTCTTTGATCATATTTATTGAAATTATAACATAAAATTTTCACTCAAAAAGGAATAGAAAGACACTACATACCTCACCAATATGGACCAGGATATGGGATATCCATTCCAAAACTGCAATTAAAATTTTATTTTTAACAGGTAAATCACACATTTGATATCCCAGCACAGCACTGCAGGTATGAGCCACCTTTTTGGCTGAACTTAGGTCAGATTTAATTGTTTCTGCCCTACACCTAATTTCATGTTATGTATCTGAAATCTATATCTTCAGGATCTTAATCTTACAAAGAAACTATCTTTTTAAGAAAATTACACATTGTACAAAAGAGTTGTCAGGGTGACTGCATCCTTTAAACCAAGTGGAAAGTCCAGAAGTTTTTCTTGGGATGTTAATTTTTTCCTTAATGAAATAGGGAAGTGGTGATTTACTCATTATTTGTCTTTACTACCGTAAAACATTTAGCAGTGTAAGTATGAGACACATAATAGTCCTTAGATGAGGCGTGTGACCTTGCAAAATCATAGGAATCCTAGTCATCAGAAATATGATTTTTGATTCCTGCCTCACTTCTCTCTCACACATGTCTCAGGGGAAAGTACCCCCTGGTAGGGGGAAAAAACAGTAAGGTTGAGTCTTTTCTTCAGGTCTTCTAAATTTGTCAGATTATATACAGCACCAGAGGTGCTTATTTAAAACACATTTGCAGGTGCCTGTGTTTATTTTAAAACAGGCTTTCTGGGATGGCTGGGTGGCTCAGTGGTTGAGCATCTGTCTTCGGCTCAGGTTGTGATCCCTGGGTCCCTGGGTCAAGTCCTGGGCTGGTTCTCCCTCTGCCTGTATCTGTGCCTCTTTTTTTGTGTTTTCCTCATGAATAAATAAACAAAATCTTTTAAAAAATGTTTTTAATAATTTTAAAAAGGCTTTTCAGGTGATTTTTATGATGATAGAATAATATTAAGAAATACCCTATGCCCTGGGTCCTATATTGGGTCTATAGCCCATAGGCCCAAGCTCTCCTGTCACCTGATTTTATAAATAAAGTTTTATTGGAATGCATTTACATCCATTCATTTACTTATTGTCTATCACTGCCTTCACACTGCCTGCACACTATGCAACAGTTGACTAGTTGCATCTGGCCTGCAAAGCCAAAAATATTTACTCTTTGGCCCTTTACAGAAACAGCTTGCTGACTCCTACTCTAGACAAGGGCAAAGTGGGAAGTGGTGGATATGGGCAAAGCAGACTATTCTCTGCCTAAAACTGCAACACTGCACTTGCTCCAAAACAAACAGAACCACTTCTTTAATTTTCTTGGGAGTCAAGCAATTTGAAGGAAGTAATTTGCTACTTCAATTAATTAAGACTTATTGAGTCCAGAAATGCATTCAGAAATATTTTAAAATATAAAGACCTCTGCCTTTTGGGAAGTTAGCCAAATATAACATATATAAGTCAATTAAAGCGACGTTATGTGCTCAACTGCATGCCACTGACTAAAATACCACCAGACATGTAAAGAAGGTGAGATGAGATAAGGAAGGTGCTGAAGTTAAATATGAGATTATGCTGTCAGGGAAGGAGTGAGTAGTGAATATATACTCAATCGGTTGACTGCTTTACTGGCTAATTCATTGGCTGATACATGTCAGGAGAGTTTGCATCTCGATGAGCAATGGAAAATAAGATCGGGCACTGAATTACGTATCTACTGCTGCATAACCAATTACCCCCCCAATCTAAAGGCTTAAACAGCAAATGTTTATTATCTCACACATTTGCTGTATGAATCTGGGAAGAGATTAGCTGAGTGGTTCTGGTTCAGGGTGGCTCCTGGAGGTGAGGACAAGGTAGAGGCAGGAGTTACAGTCAAAAGAAAGCCTGGGGGGCACCTGAGTGGTTCAGTCAGTTAAGCATCAGACTGTTTCAGGTAAGATTATGATCAGGGTCAAGAGATCGAGCTCTGAGTCAGGCTCTGCATTCAGTAAGGAGTCTGCTTGAGATTCTCTCTCCCTCTTCCTCTGCCCCTCCCGTTTATGCTCTCTCTCTCTTTCTCTAAGATAAATAAATTGAAAGAAAAAAAGAAAAAGAAAGAAAGAAAGAAAGAAAGAAAAGAAAGAAAGAAAAAAAAGAAAGAAAAGAAAAAAGAAAAAAGAAAAAAGAAAGAAAAGAAAGAAAAGAAAAAAAGAAAAGAAAAGAAAGAAAAGAAAGAAAAGAAAAGAAAAGTAAAGAAAAGAAAAGAAAAGAAAAGAAAAGAAAAGAAAGCAAACAAGCTTGACTGGGGCTAGAGCACCCACTTCCAACATGACTCACTCAAAGGCCTGGAGGCAGGAAGCCTCAGTTTCCTTTTTTTTCTTAAGATTTATTTATTTATTTGAGAGAGAAAGAGTGAATGCATGGGGGGAGGAGCAGAGTTAAAGAGAGAGGGAGGGTGAGAATCTCCAGCAGGCTGCCCATGGAGCTCAGAGCCTAAGACTGGGCTCAATGTCATGATCCTGAGATCATGACCTGAGCCCAAATCAAGAGTCAGATGCTTTACTGACTGAGCCACACAGGTGCCCCTGGAAACCTAGGTTTCTTGCTGACAATAGGCAGGGGGCTTCTATTCTTTTACACAAGGACTCTTACCGGGCTGCTGAAGTGTCCTCGCCATAAGGCCTTGGCTCCCTGAACCAAGAGTGGTCCAAAAGAGAAAGTGAGATGTAAAAAGAAGCTATAATTCCTTGAAAGACCTAAGACAGAAATGTCATAACTTTTTCACATGTTATATTTATTTGAAGTGAGTTGATAAGGCCAGCCCATAGTGCAAGGGATGGCAATTGAGCTCCAACATTTAGAGGGAAGAGCAGTGAAGAGTTTGCAGACATATTGTAAAACCACTACAGATACTAGCAGTAGATGTGAGTCAAAGGGAGAATATGGCATTAGAATACAAAATCATGCTCTTCTCACCAGGCTCAGGAAGACAGGTGGTTTGTTTCTACCCATAAACCCCGAACGATCAGCCATCATTAAACAACTGAATTCTCTCACTTGTGATTTCTCAACAGGCCTTGTCATAAACCAGCAGAAAGATGGTTTTTCTTGATTTACACAAGATAAAGAGACATCAGTCCTACAGGACCCTCTCTCTGTGTGACCTTTGTATTTGATCAGAGGAAAATATAGGAGGTGGAGAATATACAATGTAACATTATTTTCCCTTTTCAAGGCTCTACTGTGATATATTGTTTAACCATGTGGAAAAATCAGAACCTTAATGATACTATACTATCAAAAGAAAAGAAATTAAGTCTCTGAAATGACTTCCATTAAAAAGTACAAAATCTTATTTTTCACAGGTATTTAATAATAGACTTTATTGGTAAAGCAGTTAGTTCCATTTATGGTATCGTCTTGGTGCTTATACAGATAATACCTTTATTCTTACGTATTTTTAAAATGTCATTGTCCACTAACACATGTGTTTAATCTTACAAGCTACTGGTGAGAAATTATGGGTACAATGCAACTTACTACTACACTTTTAAGGATGCTTTCCAATAGTAGCATTAGCAAAGTAATTTATTCAACCATTCCTCAGATCTGTTTTACTTGCCTCTCTCTGTGGTTTTGGCCATATAGGAGTCCCTAACCACTGTTTTGGTAAAACTTCAACTCAAATTTCTTCTGAGAAATCACCCCTGAGAAACACATCAAGACTTACCTGGCATCAATACCATTCTCAATGTCAAAAGATGAACTCTGACGGCCTAGGTACACAGGTATATCCTATCCCTCGGGATGCAGACATAGGAATGAGCAGATGACCCTAGTCAAGTCAACCAGAGACAGGATCTCGGCTCCTTTTCAACTCTTGTGTGAACAAAAGCTTTCCTTGGAATCCATTTTGCTGTCATGTGGGAGTGCCTTGCTTCGAAGTGGAGAATATGGATGAGATGAACAACACAGGAGAAAAGACACTGGGAAGCAAAAGATCAAGTCTTGGTAATACCGCATGAGTCCGTGGATAGAGACTTAACCAAAACCAAAGTTGAGTTTTCTGTCACTTGAAATATAAAACAATCCTAACTGATAAAGTATTTACATGTTTGATTTCTTTGGATTCTTTTTTATTTGTATATGTGTTTGCTTTCAAAACTCTTTGTGGATAGACAGCACAAATTGTATCACTGGGCAGTCACTGGGCCATTTCTCAAGACTGGTTCAAGTAAATATTATTACAGTTGAGTTGTCTCATTTTTATGTGAGCTTTGAATGGGTATGAGTATGATGCTTTTTTTTAAGCATTAAGTCTCCCTGTGGGGCTTGTCGTTTGCAGCCTGTGTTTGTCATGCTTATGGTGCATTCAAAAACACTCCCTAAATTCAATCTTTGAATTAAGCTGTAACCAAGCTTGTATATTCATTAGAGAAGAAAAATTCTCCTCGAAGAAGTTCAAATTGTTTATTGATTTTCATTTCTGTGTTCAAAGGAAGCCTGGGTAAGTCTGTCTCAGCACAGTCCCCATGGGACTAAACAGCCAACAAGTACATCACATTTAAACCCAACGGAGCAGCCACCAACCAAAATGGGAGGATTCTTCTAAAACTATATTAATAAATAGTAAGAGGATGAGATTTCCAGTTCGATAAAGTTGATTCTTAACAAGGAATAACAAATTTGCCACAGCTAGCAATAAATGACAATTTAAAGGAAAGCCTGAAAAAAATGAAAACAAAATAAGGAAGGTGGAAAGTGCATTTGGATAGCCTCCTTTTTGCCTATGGTTAGGGTTAGAGAGAGAGAAAATTTTAAACATCACTTCTTTAACTTTGATAACTTCACTATATATGTGGGAACTCTTACATAGCCCACTGAGAGAGTGTCTGAAGTGGTTCATGAAGACATGAATGTGGGTGTTCAATCCGTTCGTGGTCACATGTTACTCCTGGAGTCCCCTCTCAGGCATACCTTAAAGAGGGAGATACCATTTTACAAAAAAAAGAGAGAATAAATATGAATAGTTTATGTTTTTTGAAACAGAATCTAAAAATTAGCTCTGAAAAATAAGGTGAGGGTCACTGAATTTTCATGGCCTTTTTGATAAATGTCGACTATCGAAAAAAGTCACCACATTCTGATACAGAGGTAATATTTTTTATTGCATCCATTTCTTTTTAGAAATAAAATGAAACATGCTTCATTTTACAAAGCATAAAGACAAGCTTAGAAATATATGCCTTCTCTGCCAGCTTCAAGATTGGAGGTAAAGAGTTTTTGACAAACATTTACACTTTAGGTTTCTTTGTGGGTCCTGAAAGACTCAACAATATAATGGACCAAAATCAGTTTAAAATCAACAAAATATGCATCATATTATTATGTGAATTGAATTTTTACCTTTGTTGTATCCAGTAGAAGAGCAAGTACACTGCCCATTATATTCTTCCAAGATTGTTCAGCCTCAGCTCTGCCCAAACTGTCTGTAGGCCTGAGAAAATTATTTCATCTCTATGTATAACCATCTCCTCATTGTTAAACCAGAGAAAAAAGCATCAGTTCTGCCTCAGTTGGATGCTCTGAGGATGAACTATGATAATGTTGGCAATAATACTTTGCAAAAATACAAGCACGTGGAACCATAGCCCTCCAGCAGGAGTGACGCTGATGTCATATAGAAATCATGAGAGGCACAGCCATGCTGTTGGAAGAGCAGCCACTCAGAGCTGATAGGAACATAATCTAAAAACACTGTTAGATGGATGCTGAAACCAATCAGTGCCTTCCAGAAAGACAATAGTGTGTCAAGGAAAGCCCCTCAGGAAATAACTGGGTCCCTTTTGCCCACACGTGCGAGCAGAAGTTCTGGGAAAGGTACTCACAGACCCAAGTCAAGAAGGTTTTCAGAAACTTTCCATACTATATGGGACTAGGCCCCATTTGGGACAACCAAGCAAAAAAAAAAATAGGGAATTACAGGATATGAAAGTATTCAAGCTAAAATGAAAATCAATCTGGGGTGCCTGGGTGGCTCAGGTCATGACCTAGGGGTCCTGGGATGGAGTCCCTCATTGGGCACCCTGCTCAGCAGGGAGTCTGCTTCTCTCTCTGTCTCTCCCCCTAGCTTGTGCTCTCTCTCTCATAAATAAATAAATACATAAATAAATAAATAAATAAATAAATAAATAAATAAACTCTAAAAAAATGAAAAATCAATCATTACCCATACAAAGATAAACCATCAATATTTAGGAACGTGCCGTAGATCCAATATGTTGGCTTCTTTTGATTCAGATGTTCTGATCCAGACGTTCAGCACTGAAGAATTTGTTCCAAATGTGGAGGTCAGTTCTACACCAAGCAAAAGTTCCAGCTGATAAAGATACTAAAATAACCTTTATCAAAAAAAAAAAAAAAGTAAATAAAATAACCTTTATCAAATTTAAAGGGACAACATCAGGCTGCATCCAAAAAGGAAATTTTGGATGAAGGGCCTGGATTAGCAGTAATGCCAGAGGCTATGAACTATCCCAGCACTGTGACGTGAGTGTGAGAAGCCCTGGGAAGATGCCCGGGCCCAGAGAATTCTTCCATTTATTGGCAAGGCTTCATTAGGTTGCATACTGATAATTCCAAGAAAATGATTTTCACCAGTACTTTTGTACTAAAAGGAATAATTTGTTATTGAAAAACATTGTCTGACCAAGAAATCTAATTTTTAAAAAAGGCAGCGAAGTCTGGTGTGAGACAATACAGGCAAAACCTCTTCGTTCCGGTCCTGGATCAAGCACTGGTTTACTGTGCAAGCTTATATAATTCAGTTATGCTTCTAGTGTCCGTGGGGACAAGGCAAATATCCAGATAAGACTGAAAAGTATGAAGTCCTTAACTCGGGTATCTGTTAGAGCTTCAGGAGCGTATCTTTGGCGACTAGGAGGTACCCAGCTGCCTTCCAAAGGTCTTGGAAAAAGGTCTGCAAAAAACTCTCACACATAATTCTTTGCTCCTAAGGTCGGTGTCATCTACCTAAAAGCCTCCCCCTCCCCATAGACTATAATCCACTGATCTCCATGTTATTACCTTGTATTTCCTTTTTACCTCCGCCTTCTGACATCATTCTTAGTCATCACACTGTGCACACTATTGAAACAGCCAATGGGTGAGTTCTTGGATGGCCACAGCTCCCGGTCCCTTAGAGCTCCTTATACTCAAGGTCACATTCCGGACACTCTTTCCATCCAGAGCAACTCCATGTCAGACTCCTTCAACTCAAACATCTCGCTCAATCTATTAGTTACTTTCCTTGCAGAACTCTCACTTCTCCTTCTCTTCTGTGCCAGACAGAGACCAGTCCTTTGATCATTGTTTTACAATCTATCAGAGCCCTCCTGGCTTCATGCATTGTTGTCCAGCTTGCTCCCCATCATTGACCACCTGGTGTGTTGTCTACCACCATCACTCTCTGTGGTCCCCTGGTTCCTCCTCCAGCCTCCCCACCAGGTGCTGCCTGTCTCATCCTCTATGCAGGAGAGGCAGCAATTCCCTTACAAGTCTCTGAAAACATCACACAAGACCGCTCTCTTTTTGGGTCTTGCCATGCTGTCTGAAGATTTGGCTCAGACATCCTTTAACTTAGAATCCATCTCTGACATTTCCCCAGGCCTTTCTCCCACTGAGCTAAGGACCTCTGCCCCTGCACATGCTGCTCTCATGGCCATCACAGTAGTGACTACACGCTAGTGACGAGATCTGCTCACACTTCTGTCTTTCCCAGTAAACTTCTAAGCTCTTTGGTAAGAGAGACTTTGCCTTTTGATCCTTGACTCTCCAACACCTGCTAGAGTAGTTGGGATATTAGAGGTGCTCAGTAAATGTATTTTGCAATGAAATAAACTAAATCCCTGCCCTTCTTCTATACTTGCTTCTCCAATTTCCAAGTCTGAAGCAATTAAGCAACCAGCCTTCCTTATTCTTATGTCACAGAAAATCGCAAAACCATCATCCATCCAGAAGGCAAACTCCATGAGAGCTTGACTGAATCACCATTGCCTAGAACAACCAAGCATATAATAGGTATTTAAAAATTTATGGAATTTCAGTGTTGCATCTAAATTTATGTTTTTGCAATATTAGGTGGGCTCAAAGCATACCAAACGTTTTCATTGCACTTGGGCAGCAGGCTTTTTCTTGCTTTTTATCAGTGGTTGCTCTCCAAATCTCTGTCTCCTCAAGCTTTCCAACAGCCTTCCAGCTGACACCCTGCCATTCACTTCCTTGGATAAAATGGAAATATAGAGCGTATACTTCTCCAACCTCTTTCACCATGATGTGCTAGCAGCTTTACATCTATATAAGAAATGGTGAATTAATTACATACTTATGAGAAAAAAATCACTGTGCTTAATGCCAGTATTTTTATCAATTTGATGATAGACCGGCACCAATACATTAAGTCCAAGCTTAGCATAAATACAGGTAATACAATTAGATCTGCTGAGAAGAATTATTTTTATTATTGGTAATAATCTTTTGTCTCATTAAGTCATCTTGTAATAACCAACAAGCTGTGTTTCACCATTGTTAACAACAAATGGTTTACATAGTCTGGACACATGGATGTCTGATCATGTGACACACTGTGCTCCCCAAACTTGGGTGATCCCAAGGTGCAGAGATTAGTGTCTACTATAATAGAAGCTACACAGAGATTTCTAATCATTCAACACTCTTCTCACCAGTGATAGGAAATTTTCCACAGGGATGGAGCCTAGAAGTACTGATTGGTAGTTCAAGACAATTGTAGATCTCACAAACAGCAGTCAATCTAAAACATTTGCAGTATGCCTATTTACCAAACCAAATAAAAAAGAGAAGATGATGTATTTGAAGTTTTATCTATATTTAATTTATATGAATCACAAACCTAATCATTTTATACTTTCTATAGAACTGGCTTGAATTTATTCCTCTTTGTATATGCACTATGCCTTTAGCACAAGAATTTTTCTTGCTATAGCTTTCAGAAAATCTATAAATAAATGCAGGTAAACAACTTTTTCAAAATTCCTAAGGGATCAGTCAAACTTTTCTTGTATTAGAATTTTGTTGCAACAATTATTATTTGAAATAAGGGGAAATAAGAGTTAAAAATTCTCTGGCTCTAAAAGAAGATTTCATTGCAACGCTATTTGTTGCAATGTAATTTAACCTGGGTATAAGCTATAATCAAAAGGCAGAAAATGGCTCATTTGCAAATTAGGAGACATGACCTATGAAAGTACAGAGCTTTATTTATTGCTTAAAAACACAGAAGATTTATTTATGACTTAAAAATTATGAAGTTAATTTTTAAGTATTGAGTTCAGAAATAATGAGTTTAGAACCAATTAAATTAATATCATTGATTTGAAACTAAATAAAAGCTTTTTTATTATTGTCATTATTTTTGAACTTACTATGTCAACTCAATAAGTGTTTGTTAATTAAGTTAATTGTTTGGACTGAAGAAAAATAGACTTTTACATTAATGTCATCATTTATTTCAATCCCTGAATCAGATTTTTTTCTGGTACTTGAGAAGTTTGCTGCCAGTTTTCAAACTGTTTGTCCAATTTCCAAACAAAGTGATTTCATTACAAGGACCTTTATATATACCCAAGGTCTAGAAGACACGCAAAACAAATGGAAAGATCAAATGTGATTTATGCTGACAAATATGCACTTCCTAGACTAGAACATCCCTATGACCCCCAAATAAATGTTGAGTCGAATTTTTAAGATTAAGAATATGAGCTAGAATGTATTCTTGGAAGGAGAAATAAGATGTGTAAAGAAACAGGGGCAGACCCCGAAGAGGAGGAAAAGAGTAGAAAATGTGTTTGCCTGGAGGTAACATATCCTACTGTAGTATTTCCTAAAAGAAACGCACATTTTTACTCATAAGAGTCCATTGTTAAATCCCCATACTTTACAACATAACCCTTCTAAAAATGTAATTTCCTATTAGGAAAATCAGCTCTAAAACACTATTCATATAAGCTGTTAGAAAAATGGTCTGAATATATTCATAAAGTGATTGTGACTAGCTTGGGTTTATAGTGACACCATATCAATCCAAGTCCTTGAGAATTTGCCAGGTTTGTCCATGTTTATAATACAATGACTGAAACTTGGTTTTCCTGTCTTGAAACCAAAGCACTAAGTTAAGGCATATTTATGCATGACTTAAGGGTACTGCCAAATACACAAAAATAGACACATAGATCAATGGAACAGAACAGAGAGCCCAGAGATAAACCCACAATTATATGGTCAATTAATCTTTGACAAAGGAGGCAAGAATATGCAGTGGGAAAAAGACAGTCTCTTCAACAAATGGTGTTGGGAAAACTGGACAGCTACACGCAAAAGAACGAAACTGGGCCCCTTTCTCACACCATAAACAAAAATAAACTCAAAATTAATTAAGAACCTAAATAAGACCTGAAACCATAAAAATACTAGAAGAGAACACAGGTAGTAATTTCTCTGACATCAGCCATGGCAACATCTTTCTAGATATGTCTCCCGAGGCAAGGGAAAGAAAATAAAAAATAAACCATTGGGACTACCTCAAAATAAAAAGCTTCTGCACAGCAAAGCAAACAATAACAGAACTGAAAGACAATCTACTAAGTGGAAGAAGATATGTGTAAATGGCATATTCGATAAAGGGTTAGTATCCAAAATATATAAAGAACTTGTATAATTCAAGACCCTTTTTGGTTTTTTACCAAATAATCTAATTAAAAATGGGCAGAAGATATGAACAGATATTTCTACAAAGAAGACAAACAGATGGTCAACAGACACATGAAAAGATGCTCAATATCATTTGCCATCAGGGAAATGCAAATCAAAACCACAATTAGATATCACCTCACACTTGTCAGAATGGCTAAAATAAAAAAACTCAGGAAGCAACAAGTGTTGGCAAGGATGTGAAGCAAAAAGAATCCTCCTGTACTGGTGGTGGAAATGCAAACTGGTGTAGCCACTAAGGAAGACAGTATGACAGACAGTTCCTCAAAAAATTAAAAATAGAAATTCCATATGATCCAGTAATCACACTACTAGGTATTTACCCAAAGAATATGAAAATACCAATTCGAAGGGATATATGCACCCCCATGTTTATTGTTGCATTATTTACAATAGCCAAACTATGGAAGTAGCTCAAGTATCCATTGATAGATGAGTGAATAAAGATGTGACACACACACACACACACACGCATGCACACACATCTGAATATTATTCAGCCATAAAAAAAGAATGAAATCTTACTATTTGCAACAACATGGATGGATCTAGAGACTATAGTGCTAAGTGAAGTAAGCTAGTCAGAGAAAGACAAATACCATATGATTTCACTAAAAGGGACAAACCCAAAAACAGGCTGTTAACTATAGAGAAGAAACTGGTGGTTACCAGAAGGGAGATGAATGGGACAGTTGGGTGAAAGGTGAAGGAGACTAAGAGTACACTCATGATGATGAACACTGAGTAATGCATAGAATTGCTGAATCACTATATTGTACACCTGAAACTAATACAACATTGTATGCTATCTATGCTGGAATTAAAATAAAATAAAAAGAAGACTGCCAAATTAAGCACAGATAATTGAAATCTTGCTATGTGGCCAAAGAAAGGAAACCCAGCTTTGGAGGACAGTTATTGGTCTGTATCGCACCAACTGTGTGCGGGACACCATGAACCAAAAATACAAAGTTAGTTCCCACAGGAATGCATAATCTATTAGAGAGACAGAGACAAAAACAGAAAAATATAAAACAGTATAAAGGTGCAATGGCAGAGTCGTGCTTTGATAACTCATATTGCACTGAGCCTTCTGTTGCAGTTCAGGGTAGAAAGCATTTATCTCTTCTCAACTGTGACTTTAAAAAAAAATAGTCTGTAAAACAAACAGGTTCAACAATTTTATGAATTTGGCCCACTTCTTTTGGCCCAGGTTTTTATAGCAATTTTAGCGTGTAATTTTGTATCTGTGGAGCATGTTGGATCATGGACAATCCAAGAGTTGATGCTTTAAAATTGGCCTGATTTTTAAGGGGCCAAAAAAAATGACTTTATTTCAATTCAATAAACTGTGATGTTCAGAAACGATCCTCAACCTTCCTTGGTAGGCATGGTGGTAACAGAATCACTTGCTGAAAAGTAATCTGAATTTCATTTTGGTACAATCTTAGAGCTTAGGAGAAAGAAGTTGTCGCCAAAGGCTCTGTTATAATAGTTTTTTGCAAAATAAGCACCTGTTGGTCCTTTCCTGGGTGTATTATGAAGACTAGCATTTGCCTACTACCTTTCAAATGTTTTTTGATGTGCCCAGTGTGAGTCTCTGGGTGTCCACTTGCTAACAAAGCTACAGCTTCCATCCCCACTTCTCGCTCTGTGGACCTAAGCTACTTAATGGAGTTTCTATATTGGTTTTTGGGCTGTGTTCCAGTTTCTTAATACTCGTCGGCACATTTGTCTGGAGACCTGGTTCCCTGCCCAGTTCCTGCATCATTCTTCCATCTCAAAAAGTAGACCTTATTACTTCTTTGAAGTTTATTCCAATCTAATAAAACTTCCTAGAACCATGGTAATAGAGCCATATTCTTCAGAGTCTTGATGCTAAACGTTCTTCCAGATTGGACTCTTTGGATAGACCTGACTTTGCTGGTACTCCTTTGGAGATGACAGCAGTGGTGCTAGCCACCTCCTCAAATTCAACTACCCAGCCCCAATTTCACTATTCCCATAAGAATGTACTCTTTCTGTTGACTTGCTTTAAGTTCTCATATGCCCTCGAAAATAAGACCATGAATATTATAATAAACATCTCTACTAAAATTGATGCACAATTTAATAAATACTGCTCCCTCACTTCTAAGATTGGCACAGAAAAGAAGGGTAGGGTAGACACTTGGTTATAGATGTCAGGCATGGCAGAGATGGTTGAGATATTTCTGAGCCCCTACCATGTTGTAAACATGCTACTCAGAAAAAGAGTTTTTATAGTAAGCCAGACACAGAAACAGACACCCAAAAAATGGTTTGGGTCTCATTGGAGAGCTGGGCAAGTAAAAAGGAAGTAACATTATAATGTGTATGTGCTGTCTTAGGTGCAAGAATAGGTGATGTGGGTCATATGAAGGATTCCTAACCCAGTCTTGGGAGTTTTAGGATGACTCCTTATTGGAAATCACAACTACACATTGACATTGAGTACTAAGGAAATTTCTAGATTAGGTGCAAGAAATAGAGAGGCTAACATGTTAGGGGAAGGGGAGTTACAGAAAACAATACATACAAGAGAAGCAACGAGAGAGAATATAATGTGTTTGGGGTACCAAAAGTATCTCATTCTTACAGTAGTATAATCATTAGAAATGGTTAGTTCTGTGAAATCTAGAAGTAGACTGTAAAATCAATTTAAAATACCCAACACCCATAGAATTCACCTCTAATTTCTCCATGTAAGACTGCTCAAAATACTTAAGTTATCTGACCAAGGTACCTAAATTTTGTGACCTCTCCTATTATCATTGCCTTGATGCTTCCATCAAGACCACCTTAAAATGTGTCCCTCTGAGTCCTTTTGCCTTCTATGTCTTCAAGGGCTGCAATGAAAGCAAGAATGAAAATTTGCAATAAAATACTGCACCGGTCAGCCTGGGTGGCTCAGCGGTTTAGTGCTGCCTTCAGCTCAGGGCGTGATCCTGGAGACCCGGGATCGAGTCCCACATTGGGCTCCCTGCATGGAGCCTGCTTCCCCCTCTGCCTGTGTCTCTGCCTTTCTCTCTCTCTCTCTCTCTCTCTCATTAATAAATAAATAAAACCTTTTTTAAAAAAAGAAATACTGAACCATAGCTTGTTTTGCTGCCACATAACAGTAGCTGACAGTTGTGGTAAGAGTGCAAGAAGCAAAAGCAAGGGTGCTGTGGGGTAGGGTAGATTGTGATAGGGAAATAACACCAGTGGATGATGGGCGGAAAAGATCTTGAATACTGATTTTGGAACTGGTAGAGAATAAGGGATTTATTGTAGTGCCCGATGCATTGCATAAGGCTTTGTATGTGGAATATAGAACTTAATTTTTTGCCTGGTTGCTCGGTTTTCTGGGGGCAGCTGCTATAGTCAAATCAACTAAAACATGCAGAACCAGTCTTAAGCAAAAGAGTAGAATCATCTTCTGAATTTCTTTTTACTTCTCCCTAAAACTGACATTAGGTAACCAGAATTATGTTTTTTTCTTTCCCTCTCTCCTCCATGAAAAATCCCTCTCTTGGATATCTCAAGCCCACCAAAGTACAAAGACCTGATAATAATTAATGCTGTCATGGGAATTGTATTTTAACAGATAAGGGTTTGTCCTCTGAATTACTAGGCATCAATTGCCAAATTGATAAGAAGTATCTCAGGGAGGCACTGGCACCTTCCCGCTACCCAGAATCTATATCAGGGAGTGGACAGATTCTTTGCCTTAATTGTATGCTTCTGAGAAAGCATTTCAAAGTGTCTTCTTGAGCAAGAAGGCCACTACGTCTGAAGGGTGCAGATACAGATGATAAGCCCTGGTCCACAAAAGCATCTGACCGAGGAAGGTCAAAGTGATAACATAGCAATGGAAATACCACGCAGAACTAAGGAAGGTAGAAAGGGAAGATTCTGGTAGCAAGTTCTCAAATACCAAACTGAAATTTAGAGCAGGACTGAAGTCAGAAGAACCAGATGTGCAATTATCTAATTAGCAGGGTCACAGGTCAGAGCCAGACTTTTCAAAAAGACCGACAATGGTGAATCTCAGACATTGTCTTTCTTGATTTTCAAGTAGCCAAAACATATCCATCCACCATGTACTCATAAAAGTGGTGAGGTCAAAGACCTCCTCAACTCTTTGACGTTCAAGCCCACCACTGCCCAACCTTTGTACCTGTACCTCATCAATGATCTTGTTCCTCTCTCTATATCTCAGTTCTCTATTCAAGGCTCAGACTCTTCCATTGGTTCTCCTTAGTACTTGACCAGCTTGGATATTCTCACCATGACCAGCCCATCACAAGCTAATCCTTAGCTCCAGTGCAAGATCCAGAACTCCATCTAACATTTCCCACTTTTAGGGATGGGAGTTGCAACATTAAGATTTTCCTGAGATCAGAACAAAACTTATAGGTGAAGGAATCAAGCAGTCCATGCATTAGGAAAAGGATGTAAACAGCCTGGCAATGACTAGACACATCGTCAAATGCAAATGGCTCCTCAGACAGAGTGTGCAGTGTCTCTGAAAATGAAAATAGAACATTTTGAACAGATTTCCAAACATGGATTTATTCTGTTTTTGTCACATCATAAAAAGTCATAGCCTCAATATTGGCTTGGCAGTGACTGTGACTCTTTCTTTTCCAGCCCCGTATGGAGTTTCCTCTCTGGGCTACCACTGCACTTGATCTCAATTTTATGATTCTCAGCTTTCACTTTACCCATGCTATACTTACCTATGATCATTGAATTGACTAGAATGAACACACACACACACACGCACGCACACAATTCAGGTCTTTTTCAGGACAAATCCAATATGATCAATCATACTACTATCTAATTCAGACATTAAAAATGACTAAAAAACCTGATTTTTGAACTGTCATTTTTAACTATATGCTAAAAAAATAAGTAATTTTGAATTCCAGTTGTTTTTTCTGTAACATCGAGGAGCATGCTCCATTCTCCAAGTAAATGATGAAAAAAATCTTTAAAAAAGGCAACAATGATCTAAGACTTCCACCTGAAGGAGACCTCACTCAGAGAGTCAGCTCACATTTGTATATTTCCATTAGTGAGAATATCTCCATTGCCATGAAGATTCTAATCTGAAAAGCTGTTTTTATAGTATGTCATTGGCAAGTCGACTTGCTGAAGAGCATTCTAATCAGTAATGTTGAAAGCCTTCCATAAATGAGATGACTGTCACCAGTGTTCTCTTTTTTCTGTCCCGGGTGGCAATAATGAAGTACAAATAAAAAGAGAAAACTATAATTGGTCTGGTAATTGAGCCGTGAAAATGCACTATAATGAATGGAAACTGAAAGGAAAGCCACAGAAATGGTGGCATTCCAAATAATTCACCTAGTGTTTCAAATAAGTCACCAATTCATCCTGGCTGGCATACCTGAAAACAGGTTTTTTTGGATTGGGTTGTTTTTTTTTTTTTTTTTTTTAGACTTTTTAACATTAAGGAATATCAGCTACACTTTAGAGTGCAACAGGATTCACTTCAAGATTTCTTCACTTCACTAGTGGAATGTGAAGGCATATCTGAAAATGCTGTCATTTTATTCAGAGCTTCATTAATTTGACCTTTTGTCCTCATATTGCAAGAACAAAGGAAAACTTTTTTATTATGGCTGGCTAAAATACGACAATCCAACATTTTTTCTACCTCCTCAGTCCCCCAAATCTTTGTTTTTTACCTTATTCCTTGTCAAAGGAAATATTAACATTTACACAGTGGTATCATTCTGCAATGATGATGAATCCTTATATAAAGATAGTGTGTCTCTTCCATGCATCGCAAAAAAACCCATCAGGATGGATCATTGATAGAGTCCCTGTTGAGTGAGACCACTAGGCAGAAAAGAGGACCAAAATAACTAGCAAAAAGAAACAAAATGGTTTGATTTAGAGACCTAAGTTGTTTTGGGAGAGGGTAATTTCTGGGCATAGTACATCACTATAGCTAGTAAAATTTCTTAATCAGCAGAAAAAAATACCACAAATATACTTATGAATTAAAAACTATGGAGGACCTGGGTGGCTCTCAGTTCGTTGTATCCAACTCTTCGTCTCAGCTCAGGTCTTGATCTCAGGGTTGTGAGTTCAAGGGCTCTGTGCTGGATATGAAGCCTACTTGAGAAAAAATTTTAAAAATAAAAATTATTAATATGAGTAACATTGGGAATTCTGGTACACAGATGGGTAGTGGTAGTCCTAGCTGAAGGTAACATTCAAGTGCGTGACCTTGACTTGCCACTATTACTTTCTCCCCACTAGACATACACATACACTGAAATATTAGTTCTAGACAGCTAAAATATTGTTATAACAGTGGATGGGGATGACCTAGGACCGTGAGAATCCATCTGTTTTTTCAATAATCATACCAGGTGGCAGTAACTTTGCATTCTCCAATTCTTCCCTCCATTTCTTACAGATGTGTAGGAAAATCAGGCTTTTTGTGTGAAGATTTATTCATAATACACTCAGTGGTGATGATTATTCAAAACAAATCAGTCACAAAATCAGCCAAAATATATATTGAACACTACTAGGTTCTAAACACCAGTAACTGGGATATGGCATCAAATAAGATGGAGCCTCTGCCTTTAAGAAGCAGAGAGATTTTAAGGGAGAGATAGGCCCTCTCCCACAATACATAGGAATACATATAAAAATAACCTTTATGTGTTTGCCTATATCCTAAAGAAGATAAAATAGGGTAATATGAAGAGCTTTACGTGGGAGTGGAGGAGATTGTTTTAGCAAGGTCTGTCAGGATAGTCTTCTTTGAGAAAGTAATCTCTTTCTCAGTGAGTCGGAGAACATTGAAAAGAAGACAGTCATGATGGGATCTGGTGGGAGGGGAACGTTCTAAGCAGGGGATCAGTTTCACGCAATGTCTCTGAGATTGGACTCGAACTGAAATGTCCAAGATACAGAAATGAGGGCAGTGTGGTTGGAGCAGACTGAACAAGAGGAATGGTGACAGGCAGTGGGACATGAAGTCAGGAGGAGGGAAAGTTGGGCCTTATATCTTTTGATACAATGTTGGGTTGGATTTTCTTCTAAACATGGTGATGAGTATTTTTAGAAGGGATTTTTAGCAAAAATAGTGGTGACCAGCAAGTATCTCTGGATTCCTCTTTGGTGGACATTCAGTCTATTACTGCAATTTAATAACCTACTGCAAAGCAGCTAGCTTCTGGTGATGGGATGGCTTTTCTCCAAGCTCAAAGTGGATATTGAATTCTGACTCCAAAGGTGAACTCTTCGGACTGAATTATATGAAATACTCTGCAGCATGGGATAATCCCAGCCTGAGCTACCAAGAAGAATAGGAAATTCTTTGGTGACAAGATTGTAGTGAAGGTCATATCAATTTATGAACATTTTATTGGTAAAGTTTAAATACGGTAAAGTGGGTAAGGCACACTAATCTTAAGTGTACCATTTACTTATTTTTACTTCAGTATATACCATGTAATTACCACTCAAATCAAGATATAAAACATTTCCAATATCTCAGAAGGGTATTTCATGCCCTTCCCTATCAATCTCTCTCTCTCTCTCTCTCTCTCTCTCTCTCTCCCTCTCCGTCTCCCTCTCCCCCCCCTCTCTAATATGATACCCATTTAACTGTTTAACTTATCTTTAATTTAACTATTAAAAGAAACAGGACCTTATTTTAACCACAAGATTTGGGCAAATGTACATTCATAACTTTTAAATAAAACTTATCTCAATTGTTTCATCCACTATATCACGAATATTTCCCAGATATATAGGCATATTTTACAGTTGAATGCTGCAGAATATTCCATTGTATTAATACACCAGATTTTATATAGCCAGTTTTTAATAGCTCTGCATTAAGATTAAATCGATTTTGAGATTTTATATAACCAATTTTTAATAGCTCTGCATTAAGATTAAATCAATTTTGAGTTATCTTTAAACAAAATAGCCACAAAATCCTTCTGTTATAATGATAAGAAAAGGGTCTGAACAAACACTTCTCCAAACAAGATATTTGTATGGGCAACAGATGCATAAAAAGATGCCTGATATTATTAAGAAAGGTCAACATCATTAACCATCAAGGAAATGCATATCAAAACTACAGTGACATATCCCTCATACCTATTCGAATGGCTATTATCAAAAAGATAAAAAATAACAAGTTTTGGTGAGCATACGGAGAAAAGGGAATTTTATATGCTTTTGGTGAGAATGGAAATTAGTGCAAACCACTGTGGAAAACAGTATGAAAGTTCCTAAAAAAATTAAAAAAAGAACTGCCATATAATCCAGCAATTCCACTTCTGGGTATTTATCCAAAGAAAATGAAAACACTAAGTCAAAGAAATACCTGCACATCCATATCCATTGCATCATTCTTTGCAATAACCAAGTTATGGAAATAACCTCAGTGTCTGGTGATGGATGAATAGATAAGGAAATTGTTATATATGTGTGTATATATATATATATATATATATATATATATATATATATTTCAGAATATTATTTGGCTATAGAAAAGAATGAAGTCTTGCCATTGGTCACGATATAAATGAACCTCAAGGGCGTAATGATAAATGAAGTAAGTCCAACAACAACAAAAAAAGTAAAAACTAGGGGCACCTGGATGGTTCAGTTGGTTGATTGTCCAACTCTTGATTTTCACTCAAGTCACCATTTCAGGTTGGTGGGATTAAGCCCTGAATCAGGCTCTGTGATAGGTGTGGAGCCTGCTTGAGAGTCTCTCTCTCTCTTCTCCCTCTGCCCCTCCTCTTTTCTCTCTCTTTCTCTCTCTCTCTCCTTCTTTAAGAAAAAAAAAAAACTTCACAGTTACAGAAAACAGACCTGTGTTGGGGAGAGATAATTGTGAAGGTGGGGAAAATGGGTGAACTCTGTGTTTTTTTGTTTTTTGTTTTCTAGTTTAAATAAATTGAACAAAAAAATTTAAAAAGAGAAGAAAT
Source organism: Vulpes vulpes (assembly GCF_048418805.1). NCBI lineage: Eukaryota > Metazoa > Chordata > Mammalia > Carnivora > Canidae > Vulpes > Vulpes vulpes. Next base: position 103,788,477 of record NC_132784.1, on the reverse strand, counting down.
GGCTGGAATTCAAATCCTGATTTAATCACTTACAGACTTTGTGATCTGTGTTTAAATTGTGTGCTTCATGTTCTTCTTTTGCCAAGTGAGGACTTTCCACATTAGGGTGTGAGGACAAAACTGTATTACACATGTGAAGGACTTAGAACAACCAGACCTGGAAAACAGTGAATGTTCAAAAAATGTCAGCTAAAAAATAAAGAACAAATTTAGAAGGCTTATTCTATCTGATTTCAAAATTTACTATAAAGCAATAGTAACCAAGATAGTATGGTATTAATGTAAGGAAGACAAATCATAGGAATATAATAGAGTCTGAAAATATACCTACACACAAATTTTCAACTGATTTTTAAATTTATTTTAAGATTTTATTTATTTATTCATGAGAGACACACAGAGAGAGGCAGAGACATAGGCAGAGGAAGAAACAGACTCCCTATGGGGAGCCCGATGTGGGACTTGATCCTAGGACCCCAGATCATGACCTGAGCCAAAGGTAGACGCTCAACCACTGAGCCACCCAGGTGTCCCTCAAGTGTTTTTCAATAAGTGTTTAAAGTTATTCAACATGGAAAAGACTATTTTATGAACACATGGCACTGAAACAATTAGCAACAATATGAAGAAATAAAGTAACCTAAATCCATCTTCACAGTATTCAGACAAGTTAGTTTGAAGTAAGTTGTACACCTAAAATTAAAAGCTATAATTATAATTTTCTAGAGAAAAACAGAATATGATTATAACCTTGAAATAGGCAAATGTTTCTTAGTAAGAACACAAAAAGTACTAACTACAAAAAAAAAGTCATAATGTTCTTCATCAACATTAAAACTTCTGTTTTCAAAAGGCACATCGGGAACATGAAAAAGCAAACCACAGAGTGGAAGAAAATATTTGCATTATACATTTATAGCAAAAGACCTATCTAGAAGATAGAAATTCTACAAATCAATTACAAATGGACAAGCACCCGATGAAAATATATGAAAAATCTTGAACTCTTTACCAAAAATAGTATATGAAGGGCCAAGAAGCACATGACAGTTTTATCAACATCAAACAAAGAAGTAGAGAAATTCAAAATAAAATCATAATGGTTAGTCACATCACACTGAGAATAATAGCTAAAATTAAAAAGGCTGAGAATGCCAAATGTTGGCAAAGGTTGTGCGGCAACCAGAATGCATGGTACAACTACTTCAGAAAACTGTTCAGTAGTTTCTTAGGAACTAAACAATTTACCTACTCCTAATCACCTAGAATTTCTATTCCTAGATATGTACTAAAGATAAATGAAAATATATGTCCACAAAAAGACTTTTGTGAGATTATATTTAGTAGTTTTTTAAATAATAGGTAAACCAAATGTCCATCAATAGAAGAATGAAAAAGCAGATTGTATTTATATAATGCAATACAACCTACTCATAAGAAAGTATGAACTGCTGATACACTCAACAACATAAATCTCTAGAACTCTCTGTTGAGCAAAAGAAGTCAGACACAAGGGTATATACTATGTGATTATATTTATGTGAAGTTCAAGAACAGGCAAAAGTAATCTATAGTGACAGAAATTAAAGAAGTGGTTGCTGATGGCGGGGAAAGATTGGAAAAGGGCCACAAGGGAATTTTCTGGGTTGAAGGAAATATTTTATACCTTGACTTGGCTGTTGATTATACAAGTGCAAACATTTGTCATGAATTATCAAACTGTACACTTAAGATCTATGCATTTCACATGTCAACATTTTCCCTCAATTATTAAAAAGTTAAAGTTTTAAAAGATATATAAAATACATTCATAAACAAATTTTCCACCCAAAAACCTCTTGTGGTGTCTGTTAGTCTTAGAAAATAGAGAGCGCTCTAGGATATGTGCCCATGTTCAACCTGTTTTAAAATATATTTTTAATAGAAAGGCTCTCTTTAGAACCCAGAATCTGATCTCATGTCTTCAAATGCAACGGTGTAGTTATACATTAAAGGTAAGAGGATTAAAAATAGAACCTTCTAAATTTCCCTAGAAATAGACCTGCCCATGAGGCAGTAGCAGCAAGAGCAGCAGCAGCTCGAGCCCAGGATTGATCTCTGTTCCCATCTTCCCTCAGCCTTGCTTTGAAGACAGAAGTGGGTCATTTGGTCTCCATGGCTTTCACAGAGGCTGCCAATACGAGGGTTAGTCAGGTCACTGGCTTTCTGAGAAACATCCCCCAAGAAACACACTCAGATTGCTCCCTAACTGAATCTGATGGGATGTGATTATAAACACGAGTATTTGAGGGGGAAGTGTGCCCCAAATTCACTTGGAAAATCATCCAACTTGCCCAGCAACCCAACAGACTAATTAGGATATTGCACGAAATCTTGATACAGAACTTATTATAGTAATGCCTATCCTCTGCTTTACTCCCCTGGCTACCAGTGACTAGTAAACAAACTGTAAAAGAGGAATAGATTCCAGGCTTGCCAAAAAAGGGGGCAGAGATTGGTTGGAATGCCTATAAACTATAGCTTTCTCCATTCCCACCATAAGGTGCCATAGAAAACACTATTCTTATATTATCCAGCTGTCACCTTAGATCCCACAGAATCCTAAATGTTAGCCATTTGTAGAAATAGGATTCAAATATACCCTGAATTTTATTTTACTTATGATCCAAGAAGTTGTGGCAACAGACATATCAAGCCATCTTGGCAATATTGTCCAGTACCAGAGAGATCACTGCTCATGATGCCTGTAAGAAAATTTGATTACTCTTCTCTCAGCTGTGTCTCTAATCATAAAAGTTTTGAAAAATTAACTAATATCCGAGCAGTTTTTTTATCTGAATTCCAGAATGTAAACTGATCCTGTATAGCTGTTTGGCCAGACGGTTATCAGTTAAAATGTGAGAACAAGAAACCATTTGGAAATGCTGGTATATAGAACTCTCATTTTTTTTTTATTTACACCTATTTTGTTACATAGCTCATTGCTCGTCCCAAAGCGAACTACCTAAATGTAACATCTGGCTTTTTAAAGAAGACTTCATGGAGATAATTCAGTGAAAGGGAGTTCCCCTTCAAAAGCACACACACACACACACACACACACACACACACACACACACACATACCAATCCAGCAAGACTCTCCATCATTTCTTCATGATCCTATAAAAGGGACAAAGGGGAAGACAAACATTTATGGAGAGGGAGATTTTTCTCATAATGGCCCCAATAAATATGTTTGTTGTAGAGAAATAAATGTGGAGGAAAGACATGCAAGCCTGGTGTTGAAGAAAGGCTTGTTCATGCTTAATACATTGGAGAAATTTTCAAGAGCTGTTCAACCATGTTAAAAAATATTACCCCTGTAATGCTGCCAAGGACAGGGAGACCTATGGTGGTCAGCTGAGTAAGTGCTGGCCATTCAAGTTAAAGTGCCTGGGGGCAGAAATAATTTACGTACCCAATTTTTCCAGCATGTCAACAACTGAAATTTCAAGGAGGAATACATGTATCATGGGCATATGGGCTACTTGTTTATACACACACGCGTGCACACACACATATACACATACACCAGAGAGTCCCTGAAATTTGCCCTTTTTTCCAGAGAGAGAGAAAAAAAAAAGGCAGAAGAAAATGTGTTGTCCACCTCCAATGATAAGACCTCTACCATGGCTCCCATATCCCAGGATTATCCATGGGCTATGAAAACAATGTTTAAAAATAACAATCTAAGGATACAGGATAATGCCAGGTTAAAGGTAGTGTGGTGAGCTTTAGTCACAAATAATTTTAAAAAGCCATATTTCTGTAAGCTGCTTGAAACTTCATCCTCCAAAGCAAATTACTGCAATCACTAATGCCGGAAGACTGCTGTCGTTCTTTCTTCCCAACGATCCTGTTCACCAGTAATAAGGTAGTTAAAAATTCAGATTTCACAATGGAATGGGGTTGGTACAAAATCCCTCTCTGCCTGTGGCAAAATTTATTGCAACTCTGAAAGCTCTCTGCCAATCACAATTATAATCACGAAACTGAACTAGTATTGCAGGTCATATAACCAAGTCTTCAAGGAGAGGATGACAAGATGGATAGGAATTTAATGGATTTATGGTATTAGACAATGAAGAAAAATACCTGTCTGGACTAATCATAAACTTTTCTTTAGCTGCAATTAACCTCATGTTGAAATACTATGTGGAGGCTATGTAACTGATAGCACTTAAGGAGAGCAATGAATGTGTAACTGTCTGGAGCTTTTTGGAAAAAAGAGCTCTTAAAAATGAACATTTTCACCAAATAACATAGCATTCTGCTTGTATTTAGAATGTGCTTGAAAGAATACTTTAGAGCTTAGCTTATAGTAATTGCATGCAAGCATCGCCCGAGCACCAAAGATAGTGGCCAAAATATATCTGTTGCACAGAGTTTTTTGCTAAATACTTAACTGGACATGTAAATGATAAGAAGGGCATCATGTCCATTAAATTAACACATTAACATTTGAAGTGGATAGAGCAACAGAATGAAACCAAAAGTCATGGGAAGCCTGGATGGCTCAGCGGTTAAGCATCTGCCTTCAGCTCAGGGTGTGATCCTATAATCCTGGTATCGAGTCTCACATCGGGCTCTCTGCATAAAGCCTCCTCCCTCTGCCTCTGCCTCTGCCTCTCTCTCTCTCTGTGTCTCTCATGAATTAATAATAAAATCTTAAAAAAGAAAGAAACTGGAAACCAAAGGACAGGAATCAGTTCCCTAAGAGTAATGATCTTACATTTTCTTGTCACTATTGTTTTTTTATTGTTCCTCCACATTTTGCATCCAACATTTGACACAATGCCTGAAACATGCCAGGCACTCAAATATTTGTTGAAAGTGTTTTCAACAAGTAAAATAACTCCCAGATACTGTGTCTGGTAAAAGCAGTGTCTAGTCCCTGATCCAACATTTTGAACCATGTCATCTACCTTCACTTAGCTCCCCTAGCAGGTAGTCAGTCCTATCACAATCAGGAATTATCTTTTACCAGAATGGGGAGAAAATAATAGTTAAACTTGGTCAAGAGCATATTTTAGCAATTAGATTTACTTTATTTCCTTTGTTACCATGCTATTTCTACAATCTTGGCTATTGATTCTTTAACTGATGTTTGGCTTCAGCTACTTGAATGACCTTTCTACACAGATGATTTTAAAGGTATCACCTCTTACTCATCTTTGTGTCAGCCCTGGACTCACAGTTTTCTTTGACCTAGACATGCACATATCTTTTGACCTAGCTAGGCATGTGGGCTTACTTTGTCAGTACATTGTCTGAATTTTATTTTGATCCCTTATTATCTTTAGAATCCAAGACCAAGTGTAGAATTTTCTGTCTTGTATAACATAACAAAATTGGAAAATGGGTCTCCAGTAATATATACATAAAATATATATGTAGATCCATTCATTAATTTCAGAATGGATTACCTGATGATCTTAATTTGGATACATAGAAATACTTATTGGTAGACTTGTGATTTTTTCCAATTAAAAAAATTTTAGTGTTGACTATGAGAAGAAAACCCACAGAATACACAGTGGAAGACAGCAAGAATGATTATTTAATAACTGTCAAATAATTTGAATTTTTGCAACACAGACTGGGTTTAAATTTATTAATAAATACCCAAATAGCTCTGTGTGTGTGTGTGTGTGGGTGTGTGTGTGTGTGTGTGTGGGTGGGTGTGTGTGTGTAAGTTCTGTTTTAATTTGGAAAGTATTCTGCAATACATCATGGAGTGATCACATCATTCATTGTCCAAACTGAGACACTTCTGAGAGTGGAAGGGCACACAATGAATATCTATCGCAGGACATGTGTAAACTGAGAGTGTTTTGAAAAAACTGGTATGTACGGTCACCCCTGATGAAGTGACAGGGGCTCATTTTAACAAAACTGGCAGACACCTGCAGGGAAGCTGCATGGGAACCTTCACCTGAGAACCTCTGGTCGGCAGGTGCCCACCTTCAGCCAGATTGTGAGTCATCATTCTGGAAAAAATTGGGTTTTCAGTTTAGACTTCAGCAGTGTTTTATGATCTGTTTCCTAAAGATCTGCCAAGTTCTGGGTTGAACACATGGACTCTCAGAAATTATCCATCTTGAATGATATGGGACAAAAATAGATTCCAGAAGTACCAGGCAAAATATTATAAGATTTCTATGAAACAGAAATGAAGAATAGATATGTATATAACAGAAATGATAGGGCAGGGACATTAGAAATATTGGGAAAGGAAGCAAACATTAAAGGTAGTTGAAGGCTATCTATAGATATGTAGTGTATATGTACAATATAATTTACATACATCAGTGGTAAATATGACATATTAATTATGTCAGAAAAATAAGTTCTAAAATAAATCTTATGTTACTGTTTTGATATGCAGGGGTTTTTTTATTATTTCCAAAATTTTTAGTTGAAGTAGGGTTTGATTTACCTTGGGGTCCTTAAAAGAACTCACCATCTGCTCTTATATACCTAAAAACCCCCCTTAAAGAACAGATCCTTTCCATGTGCCTTCTGGTCCTGGATACAGACAATTTCATATCCTCATGGTATAAGGTACTGAGACAGCCAGAACTCTAAATGGCCCCAACATTCCGTTCCCTGGTCTACTTGCCCTACACAATCTCCTTCCCTGAGTGTAGTGGAGACCTGGGAATATGATAGTCCCTCCCTTGATTAGGTAATGTTATATGACAAAGATAATGAGATATGGGATAGTCTCACACTTACCTTACTAAAAAAGCTGATTTTTGATAATGCTTAGTATGAGGACCAATTAGGCTTTCTAGGACCTGAATAAAATGAAGCCTCCCAATCACAGACAGTGGCTCAAAAACCACAGGCTATAACATTATTATAATCGTAGAGAAGAGCACAAAAGACACATTCTCTGGACACAACAAGCCCTAGAATATCAAGGAACTTAATTGGGCATGTTCAGAACTTCACTCAAACTCACCAATCAGATAACTCTCTCATCTTACTCCCTGAGGGGAGTCAGGCAGACAGGTAACTCTAAGGAATCTGCCTCCATATAGTATAATGATGGCAGAGGAAGATAAGTTTTCCATCAACAGAAAACTAGAGATATGTATAGTCAGTCACTTTCTGTTACTTTATCTTGAATCTAAATGGCTTAAATATGCCACTTCCCCATGAATTGAAAGAATGATGTGGGAATACATAAAGAATTCTCTCAATTCAATAATAGGAAGGCAAACAACCTGATTTAAAAAGAAACAAAAGATTGGAACAGACACTTCATCAAAGATGTATAGTCAAAAAGCAACTAAAATATGCTCACACCATTAGACCTGAGAAATAATTTCCTTAGGACTAAGGAAATGAAAAATTAAAACAATGCAATATCAATACACTTCTGCTAGAGTGGCTAAAATTAAAAAGTATGATAATACAAAGTGTTGACAAAGATGTGGAGCAAGTGGAACCCTCATGTTTTAGTAGTGAGAATGTAAACTGATACAGCCATTTTGCAGAAAAGTTTGGCAGTTTCTTATATAGTTAAATCTATATCCAACTTAACAGTTCAACAATTGTATTCCTAAATAATTACCTGAGAGGAATAAAAATATGTCTTGTGAAAGGCGTTCTACATGAACATTTGTAGCACTTTCTTCATAATATCCGAAGGCTGAAAATAATCCAAGTGACTCTAAACAGGTGAATACATAAATAAATTGTGATATATCCATACAGTGCAATACTACTCAGCAGCAAGAAGGAACAAGCTACAAATACAATTAACAATATGTTTGAATCTCAAAAGTACGCCAAGTGAAAGAAGCCATTATAAAAGATCATATTTTTTTTTTCACTTACAGAAAATTCTCAAGTAGATAAAAATTGTGATTATAGGACGCAGGTCAGAAGAGGCTGAAAACCAGAGTTGGGGAGAGTTTCACTGACTGGGAGAGTGAGGGAACATTTTGGAATGATGGAAATATTCTTTATCTTGATTTGGATGGCTGTTACATGATTCTATACATTTATAAAACCACATGAGACTGGCACTTAAAATGAGTGGATTTTATTTTACCTGAAGATTGCAATTTCATTCCTAAGATTATGTAACCTCTCAGGATCCTGGAGAGTGGTATTCAGAACAAAACAACTGTACATGGTTATATAAATTGTGTGGTGAAAGCTGCACAGCTGAATGCAGAACGCCCATTTGAAAACCCCAGTATCCCAGCTATCCACTACCTTGTATTGTTTCCCTTCCTGTGTTTCACCCAAATAAGGGCAAAGACCATCCTACACCTGAACTGGTAATTAAACTGCCTTCCAAAGCTTTAGTTAGGAAATCTTACTCAACAGAAGTATAAGAACTCTCAACTAAGAATAAGGCTTTGCCTCATTTAGTAGAATAGGAACTGAATTACTAACACATATGGTGGGAATATCATGTTTGTCTACTGAGCACCCTATTATTTGGACATTATGCCTCCCCCCATGCTGTAATGATCCAGGGGACTCAATATAAATTATATGGGGTTGATGTTGCCTCTCCCTGACCCCAGGTCCCAAGGCTGGGCTCATAATGCATATCCAGGAAGAGTATTTTATCCCCCTAGCAACAATATTTGATTCATGGAAGGTCATGTGACCCAAACAGGACGTCAGGAGATACATTCCTTGGGATCGTAAAGTAAAAAGACCATGTAAAACTAAAGCTCTTAGTAGCTTTCTTTGTACTTCATAGAAAGAGCCTGCCTGGGAATGCAGCCAAAAGCTAATTGCAAAACCGAGAGATGAAAACAAACAGAGCCCTGACAATACATTTTGGGCATTTGAATCCTGCCATGCATGGACTTTTCAGGTACCAGAGCCAATAAATGTCTCTTGTGCTTAAGCTAGTCTGAGTTGAGTTTCTGTCACATGCAACCAAAAGAGTGCCAACTATTACAAAACATAGAATCTAGCAGAATTTATATGACAGGATAAAAACTAAAATGTAGAAGACTTTATGCAAAAGTATAGGCAGTTGATATATTGAATATTGAATTCGACTCAAGACCCTCACCCTAAGTCTAAAATTACCACTGATTTACTTGATAACACTAAATCAATATCTTAAAATTTCTTGGAGCGGTTTACTCACATCTAAAATGAGAGCATTGAACTAATCCACACTGAACTCTAAATGCTGCAGCGACTTCATGACTGGCAGGATTAGAGCCCAAAATCTATTAGTGCAAACAACTCTCTTCCGAGACTTTCTAGTACTGTGTATGTTATCAGCCACTGATAGCATGGAGACTTCATTTTATAACCGGCTAGAGAAGGCTTGGGTCTGTATAGGATGAAAAAGTCCTTGTGGGGGTGACAGTGAGACTTCTCTGTGGGAGTCCACTGGCTTGCTGGGAACCCTCTTCTGGGGACTCCCAGAAATTATTGAGGTATACTTGATCGGGAATGGGATGGGGAGATATCTGTAGCAATCAGGCCAGTGATGGCTCAAGCTTTTCATATGAGGTCATTAAAAATAACTAGAATATGAAAATATGTTCAACTCTATTCATAATAAGAATGAGAATTGAGATTATGCCAAGCTAATATTTTAGCATGTTAATCATTGCATTTAAAGAGCACTCTAAAAACTCAGTGACTTAAAATCACAACCATTTATTACCTCTCATGATATGGTGGGTTGACTAGGTTCAGTAGGGTGGTTTATCTGGAGGGTTGACGAGGCTGGAACATCCAAGAAGGCTGAGTGACATGGCTGGTTCTGGCTGCCTGGTGCTCATGTGGAGCTATTGACTGGAGTGCTTCGGTTCTCCTCCATATGGCTTGCACTTCTTATTGTCAGGGTTCCACACCAGTGAGCATTTCAAGCTTGAAAAATCAAAAGCTGCAAATCTCTTAAGATCAGCCACGGAACGTACACCATATTATTTCTAAGGCATTCTAGTGGTCAAAACAACTCACAGGCCCAGCCCAAACTCCAAGGCAGGGAATATAGACTCCATCTCTTGATGGTGGAAATTAAAGAGATTTTGCAGCCATCTTTAATCCACTACAACTTGTATAGAAGAAAATTTGGCAGTTTCTATAAGAATATAAATATGGATGTACTTTGACTTGGCAATTTATTCACGATAGTATTTTCTGTCACTTAAATGACCATTATCAAAGAAGGGGCTCTATAACAACTTATGGTACAGCCATACAATGAAGTAACATATATCTATTAAAAACACTGAGAATATGCTTCATAATATTATATGAAAATATAAGATAAATTACATGTAAAATATACATATTACTTTGTGGAATATGAAAATATTCCTAGATATAGTGATAAGCAACAAACAGCATATTGTTAAATTTATTACAATTTCTGGAATCCAAGGGGTCAAAGAATTAAAAAGAATAGATCCAGGTCTGTAATTTCTTATCTGCAATCCTTGACACCAGGTAGTCTTAGAATTCAGAATATCTTCGGGTTTTTTTAAGATTTTATTTATTTATTTATTCATGAGAGTCACAGAGAGAAAGAGGCAGAGACATAGGCAGAGGGAGAAGCAGGGTTCCCTCAGGGAGCCCAATATGGGACTCGATCCCAGGACCCCGGGATCACGACCTGAGCTAAAGGCAGACTCTCAATCACTGAGCCACCCAGGCGTCCCCCAAATTTATTTTTTATACAAAATTTATGTTTATATTAAATTTATTTTTTATTACTTATAAAATGAAAAGTAAATGTCTACATTTGTCTTAAGATGGTGGACTAGGTATGTCCAAAGAGTGGCTCCCTTTGTGCTCTCTCAGGGTCACTTTCATCTTCTTCTAACAGACCTTATCCCATTTGCCTGAAACAAGACAGACACAAGAACAGCTGGAGCAAACTGACGTTAGAAGAAGAATGTAGTTTATAAGTAACAGGAAGGAAACTTCAAGAAGACGACTAAATGAAAAACAAAGTCACACCATCACTTCTACTACCAAGATGCCAGGTAATTTGCTAAAATGTGCCAGAAAAATAATCTTTTTACAGATTGCAGAATATGTGATTCATATCAGCGAAACATGGGCTTGTTAGCTGTCCTTCCCATATTCTCGGAAAAAAAATTAAAGCCCATTGTCAAATAAAAATGGGATTAATAATATGCTATAAACTATCATATAGAATCCTTCCTGAGTTGAAATTGGTATGGAAAAAATATATACCTTATTCTACATTTATAGGAGCAGCGGAGTGAAGGTTTCTTTTTGTCATTAATTCATTTGAAGACAGGTCTCGAATCTTCCATGTGAGATACCACAGATCCTGCAGAGCGTGGTAAGAGAGATAGATATTCAAACAATTACAGCAAGCAAATGTCTAGGAACATGGCTGGGTACTCATTGGGACTTGAGGGAGGCAGGGAAGGGTGATTAAAATTACTGCTAATAATATTTTAACATACAATATTTTGAGTCTTTACCAATACCAGGCACTGGGCCATAAGCTTTACATACAATTACTCTTTAATCTTTTCAACATCTCTGTGTTGTAGATATCATTGTTACCCTATTTTTTCCAGTAAGGATTCTGATAGTTAAGATTTAAGTAATTCCTCCATGCTCATGCAGCCAATCCAGGGAGTCTGGATTTCAGTCCACATCTTTCTAGTCCCCATGCTCTGACTTTTTTTCCCCAAAGCCACACACGTCATTGGCTTCAGCAGATAAACCTTTAGATTTTTTTTTTCTTTAAAGATTTTATTTATTTATTCATGAGAGAGACAGAGAGAGAGGCAGAGACACAGGCAGAGGGAGAAGCAGGCTCCGTGCAGGGAGCCCAACATGGGACTTGATCCCAGGTCTCCAGGATCACGCCCTGGGCCGAAGGCAGGCACTAAACCGCTGAGCCACCCAGGGATCCCCCTTTAGCTTATTTTTGATGGATTGTTAGGCTCACACTATGCCAGTTGGAGTTAGGCATAAGAGAAGGTAGTAGTTTTGAAGACCGACAGGGGGTTTAACTTGGCTAGAACTCAGGGATTGGGAAGGAAAGTGTCAGGACATGAGGACATAGTCATAGGATGAACCATAGATAAATTATATGTCAATAAAGGAATTTGTATTTTACCATATGTACTATAGAAGGAAACTGAATTGTAGGGCAAGTCAGGATCACAATTCTTATGTGGAGGGCAAGATATTCCAGAGGTAATCTGAAGTAAAGAGATTAGTTAGGAAGATGTTTAAAGAATCCATTCAAGGGGCACTTGGGTGGCTCAGTGATGGAGCATCTGCCTTTGGCTCAGGGCGTGATCCTGGGGTCCTAGGATCGAGTCCCACATCAGGCTCTCTGTGAGGAACCTACTTCTTCCTCTGCCTGTGTCTCTGCCTCTCTCTCTCTCTCTCTCTCTCTCTGTCTCTAATGAGTAAATAAATAAAATACTAAAAAAAAAAAAAAAGAATCCATTCAAGACCTAACAGTGGCTTGAACCAGTGAAAGTGGAGCGGGGGTCAGTGTGAGAACCGCTTGGCCTTTCAAATTCATTTGTTGCGAACCTTCTGAGAGAACAGTAATAGAATTGTGCTAAATAAAACTCACATATCAGGTACCAAATGTACTATTTTATTAACATTCACATTCCAACGCTGTGGCTACAGACATATGTTGCTGTTTCATACCTGATTTTAATTCTTGGGCTGTTGACTCCAGTCCCTGAGCAACTCTTATTAACATAGGGCTGAGGTAATGTTGATTTGAATTGTTAGGATCTCATAGCTCAGAAGATTGAAAGATATGGGGCAGAGTTAACGGATTTGTCAGTGGCTTACTAAACGCAGTGTATGGTCATTGCCACATACCGTCTTGTTTGCTAATATGCAAGGTTTTTTTATTTCATTTTCCCACTGTCCCAGGGTAAAATCCTCAACAGGTCTTGAAGTGGGAAAAAGATAAAACTCAAGCAGGTTAACTTTGCTACTTGATTGCAGCGTGGTAAAAGGGTTGGTACACAAGAAGATTGAAAATATTAGTTAGAGTGAGACTTGGGATTATTTTTTCCAATTATCCAATCACCATGGAAAATCAAGAGCCTGTCACACTGTCAAGAACACTCCTGTGGATTGAACACATCTCATGTAAATGAGTGCTGTGGTGGATTATTTTGGGCACCTTTTTCAAATTGAACAGTGTTGATATTTTAAATGTGTCCATTTTTAAATAGTTATTGTAGCTATTACTTGTCACTGTGCAGGCAAATATGTAAGAACTTAAACAAATTTTCAATATGAGGACAATTTTCCTCCCCGGAAAAAACTATTGGTTATAAATTTTTATGGTATCACAGGAAAGAATTTAAATATTTTAAAAATTCTGAATGTTAATAATAATCAATATAATAGTAAAGAATGGTTGTAAGTGCCTCTGCACAGAGCAAACAAGCTGTGCAAGGAATGATGGTGTAGGACCAGGAGCCAGGGCACTGGCTCCCTCCTCTGCACCACCAAGATGGTGGATCATTTTCCTACAACTCGATCTGACTTGACTGTGGCTCCTCATTTTCTGTGGGAAAAAGTCCCTGTTCCTCAGTTCAACTTGCAAAAATTTTCATGAACTGGCTCTCCTTCTGTCTTCAAATTTTGATCCTCCTCCTACCCACCTTGCATTTCATGCCCCAGTAATAGCAAACCTCTTCCAGTTCCATGCTTACGCCAAGCTATTGCAGACTCTCCTGGGCAACAGGATGTCATTCCCATCTGTCTTTACCCAGGCCACATTCTTAACTGCTTAAGGATTCACCAGTCATCATCTCCCCCTGGAATCCCTCACTAAACATTTTGTTTGAATTGAGCCTCCACCTCTGTTTTCATAGCCCTCTGTGCTGTCATTCCCAATGAACTTACTTCTATAGGAACATGGCATTCTCCCACAAAACTACAAGTTCTTTGATAGCATAGACTATATTTTGATCATCTGTGTCTCCAAAACCCAAGACAATGGATCGTCCAAAGCCATCTTCAACCATGCCCCCTACTCTGATTCTCCTTCATTCTTCTACCCTCATCACTTTATTTCCTCTTTAGAAATGTAAAGCTGGAATTAGAGAACATTTGGTCCTATTCTCTTCTCTCCCACACCATTTACAAAAGAGAATACTACGATCAAATTTACACGCCTAAGATCATACAACCAAATAGTGGCAGAGTCAGAAATAGAATCCGGTTCTCCAGGGAACAAGAACTACACTAAATGAAATAAAAGTTAGGATAAAGTTCTTGGCGGATTGCCTAGCACATAGTAGTCACCTTGGAAATGATGGTCCCTTTCTCACTCGGTCCAGTTGTCTTTCCAAAATACTCTACTGCCTTTCTTGTGGGGAAGCTCTTCCAGTTGTTTTCTTTTTATTCCTCAGTCTCTTGGGTAGATAAAGCTACAGGGATCATAGCTCTGAAAATACTTGAGAGGAACAGCATTTTATAAATCTAGCGTTGCTGACTGCTTAAGGTATGCCATTAAAAATGTTAACTCACCAGGACCAGAAACATCCCAATGAGGGTGCAGAGTTTTCCTGTTACATTTAATTAAAAGATCATTTTTATGACAACATCGTATTAGGGGTGATAAAAGGATTGTAAATTGCTTCATGAGGTCACCAAGAAAGTTCCAATGCCCCATTAGTTTTCATTGTCCAGTCCCCAGATATCAGCACTCACTTTTATCACAAAGTACATAAAACATATGACCTTTCTGGTTGCAGTACACAAATGTTCCCCAAAATCATATTGAGCCTCTTTCACATCTTAAACTTATTACTGCCAAGGGCAGATGTAATACGTGACCATTATTTTACATGCTATAAAATGATGAAGTTCTAGAAAATTACAGATGTATATGATTCGATCTATGAAGCTTAACATGTCATTCTGCAGATACCCCAATCTATTTTGGATTGTAGAATCACAAACTAAGACATACCGTGGAAAACAGTAAATAAGCAACAATACTGAGAAACGAGGATGATAACCATATAACCGAAGCATGTGAATTTGTTGTTTAGAATGGAAATCATTTTAATTTAGTTATTTTCTTTTACTCTTGTCACTTATGGAAATACATACGTTATTCTGCAAAGATGCATTTTAGCATGGTCATTAAGAAATGGTTTTTATACAGTGTCAAAGGCTAAACTATTAACCACGATGTGGTGAAGAACCCATCCATTTCCACAGAAATGACTGAATCTTCTGTGTCTTTGTTACTTTGGTTTGGACGTGCCTGCTTAATATTCAAAAAACCATAGTGCAAAGGAATTTCCAGAAGTCAGGTTCTCCGAAGTGGCTTTACAAAGGACTAATTTCTAAAAGCCTTTATAAAATGATTTTATTAAGACCTTCACTGAAAACCTTGATTTCTTTTTTTTTTTTTTTTATCACCTGGTTTGCTCCTCTTTCCAAAGGAAGTGACCAGCCAAAACTGTCTGTATGCAACAAAAAGATAAAAATTTCAATTAGGCTCAGTGCTGTCATAAGCAGACCACATGAGAAGGCTTGAGATAATCCACATTACATATTGATGTCTATCAGCACCGAGACCACAGCCGTGTTTCATTCCAGGCCCCTTTTGTAGGTTTGGCAGCCACTGCACCCAATAAAGGCCTAATCATATTAATTTATGCCCCTATCAATTATACATTCAGATTCCCCAGATAGCTTGTCAGTTTTTATTCACTATTTTCCGAAAAACGCGCCTATCACAGTTACTGTGCAAATAGTTGGACTGTCAGAAAGAAAGATTTAAAGAATATTACTTAAAAGAGGTGGGCTTCCTTAATTTATAAATGTTGTATTATATGTCATACATGTGCTAGTTTTAAAATAAGGTGCAGTGTGAAGATGGATGTCACATGAAGGACTTTCAGGAAAGGGAGGAACACCTTCCCAATCCCTTCATCATGTGTTAGTAGTCCTTTAAACCAAATAATCTTTAGTTTATCTCTGTAAAATATCGCAGATATTTTTATTTGAAGTAATCATGTATTTTTTTGTCCCTCAAACAAGAAGCATCAATTACATAAGACTTTAAAGGCACAGTCCTCACATTCTCTTTCACTGTGTGATCAAAGGTCTTATGAAGGTGGTTCTAAGAGCATCTGGGTTCGGTCTTCAGAGATGGTATTGGAAGCCTGTGGCTGGGCAGGTACAGGGTGCTTCAGCAAGGGAGGAGAATCCCTCTCTACAGCCGATGGATAAGATATTATCCGGATCCCAGGAACAGGAACACGGGGGCCAGAGGCACAACTTTGCATTAATGAGCAATTCAAATCACACAGTTCTGGGAGTTGGGCAGTGAGTTAACCAGAGCAGATGGTGGGGAAGCAAATCAAGTCTAGCTCTGTGGCCCTCTGTTTCTCCTTTGTTTGGTTTCCATTCCCTAAATCAGCTGCCCACTCATGTCCATGCTTGTAGGCTTTGCTAGCTGACAACTGAGTTGGCTCAAAGCTGAGCCTTTCCAGGAAGAGGTGCGAAAAAGGATCTCTATGCAAGTGACTTGAGTGGTGACCTAACCACTATACAGAAGGGTAGAGAGATTGGATCTGTTTAGAACGTGTTGGGCAGGGCAAAGCCCTTCATTCATTGACCAGAACATACAGACATCTATAAAAGAGATGCAGGCTGATCCGTGGAGCTTAGATCCTACTGGGAGAGTGGTAAGCCAACAAATAAAGATACAGTGCAAATTGTGTTAAATGCTATGAAGTGCTATGTGGGATATTATGAGAAAACAAAACGAAGAACCTCATTTGGATGGGAAGACCCAGGAAGGCTTTCCTGAGGAAGTGACATCAAAGCTAAGGGTGGAGTAAAGAGTCAGCAAAGGGAGAAAGAACAATTTGAAAACACGTACTATCTCTGCTTCCTTCCTAACTCCATAAATACAACAATAAGAAATTTAAAACTATGAACCAGAAGGACAAAAAAAAAATGGCAGAAGAAACGACAGCAACCATATTCACAAGATATTAGAAGTTGAAAAATCTAGTCTGACTTTGGGTTCCACAGAGGATGAGAAAGGCCTCATATGGGAAGTGAACTGAGAGCAGAAATGACAGGGTGGGGAATGTGAGATGGGTAAGGGGGGGACCTCATGAGCTGGTTACTGCCATGTGTAACCAGGGTCTTAGGTCCTTTGGGAGCTTTCCGAGGAACCATGTGGAACTGGCTCATAGCAGGCTACAGTGTTTATCCATGACTTCCTCCCCCAACTGTGAAGGGCTGCCTCCAACTGTCAAAACATTCCAGACCAGAGGTTCAGACAGCCCCTGGGCAGAAAAGCCCAGAGAGGCTGAGCCCATGAGTCATGTAGGACACAGACAATGTCCAGGGGACTGTCCACTTCTGCCCTGAAATCAGCTGGACAGAAGGTTCATGGCCCACAGTGACCCACAAGTGGCTGCTAAAGGCAGAGAACAAACAGGAAACTGGACTCTAACTGCCTGCAGGAAAAACACCAACCAGAATGAAACTGGCTTTCATCCCAAAACCCCAAGACCCATTGAAGACTGGGGTGCAAGATGGGGTTGGCAACTGGAGAATTGCTGAATTGTTTGAATATCTGCCTAAGGAGTGTTTACCCCTGGACCCATTCCCCAGCCCCGGTGACCCAGCAGCTCCTCCTCCCCTTCCACAAGAATGGAGGCTGTTTCCTAGGAACCCCCGTGGGGGCCAACACCCAAAACAATCACTAGTGGCAGTATTGCTCCCACTCCCTGGTTACCTCTCTCTTCTATCTTTGTTTTTCCATGTCTCTAAGTAGCTGTAGTCTTTGTCTCAACTTCTTTTGTTTCTTTGGTTCTGCTAAATTTGCTGTGTGGTTTTGTTTTGTTTTGTTTTGTTTTTTATCAGAGATTTTATTTTACTTTCTGCAAATCACTGTAAACTAACAACTATTGGGTAGCCCAGATGGTTCAGTGGTTTAGTGCAGCCTTTGATCCAGGTTGTGATCCTGGAGTCCCAGGATCGAGTTCCAAGTTGGGCTCCCTCCATGGAGCCTGCTTCTCCCTCTGCCTGTGTCTCTGCCTCTCTCTCTCTCTCTCTCTCTCCGTCTCATGAATAAATAAATAAAATCTTAAAAAAAAAACCCTAAAAACTGTTGATGATGAAGCTGGCTGGATAAAATACAAGCCAAGTACATAAAAATTAAATATGGACAGAATAATGGATAAGTATAAGAAATTAAAATTTTAAATCAAAACCATCTCAAAAAATGTTAACCTTATCTCTTGATCATCACAGGGCCCTCACCTGTTGCTCCCAGGTACCCCTAGCACAGGCAGGGCAGCACAGCACATGGTCTTCTAGTCTGGTTTGTTTTTTTTAAGTTTTTTATTTAAATTCAATTTAAGGGGCCCTTGGATGGCTCAGTGGTTGAGCATTTGCCTTTGGCTCAGGTCATGATCTCAGGGTCCTGGGATCAAGTCCCACATGGGGCTCCCCAAAGGGAGCCTGCTTCTCCCTCTGCCTATATGTCTGCCTTTCTCTGTGTGTCTCTTCATGAATGAATGAATGAATGAATGAATGAATGAATGAATAAAATCTTTAAAATAAGTAAGTAAATTCCACTTAGCTAACGTATCTGTATTGTTAGTCTCAGCGGTAGAATTTAGTGATTCATCAGTTGCATGTAACACCCAGTGCTCATCACATCATGTGCCTTCTGTAATGCCCATCACCCAGTTACACCATCCTCCCATCTACCTCCCTTCCGGCAACCCTCAGTTTGTTTCCTAGAGTCAAGAGTCTCTTATGGTTTGCTTCCCTCTCTGTTTTCGTCTTATTTTTCCTTCCCTTCCCCTATGTTCATCTGTTTTATTTCTTAAATTCCACATGAGTGAAATCATATGGTATTTGTCTTTCTCTGACTTATTTCACTTAGAATAATACCTTCTACTTCCATCCACATCATTGAAAATGGCAAGATTTTCATTCTTTTTCATTCTTTCAGTCTGAGTAATATATACATATTCATGTGACTATATATATATCATATCTTCTTTATTCATTCATGTGTCAATGGACATCTGGGTTCTTTCCATATTTTGGCTATTGTGGACATTGCTGCTATAAACATTAGGGTGTTGGGGTGCATGTGTTCCTTTGAATCACAGTGTTTATATCCTTTGGATACATACCTAGTAGTGCAATTGATGGGTCATAGGGTAGCTTTGTTTTTGACTTTTTGAGGAACCTCCATACTGTTTTCCAGAATGGCTATGCCAGTTTGCATTCCCACCAAGAGTGGAATCAAAATCCTGGAAGGGAACGCAGGCAGTAACCTCTTTGACCTAGGCTGCAGCTACTTCTTTGCTAGACACGTCTCCAAAGATGAGAGAAACAAAAGCAAAAATGAACTAATTGGACTTCATTTAGATAAAAAAAGTCTTTGCACAGCAAAGGAAACATTCAACAAAACTGAGAGGCGACCTACAGAATGAGAGAAGATATTTTCAAGTGTCTTGTCAGATAAAGGGCTAGTATCCAAATCTATAAAGAACTTATCAAACTCAACACCCAAAAAGCCAAAAATCTGGTCCTCTAGTTTCTAAAAGATCATACTCTACGTGCTGTGAATCCCGAAGGAACACTGGTGTGTGTATGTTACCAGGAGCTAAGGAGAAATATGAATGTTTCCTAGGTTCTACTCTTATTCCAGGAGAAGGAAAGTCTGTGTCCTTGCTCTTCAGTCAGACAGTTACTTCCACTGCTCTCTTCTTGATAGATAAGCTTCAGAGAATGCTGTGTCAAGCTTCTCCCCACCCTCCTCGATCTCTCCCACCCCATCTGGCTCCAGGCCTGAAAGTGCTTGGATTACTTTCACAAACATATCCTTAAGCAGAGCTAGTCATACAGCCCATTGAGGTGAAAAGGAAGCTGGGAAATGAAGGCTTCCTGTGCCCAGAAGGAAAACAAAAATAGCAAGTAAACATATTGCCTGTCTCTACACTGTGACCCAGATGGCCAATTTCAGTACTCTCAAATCCCAGGAATATTATTTTCCTGCCACTTCACTGCCAGCCCATATGATGGGCACTCATCTCTATTTACACACTGACTTTTGGGGACCAGATTTAAGATATCCAGTGCAATACCTGGAATGTCCTCTGCCTACTGCCAAAGAAATGGATTTTCCCTGGAGCATATGAAAGGACGTTGATGAATGCTGGTGGACAATAGAGACAAGACTTGTTTCCTTTAAGGAATGTGAATGGCCCTGGAACAGAGAAATGAATCTCATGTAAGGATGAATCTCTACAAATACCCCCTGGAAAGCAGAGCCAATAAAATTGGTTGATCCGGAAAAGATGAGGAGAAAGGAATGGATAAAAGAAGGAAAGGGAGATGTCTTAGTTAGCTTGGGCTGGTATAACAAATACTATAGACTAAGTACATAACAGAAATTTATCTCTCACCATTTAGGAGGCTGGAAATTCAAGATCAAGGTATCACCACGGTTGGGTCCTGGTGGGAGTCCACCTCCTGGATTGCAGGTGGCTACCTTTTTGCTGTGACCTCACATGACAGTGAGAGGAAGCCCGGTGTCTCTTCCTCTTCTTATAAGGACAGTAATCCCATTACCCTCATGACTCCATCTCAACCTAACTACTTTCCCAACCCCCCACGTCCTCATACATTACATGTAGACTTAGGGCTTCCACATATGAATTTTAGGCTGCAGGCGAAAGTGAGGTGGGGACCATAACAGGGAGTCAGTAAAATTTATTAGTGAGTGGCTTTTGGCAAACATGTCAGAAAGTACAGGAAGTAGGTGTTAAGGATTTTCCTATTTATTACAGGATATTTGATTACTTGTTATTAATCAGAACAGAGAAGTTCAAAATGAGGCTGGCAGGATAGTAGCCCATGGATCTGGGTACCATCTGTTACATCTTACACACATCACTGAGAAGGAAATCCTTTAAAAATAAAATCAACATCATAAATTCCTTTAAAAGACAGTAAATTTTGCCTATGTCTAAAAGACAAATTGGTCTCTTATTTTTTAAGAGTTTTCTATTGTTTTATTAACTTAATTTATACAGATTTCATATAAAACTTGGATGAACTGGGGTCATTGTATTGTAGGCAGCTCTCAATTTTCCATGATAAAATAACACTCTTCACTTGGCATCTGAGAATTTTACTTACCAATCATTGTTAAAATACCCACTATATGCAAGATACTGTTGTTGGAGTGAACAAAATAAAGCCCTGCTGTCATGGAGCTTATGTTCTTTTTGGGAAAGATGTGTGCATGAACAAGCAAATGAACTAGAAAAAGATCATATGGCCATAAGTGATGTGAAGAGAATTCAACCATAGAGTAGAATAGGGACTGGTAAAGTGGAATAAAGCCTGTCTCCGAAGAACACATTTAAGCAGAGGAGGAGTCTACCATGCCAACATCAGGGGGAAGAATATTCTAGACAGAAAAAGCAGCAGACTCTCTGAACCAAGAACAAGCCTGTTAAACCACATTATGGAAGAAGAGCATTTTGGCTCAAAAGTTGGGGTAAAAAAAGAGAGCAGATGGCAGGGGATGTTGATAATGGGGGAGCATTGGGGATGCTTGCATGCTTGGGACAGAAGTTAAGAGGAAATCTGAACCTTCTGCTCAATTATGCTGTGAATCTAAAACTACTCTAAAGAATAATGTTTAGTAAAAAGAAGAGAGGAGGAGAGTAGAAGATGATTTTGAAGACATAGACAGGGGTCAGATCATGCAGAACTTGGAAAGCCGTGGTAAGGATTCAGGACTTTTGTCTATGTGTTATGGTGATTCCTCCTGTCTTCTTTTTAGGCACGTCCCTCTTGGCATTGCACCTTTGCAGTGGTTTCATAAAGAGGTGGAGTCTTCACGTCCCTGGGATCATGGCTTGCCTTGGCCAGCGGGTCATTAAGCAACATGACATAAACACAGGCTAGAAAAGTGCAGGCTCACTGTGGCTTGCTCCCTCCGGCTGCTCTTTTTTTTTTAATAAATTAATTTTTTATTGGTGTTCAATTTACCAACATACAGAATAACACCCAGTGCTCATCCCGTCAAGTGCCCCCCTCAGTGCCCGTCACCCATTCACCCCCACCCCCCGCCCTCCTCCCCTTTCACCACCCCTAGTTCGTTTCCCAGAGTTAGGAGTCTATGTTCTGTCTCCCTTTCTGATATTTCCCACATATCTCTTCTCCCTTCCCTTACATTCCCTTTCACTATTATTTATATTCCCCAAATGAATGAGAACATATAATGTTTGTCCTTCTCCGATTGACTTACTTCACTCAGCATAATACCCTCCAGTTCCATCCACATTGAAGCAAATGGTGGGTATTTGTCATTTCTAATGGCTGAGGAATATTCCATTGTATACATAAACCACATCTTCTTTATCCATTCATCTTTCAAAGGACACCGAGGCTCCTTCCACAGTTTGGCTATTGTGGACATTGCTGCTAGAAACATCGGGGTGCAGGTGTCCTGGCATTTCATTGCATCTGCATCTTTGGGGTAAATCCCCAACAGTGCAATTGCCAGGTCATAGGGCAGGTCTATTTTTAACTCTTTGAGGAGCCTCCATACAGTTTTCCAGAGTGGCTGCACCAGGTCACATTCCCACCAACAGTGTAAGAGGGTTCCCTTTTCTTCACATCCTCTCCAACATTTGTGGTTTCCTGCCTTGTTAATTTTCCCCATTCTCACTGGTGTGAGGTGGTATCTCATTGTGGTTTTGATTTGTATTTCCCTGATGGCAAGTGATGCAGAGCATTTTCTCAGGTGCATGTTGGCCATGTCCATGTCTTCCTCTGTGAGATTTCTCTTCACGTCTTTTGCCCATTTCACGATTGGATTGTTTGTTTCTTTGGTGTTGAGTTTAATAAGTTCTTTATAGATCTTGGAAACTAGCCCTTTATCTGATACATCATTTGCAAATATCGTCTCCCATTCTGTAGGTTGTCTTTTAGTTTTGTTGACTGTATCCTTTGCTGTGCAAAAGCTTCTTATCTCGATGAAGTCCCAATAGTTCATTTTTGCTTTTGTTTCTTTTGCCTTCGTGGATGTATCTTGCAAGAAGTTACTGTGGCCAAGTTCAAAAAGGGTGTTGCCTGTGTTCTCCTCTAGGATTTTGATGGAATCTTGTCTCACATTTAGATCTTTCGTCCATTTTGAGTTTATCTTTGTGTATGGTGGAAGAGAGTGGTCTAGTTTCATTCTTCTGCATGTGGATGTCCAATTTTCCCAGCACCATTTATTGAAGAGACTGTCTTTCTTCCAGTGGATAGTCTTTCCTCCTTTATTAAATATTAGTTGACCATAAAGTTCAGGGTCCACTTCTGGGTTCTCTATTCTGTTCCATTGATCTATGTGTCTGTTTTTGTGCCAGTACCATGCTGTCTTGATGACCACAGCTTTGTAGTACAACCTGAAATCTGGCATTGTGATGCCCCCCGCTATGGTTTTCTTTTTTAAAATTCCCCTGGCTATTTGGGGTCTTTTCTGATTCCACACAAATCTTAAAATAATTTGTTCTAACTCTCTGAAGAAAGTCCATGGTATTTTGATAGGGATTGCATTAAACGTGTAAATTGCCCTGGGTAACATTGACATTTTCACAATATTAATTCTGCCAATCCATGAGCATGGAATATTTTTCCATCTCTTTGTGTCTTCCTCCATTTCTTTCAGAAGTGTTCTATAGTTTTTAGGGTATAGATCCTTTACCTCTTTGGTTAGGTTTATTCCTAGGTATCTTATGCTTTTGGGTGCAATTGTAAATGGGATTGACTCCTTAATTTCTCATTCTTCAGTCTCATTGTTAGTGTATAGAAATGCCATTGATTTCTGGGCATTGATTTCGTATCCTGCCATGCTACCAAATTGCTGTATGAGTTCTAGCAATCTTGGGGTGGAGGCTTTTGGGTTTTCTATGTCGAGTATCATGTCATCGGTGAAGAGGGAGAGTTTGACTTCTTCTTTGCCAATTTGAAGGCCTTTAATGTCTTTTTGTTGTCTGATTGCTGAGGCTAGGACTTCCAGTACTATGTTGAATAGCAGTGGTGAGAGTGGACATCCCTGTCTTGTTCCTGATCTTAGGGGAAAGGCTCCCAGTGCTTCCCCATTGAGAATGATATTTGCTGTGCACTTTTCATAGATGGCTTTTAAGATGTCGAGGAATGTTCCCTCTATCCCTACACTCTGAAGGGTTTTGATCAGGAATGGATGCTGTATTTTGTCAAATGCTTTCTCTGCATCTAATGAGATGATCATATGGTTCTTGGTTTTTCTCTTGTTGATATGATGAATCACATTGATTGTTTTACAAGTGTTGAACCAGCCTTGTGTCCCGGGGATAACTCCTACTTGGTCATGGTGAATAATTTTCTTAATGTGTTGTTGGATCCTATTGGCTAGTATCTTGTTGAGAATTTTTGCATCCATGTTCATCAGGGATATTGGTCTGTAATTCTCCTTTTTGGTGGGGTCTTTGTCTGGTTTTGGAATTAAGGTGATGCTGGCCTCATAGAATGAATTTGGAAGTACTCCATCTCTTTCTATCTTTCCTGCTGCTCTTTGGAACTTTGAGTCCACCATGGGAAGAAGTCCAGGCAGGCCACAGGAGTGGGAGAGACCACATCTGAGAAGAAAGGAGCCATCGCAGCTAAATCCTCTACTCCTTGACCAACTAGCCAAGAATGACACCCATCAATAAGGCCTCTCCCTCAACCATTCAGCCTCAGCTGAGCTCTTTAGACCAGAATAACCAGTCGGCCAACCTGCAGAAGCAACAATAAAAATAAGTTTGTGCTGCTTTAAACCACTAAACTTGGGGGTGGTTTGAAATACAACAAAAGTTAATTAATGCAGCATGATAGGAGTCCTCTGAAGGGTATTAAACAAAGTGGCCTGATCTTATTTGCATGTATGTTTTTAAAAAACATCACTGTAGCAGCAGTATGGAGGGTTGGTACAGGGAGAGCAGTTAGGAAGTTAATGAAGACGGGTCCCTGGGTAGCTCAGCTGGTTACGAGTCTGCCTTCTGCTTGTATCATGATTTGGGGGGTCCTGGGATCAAGCCCTGCGTTAGGCTCTCTGCTCAGCGAGGAGTCTGCTTGCTCTCCCTCTCCCTCTATACTCTCTCTCATAAATGAATGAATGAATGAATGAATGAATAAAATCTTTGGAGGAGAAAAAAGAAAGTTAATGAAGAAATCCAAGTGAGAAATTCAGGGTGCTTGGGCATGCCTCAAAATATTAGTAATAACAATTTCTGTGATCTCATCCACTTTTATGGTTTTATGGTTTTATATCATCTATCTGTTGATGAGTCCAAATTTTACATGCACAGCCTGGACCTCATCCATGATTCCTGACTCATACACCCAAGTGTGCCCTCTGGATACCTACATTCTGGCATCTACTTGGCATTCCAAGTGAATGAAATCCATGATTCCACGATTCCACCTGCCAAAGAGCCATCAAGCTTGCTCCTCCCGTAGTCTACTTATTCTCAATAATCGACTACCCCAAACTTCAATTGCTCAGGTGAAACACCTTAGAAACATCCTTAACACCTTTCTCTCGCATTCCACACCCATTCCAGCAGCAAGTCCTGTTGGCTTGACCATCACAATAGGTACCAATTACCCAACATACACACTGATCAAAGCCATCAGCCCCTCCCAGTAGGATCGTTGCTATTTCCTCCTAACACGTCTCTCTGCTTCCTCCACACCACCGCCCCCCGCACCTCCCTGCCAGCTGGATTCGTTTTCTATTGCTGCATAACAAATTACTACACAGGTAGTAGCTGAAAACAATACCAATTTATTATTTATGATGTTTGTCTATTACTTATGAAAACAACAAAGTATTCTCTCCCAGCCTGTGGGTTGGGAGTCCAGGTACAGGTGAATGGGGTCTCCTGCTCAGGCTTTCATCAGGTTGAAATCAGGGGGTCAGCAATCTCTTCTGAGGCCCTTTCAGGCTCACAGGTTCTTGGCAGCCTTTCATTCCTCGCAGTTGTATGACTGAGGTCCTTACCTCTTGTTAGCTGTGAGCCATTGAACACGCTCGGCCACTGGATACTGCCCACCACTCCTCACCATGGGGCCCTCGTAGACACTTCACAGCATGGTTTTGCTTTCCTCCATGCTAGCAGGCTTGTACCTGCTTCTTTTCCTTTTAAGGGACTGCCTGATTAGTTCAGGCCTGAGCATCATAATCTCCCTCGTTTTAGCTCAGAGTCAACTGATCAGTAACAAAATCTCAGAAGTGATATCCTATCAAATTCACAGAGTCTACCAATACTTAGCAAGTGAGAACTATACAGTGTGTGTACCAAAGTGGACGAGGCTCTTGGGGCCCTTCTGGAATCCAGTCTACCACACCAACTTTAACTGTGGTCCACAAGTGGCAGATAGACTAGTCCTGCTTTAAAAAAAAAAAAAAAGAAAGAAAAATAAAAAGGAAAATCATGTCAGTCCTCTGCTGATGACACTCCAATGTCAACCCATCTCAGTGAAAGGAAAAGTCCAGTCTTCATCTGTGTCTGCAAGGCCCTATGTGGTCTGGTTCTCCGCTCCTTATCTGACCTTATCTCACTCACCCCCTTGCTCATGTCATACTGGAATGTTTGGCTCCTTGCTGGTCCTTAAACACACCAAGCATGCTCTCATCTCCAGATCTCTACACTTGCTATGGCTTCTCCCCGGAACACACTCTCCAGATATTTGCACATCTCGTTTACTCCTGAGTTAACAGAGTCTACACATCTCATTACAAAGCATTCAGTAATTCTACGTGTTCTATGATGATTTTATGTTTCTCTGAGTCACTCTCTTCCTGACCTTGTTTTATTTTTTTTTTCCTGACCCTGTTTTATTTTTCTTTTTCCTGCTCAGTCAGTTTGCATCTTCCAAGAAGCAGGTGCCAAGGTAGGTTTTGATGTAGGAGAGCCTTCCTGGGGGAAATGCCTTAGAAGGATAAAGCAAAAGGGAGGAGGAGGAGGAGACAGATGGGCAGAGTCTTTAGACAGCGGGTCTGACACCCGTGAAAGGACAGTGGAAAAGGGGGAGGGTTGATTAGGAAGAGCAGGTTGGAGGGCCTCAGATGGCAGTGCAGCCCTGAGAAAGTCTTGGCTAGCCTCGTGGGGTGCCCTCAGGTAAAGATGGCCTGTTAGTTGAGTTCCACGTTGAGCAGAAATGACCTGTCTCTAGCACCTCTGCCCACTCAGTGTTTAGGATCAGCCTGGGGTAAGAGGTCACAGTGTGAACACAGTAAGTAGTCCAAAGGAGTGACAAGCAGAGGCCACCAGCTACCTCTGCACCTCATAGCTGGTTCTCTAAAGGGAAGACCAGTGACTCACTTCTGTAGTAACCACAGCTGTTATGTGTATTTACTCATTTCTATCACCACCTCCCAGACTCCATTAGAATGTAGCTTCCCTAAGCCCAGGATCTCTGCCCTGTTCACTACTCAGAAGCTACAGTAGTGCCCATCATATAAAAGCCATTCTGTAGCAGTTGTGAACAAATGACTAACAGTAGCTGATATTTTTTGAGTGCTTACTATCTACCGGGGATTGTTAAAAGTATGCATACTTTGGGGCATGTGTCTAGCTCAGCTGGAAGAGCACAAAACTCTTGATTTCATGGTCATGAGTTTGCACTCCATTTTGGGTATAGAGATTACTTAAACAAACAAAAAAAAACTTTTTAAAAAGTGCTCATACTTGATTAACTTCACACCAACTCCATGAGATATGCCCCATTTTTGTTCCTATGTTACAAATGATGGAATGGAGGTTTAGAAACCCCTAAGTAACTGAACTAAGGTCTCATATCAACCAAGAAGCAAATACAGAGTTCAGCCCCAGTGTACAAGCCCCTAACCTCTGCTCCATATTCTCTCCCAGAGAGGATACATACATTTAAACTGACAAGGATGTGGTTGTAGGTGAAATCAACAAAATTACAAATGAATTTTAATGAGAAAATTAAAAGAAACAGAAATCAGAGAGCTCCTCAATATTTGACTTGAGTGATTTGGCAAATAGTGGGTATTGAAATGCAAAGGCTTGAAGTTTCTCTAATCTTCTGTAGGTTTGGGGGGGATTGTTTTAAGTAGGTTAGTTTTGAAAAATGTATTAGCCACCCATGAAATCATAAATTAGATGTCTGAATTCCTATTAAGACTGGTTTTCTAGGGACCTGGAAATAGAGATTTGGAAATCATCACCATATTTAAAGCCATGAGGCTAGAGGAAGTCACCCAGAGGAGAGAAAATGGTAAGGAGACTCAGGGCAGAGGCCTGGACGGATCTTAAGGGCATTGTAATTGCATGGGGTGGGGAGCCACTCATGAAACATAAAATATTGTATAATCCCATTTATGACATACTCTCCAAGTGACAAAATTGTAGAGAACAGATCAAAAGTTACCAGAGGTTAATCTTGTGTGGGGTGGGTGGAGCGGGGCAGGTAAGGTGAGACTATAAAGTAATAGCATGAGGAAGTTTCTTTTTTTTTCCCCCTTTATTTATGAGGAAGTTTCTTTGTGGTGATGGAGCATTTCTGTATTCTGACTGCAATGACAGCTGCACGTAGGATAACCTTTCTTAGAACTATCAACAAACAAACAAAAAAAGTGCTTATAAAAACTGAAGAATCCCAAATAAGAATAACCATGTAGTTATTAGTATTATAGCAAAGTTAATTTCCAATTTTGGACAAATGCACTCTTTTATGTGAGTTGTTATAAGTGAGGAGAGCTTGGGTGAAGGGTGCATAGGAACCCCTGTACCATTTTGATAACTTCTTGTGAGTCTTAAACTCTTCCAAATTAAGAGTATGAAATAGCATAAAGAGAGTCTCTCCATAAAAGTGATATTTGTTCATTTATTTAGATTTCCTGAAATGCTTTTCAATAAAATTCAATAATTTTGTATAGCTCCTCCCCCCAAAGAAATAGATCCTAACTAAATTCCTTTTGCTCCTGGACAGAAATATTTTATTTTATTTTTTTAAGATTTTGTTTTGTTTTGTTTTAAGAGAGAGAGAGAGAGAGCACATAAGTGAAGGGGAAGGGCAGAGGGCAAGGGAGAAGTAGACTCCCTGCTAAGCAGGGAACCCAATGCGGTACTCAATCCCAGGACCCTGGGATCATGACCTGAGCTAAAGATAGATGCTCAACTGACTGAGCCACCCAGATGCCCCTGGACAGAAATACTTTAATGAAAGAAACAGATTGCATTGAAGAGTAATTTATGATACTGGACACCATTCAATTCATTCAATTATTCAATTAAACCTGAGGACCCATGATGTGCTGGGCAATCAGCTTGACAGAGGGATAAGCACACGTCAATAAATGGTGCATAATCCTCGCCTTGCCGAGATCTCATCCGAGCATGGAACAAGCAACTCATCTAATAGCTACAATGCAATATTTCACAGGGGATTTAAAGTTCTCATTGTGATTACCTCATTGTGGTAGATATGGAGAGGAAAGCAAGTACCCTAAAAAAAAAAAAAAAACTACTTTTTTGAAAAAGGTGGAGACATTAACCTTGTATTAGTCTTCAAGGTCTAAGGACAAGATTATTTTGGTTTCCAATTTTACCAGACTTCAGCTCCTAATACTATTAAATCATTTCCTAAGCAAGAAAAATGACTTGGGTCAATAATAATTAGGCTATGCTTCTACCGTTCAGACCTTAGAAGTAAATAAGCCCGTGGAAAGCCTGGCCAGTTTTGATGTACATTTAGTTAAGTTGCAATAGGCAGGAAGGGATCCCTGCTTCTGATGATAGGAGGAGACACAGAAAGAATAAAAGGACAGAGTCCTGATTCCATGGAGCTGCCGCTGGGGTTGGTTTGTTCTTTTTTGTTGAGACTCAGATCAACCCCTTCAGTTTTCTCTTAATAGAAGCCTTAACAGGGATCCAGCAGAGACAAGCTGTGATTCAAAAGAGAAAACCCTAGACAGTGAGAATGACCTGCCTTGGCACCAGGGGCAGGAGATTAGAAGTGACTGAAGCTTTAGTATCACTTCCTTTAAAAAAAAAAAAAAATATATATATATATATATATATATATATATATATATATATATATAGTTTATTTATTTGAGAGAGAGAGAGAGAGAGCATGAGTGGGGGGAGGAGCAGAGGGAGAAGCAAATTCCCCACTGAGCAGGGGTGGGGGCCCAACCCTGGGATCATGACTTGAGCTGGAGGCACAAGCTTAACTTAATGACTGAGCCACCCAGGCACCCCGAGTATCACTTGCTTTTTGTTCACAATACTCAGTGAATTGTCTCCTCTTCCTTGAAAAAAAAAAAAAAGAGATTATAATTTGACAGGGAGGGATCCCTGGGTGGCGCAGCGGTTTGGCGCCTGCCTTTGGCCTAGGGCGCGATCCTGGAGACCCGGGATCGAATCCCACGTCAGGCTCCCGGTGCATGGAGCCTGCTTCTCTCCCTCTGCCTGTGTCTCTGCCTCTCTCTCTCTCTCTGTGACTATAATAAATAAATAAAAAAATTAAAAAAAAAATAATTTGACAGGGAGCAAGTTATTTACATAGTCCTAAGGAATCTTCCCAAATTATTTATAAATCTAAAATACTGTCTTTTAATAATAGAGACACCTGGCAGACATACCTGAGTCAATCATAAGAGCTAACATCCCTGATATCAGGACAGGCTGACATCACTCAATGAGGCATTGAGAAGGACACGACATCACTTCTGTGGCGTTCCTGCCAAAAATGAAGAAGCTAAATCTAATCATATGGAAACATCAGATAGAGCCATATTGCAGGACATTCTACAAAATTAGTGTTCCATACTCTTCAAAAATGTCAAGGTCAAGACACAGAAAGGCAAAAGAAGTGTTCAGATTAAAGTAGACTGAAGACATACAATGATTAATTGCAATGCACGATCCTGTACTGAATTCTGGACTGGGGGAGGGGAGAAGGGATAGCGATTTAGGACATCACTGACCCAACTGATAAAATTTGAGAATGGACTATGGACTAGATAATGGCATTCTATCAATGTCAAATTTCCTGGTTTTGATGTTTGTACTTTAAGTGTATAAGAGAATGTCCTTGTTTTTAGGAAAACGCAAACTGGCATATTTAAGGACAAAAGAATACAATCATTCCAAAATTGAAATAAATAAAAGAAAATTCATGAGTGTGTGCGTGTGTGTGTGTATACAAGGAGAATAATAATGCAAATGGGGCAAAAGGGTAATTGGAGAATCTGGGCAAAGGGGGAACATGCAAGTTCCTTTTATTATTCTGGCAACTTCTCTCTGAGTTTAAAATTCAATCAAAATTTACAATTTGGGAAATACGTGCTTGTCGTTGATTGCCCACTTTCATCAGTTCCCTTGTGTGCATTTAGTTGCGTTAGGGTAGCAATTGTCCTTAGCTGCCAATGCCTCTGGGTTGCTTGGAGTCCATTCAACAAACACAAAGGGGCAATAATAAAGGTATGCACAGAGACTGTGCAAGCACAGAGGAGAGGCTCCCAACTCCAGCAGAGGGTAATAAATTGCTTCCCAGGACTGGTGATCCTTGAACTAAGCCTTAGACTCACCAGTCAATGGAGACTTGTCTGGGCAGCAGCAGTGTTCACAAAGGCAGGAAGATTTTGTATCTCTTTTTGCCCCTAAGATATATTCTCTGTCCTCCCCGCTCTGTGTCTGGGAAGTTGACATGTATGGACTACTTCAGCTGGACTCCCTT
The DNA here is from genome assembly GCF_048418805.1 of Vulpes vulpes. Lineage (NCBI taxonomy): Eukaryota > Metazoa > Chordata > Mammalia > Carnivora > Canidae > Vulpes > Vulpes vulpes. The sequence continues at coordinate 103,756,663 of NC_132784.1, read as the reverse complement.
GCTCTCTGTCTTCCACATGCTTGCCCAATGGAAGACATTAGCAGGAGATGCCAGGGCAGATGGAGAGGGAGGGAAGTTAGGGTATTATTCCCACTATGGTTTCAACAGTACCTACAGAAGGCAACATGCTCCAATTACCTGACTGCCTTCCTAGTTCTAGCATTCTCCAAGCTTTACTATGTCCACTTATCTTCTTGCCTCTTTAGTAGTAATGGCTTCCCGCTATTGCTAGTTTCTGGGTGCCTCACTGGCTTCATTAGTTCCCGTAATCGCCCACTTTTCTGAAAATAATTCCTCATTAAATTACTTCTAGTTAAATTCTTTTAACTGTGTTATGTGTTTCCTGCGGACCCTTCCTAAAGCACAAGGTGTAGCTGAAGCAGAAAGCGCGTGGAGGAATGATGGGTGAGGAGACTTACCTGGGGCAGGGGCTGGACCAGAAGAGGCCAGCTTTGGCTTCTACCCTGTTGCTGCAACAATGCTGATAGTACAGAAAAGACAGTGGTGTGTGGAGGAGAGACCTCTGCTGTTAGAGCTCCGTTGTGTGACCTTGGTAAGTGACTTAATCTGCTTGAGTGTTTCCTCATTTGTGAAAAGAGATTAACCTCACAGGGTAATGTGAGGAGTAGATGGGAATAAGCAAGTTCATCTGAAAGCCCAAGTCTAGTACCATCTCCTTCAGGAGGCTTCTCTGACTACATCACTCTCTAGTGACCTCTTTCTTCTCTGAATGTCTATTGTGGGTAGAGTCGTAACCCATAATTCATACCTCATCATTTGTAATGATTTCATGTTTATATATGTATATTTGTTTGCTGTGATTCTCCAACTAGATTTTGAACTCTTTCAAGTAAGTGGCCATATTTTACTCGTCTCTGACTTTCCCCATATTGGGCACAGTGAAACTAGTCTACCAGTTGATTGATGAGTGGAGAGAAATGATTTTGAGTGTCATAGTATTTAAGGGCACATTCCTAGCTCTCTTCCATTTTTCCTGACCTCTCTACCCTGATATAATATTATAAAAGTAAAATAAGTGAAAATTCTCTCCTTCCTTCCTTTCTTCCAGCCTACTTTTTAGCACCTACTACATGTAAATAGCTAGGGACATTTTACATCTATTTCATCAACTATAATCATTTAGGAAAGGGGTAATTGGAATGGATATTCATTTCCAAAATTAAGCTACATTCATGATCTAAAAACAGCATGGCTGAAATGATCAAGAAACTTCAGAAGTGGGCATAACAGAGTCGCCTCTGTAGCTGTGTGAAATTGCTATTTCCTTTGCTAAAGTTGCTTTTGTAATTGTTTTTTTTTTTTTCCTCCATCCTCTGTAGTACTAGGTCTTTCCATTTAACAAATGTTTCCTTAAAGATAAATGAGAAGCATAAAATAAGTAGACCTAGGACTAACATTACCATAGCACTTACTTGATAATTTTCTCACATTGTCTCATTAATGCTCAGGGCACCCGCGAGGTCACTAAATATGATGATTATCACTTTTGGCCAAATTAAAATACCAAGGAACAGAGAGGTTAACTGAGTTCCCCACTCCCTACACACAAAGTTATTGTTGAAGCTTGTAAATGTAACTCATTCTAAGATTCAGCTTGATTTTTTGTGGGTTTTTTTCTCAATGCCCCTCTAAATGCCTTCTCTAGTAAAGAGGAGAAATAAGAGATCCTAAACCACAGAAAACTCGAGTTGCTGTTTCTTTAGATCTGGAGGGTGTCTACTTCTTTGTTATGCTTGGGCAACAGCCCCAGACAGGCCTGGACATGGTCAGCTGGGGAACAGGTCAGTCGCATGGACCTCATGTCAGGCCAGTGTAATTCCCACAGGCCTTCAAATCCTTGTGCTCCTTTCCAGGCACTCCCAAAAAACAGGGCTTTCCACTGATCATGTAGACTTGGCTCCAGGAATGAGGTAGCAAAGAAGCTTCTGAGCTTTCCTCACTGCTGTGCTGAGGATGGGGCAGCTGTTCACCAGGACCAACAACACCAAGGAAGGCAGGACTCCTAAATGGTCACAGTGCATTTATTCCACCATATTCATCAGTGACAAAGCTATTAGCCCAAAGCTCATCAGTGGCTCTGCCTACAGGAGCCTGGCAGGTTGTGCACCTGAGGAAGAAGAGCAGAATCAGTAGATATGCATTTGCATTCCTTGGGTGAGTGGTCAGGCCTGGGCAAGCTGCAGAGTGCAGGCCCAGTCTGGAAAGAAAGCAAGCTACTGAGGGGGGAGGGGCAAGACGGCGGCAGAGTAGGGTCTCCAAGTCACTTGTCCTCAACAAATTACCTAGAAAACCATCCAATCATCCTGAAAACCTACGAATTCGGCCTGAGATTTAAAGAGAGACCAGCTGGAACGCTACAGTGAGAAGAATTCGCGCCTCTATCAAGGTAGGAAGACGGGAAAAAAGAAATAAAGACACAAAAGGCCTCCAAGGGGGAGGGGCCCCGCGAGGAGCCGGGCTGAGGCCGGGGCGAGTGTCCCCAGGACAGGAGAGCCCCGTCCCGGAGGAGCAGGAGCTGCACCGACCTTCCCGGGGGAAAGGCCTCCCGGGGAATTGGAGCAGGATCCCCAGAAAGGCGGGGATGCCCTCAGGCTCCCTGGGACAGTAACAGGGGAACTGCGCCCCGGGAGATGCGCCGAGCTCCCTAAGGGCTGCAGCGCTCGGCGGGACCCGGAGCAGCTCGGAGGGGCTCGGGCGGCGGCTCCGCGGAGGGGGCTGCGCGGCTCCGGGAACAGCTCGGAGGGGCTCGGGCGGCGGCTCCGCGGAGGGGGCTGCGGGGCGGGAGCGCGAATCCAACAGCGCAGGCCCCGGAGCACAGGGCGCCGGGACACAGCCCAGGATCCGGCCTCCCCCCGGACAGGCAGAGGCCGGGAGGGCCCAGGACAGCGAGGACGCTCCTGCCCCGAGCTGAGCAGATCAGCGGCCCCGCCCCGGAGCCCCCAGGCCCTGCAGACGGAGAGCCCCGGAGCTACTGCGGGGGCTGGATCCAGGGTCCCAGAGCTGCCCCCGCCACTGTGGCTTCCTCCCGGGGCCTCACGGGGTGAACAACCCCCACTGAGCCCTGCACCAGGCAGGGGCAGAGCAGCTCCCCCAAGTGCTAACACCTGAGAATCAGCACAGCAGGCCCCTCCCCCAGAAGACCAGCTAGAGGGACAAGTTCCAAGGGAAGTCAAGGGACTTAAAGAACACAGAATCGGAAGATACTCCCCCGTGTTTTTTTTTGTTTTGTTTTGTTTTTTTTGTTTTGTTTTGTTTTGTGCTTTTTTTTTTCTTTTCTCTCTTTCTTCTTGATTTCTGATTGCGTCCCCCACCCCCCTTTTTTTTCTTTTTTCTCCTTTCTTTCTTTTTCTTCTCTCTTCCCCCCCTTTTTTTTTTCTTCTTTCTCTTTTTTCTTTTTCTCTTTTCTTTCCTTCTCTCTCTTTTTCTCCTTTTCCCAATACAACTTGTTTTTGGCCACTCTGCACTGAGCAAAATGACTAGAAGGAAAACCTCACCTCAAAAAAAAGAATCAGGAACAGCCCTCTCTCCCACAGAGTTACAAAATCTGGATTACAATTCAATGTCAGAAAGCCAATTCAGAAGCACTATTATACAGCTACTGGTAGCTCTAGAAAAAACCATGAAGGACTCAAGAGACTTCATGACTGCAGAATTTAGATCCAATCAGGCAGAAATTAAAAATCAATTAAATGAGATGCAATCCAAGCTAGAAGTCCTAACGACGAGGCTTAACGAGGTGGAAGAACGAGTGAGTGACATAGAAGACAAGTTGATGGCAAAGAGGGAAACTAAGGAAAAAAGAGACAGGCAATTAAAAGACCATGAGGATAGATTAAGGGAAATAAATGACAGCCTGAGGAAGAAAAACCTACGTTTAATTGGGGTTCCCGAGGGCGCCGAAAAGGACAGAGGGCCAGAATATGTATTTGAACAAATCCTAGCTGAAAACTTTCCGAATCTGGGAAGGGAAACAGGCATTCAGATCCAGGAAATAGAGAGATCCCCCCCTAAAATCAACAAAAACCGTTCAACACCTCGACATTTAATAGTGAAGCTTGCAAATTCCAAAGATAAGGAGAAGATCCTTAAAGCAGCAAGAGAAAAAAAGTCCCTGACTTTTATGGGGAGGAATATTAGGGTAACAGCAGACCTCTCCACAGAGACCTGGCAGGCCAGAAAGGGCTGGCAGGATATATTCAGGGTCCTAAATGAAAAAAACATGCAACCAAGAATACTTTATCCAGCAAGGCTTTCATTCAAAATGGAAGGAGAGATAAAGAGCTTCCCAGACAGGCAGGAACTGAAAGAATATGTAACCTCCAAACCAGCTCTGCAAGAAATTTTAAGGGGGACTCTTAAAATTCCCCTTTAAGAAGAAGTTCAGAGGAACAATCCACAAAAACAAGGACTGAATAGATATGATGACACTAAACTCATATCTCTCAATAGTAACTCTGAACGTGAACGGGCTTAATGACCCCATCAAAAGGCGCAGGGTTTCAGACTGGATAAAAAAGCAGGACCCATCTATTTGCTGTCTACAAGAGACTTATTTTAGACAGAAGGACACCTACAACCTGAAAATAAAAGGTTGGAGAACCATTTACCATTCAAATGGTCCTCAAAAGAAAGCAGGGGTTGCCATCCTTATATCAGATAAATTAAAATTTACCCCGAAGGCTATAGTGAGAGATGAAGAGGGACACTATCTCATACTCAAAGGATCTATCCAACAAGAGGACTTAACAATCCTCAATATATATGCCCCGAATGTGGGAGCTGCCAAATATTTAAACCAATTAATAACCAAACTGAAGAAATACTTTGATAATAATACACTTATACTTGGTGACTTCAATATAGCTCTCTCTATACTAGATAGGTCTTCTAAGCACAACATATCCAAAGAAACAAGAGCTTTAAATGATACACTGGACCAGATGGATTTCACAGATATCTACAGAACTTTACATCCAAACTCAACTGAATACACATTCTTCTCAAGTGCACATGGAACTTTCTCCAGAATAGACCACATACTGGGTCACAAATCGGGTCTGAACCGATACCAAAAGATCGGGGTAGTTCCCTGTATATTCTCCGACCATAATGCCTTGAAATTAGAACTCAATCACAACAAGAAGTTTGGAAGGACCACAAACACGTGGAGGTTAAGGACCATCTTGCTAAAAGATGAAAAGGTCAACCAGGAAATTAAGGAAGAATTAAAAAGATTCATGGAAACTAATGAGAATGAAGATACAACGGTTCAAAATCTTTGGGATGCAGCAAAAGCAGTCCTGAGGGGGAAATACATCGCAATACAAGCATCCATTCAAAAACTGGAAAGAACTCAAATTCAAAAGCTCACCTTACACATAAAGGAACTAGAGAAAAAGCAACAAATAGACCCCACCCCCAGCAGAAGAAGACAGTTAATTAAAATTCGAGCAGAACTAAATGATATCGAGACCAAAAGAACTGTGGAACAGATCAACAGAACCAGGAGTTGGTTCTTTGAAAGAATTAATAAGATAGATAAACCATTAGCCAACCTTATTAAAAAGAAGAGAGAGAAGACTCAAATTAATAAAATCATGAATGAGAAAGGAGAGATCACTACCAACACCAAGGAAATACAAACGATTTTAAAAACATATTATGAACAGCTATATGCCAATAAATTAGGAAATCTAGAAGAAATGGACGCATTCCTGGAAAGCCACAAACTACCAAAACTGAAGCAGGAAGAAATAGAAAACCTGAACAGGCCAATAACCAGGGAGGAAATTGAAGCAGTCATCAAAAACCTCCCAAGACACAAGAGTCCAGGGCCAGATGGCTTCCCAGGGGAATTCTATCAAACGTTTAAAGAAGAAATCATACCTATTCTACTAAAGCTGTTTGGAAAGATAGAAAGAGATGGAGTACTTCCAAATTCGTTCTATGAGGCCAGCATCACCTTAATTCCAAAACCAGACAAAGACCCCACCAAAAAGGAGAATTACAGACCAATATCCCTGATGAACATAGATGCAAAAATTCTCAACAAGATACTAGCCAATAGGATCCAACAACACATTAAGAAAATTATTCACCATGACCAAGTAGGATTTATCCCCGGGACACAAGGCTGGTTCAACACTCGTAAAACCATCAATGTGATTCATCATATCAGCAAGAGAAAAACCAAGAACCATATGATCCTCTCATTAGATGCAGAGAAAGCATTTGACAAAATACAGCATCCATTCCTGATCAAAACCCTTCAGAGTGTTGGGATAGAGGGAACTTTCCTCGACATCTTAAAAGCCATCTATGAAAAGCCCACAGCAAATATCATTCTCAATGGGGAAGCACTGGGAGCCTTTCCCCTAAGATCAGGAACAAGACAGGGATGTCCACTCTCACCACTGCTGTTCAACATAGTTCTGGAAGTCCTCGCCTCAGCAATCAGACAACAAAACGACATTAAAGGCATTCAAATTGGCAAAGAAGAAGTCAAATTCTCCCTCTTCGCCGATGACATGATACTCGACATAGAAAACCCAAAAGCCTCCACCCCAAGATTGCTAGAACTCATACAGCAATTTGGTAGCATGGCAGGATACAAAATCAATGCCCAGAAATCAATTGCATTTCTATACACTAACAATGAGACTGAAGAATGAGAAATTAAGGAGTCAATCCCATTTACAATTGCACCCAAAAGCATAAGATACCTAGGAATAAACCTAACCAAAGAGGTAAAAGATCTATACCCTAAAAACTATAGAACACTTCTGATAGAAATTGAAGAAGACACAAAGAGATGGAAAAATATTCCATGCTCATGGATTGGCAGAATTAATATTGTGAAAATGTCAGTGTTACCCAGGGCAATTTACATGTTTAATGCAATCCCTATCAAAATACCATGGACTTTCTTCAGAGAGTTAGAACAAATTATTTTAAGATTTGTGTGGAATCAGAAAAGACCCCGAATAGCCAGGGGAATTTTAAAAAAGAAAACCATAGCTGGGGGCATCACAATGCCAGATTTCAGGTTGTACTACAAAGCTGTGGTCATCAAGACAGTGTGGTACTGGCACAAAAACAGACACATAGATCAATGGAACAGAATAGAGAACCCAGAAGTGGACCCTGAAATGTATGGTCATCTAATATTCGATAAAGGAGGAAAGACTATCCATTGGAAGAAAGACAGTCTCTTCAATAAATGGTGCTGGGAAAATTGGACATCCACATGCAGAAGAATGAAACTGGACCACTCTCTTTCACCATACACAAAGATAAACTCAAAATGGATGGGAGATCTAAATGTGAGACAAGATTCCATCAAAATCATAGACAAGAACACAGGCAACACCCTCTTTGAACTCGGCCACAGTAACTTCTTGCAAGATACATCCACAAAGGCAAAAGAAACAAAAGCAAAAATGAACTATTGGGACTTCATCAAGATAAGAAGCTTCTGCACAGCAAAGGATACAGTCAACAAAACTAAAAGACAACCTACAGAATGGGAGAAGATATTTGCAAATGACATATCAGATAAAGGGCTAGTTTCCAAAATCTATAAAGAACTTATTAAACTCAACACCAAAGAAGCAAACAATCCAATCATGAAATGGGCCAAAGACATGAAGAGAAATCCACAGAGGAAGACATGGACATGGCCAACATGCACATGAGAAAATGCTTTGCATCACTTGCCATCAGGGAAATACAAATCAAAACCACAATGAGATACCACCTCACACCAGTGAGAATGGGGAAAACTAACAAGGCAGGAAACAACAAATGTTGGAGAGGATGCGGAGAAAAGGGAACCCTCTTACACTGTTGGTGGGAATGTGAACTGGTGCAGCCACTCTGGAAAACTGTGTGGAGGTTCCTCAAAGAGTTAAAAATAGACCTGCCCAAAATACCCTCTATTCCCAAAATAAAGAAGAGTTTAGAAGACTACTGTATTTCATGGCTGTTGCAGCACATCCTTCTGAATTTAAATTACAGAAAGAAAGTGACAACCGAATGGTTGTGAAAAGGATATTCTCAAAAGCTATTGTTGACAATAAAAATTTATCCAAAGGCAAAACTGATCTTCTGGTACTCTTTTTAATGGATCATCAAAAAGATGTTTTTAAGATTCCAGGAACTCTGCATAAAATTGTTAGTGTTAAGCTCATGGCCATTCAGAAAGGAAGAGATCCAAATAGAGACACAGGATATATATATTGCCAGAGAATTGATCAAAGTGATTATTCTGACCATACACAGAAGACAACCAAGGATGAACTAATGAATTTACTAAAGACTATTGATGAAGATTCAAAACTGTCTGCCAAAGAGAAGAAAAAATTGCTAGGTCAGTTCTATAAGTGTCATCCAGACATCTTTATTGAGTATTTTGGAGACTAATTTTTTTACTGTCTGTATATAATTTATGTATTTTAAGAATAAATTATGTATCCTAAGTATCTAATCACATTTGTAACCTTAGAATTCTAAATATGAAATTGTACTTAATAAAATTTTTTTTGTATAAAAAAAAAACAGCAATTGCACTGTTGAGGATTTACCCCAAAGATTCAGATGCAATGAAACGTCGGGACACCTGCACCCCGATGTTTCTATCAGCAATGGCCACAATAGCCAAACTGTGGAAGGAGCCTCGGTGTCCATCGAAAGATGAATGGATAAAGAAGATGTGGTTTATGTATACAATGGAATATTACTCAGCAATTAGAAACGACAAATACCCACCATTTGCTTCAACGTGGATGGAACTGGAGGGTATTATGCTGAGTGAAATAAGTCAATCGGAGAAGGACAAACAGTGTATGTTCTCATTCATTTGGGGAATATAAATAATAGTGAAAGGGAATATAAAGGAAGGGAGAAGAAATGTTGGGAAATATCAGGAAGGGAGACAGAACATAAAGACTCCTAACTCTGGGAAACGAACTAGAGGTGGTGGAAGGGGAGGAGGGCGGGTGTTGGAGGGGAATGGGTGACGGGCACTGTGGTGGACACTTGACGGGATGAGCACTGGGTGTTTTTCTGTATGTTGGTAAATTGAACACCAATAAAAATTAATTAAAAAAAAAAAAAAAAAAAAGAAAGCAAGCTACTGTGGGCCCAGTGGGGGTAAATACAACAGTGTTCTTAAAAAAGCAAGAAATCTAGATTTATGTGGTAGTATGATTATAAAATCATGTAAATTTTGTTAAAAATAGTAAACCAAGCAAATATTTCATTAGTGATCAGTTTATGGACCCTTTGATAAGCAGAGATGCTGTCTGACTGATGGGCATGGTACTTGACTTAGTTTGGGGCACCCAAAGCAGACCCTGAGACAAGGTCATGGGTGAAGGTGGTTTATCTGGAAAGTGTGGGAAACACATGTGACTAAGAGAAGGTAGAAAGGTCAATGGAGGGTCTATTAAAGGACAAGTTACCTCCATGGACAACTGGGGTTCAAGGTCAGTGAGACCCACTGTGAAGCCCTGAGGAACCCACGCGAGCATCTGGAGAAGTCGAGTGGTTGGGGCATGTACCCATGATCTCCCATCCATCAGTGGCTGAGAGTTGCTCCTAGGAGCAACAACCTCACAGGTACGCTTTTAGATTGTCCACACATAGGAGGTAGCAAGCTCTGCGAGACCAGGGAAAGCCTCGGGCAGAGGAGAGAAAGATCAGGTAGAAAAATTCTACATGCTGGGTGCAGTCTCGCACCTGCAGGTAAACTCAGGTAAGGCAAGGCCATGGGGGGCGCCCAGGCTTTGATAGCGTGTGTTACGCCTTCCCTGTCAGAAAGATAAAGGCCTGAAAGGCAAACATCCAAGAGGAAAAAATTGGGTAACGGGATCCCTAGATGCTCTTAAGACTATTCCTTCTCTATGTGCAGAGAGAAGGGAGACAATATGAATATTCTGGTACAATAGAATGTACCAGAACAGGGAAGAAGAATGTAGGAGGATAAGCAAAGGGGCCGATGAAGCAGCATTGTCTTTATGTTTTTAAGACTAGTCATTCCTACAGTAATGGAGTGAAACTGGTATGCTGGCTAGCTCGGGTCCTGGTGTTGGGGATATTATTTTGCGGAGTAGAGAAAAAAGTTGACTTACTTCTCGGAGATGATCAGTTTTGGAGAGAGACACAAAGGGACCCGAGAGGTCATGAATTCAGTTCAGTAAGCATTTACTGAATGTAGTTCACTAAGCATTAACCCACTTCTCTGCTTCCTGTTGCGGCAGAGGGAATGTCTGTCCACGTTTTAAATAGTGCTTTTGAGCTTCGATGTGCACAGCATTCAACTGGAGAGCTAGTTAAATGAGGACTCAGGGAATTTGGAGTCTGCATCTTAACAAAGGTCCACACAATCCTGGCGTGGGTGAGGTAGACGACATTTCGAGAAACTCAGACCACTGCCTCCTACTGCATTTGCCCCTGGTCCAAAGTGATGGGGCCCACTTGATGTCTTACACCGTTTTGCTAGCACTGAATTCCCACTTCCTCTGAGTCAAAAGAGTGAGTATTGGTTATAGTTGTGGGAAAATGTGCATGTTTACTGTGACATTTTCAAGATGAGGATGGCTCTTTAAATATTCCAAACTTTGAGAAGTAAACTTTGTAAGAGCGTGTGTGTTTGTGTTCGCAGGCATGCATGCAATGATGGGAGGGTGAGTGGGAACCAGTGACATTACGAGCTATTTTCATAGGAAGCCAGCATCAAATAAAATCAAGCATTTAATTTTTGCTTACGCTGACATAATGGTGTCCTGGATTTTTTTTCAAGTGTTCATTTACTTATTCATGAGAAACAAAGAGAGAGAGGCAGAGACATAGGCAGAGGGAAAAGCAGACTTCCTGCAGGGAGTCTGATGTGGGGCTCAACCTCAGGACCCCCGGGATCACAACCTGAACCAAAGGCAGATGCTCACCCACTGAGCCACCCAGGTGCCCTGGGATTTTTTTTTTTTTAAAGAAGGTTACCATTAGTATAAGGTCAAGTTTGGTTGGACTTTCCAGGTATGTCAATTTTTGTCTTTGTCCAGTAGTGTGTACTCAGTATTTATAGTGTTTGTAGCTACTAGTGGCTTGTAGCTTATTTCCCACCCCTCCTATCCTTACCTATACTCTGAAACTCCGCCCAATAAATTTAAGGGCCATTCAGTTTTGTGATGATTCCATTCTACCAATAGGGTGCCAGAATTGATTCTGTCCCTTGGACGTCCTTCATGACATATTATTGAGACTATTGAAGGTTGGGATGAAAATATTCAATGCCAAGAGAGGATAGATTATATTCAATAAAGGGGGGCCTGGGTAGTTTCACCTCACATGATAGGCTCACAGGTGACATGTGAAGGGAGCCTGCCCTGTCCTCATTAGCCAGTCATGTCTTTGTCCAGGGAGAAATGGAATAGTGTTAGTCGTGGACTGGAACAAGTCTGTTGGTTTTTGCTTTCACCTTGAATTTCAGAAGCAAATATATATCGAGGCTGTCTATAGAATATCCCCAAATGTGTTATATTTCCCTCAAATAAACTTAGTTGAAGGATATTGAGAGGCCATATTATAGTTTACGTATGTACCTTAAGAAAAGTTCCATCTAGGGGTACTTGGGTGGTTCAGTCAGTTAAGTGTTTGCCTTTGGCTCGGGTCATGATCCTGGGGTTCCAGGATCGAGCTCCAAGCTGGGCTCCTTGCTCAGTGAGGGGACTCTGCTTCTCCCTTCCCTCTGCTCCTCCCTCTGCTCATGCTTTGTCTCTCTCTTGTTCACTCTCTCAAATAAACAAATAAAATCTTAAAAAAGAAAAGTTCCATCTAGCCTGTAGTGTCCTTCAGCTGAGTGCTCATGTTCAATAATTTTCTGTAGTAAAAGAATCATTTCAAGTGCTCCAAAAAGATATGTTCTCCTTGACCCCCGAGGATGCTAAATGCTCCTATTGTTCAGATGGCTGCTCGGCTCTTGCCATGGCGTCACTAATGCCAATATGCGGTCTCTTAAGTGGAAAGCATTAATGAAGCTCTGCTACTCTTAGTGGAGACCTCAGTTACTAATCTTTCTTCTTCCTGTATTAAAAATTCACATGAGAGGGGTCAGGTAAAATAAGGAATGATACAGAAAGGGGGGAAAAGGAATAATATAGTAATGGCTTTTGTATTAGTCTGCGCGACTGCCATAAGAGAATATCACAAACAGGGTAGCTTAACAGAAATGTATTTCCTCATGGTTCTGGAGGCTAGATGCTCAGTATTAAGGTACTTCCAGTGATAGTTTCTGATGAGTCCTCCTTTCCTGGCTGGTAGATGGCCACCTTCTTACCCCTGTGTCCTTACACGGTCTCCTGTCTTTGTGCATATGGAGAAAGAGAGACAGATGAACAGAGAGAGAGAGAGAGGAGAGAGGGAGAAAGAGAGAGATCTGATATTTCTTCCTCTTTTTGTAAGGTCACTAATCCTACAGAATTAGGCCCCACCCTTATGACTTCATTTACCCTTGATTACCTCCACAAATACTTCTGTGCAAGATTATCTTAATATATTTATATGTAACATGTCTTTCTACCTACAGAGAAATACAGCTACATATATATACTGAAACTTCAAGTTACTTCTCCCATCATCCACCAAATGGAATACAAAAGTGTTAATACGTATTTTAAGGCTTCTCATCAAACTATAGCCATTTTCTGGGACTTAACTCTAGCCAGACTCCTGGTTTGTAGTTCCATTCATCTGTTTTTCACTTAGCAGGCTTTCTTCTTTTCCAAATGACAGAAGCATGCCTCCCCCGTCTTTCCCTTAAGCCTTGTCCTCACTTTCCTCCTAAAATCTATTTAAAAGGTATTTTTTGTGAGAGGAAGAAAGAGGGAGGGGGGTAGAAATGGAGGTGGTGACCTCCCTGCCCTTCCTCCTTCCTTTCAATTCAGCACCTTGTGAGCACTCTTCATTTGCATTAGTCAGATTTGTCCTTTTGGGGTGTTCTTAGATATCTATTTGCACTACGTCAAAGCACAGAGACTAAGGCTGAAGCTAGAAGATATCAAACAGTTCATCAATTGAGTACAAATGGAACTAGTCAAGCCCTTTACCTAAAATAATCAACTGTCTGCTGACAGAATGACTTCTGCTTGCACCGCTTCCTTTGGATCCTCCTACAAGACAGAGCATCACTACAGTCTATATTCATTAGGTACCCTCGAAGAATGTTGACACAGGCTATGTCTGTTCCATAGAAAACTAAACGGTTGACAGGCGCCCGGGTGGTTCAGTTGGTTAAGTGACTCTTTTTTTTTTTATAATTTTTTTAAATTTTTATTTATTTATGATAGTCAGAGAGAGAGAGAGGCAGAGACACAGGCAGAGGGAGAAGTAGGCTCCATGCACCGGGAGCCTGACGTGGGATTCGATCCCGGGTCTCCAGGATCGCGCCCTGGGCCAAAGGCAGGCGCCAAACCGCTGTGCCACCCAGGGATCCCTGGTAAGTGACTCTTGATTTTGGCTCAGGTCATGATCTCAGAGTTGTGAGATGGAGCCCCACGTTGGGGTCCTCCCTTGGCGCAGAGTCTACTGGAGATTCTCTTCTCTCCCTCTCCCTCTGCCCCTTCCCCTGCTCGTGCACTCACCCTCTTTTTTTTCTAAAATCAATAAATAAGGTATTTTTTTTAAAAAACTAAATGGTTGAAAAGTAAAATTTTAGATCTATAAAATTATCTACAAAATGCCAAACAACTGATTTTTTTTTATAACGAAAAAGACATGTTTTGAATTTGCAGGCTTGATTGAATTCCTGATATGAAATGACCACTTGAACTGTTTTGTAGGGAGGAAGCAGAGAAAGAATTGTTTTTAATTTCAGAATATTTGCAGTATGTAAATATGTATGTATACTTATTTCCATGTGAAGAAATATAGATATTCACTGTTCACATGCATTCTATACATAATGAGATATTTTTATTGGTCTTGTGAAATAAAAGAATTTCTAAATTTCAGTTTAGAGTATCTTCTGTAATCAATATATCTCTGACAAAATTATTACCAAGAGTTTGCTCATACCGACATACATATATAGTAAATCATTTTATATGAATCCACTCATAGTAAGCAACAACAACAACAAAAATAGTATAGTATAGAACAAATTTTCAGGACTTTCTCACATCAGAACTTTATATAAGGACCAATTACCATTGCAATTTCTTCTTTGTAATCAACCAAGGAATAGCTGATTGCTTATTTTGAGTGCCCAAAATTGTGTATCCTGATGGGATATGTAGGTTTGGTCAGGGTGATTTGCCACCCTCTGTAAAGTCAAACCAAACAGAGCAGCTGATACACAAGCTCCTTTCACTGTGTAGAAAACAAAATGAACAAGGCTACATTCAGTGTGGTCCCTACCACCAATTGCCTGGGGCCAACTAGCAAGAAGGAGCAACAAGATCTCCTGGCTTTTTTTAAATTTTTTATTTTATTTTATTTTTTTTGGATCTCCTGGCTTTAATGATGTTTCTGTTGATACCATTTGAAACAGCGTTTTATTCAAGTGTGCTCTGGGAAATACTTGTCAAGTGAGATGCTCCACCAGAGAAAGATTCTGTGGTCAAGCAACTTTGAGAAATACTGACTACTTGTCTCCCTCTAGAACATTCTTAATGTACCTCAGCCTATTACAGACACTGCAAAGCCTCAGAGTAAAGCAACCTATTGAACTTTACTTAAAACAATATTTTCTCAACATAGGTTAAGTATTAAAACTTTTTCCCATAAAATTCCTTTGGGAAGTGTTGGTTTACAGAATTTTAGTTTGGTCTTGAACTAAGCAAATTGATCTAACTCTTCAATGATAGAACAATTTCCAGGGGAATTTTCCTTTTTGTGGTTAATTAATATAATGGAAACCACAAAGCTGTTCAAAAATTCTAAGAGAAAGCAATTATGACAAAGAGCCCATATGATTCCTCAAAAGAATAAAGGCAATAAATGACACTATACTGGATTTCTAGTACTGCTTTATTTCTTTTTACTGCCATCAAGCTGGGTTTTCAACTGATTCAAACCCTGTGCTGCACCCACTGACCCAGTGGGATCACCACAGACTATTTCATATGAATTTACTAGTGTAAAGTAGTGGAGAGTCTCCACTGTATATATTTACACACCATGCTACTACACTGAAAAGAAATGCAAGCTGTAGTATATCTAAGTAATGACCCTTTGGACTCTCTTATTTTGTGTCTTTTGGGTTGTGCTTACTGCCAATACATCTTAGAGATGATATTTCCCTGTAAAAATGTGTGTGTGTGTGTGTGTGTGTGTGTGTGTGTGTGTGAATCTCTGATAGCAATGCCATTTGAGAAATACAAGAAAAGCCAATGCATCACACCAGTAGTCTTTTCCCAACCTGTATTTTATCAGTGCTTTGTTGTACCAAGAAATTATGGGATGAGTAAGTGTTTGTCCTGTCCTTTGCTTTCTTCTAAGTAGTATGTTTTCTTGGCTTTACTGTCATCTTGAGCCTTCTTTTGGAGGGCAGAAGAATGCTTAGGTCATGTTTAGTTTTTATAGCCTCATTTAGTGGAAATGGATCCTTTGGGCCCAGTCTATGCCCATTGCCTAAATTTAAAGTTCCTTTTCTTGCAGGTGGCTTAATTTATATTTGTTGATGGCACAATGAATGCAAATAACCACACGGGTGACCTTTAGGAGGCTGTAAGAGCCAAACCAGTTATGTGAGTGGCTTGAATTCAGAAAGGGGTTTTGATATATTTTCGGCATTTCTATAAATACTTTTTTCTTGAGGAAGGAAACTGTTTAATCACTCAGCAGGTATTTGGGAAAGATACAGAGAGCTAATCTGTGGCAATGGTCAGGTGCTTCAACGCTGTACCACTACATGAGTGATAGAGTAGGAGATCTGAGCAGAATTATGGAACTACCAGACTGGATCATCTATTCAGCCCATCTTATCACATTCCTTTATATGCTGGCAGGTTTGTAACTATATGTAAAATGAGGATATAATTAAGACTGAGTCACCACCTAATACGATGTGATATAGGAGAGAAAGAAATTGTTTTTTCATGATCTGAAAGCTCTTCTGTCTAAGAATCTGTGCAAAATGGTGCTTTGGCTGCAGCTAATAATGGAATCAGGTAGATGAAATACCAAATCTTTTACCACAGGATAGTACTCTGTATGTTTACAAAACACCTACCGGGTGATTAAAAAGTTCTCTCTCTCTCTCTCTCTCTCTCTCTCTCTATATATATATATATATATATATATATATATATATATATCTCAAAAAAATAAAAAAAAGGTATTTGTAAAAATGCTAATAATGAAAGAAACCCCTTGTCTGGAGGCAACCATACAGAAGCTACTTAATCCTAAAAGTTTTGCTCTATTTGATGACACTAATTACCTGAATTGACGTGTTTGAAACTAATGAAACTTACTTCCAATATAAACACCTCCAATTTATTTTTTAAAATATTTTATTTATTTATTCATGAGAGACCCAGAGAGAGAGAGAGAGGCAGAGACACAGGCAGAGGGAGAAGCAGGCTCCATGCAGAGAGCCTGATGTGGGATTCGATCCTGAGACCCCAGGATCACGCCCTGGGCCAAAGGCAGGTGCTAAACAGCTGAGCCACCCAGGGATCCCCAACACCTCCAATCTAAAAATTGATTTTGAAATAGGAGGAAAATGACTTCTTTGCACAATCAGAAGAAAAAGGGAAAAGGGAAGATGACAAACTTTTCACTCGTGGTTTGTGGTATCAAAATCTGTGAGATTCATAGCCTATTCATCCCTCCTCTTCCCGTAAGAGAGGTCACCCCTCAACCCATGGCTAAGTCCTAATTTACTATTTGAGGATCAGTCTTGACTTTTAAGCTAGAGCTTGGCCCAACACCTTGGAACCCAGTATTGCCACTCGAGTCACTCTGATCACTGGAGTCCTGAAGACTGATGTTCCGATGTATTCTGCCATAACCAGTTTTCTGTCTCAGTAGCCCACCTTTACTTCATCTTATAGAATGAATGCTTTTGACTTTTTGACAGTTTGGAAGCTAGAATCTGATGTCCAGTGTCTGTCCTACTTCTCTAACTTTTGGACCGGCACATCAACTTTCTCTGTACTCCCCAACACCAGCCACCTAGGGTATTGGATCATCTCCTGATGGTGGTCTTCCCATAAGCTGCTTTGCTTGCAAGGTGACTTAATTAATTTAACCTATCTAGGGTGCCTGGGTGGCTCAGTCGATTAAATGCCTTCAGCTCATGTCATGATCCCAGGGTCCTGGGATCGAACCCACATCAGACTCTAATCAGCAGGGAGCCTGCTTCTTCCTCTCCCAGTCCCTCTGCTTGTGCTCTCTCTCTCTCTCTCTCTCTCTGTCAAATAAGTTTTAAAAATCTTAAAAATAATTTAACCTGTCTAGCTGTATTCTGTGACATAGCAGGTGTCTGATGTGCGAAGAAATTTTAAAAAAGGAATCTATAATATCCTAGTCTTCTTAGAAGATAAACTCTTCATTAGAAAATTGCCAAATTAATAAGACTTTTAGAATTTTGTTGACTTCTTAGGATCATTTGTGTTTTTTTGAAAGGACTTTAGCATGGCTTCAGTATTTATGGGAAGTAGGGGCATTTAAATTGTTCAAAGATAATAAAGAATGAATAAAATTTTAGCTGGCTTCCTCTGGTGACTCACTGGTTGGGAACCGAAAAAGAAAACTATTATTGAAGGAGGTAAAATCTCATATGATGAAATCTATGAGAAACAACTTTGAAACATACGACATCAGAAAGTATACATTATATTGGACACACAAAAAAATGAACATTGAAACTTGATTGGGTTGTCTGACTTATAATAAAACAACAAAAAAAAGACACACAAATTGCAAAGGAAGGAGTACAATTCTTTGCAGACAATATTATTTTATTTTTTTTAAGATTTTATTTATTTACTCATGAGACAGAGAGAGAGAGAGAGAGAGAGAGACAGAGACAGAGACACAGGCAGAGGGAGAAGCAGGCTCCATGCAGGGAGCCCGACATGGGACTTGATACCTGGTCTCCAGGATCATGCCCTGGGCTGAAGGTGGCGCTAAACCGCTGAGCCACCCGGGCTGCCCACAATATGATTTTCTATGCAGAAAATGCCAAATTATCTGTAAAAAGAATCTAGAACCAATAAGTTACTCCAGCAAAGTTGCAGGATACAAAGTTAATGTGCAAAATCAATTATATTTCTGTATACAAACAAACTAAAATTGAAAACAAGAATATTTAAAATAGTTTCATAAAAAGGAATGCTCAGGTGTAAACTTAATAAAATATAGAGAGGGTTGCTAAGCTAAGAATATGAAAAACTGATAAAAGAAATAAAAGAAAACCTAAATAAATGTAAAGACATTTCATGTTCATGGGTTTGAAGACTCAGTATGGGAAAGAAATTAATTCTCCCCAAATTGATCTGTAGGTTTAATGTCATTCTTATCAAAATACCAGTAGAATTCTTTGTGAATAGAAACAACTTGCTTCTAAAATTATATGGAAAGAAAGAGGTAAAGGAAAGAATGTAGACTAGCAAAAGGTATTCTGAAAAATAAGAGTAAAGTTGGGAGAATCACACCTCCTGATGATTAGAATTACCATATAGCTACAGAAATCAAGACAGTGGGGGTATTGACAGAGTGATAGACACAGAGATCAATGGAAGAGATCAAGAATCCAGAAACAGATCCACACAAATAAGACCAGTTTTCAACAAAGATGCAAAGCCAACGTAGGGGAGAAAACATACTCCTTTCAACAAATGGCATTAGAATAATCAGACATGTATCAACAAACCAATGAGCCACAACCGAACCCTCACACCTTGTATGGAAATGAACTCAAAATACATCACAGATTTAACTGTAAAATTATAAAACTTCTTGGCGAAAATCTCGGTGCCCTGGGGTTAGGCAAAAGCTGCTACTCGTGATAGCGAAGGCACGAGTACACCCCCAAAATTGAGTTTCATCAAAATAAAAAACTTGTTATGCTGAAGACATTATTAAGAGAATTAAAAGACAGACTGGAAGGAAATAGCTGATTTCTACATTAAACCAGGGTAAAGGAGAATACTAGAGGGGGAAAGAAGAGAATCAAAAGCGTTACCAGAAAGGCGAAGAGCTGCAGAGAAAGACTCCAGAAAGTTTCATACAAGAAAGTCACAATATGCTAGATAAGGAAACATGTTCATTAAGTAACATTCACAGGATGTGGCTTTTTCAGGATATTGTTACTATTTAAAGTGATTATTTTTTCCCAAGCGAATTAAACAACTTCTGTGGTTCTTGTTTCATAAATAGATTAAAATAGAAAGTCTGCACTGGTTATTCTAATAATATATAGAGTGAAGTAGGAAGACCATCTGACTAGGAATTGGAAAATATGGGTTCAAGTCTCAGCTTCTCCTAAGAAAGTACACTATCTTCTCTCTGACATGCAATCATATTTAAATGGGAATAGTAATCTCTCTTTGTCTGTGTCACAGAATTTTTTATGAATACCAAAGAGATAAAAATGTGAATTTTGAAAAGTGTAAATCACTATATACATAAGGTATTATTATCATATTTAACTGATGCAAATGTAGAACTCCAAAGGAGTATTAATTCTATTTGAATACATTTCATTGTGAAAAGACAGGACTTTACTTTATGTGAACATTCAAGGTGTTTGTGCTTTTGATTATCTCCTTTCAATCTAGCGCAAGGATAATATTTTTCTTATTCTTTTGCTTAAAGTCTGTTTGTCCTCCCGTCCCCTCAAACTCTACCACCATGCCCCCAAATCTCCTCTCTGAAAATAGTTAAAACTCCAAATGTGAGATAACGTCTGTAATAAAAAAAAAGATAATCTCTCTCCCCAACACCCCTCCCCATCAAAAATGTAATTGTGACTTACAGGATTATGCCCAGAGAGTGCAGAAATATTTGTATTAACATGCAAATACAAGCTGTAGGTGAGATTGCCTTAAGCACATGCAGACCTGATTTATTTTTAAAAAATCTTTTATATTTGGAAATAGTTACAGGCTCAAAAGAAGTTGCAAAACAGTAAAGAGAGATCCCAGGTACCAATCACTTTGCTTCCTCCCAATGGAAACATCTTAAATAACCTTAGCACATTAAGGAAACCAAGAAAGAACACTGGCACAATCAACCAGACTTCAAAAGGAAAGCTAAAGATACAAATTTGAGGAGAGTCAGGGAATTAAAGGGAATTTTTAGAAAGGGCAAGAATAATTGGAAGGAGTGGAAATGTGGTTACAAGAGAGAAGACACTTCACAGGCCAGACATGCCTGGGGAGGGTTGGGGTGGTGGTGGTGGTGGTATTTGAGGTGGGGTCCAGAGAAACATGTCTCCTTTGGTTTCTCTGTGACTTAAGATGATGGAAGAGCCATTGTTAAATTTATGCTAGAGGTTTCAATGAAGAGCAAGAAGAAAGAAGAATGGTTAAAATATATGCTGTCACATGAGAGTATCTAAAATGGAACTGAATCACGTTGAGATTTTTCTACCCATAGCTTGTCTAATTCTCCCAGCATCCAGGCAACCCACACCAGGAATAAATTCCATAGATGGGAAGGATGGTATTGCAGAGCAGGGAGGTGTCCGCGGAGAGGGAGAGGGAGAATAATAATATGAAGAGCCCAGCCTTGGAAGGAGAAAATCCTAATCCTTTTGGCAAGTGGTGAAGTAAACATTTTCTGCTTGGCAGGGGCCTTATTTCCTTATAACTTCAATGAGAATTCTTAAAGCAGCCCAGATCAAATTCTGTTGCGACAGATTAGATTCAACCAGAACGTTGGAAAAACAAAAACACTTTCCGTATTCCAGGATGATGAAGATAATTTGAGTTTCACTTTTAAAAAAAAAATTGTTTTATTTAGTCTGGACAGAACCATTTATTCAATTCGGAAATAATTTCAAAACTCCTCCACTCTCCTTAGAATCATTCCACACGAGAGTCACACAAAGAGAGAAAAGTCTAATTTTTATGTCTTTGAAGCACTTTACTTGATCTTTGCATTTTGACCTTGTTGATATTTTCAGAAGCCATGTGTAGAATTGCGGAGTTAGTCAATAATATAATCCAATCATCGATAAGATACAAACTTCTTGTTTATTAATACATGATTAAAAATGTATATGATAAAAAGATATCGACTATAGCCCAGTGTGTGGATGACAAGAACAATTATGGTTCAGACTCCTAATCACCGTGTGAGCTGTGCACCCCAGCAAAAGTCAATAGTCTGTTTAAAAGTCACAACGCATCCTTTTTGCTTCTTCTTCTTCTTTTTTTTTTTTATTTAAAGTCCAGTGGTGAGATTTATTATCTTTTATATCTGCATTTACTCTTTTAACTTTAATTCACTAAAGAAACATTTCATGGCACCACCACCACCCTGGGTGTGGCCCCACATTAAGCGCTGGTGTAAGGGCAAAACAATCCTTCCTATATGGGGTCAGACTTATTGGGTCCTATCTAAATGTCTGAACTGGAACAAAGCATAGGAGACCAGGGGTGTCAATGTTTTACCATCCTCATTTGAAGATCACTCATCCCTGAGCCTGAGCTCTGGGTACTGATACTGTGTGCTTCCCTCTGCTTTCTTCTCAGAGAAACCCATTTTCCAGAGGCTGTGCAGATTGGAGGGTTGCTCTGTGACCAGGGAACACCAGCTCCACAGCTGCTTCTTTGGCTGAATTAACCCACTGATTTGCCCAGACAATTATAGTTTTATAGGAAATACAACTAGGCTTTTATAAATATGTAGATATATATAATTTATATTCCAGCAAATCTGAAATAGTTAAGCAGAGAGCTTTCAGAAAGACAGTTGTAGCCAAACAGGATGATTACTGTTTATATCGGATATAGGGAAGAATCTGTATTTCCTCAACCTCAAGATGAAAAAACAGTGGAGAAGGCCTCTTTCTTTTTTTTTGTCCCAATCTGGAGACCATTCTTCCCAGGAGATTATAAACTGGCTTCCCAATGTCCAGCCTCTGCCCCTACAAAACAGAACACAGGTAGGAGAGACAGGAGGCAGAGTTACAATGCCTCACAGACCAGAATCACTTGCCAGTGCTAATGCTGGTGGGCAGACACCCTGCAGGGCCCACTGAAGGAAAGCCATCCCCTTAAATGCTGACTTTGAACAGATCTGCAAAGCAGCTATAGTTTAGCAACACAGATGATAAAGGCCCTCCGGAGTAAAGTCTGAACTTTGGAGAACTAACACTAAAACTAGAGAGCCTGGGCGTTCTTCGCAATTATTATTAAAACCCCTTTTACAAGGAAATTATTTTGATCCATGACAGTTGCCTCTACAAGAAAAAAAAAGAAGAAGGAAAAAAAATATAAAGGCATTTCCTAGAGCCAACCAATGGATGAGAGTTTCAAGCTTCGTTTAATAACTAGAAAACAAATGTGGAAGTTAATATTCTCCCTTTGTGCCATTTGTAATTCCTTACAGTATCTGTTTTTGCTGTTACACCCATAATATAGATTCAGGCATTCTCGAATAATTCTTTTATAGCCTCTACAAAGTTCTTGCTTCAGTTCAAATGAAAGCACACAAAAAGATAAAGGCGTCACTGGAAAAGGTCAGCCAGCTGCCTGCCAAGGGAGCTCCTGGGGTAGTGTTTGTAGCTCCTGGGGAACACACGGGAGTTCGCCATAGGGCTCTTAAATTCAGAAACTTGATTTTGATGCTATGTCAAGACTGTCCACTTCCAAGGGTTAGACTCATACCATTACAACTAACGGATGACTGATGTATAAAACCAGACAGTGCTTTGAAGTGTGGATTTAGAACCAAACAGGCTAGTGTTTGCATGCTGTCTCTGCCATATACTTAGCTGTCTGACTTATGCAAGGCTTTTTTATTTTCCGCCAGCAAAGTGGATATAACAACTTGCTTTAAAGATTTTTCTTTAAGATTATTCGGGAAATGTGTGTAAACGGCCTGACATACAGTAAGCACTTAATAAAGGGTGGGTATAGAAATAGGAATTTACAAGGAATAGTGATATAACTGTTCTGGGACCCAAGTCTGGGGCACAGCTATCCAATTTCTGGACCATTAATCCTCTCTTACTTGATTCCTTATTTTAATCAGAAGGTGTATCCTCAGAAAAGATACCAAAAAAAAAATTGTCAAGCTTGTTCATATTAAATTAAAAATCACATCCATTCTAGTCTTTGAAGGTATTCCTGTGCTTTGGAGTCTTGGGTGCTTCCCTAACTTGGCACATTTATAGGGGACTCCTCAGTAGACACTCTCAGGGCTTAATCACGTTGTCACATATTACTCTCTCAGCCATTAACCTTATTTGCTTTATTTCTAAATTATTCAGGAGAATTTCACCCCGACCTTCAAGCCCTGCCCACTGTCTCTAGCTAAACATGCTTGCTATATATGCTTGCAGATGGCTATCTGGCCTAGATGCACCCCTCTGGACAGTAAAACTTATTTTTGTCATAAATAGAATCGACAGACCAGATAAATAGCCCCAGATGACCGCCTTATATAAAGGTTTTCCTTTACCTACTGTGCTTCAGAAATATTTTTAGAAAACACTAGATGTTGTTTTCCCGTGCATGGGTATATACGCAAATCTGTTCAAAAAAAAAAAAAAAAAAAAAAAAAAAAAAGAAAGAAAGAAAGAAAGAAAGAAAGAGAGAAAAAGAAAAAAGAAAAGAAACTGAATTGAACCTACAAATTTTAATGCAGACTGGCAGGTGTCCCAAGAGTAGAGCACCTCTCAACATCTCATCAGTAAAGCAGGGACACTGGAGCCCACCCCATAGGGTTGCGTGAGATTTAACTGGGAAAGTACATCTAAAGCGCTAGCACGGTGTCTGGCACAGAGTGAGTGCTCAGTAAATGTTAGGGTAGGTGGCAGCGGTGGGGGCCATGATGATGAAGAAAAATTAATATTATCCTTTCACCCGACTAAGCTAATTCATGTTTCCCAGTTGTATAGTATATTGTGTTCCATTTAATACAGTACTAAGTACTTCAAAATACGTTTGTTGTCTGTCTTGGAAACATTTCTTGGGGGTGAATCCATTGCACTAATTCATGCTATTCCCAAGGCTATCCCCTCATCATTAGTGGTTAGAAACCGAAATATTTATAGAAAGATTTTGCAAAGCAGCAAGACCTAGAGGCTAAGAGCTAGGGTATGCTAGTAACATCTTATTAAAATCAAAACTATTGATTGATTTTTTTTTGTTACAAATTAATAAACTTTATTCTATGGAGCATTTTTAGCTTCACAGCAACATGGGGCAGAAAGTATAGAGTTACCATGCCCCACTGCCCCTACACATGTGCAGCCTCCCTCACTATCAAATCCTGTCCCAGAGTGGTCCCTCTGTTACAAATGACACATCATTATCACCCAACATCCATAGTTTACGTTTTTTTTTTTCCTTTTTCTTAAGGAATCCGTTCATGTTGGAAGCCCAGATTCCCCAACATATGCACTAGTGGTTGGCTCTGGGACGTAGGTCACCAGAGTCTGGAAGTTCATCACTTGAACTTGACTAGCCATTAGTATCCATATTGCCCAAGGCCAGGGAGCTCCCAAGCTGGCCCAAAAGGCAGTGGTTAGGGAAGAGGAAGGTCTTGAGGACTGGTAAGAATGGGACCAACTGCCCTTTCTCACAGACAGAACTTTAGGGTTCACTCTTGGGGTTAAACATTCTATGGATTTTGACAAGCAGATACCTATATACCTATATCCTTGATTATAGTATCGTACAGAATGGTTCTCCTGCACTAAAAATCCTCTGTTCTCTACTGATTCTCTCTCTCTCTCCGCTAACCTCTGGCAACCACTGATCCTTTTAGTGTCTCCATGGTTTTGCCTTTACCAGAATGTCACCCAATTGGAATTATGCAATATGTAACTTTTTCAGATTCGGTTCTTTTACTGAGTAATATGAGTTTAAGGTTCATCCATGCCCTTTCCTAACTTGATAGTTCATTTCTTTTTAACCTCGAATAATATTCCATTGTCTGAACGTACCATAGTTTATTTCTCCATTAACTCCCTGAATGACCCATTGGTTGCTTCCAAATTTTAAGAATTAACGACAAAGCTGCTATAAACAGCCATATGCAGGTATTTGTGTGGACCTAGTTTTCCATTCACTTGAGTGAAGATGCATTTGCTGGATGATAAGGGAAGAGTATTGTTCGTTTTCTAAGAAATCTGCAGGCTCTCTTCCAAAGTGGCTGCTACCATTTTGCATTCCTACCAGGATTGAATGAGTGCTCTTATTGCTCTACATCTTCCTCAGCATTTGTTGTGGTCAGTTTTGGGATTTTGGTCATTCTAGTGAGTGTGTAGTGTTATCTCATCATAGTTCTTAATCTGCCATTCTCCAATGACATATGATAATAAACATCTTCCCATGAGCTTACTTGCCATCTCTCTATCTCCTTTGGTGAAATGTCTGTTCAGATCTTTTACCTATTTTTAATTCGGTTGTTAGTTTTACTGTAACTGAGTTCTAACTGTTCTTTGTATATTTTGGTAATAGTCATGTCTCAGATGTGTGATTTTTCTTCTCATTCTCTTGATATTGTCTTTAACAGAGTAGAAGTTTTAAATTTTAATGAGGCCTGACCTTATCAATTGTTTCTTTCATAGATAGTGCCTTTAGTGTTGTGCGTAAAATATCAGCACCATACCCAAGATCATTTAGGTTTTCTCCTATAGTATCTTATAGGAGTTTTTAGTTTTGTGTTCTGGATTTGGATCTGTGATAAAGTTTGAGCTAATTTTTGTTAACAGTGTAAGGTCTGTGTTTATATTGATTTTTGCATGTGGATGTCCAGTTGTTTTAGCACCATTGGTTGGAAAAACTATCTTTGCTCCATTATATAATTTTTATTCTTTTGTAAAAGACCAGTTAGCTATACTTATACATATCTATTTCTGGGTTCTCTAATATGTTCTATTGATCTATTTGTCTATTTTTCACCAATACCATGGTGTCTTGAGTACTGTAGCTTTAGTAGTGTCAATGTTCCAACATTGTTCTCCTTCAATATTGCATTATCTATTTTAGATCTTAGCTCCTTTCATATAACTTCAGAATCAGTTTGTTGATAACCTCAGAAAAAAACTTACTCAGCTTTTGATTGGAATTACACTGAATCTATACATCAAGTCAGGAAGGACTACATTGTCACAATGTTGAGTCTTACTATCCATAAACTGGAATATCTCTCCATTTATTTGTCTTTGATTTCTATTTATCAGAGTTCTATTTATCTATTTATCACATATAGATGTTGTACATATTTTGTTAGATTTAAACTTAAGTATTTCTTTTTTGGCACTAATGTAAGTGGTAATGGGTCTAATATTTTTTTTTGCATCAATTGATACAATCATGAGATTTTCTTCTTTATCCTCTTGATGTAATGAATTACATTAATTGTTTGTTTGTTTGTGTTTTTTTGCAAATGTTCAGCCAGTCTTGTACATCTGGAATAATTCCTCTTTTATCATGGTATATAAATCTTTTTTATATGTCGTTGGGTTAGATTTGCTAATATTTTGTTGAGGATTTTTGCATTCTTTTTAATGAGAGATTGGCTGTAGTTTTCTTATAATGTCTTTGTTTGATTTTAATATTAGGGTGATGTTGGCCTCATAGAATGAGTTAGGAAATATTTCCTCTGCTTCCATCTTTTGGAAGGGATTGTAGATAATTGGTACAATTTATTCCTTAAATGATGATGGAATTTACCAGTGAATTCATCTGGGCCTGGTGCTTTCTGTTTTGGAAAGTTACTAATTAGTGATTCAATTTATTTAATAGATATATGCTTATTCAAATTGTTTATTCTACTTATGTGTGTTTTGACAGATTATGTCTTTAAAACTTTTTTCCATTTCATCTAGTTTTCAAATATCTGGGCATAGAGTTGTTTATAATATTCCTTTATTATTCTTTTAATGTCCATGAGATGTGTAGTGATGTTCCTCTTTCATTTATGATATTAATAATTCATCTTTCCCCCTCCCCTCTCTCTCTCTTTCCCATTAGCTTGGCCAAAGGCTCTTTCTAATATATGCATTCAAGGCTATAATTTTCCTTTTGGGAGGAAATGATAATCTTCCCAAATCTCACAACTTTTGATAAGCTATATTTTCATTTTGATGTAGTTCAAAATATCTTTTAATTTCTCTTGAGCTTTCTTCTTTGGTTTGTGAGTCATTGACAAGAGTGTTGTTTAATCTCCAAGTAGTTTGGAATTTTCCAGCTATATTTTTGTTACTGATTTCTTGTTTAATCCTATTGTGGTCTGAACAGACATTGCATAATTTCTATTCTTTCAGATTTGTTAATTTGTTTTATGGCACAGAATGAGGTCAACCTTGGCAAATGCTCCATAGGAACTTAAGAAGAATATATTATCTACTCTTGTTGGATGAAGTAGTTTATTGATGTCAGTTATATCCAGTTGATTGATGATGCTTTGTGTTCAACTACATCCTTACTGATTTTCTGCCTAGTGGAACAACCCATTTCTGATAAAGGAGTATTAAAATCACCATCTATAATAGTGTATTCATTTATTTGTCCTTGCAGCTTATCAATTTTTGCCTCAAATATTTTGATGCTCTATTGTTAAGTGCACATACTAAAAGATTGTTATATCTTCTTAGAATATTGTGCCCTGTGGGGTGCCTGCATGGCTCCATCATTTAAGTGTCTGACTCTTGGTTTTGGCTCAGGCCATGATCTCATGGGTCATGAAAGCAAGCCCTACATCAGGCTCCACACTCAGTGCAGAGTCAGCTTGAGATTCTCTCCCTCTCCATTTGCCCCTCCCCCTGCTCTCTCTCACTATCTCTCTAAAATAAATAAATCTTTTTTAAAAATTTATTTATTTATTTATTTATTTATTTATTTATTTATTTATTCATGAAAGACACACACAGAGAGAGGCAGAGACACAGGCAGAGGGAGAAGCAGGCTCCATGCAGGGAGCCTAATGTGGGACTCGATCCTGGATCCCCAGGATCACGCCCTGGGCTGAAGGCAGATGCTCAACCATTGAGCCACCTGGGCTGCCCTCAAATAAATAAATCTTAAAAAAAAATGTGCTGTTTATTATTGTGTACTGTTATTCTTTATTTTTGATAAGTTTCCTTATTCTGCTTTGTCTGACATTAATATAGCCACTTCCATTTTCTTTTAATTAGTGTTAGCATAGTATATGTTCTTCCATTCTTTTACTTTTAATTTATGTGTGACTTTATATTCAAAGTGGGTTACTAGCAGATAATATATAGTCGAACCTTGTTTTTTGATCTGCTCTGACAATCTTGGCCTTTATTTTTTTTTAAGATTTATTTATTCATTCATGAGAGACACAGACGGAGAGAGGCAGAGACACAGGCAGAGGGAGAAGCAGGCCCCTCACAGGGAGCCTGATGTGGGACTCAATCCTGGATCCTGGGATGACGACCTGAGCTGAAGGCAGGCACCCAACTGCTGAGCCACCCAGGCATCCCAAGCTCTTCCTTTCTTTATGTAGATCCAAGTTACTGACTTATATCATTTTTCTTTTCTCTTATGAACTTCTTTTAACATTTCTTGCAACCAGGTATACTGGCAACAAATTCCTTCAACTTTTGTTTGTCTGAGAAAGTCTATTTTTCCTTCATTTTAGAAGGGTAATTTCAAAGGGTACAGAAATCTAAGTTGGTAGTTTTTTCTCTCAATGCAAACATTTCACTTTTTTTTTTTCATCATTTCTGAGGAAGCATGAGATATAATTCTTGTTTTTTCCTCTATAGGTAAAGATTTGTTCCTCTAGCTTCTTTCAAATTTTTTCTTTATCTTTGATTTTTTTTTTTTTTTTTTAGGTTTATTCTATTTGGTGTCCTCTGAGTTTCCTAGATCTGTGGTTTGGTGTCAGACATCAGTTGTGAGAAATTCTGTTATTACTGCTTCAAATATCACTTCTGTTCCTTTCTTTCTTTACTCTTATAATAGTCCTACTGTGTGTGTTACAGCTTTTGTAGTTGTCCCAGAGTCCCTGGATATTTTATTCTTTTTCTCCACCTTTTTTTCTCTTGCTTTTCAGTTTTCAAAGTTTTTACTGTCATATACTCAACTCAGAGATTCTTCCCTCAGCTGTGTCCAGTCTCCTAATGAGATAATCAAAAGCATTTTTCATTTCTCTTACAGTGTTTTTGATCTCTACTGTTTCTTTTTCATTCTTTCTCAGAATTTCTATATCTGCTTATATTATCTCTCTCTGCTCTTGCATGTTATCTACTTTTTCCATTAAAGCCCTTATTATATTAATTGTGTTTTTTTTAAATTCCTGGTCTGATAATTCAAAAATTCCTCCCATATCTGACCAACTCTAGTGCTTGTTCAATCTCTTTAAACTGTGTTTACTGCTTTTTAGTATGCCTTATAATTTTTGTTGAAAGATGGATCCAATATACCAGGTAAAAGAAACTGCAGTCAATAGGTCTTTAGTAATGTGATGGTAAGGTGTCAGGGTGCTGGATATAGTCTATAGACTATAGTCTATAGTCTATAAAACTATGGATATAGTTTTTTTTTTTCTTTTTTTTTGGGGGGGGGGAGCAGCTCACTCTTTATTAATGGAAGGCCTTGGGTCACTTGGAGCTGGTGTACTTGGTGACGGCCTTGGTGCCCTCAGATACAGCATGCTTGGCCAGCTCTCCGGGCAGACGCACCGCTGTCTGGACCTCCCGGGATGTCAGTGTGGTCCGGCCCGAGTACTGGGCCAGCCGGGCAGCCTCGCCAGCCAGCCGTTCAAACACATCGTTCACAAATGAGTTCATGATGCTCATGGCCTTGGAAGAGATGCCGATGTCCGGGTGCACCTGCTTTAGCACCTTGTAGATATACATCGAGTAGGTTTCCTTGCGCCGGCTACGCTTTTTGGACTTCTTATCGCCAGAACCACGGCCCCTGCGGCCCCCGGACTATGGTGTTATGATTAGATCCCAGTGTTTTAATGATGGCCCTAGGCTGTGACTTTCACCAGCACATCTCAGTTTCAACCCCTTAGGTGGGACATGATGGATATAGAAGCCTGAAATTTGGTATTTCCCTTCTCTCAGGTAGGTTAGGCTCTGATAAGCCCCAGTAGGTTAGGCTCTGGCAAAATAGTTTCTCCTGAGGGCAGGCTTTGTAAAAACAACAACAACAACAACACCTAGACTTATTAAAAAGTAGTTCTTTTCCATTCCTCCTTCCTGATGTAGGAGGAGTTTTATCTGATATTCACAGTGAGGACCTGGTAGAGCTTCTAGAAATAAGTCACAAAAACATGGAGCCCCATCTGTGATTAGCTCTCAGATTTGTCCCCATTGAGCCTCTATCAATTTGTTAATTGCAGTTCCTATTTTCCTACCCCAGTACTGGTTCCCAAGGAGGTTTTCACACTTGGGATTTTATTGCCATAAGTTGTGATTGTTTGTTTTCATCTATCTGTCTTTCCAATTTTGGGGGTAGAATCTTGCCCTATGACCTCACTTCTCTGGTGGATCTAAGAAGAGTTGTTGATTTTTCAGTTTATTCAGTTTTTTACTTGTTAGAAAAGAGTAGCGACTTCTGAGCTCCTTACATGCCAGACTACAATCATTGGCTTTTGAATATCCATATTACCTAGTTCATACTTCTTGGAAACAAGTATGAATAAATGGCCATAGAATTAAATATTGACTCAACAAGACTTCTGTCTGCTTTTTGATTTAGATCTGCTGAATCAAGGGAGACCTGTTGTCATGGCTTACGGTTTATCTTTGTTAGCCATCATATTTCAAAGAGCCTGTGATACTGTTCCCTGTCACAGGAAAGTCTTAGAAGAAGAAATAGAATTATTTTGAAAATATAACCAAGAGATGAATGCATAAGGAAATAAGTAATTCTTCTAGATCCCCTGTATCTCCAAATGTATTGACACCATTAATGCATCCAGAAATGTTTAATGTCAAAATACAATCTGAAAGTGAACAAATTCTTCCTTCTTCTTAAAGAGAATATACACTGAAGCAGTTGCATCTGATTTGTAAGAGTTTTAAATGACATATTGATATCAGGCAGGTAGAGTAGTGTTCTTCATCATACCAAAGCTCTCCTTGTAGCCTTAATTAGGTCTTTTTGCTCCCTGTCCCTGTTCTCTAATAAATCTTGCCAGAGAGATTTCATTTGGGTTGTAGATATGTGTCTTATATCTCCTGTACTTAATGCTATAAGTGAGATGCATACTTTATTTTTTATTTTAATTTATTTTTAATTTATTTATGAGAGAGAGAGAAAGAGAGAGAGAGAGAGAGAGGGAGAGAGAGAGAGGCAGAGACACAGGCAGAGGGAGAAGCAGGCTCTACGCAGAGAACCCAATGTGGGACTCTCTCCCAGGTCTCCAGGACCATGCACTGGGCTAAAGGCAGTGCTTAACTGCTGAGCCACCCGGGCTGCCCAAGATGCATACTTTAAAAAGTAAATATTTTTCTTTAGTTTGTGCAAATTCATCCGCATTCTCATTTTTCCTTTTGTCACCTCTGGGACATAATTGTCCAGGGCTGGTCAGAGCTGGGGGTGTAATATGCAGCCCTTGAGCACACTTAGCCACAGGATCAGTTCTGGCCTATGTTCTAAACTAATCACCTCGGCTCACCAGTCCTAACAATTGGCTGTTCTGGTTATCACTGAAATAATTAATCGAACAAAATAATGCAGCCAGTTAATTTTCCATTATATAATATCAAGCAACTGTTTTTACTTTCATCCGCATTATATGAATTATATGTTTTAAAGTTGAAGAGTTAAAAAAAAGAAAGCCAACAAGTTTTGTGCAATGGAGGGCTGGAGAAATTTGTTCTGTGATACTTACCTACTATTCAACTGAATGGCAGAGATCTTAACTACCTTTTGGTTAGGTCAAACCAATGTGCTAATGTTATTTGCAAACATCTGGAAACAAGACATAAAAATAGATTATTATTTACGCTCATGCATATTTATGTGTCATTGTGCCTGCCCACTTGTACAGTAGTGCATATTAGTTCCAAGTGTTTTAAGAAAAAAAAAAGGATTACACTATTTTACTAATGACTGTTGTTTCTTTTTTTTCCTTTAAATAGCTTCTCTGACGACTAAAAAATCTGCAAAAAATGGAGAGAAAACCACAATATGTCTAGTTGGATATCATGATTCCTAAGGGCTATTATCTTTTTGTTTACTTGCATATGTGTGTGTGTATAAGATTTTTGTCTCACTTTGTAATATACCTGTAGTAATTAGTACTTAAAACATTTGAGCATGGATAGTTTCAAACAATTCCATAAAACACTAAGTGTGAGCAGATATGAGGTGATTTTTTTAAATGTGCTTATGTTAGTCTCTTGGTTTGAGTCTATATGCTTCCTAGTTACCTTGACTCAATGACTACAGTTTAAATGTAAGGTTTTCTTTTTTTATTAAATCAGCTGTGTTACTGAACAGAAGCAGACCAAATACAAGCTCAGTTTCCTTCTGATTTCAATTTGACATTGTGATTCCTGCTGTTTACAGATCACTGGAGTTCAGAGAGAATCAGACATATGAAACGAAGTTCAGGTAGAATTAGATGCAGACCATCGCTGTGGATATCAGACAATGGCCTTTGCACAGCCCATACAATGTCTGAAGGAGCACACGTCTTCTAGGTTTTCTCTTGTGGTCTCTGACGCCATCACTACACATTACACATTACACCAGTGTGCAAAGGTCTTAACTATCCTGATTCAAAAATATTACCTCTATCAAGTGTCAAGAAATGAAAACCAATGCCATAAAGGAGACTATATCTGATGAAAAGTTTCTCTGTTAAGTCACAAAGCAACATAGCAGAGGAATGTTGATCACAACACCTTTTTTTGTAAATACAGACTTGAACTGCCAGGCCTCTTTCTTTAGATGATTTTCATTATATTTCATACCCAGTCAATCCATCTTATAGGTCAAAAAACTGTAAGCAGGGAGGCGAGGTACTTCAAATATTCCAAAATCCTCAAAAGAAACAAGATGCTGTAGGCCAATTAGGTGCTGAGGGCCTGAAGGACACAGGAAGATTCATGTATCTTTAAAGTCTATATGGTTCTCCTATAAGCCACTTACCAGCTTTCTTTGAGAAAGACAGAAGGGGGAAAAAAAGATAAATGCTCACAGGAACTGATGATATAACACGGTGCAGCTGCTAATGCATATGGATGTGTCATGCAAATGTCCCCAGCAGAAACACATTCTTTAGTTTAAACCTGCAACCATATTCAGCAATAAAAGAGTTTCCAAATCAAACTGCTGACTCCCTTTTTTTTTTCCTCTTATCAAAACACCCCAGCATACATCTTACCAGGCAGAGTAAATCAAAAGAACCAGCTGGAGTTACCAACTCTTGTTTTTCCCTGGATATCAGGTGTGTGCTGCAATTTTGCAGATCAATTTGTGAGCTGAAGTAAGTAGCTGTGGTCCACTAAAACTCAAAATAAAGCCATTTGGGTAATGCTTGTGCTAACTTTCCAGAGGCCTTATCTCTGCAAAGGGACATTTGTAATTTACCAATGGATTGTTTTTATTTATTTATTTTTTCCCCTGATGAAGATGTGTGTTGATTATACCTTTATCTGAATATAAAAAGATCTGGAGTAACTTAGAGGAATTGTTGAGCTACAGAACTTCGTTCTGTCTTTGTCTTTTCCATTTTTTCAGTTTTGAATTTTTGCAGACTCTCTGATAAATTGATAGGAAAAGTGGATTCCGGAGAAGGGCACAAAAAAAAAAAAAAAAAAAGAATAAGAAAAAAAAAAGAGAGGTGGAAGGAATTTGGGGAGCAATCTTGTCACATTAAATTTTGCAAAGCGTCGACATAGTTAGAGCATACAGCCATGAATTTATTGCGACATATACTTCTCCTCGTGCTGGAACTACGTATTTATTGAAAAGTTCTGTATTGGGGAATGAGAAATGTCAAACAAGAAACTTCAACTGTTACCTGGAGGGGACTTTAAATGGTAACTTGGGAGCGATTCACTCCAACTTTTTTATGGCTGGGAGAAGGAATACCACTTTGACATTTTTTTTTATAGGGATGTATGCTGCAGCTAAGCACTTGGAAGAGCGAGTCCGTGGAGATTAGATGCGGAAAGAGAAAATGAGTACGTATCTGGGGATTAACCCGCATTTGTGCTCTACAGGGAAGCAGGCTAGGCACTCACTTTGAAGGCACCACTCCAGTGAAACGCCATCAATTCTGAATGAAATTACTTAGGGGGAAGTTGCATATCTGCAGGTGGCATCGCCGGTGGGTGAGCCCTCCGGGTTTCCTCCTCCCTCCAGCCGGGATTCGACTGCCCTGGCTGGAAGATCCCCCCTGGGGAGTCCAGGCTCGGTTCCCCGGCCTAGCCTCCTAACCTTAGCCACTAGTTCCCTTTGCCTCCAGACGGCA
Source organism: Vulpes vulpes (assembly GCF_048418805.1). NCBI lineage: Eukaryota > Metazoa > Chordata > Mammalia > Carnivora > Canidae > Vulpes > Vulpes vulpes. The sequence goes on along the minus strand of NC_132784.1, from coordinate 103,722,046 downwards.
GTGCGCTCCAAGCAAGGGGGCGGGGGACGCGGATTCCTGGTTCTCAGACCCAGGGCCTGGGGGTTCGTGGGTGAGCCTCGGGGAACCCCAGGCCGAGGGGAGGAGGTTGAGAGTGGGAAGGCCAGAATCACAAAAGGCAGCCGGTGGCCGGGGCTTTCCTTCCACCAGGCATCTTGGCCACCGCTTTCTTTCACTAACAGAGAGCTCGGTCGGTTCCAAGAGCTCAGGCTCCAGACCTCGGCTCAGGCCCAACGTGCCCAAGTCAGGCTGGGTGGAGAGAGCTCTGGGGGTCCTCCCTTCCATCCTCCCGAGCTCCCCGCCCAGGGTCAAGTCACTTAAAAGGATCTAAGAAGCCTGCTTCTGGAGCCGGTCATCTACTCTTTTTTTTTTTTTTTTTTCTTCTTCTTCTTTGTTTTCCTAGAGGTTAGGCGAGAGAAACGTTCGCCGGGCGGGCGAGAGCGAGCGGTTGCAATTTGCACCCCCCTCCCGGCCCTCGACGCAGGCAATTCCTCGCACGCACCTGGCGGCGCGGGCCGAGCGGCTTCCGCGCGGCTAATATACATATTTCGAGGGGGAGGCTGGGCGGCTGCTTCTTCGCCGGGTCAATGTGTTAATTAAAAGTTGGTCCGAGTTGGTCAGCACGCAGTCCCAGATGTGCTTAACAGCATGCAATTAACACATAAGGCAAATCTTTTTGAAGATACCAGAATTGAAACACCCCCCCCCCAAAGAAACCCCACCCCACCCCCGCCCTTAACGTGAAATCGCAATGGCAAATAAGGGAAAAGTCATTAAAAGACGTAATTAAATGCGGGCCGCCGTTCTTGGAGGGGGTCGGGCTGGGGAAAAAAAAAATTCCCTAAATCTATATTTTTCAAAAATAAATAGCAAATTGATTTTTTTCTTTTCTTTTTTTTTTTTTCTGCAGGACGTGCAGGCCCGAGATCCGTTTCCCTCCGTTCCCACCCCATGTATATTAAACAGGCGGCGAGCGGCGGCCGCGCGGCGCGGTGACCTAGCGGCGCCCGGAGTCCCCGGCCTCTGCGCGGGTCCGCGCGCCGCCGCCGCTGCCGCCGCCGCCGGCGATTGCAGAGGGGCCTCCCGCAGCCAGATTGGTTTCTGCATCCAGGGATAATTACCGCACTCTCACTTGCCTGGCGTCCTTAATATTTTCAAAAAAGTGCAGCAGAAGAGCGTGCGTGCGTGTGTGTGTGCGCGCGCGCGTGTGTGTGTGTTGTGATGGAGTCATGCTAGATACAATTTACGAAAAGTTAAAAGTATTTGGTGGAGACACTTAATATCATCATCGCCCCCAGCGGAGAAGGCGGTCGAATTCCAGGCGCCCAAGGCCGTTCCTGCCAGTTCACGCCTGCCCGCAGTTTTCTACCTTATTTAGCCCCAGGAACAGAGTTCTCCCGCCTCCACGAGCCAGTTTGTTTCTATTTGTCTTTTAATTCAAGTTTATTCATGCAAAAAAAAAATATATATATATACACATATATGCATATGTGTATATATATATATATTATTTTTTTGCCACCTCTCAGAGGCAAACAAAGACCCCGATCTGTTACCCCTCCCATTCTCTCCACACACATTCACAGGGCCACGCGCTTGCGCGCGCACACATGCACCGACACACACACACACACACACACACACACACACACACACACACCACTTTGCAACTTCCTCGCCGACCGGGTCTTGCTGAATAAGCCAGATGAGGACTTGGTGCCCAACTGGGCACACTGACGGCACGCCGAGCCTTCGGCCAACTTCTTGCTTACCGTCCTAGACTTGCAGCTTGGGATGGTTTGGCTTCAGGGATGATACGTGGTTGCATCACCACCAGCACCCTTAAGGGCACCGGGGGGGGCAGCGATTCTAACCAAATAATTGTATGTGTCGTATCTGAAGGGTGTGCCTTATTGATGACACCTAATGAAGCAAATAATGGATCTGCAGTATCTTAGCTATTCATCTGGTCCTTCTAGAATCCTGGGTGTTGAGGAGAGATGGGTAGTGATGGATGGAGAGAAAGAGAGGAGCGAAAGAGGGGAGGGGAGAGGGGGAGAGAAGGGGTCGGCTCCAGATCCTTGGAAACGGATCGGATTTGTTGAATGTCAGCTCGAGGAAGGCAGTCTGAACCATGATTTAAACACGGGCAGTATCATTGTTAACTAGTGTCCAACGACGGGCCCCCCCACCCCCACTCTGCCTTCCTGCCGCTCCCTTCTCTTCTCCCTTTTGTAGGATACAGAAGGTGAATAATGAAACCATTTTGCTAATAGTTTATGAGCCATGAGATTGGAAATGTATATGGATAGACCGGAGCACCAGACTAAAATCATTTGAAAGAAGCGCGAGGCTGGGCAGGGAAAGCAAGCCGCGGGGTCCCCTCTCCCCAGCCCGGGGCGGCCTGGGCCGGAGGAGGTGGCCTGGCGCCTCCGCGCTCCATCCGAGGGCAGCGGCTGGGCCCGTCCTCCCGCCTGCCCCCGCCTCTCCTGCTCTCCCCGAGGGGCTCGAGCGAGAGGGAGATGAATTGGGGCGATGGCGAGATAGCGCGGGCGGGAGATAATCGTTATCACCAGGATTTTTCTTCCAGTGATGGGCTCTAAAAAGATCCATCACACCGGGCAGCTTTCCCCGAGGCAGAAAACAATAGACGTGAACTTCGCGCTGAACACAGCCACGGGACCGGCGCCCGTGCGTCTGTCTTTCCTGTCTGCGGAGGGCCTGTGCCTCCAGTTCCAACCCCCAGAACCTTCGTGAAAAGGTTCATCTGACCTCCACACTCGGCCTGCAAGGAGGTTCCCCCCCACCCCCACCCCCCGCTTTCCTTGCGGAGTTGACCCGAGGGGATGCGGGGAGGTGTGGATGGGATGAAAGGGGAGGCGCTGGCCTGGACCCCCTCTCCCCAGCCCGCAAAGGGACCGCAAAATCTGGGGTTAGGCCCCAAGCCAACGGCCCGCGGGAGCCCGCCCCGTGTCTGGCCCAGCGGCGGCGAGGGCGAGGGCGCGCGGGGCGCGCGGGGGCAGGCGGGGCGCGCCCCGCTGGAGGCGGCAGGCTCCGGGCCTCGCAGCGGCTGGAGCGGGGAGGCTGGGACAGGTACGTAGCAAGGGGGGGCCGCCCGGGCTCCGTCCAGCTCCGCCCGGGAGCCCCCCCAAGCGCGCTCCAGGCCGGGCCCTTGGAGAAGCGCGGGAAGCGCAGCCTCCTGGCCGAGCGCCGCGGCACGGGCTTCGCGGGGGCCGCCCCGGTGGCGCGGAGCCGGGGCGGTGGGCACACCCCGCGGGGTGAGCGGCCGCTGCAACCCCGAGGCACCCCTGCCGGTTCCCTCTCCTTCCAAACCGGGCTGTTCTCTGGGCAAAACAAAATAACTTTTCCGCGTATATGGGGCGGCAAGAGGCGGGAAGCGGTGCTGGCTGGAGCGCGAGTGGGGCCGCAGCGCCGCACCCCAAGCGCGTCGGGAACCCGCTCGGATTTTCTCCCGGGGATGCGGGCTAGAGGTTAGGCGATTGACCTCTGCGTTAATAGGGGGCGGGGTGAGCGGTACAGAGAACTGGCCGCGCGGATCGCGGGCCCCCTTCCTCCCCCCCCCCCCCCCGCTGGAGGCCGCCTTTAGGCCCACGAGGCGGGCTTGGGCCCCGCTCCGCAGGCCTCGCGTGCAGAACGGAGCCTCCAAAGGGCACCGGCCGCACCTCCTTTCGCCTCCGGGCCCTCACCTGCAGCGCTCCCAGTTTCTCCCAACCTCCTCCACCCCCCACCCCAATTGATACCCTATTGACTGTGGTTCGTGTGAAACAGGCAGGATAAATTTAGTGAAGCCACAACCCCCTGACCTAGAGAGTTTGGAGGGGAAGGCGAGCGCCCGCCGTCCTTGGGGGCTTTTATTTTTGAAGAAGCACCTCGAAAGAAAATGAAAATCGAACTAACCCAATCACCATTGGCAATCGGGCCTTGGCGCAAGGAAAGGGGGCGGGAGGACGGGCCAGTGGTGCCCGGGACTCCCGGTCAAATAGACCTTCCGGTCGGCAGGTGTGAGCGGGCTCGGCGAGAAGGTGTGCGGCCCCGGGGAGCTAGCGAGCCCGACCCCGGGGCACCCTCCGGCCCGACGCGCTTCCTCGAGAGCCTGCGGCCCCCAAGGCAAGCAGGGACTTACCCCGCCAGGGCCGAGGGTTCGAGTAAAGTTGCCGAGAGGGGGGAGTGGGGGTTCCTAGCACTGGGGGGCGGGGGGGTCACTGTTGCCCTGGGAAAGGAAGCCTGCACTCTAGGAACTCCTTTGTGCCTTCTGTACTCACCCTGTCGCACTTCCCTCCCAAACTCGGGATAACCTAGATTCCCGTCTTGGCGTCAGAGGCAACCCCCAAATGCTGGCGGTTTTCTGCTTTCCTTCGGTCGCTCCAGTAATCCCCGGGGAACCCCGGCTCCGGGGTCCCCTCCCCCTCCCTGCTTCTGCAGCAATCCCCCCCCACCCCCCCAGGAGCTCCGCTCTCCTGGGCCTTCGCCCTTCCTAGCTGGTACCTGCGGTGCCTAGCGGGGCGGTGGGGGCGGGGGTGCGCAGCCAAGGTAGGCGGAAAAGGAGGGTAGAGGAGGCGGAGTGCCCCCGTTGCAAAAATAATAATAATAATAATAACAAAACTGCTGCAAAAGCTCATAAAATTAAATTCCACCTCCCTTTGCGATTTTGTCCCCTCCCAAACCCTGCCTAGCGAGTGGCGGGAGGGGTGGTCGGCCCGTCCCCGGAAAGGGGGGGCTGTGCGCAAGTTTACGCCCGCGCCTCCCATTTGTTAGTTGATTCCGTCTAAAAGTTCGCTATTTATAGGCTACACGCGGCAGCCCGACTCCCCGCGCCCGCTCTCCTGCGCGAAGTGCGAGAGGTCCCCGCGGCGCCGCAAGGCCCGTCCCGATTGCGTCCCGTGATTTGTTTTGTGTTTCTTTCCGCCCTCCCACCGCAGGCAGCCGGGGAGAAGATCTCGGGGAGCCCCGAAACCACCCACTCGCAGTAGTTGGGAGAGGCTCTGCAGTCCGACCATGTGAGTCCGCGCTCGACCCCGCCGGGCGCACGCGGGGGCCAGACGCGGGGGAGGCGCTGGGGCTCCGCAGCGGCGCGCGCGCCCCTCGCGCTGTCCTGCGCCCCTGCCCCTGCCCCTGCCCCTGCCCCTGCCCCTGCCCCTGCGACCTCCAGCTCCGCCCTGCGCCCTCTCCCCCTGGGATTTCTCCCTTCTCCTTCCCTCTTTCCGTGCACCTCTGACTCTGCCCTGCTCCCAACTTCCAGCTGAGTTTGCATCTGGGCACAAAAAGAGACAGGACTGGCCTTTACGCGGGAGGCGGGGTGGGCTGGGCGTGCGCGTTTCATAAAGAAGGAAATTGTGTGGGGCCGGGGTGGGGGAGGGGCGCGGCGGAGCGGGCCCGGAGTGCGGCCCCGCGCGCCGGGGGAGGGGACCGGGAGCGTTGGCGTGCGGACCTCTCCTTCCGCCGTGGCACCGATCGCGGGATGGCAACCAAGTGCCCTGGAAGCCCTCGCCATTTGGGACCCTCCCTCTGCGATGCAGGGACAGATGTCTCCATCAAAATCTCGGAGCCGCCCCGGTAGAAAGGAGGGAAGGACGTGGGTACAGGATGACGCTCTCCGGGAAATAGGGTCAGGGTCAGTTCCCTAAATGCAAGCAGAACTGGGCGCTGCGATGCCTCCGCCGCCCCCGCCCCCCTCCAGCGGCTGCGGACCAGGACTCGCTTGCGCAGACAGCGAAGGCGCAAGGAGATCGCGGCCGCGGTCCGTGGGCCTTGCCCTTGTCCTCTTTTTATGAATGCCGGAGCGTCGGACGATGCTTCGGTGTTTTAGAACTGAGGTGTCAAGGGGGCGGGGAGCGGGGGGCTCCCGGGCGAGAGGAGCGCTGGGCGCGCGTTTGTGGGGACGGCGGTGCGCCCCGAGCGCGGCCAGGCCGGCTCTCCGCAGGCGCGCGGCGGCGGGCGGGAGACTCGCGCGTGCGGGTCCGACTGCCCCTCCCCTGCCCCCCGCCTCGGGAACGGAGGCACGACACGGGGGGGGGGGGGCGCGCGGGGGTGGAGGAGGTAGTGACCGAAAATACCCCGCGGCTCGGTTCGGTTTGGCCGGAGGACGCAGAGCGGAACAGAGCTGGGGAGGAGTTAGGAGCCCGGGAGCGGAGAACTGCAGGCTCGCCGCTCCCCGCGCGCCGGGCCGGTGCCCTCCCGGCGCAACTTCTTACCCGCCTCCAATTCCTGCTCTCACAGGGGATGTCACCCTTGGAATCCCCCGGTGCCCACGTCTCCAAAGCGCTCTGCCGTGTGGATGGACTGGTGGGGGGCGGAGAGCCAGGACGGGTCCGTGGCAGTGCCCCGGAGAGGGGACCTCGCTGTCCAGCGTGTGTGCACCCCGAGATCCCCGAGCACAGAGATGGGGGAGGGGTCTGCCCCCAGCCCTCGTCGCCGCGTCACCCCCGAGCTGGCCCTGCAGGGACAGTCTGGTTCAGACAGGCCGGGGGCCGCCCCTACCTGGCTCGGAGGTGCCCGGATTCTCACCCCGGCCCGCCCCAAACAGCTTTCAGAAACTCAACTGCCAAGTTAAAAGCAGAAACAAGTTTCTGCTACTGTCCCTGGGCCTCTTGCGTTTGACAGCCCTGGGTGGCTGTCAAACCTGAGGCCACTTTGTAGCAGAAAGTAGCGGCAGGGACCCGGAAATGTCCCCATTAGGGACCTGGGGGTGCGATGTCTTGGGATGTCCCTCCCCACCCCATTGCCGGAGTGTAAATGCCGCTGGGCTCTCCTGTCACGCACTTGTCTGCGCCTCTGCTCTTTCCATAAGTCGTAAGAGGAAATCAGGGAAGGAGAGAAAGGAATCAAAGAAAGGTGGAAGTTAGGAGGAAACGGGGAAAGGTGCGGTAAAGGGTAAGATATGGTCAAAAAGAGTGACCTCTCGCTGGCTGTTTTTCCTCCTTGTCCCCTTTGAAAAGAACAGGGAGAGCGATGGAACCAGCCCCAGCCAGTAAAGCCCACTGCCCAAGGTCTGGGCCACGCGGGCTCCTGGGCTCAGGGGCTCACGCCCAGACTTGATTTGAGCTTCTCAGCCTCCTCCATTCCTGACGCTCAGCCACCTTCAAATCCCCTGGCCCCAGTGCTCTAGGCCCCACGTCACTCAGAAGCTGGGTGAAGATGGAAAAGGCCGAGCTGACTCCCTCCCCACCCGGGCGATTCTCCCTGGGACAGAATCTGGGGCCTGAAAGTGTACTCCGCACACCAGGCTTCTGGACTGTGCCCGAGAAAAGTGCTCACCCCAAGCATTCTGCTGTTAGGAATTCTCAGAATCAGTAGGGCTTTTTCCCTGGTCTCTGATGGGATCTTAGAACTTGGCAGCTTCCTCGGCTTAGCAAAGTTAAATAAACTCGCCCTAAGCTCTGACTTAGGTCTCTCCTGGGCCGCTGTGCTGAGGGATCCTAGTTCTCTCCAGGCTTCAGGTTTTTGGCTGTCCCACCCCTCCCTTGCTCTGCCTCTGCCTCCTGGCTGACCTCCAGGCCCCCACCCCACCCAGGCAGAGGGTCTGGATAGGGAGGACCCCAGATTCTCTACCAGAGGATGAATAAGAGTGACATTCCAGCACCCAGACAAAACTAGAGAGTGAACTTGGTGTATGAAAGGAAGTGAGGGCAGAGAACCAGGAGGCCCGTTTGTCTCCAGATGTACTAGTGAACAGAAGAAACACCATTTGCCCCAGAACAGCTCATGTTTTCAAGGAACTCTGGGAAGTGACAGGATAAGGGACTGGTCTTTTAAAATGATTTGGGTCTGTGACCTGTAAGCCATGAGATGAGGCCCTAAGCAGGGAAGCAGTACACCAGGATTTGGCAGAGATGGCACCTGTGTCCCCCTTGGAGCAGCCTTTCCTTTCTCAAATGGCCTTAGGTCATGGTGATAAATGATGGTCACCATTTCACAAATAAGCAGTTGACAGTCCCTAAGTTGTGTCCTCGAGGTGGCATGACCTCCTGGTCCTAGGAGCTCCAAGGTGGAAAGATTAACCTGACCCCTCCCCAGACCAAGAGAGTGTTCTGAGTCCTAAAACTTTCAGCAGCTGTGCCTGTCTCCTTCATCCCTTTCTCTCTGCAGCAAAGCTGGGTCATCTGGGGACTACAATGGTGTCAGAACCAGCACCAGTTGCCTGTCACCCTTTCCCCAGCCAGAGCTTTGACTGGAAACATAAACTACCTTGCCGGATGTATGTGGATGGATGAAGGCAGTGGCCACTTTCCCAAAAAGCTGGAGCAGGTCCTTTCCCTATCTTCGTGAGCAATCTTTCTTGGGTCAGAAGTCCCAGGACTCCCGCCATGGGATAATTCCTAAATCTATAGGTTCTCCCTCATAGAGATTTCTTTTACTATGAAGTGAGAGTTTAGAGGAGGGGGGTACAGTCTTCTTCAGGATTCCACTTGATCATTAAATTTGCACATATCTGGGGAAAGACCAGAGGCCTGAAAGAAAAATGGAGAAGGGGAATTTGGGAGAGCAGAAAGAAGACTCTGTTTGACAAGGAATTTCCAGTGACTCAGTGCTTTTCTCTTCTGTCTCCTCTACTTAACTTCATTTCCCCCCCTTAAGTGAAGAAATAGAGCTCTGAGCTTCTGTGACTATTTTGGCTAAATGTTCAGATGTATACTCTGGCTGAGTGTTTTTAAAATTTGACCACTGAATACATGATGCTACCTGCAAAGTCTCCTGTGCACTCTTCTGTCTCAATTTTTTTTTTTTAATTTTTAAAAAATTTTTTTCTTTTTTTTTTCTGTCTCAATTTTGACCTAGAATATAAGCATTTACTTTCATCACATTCTTGTTCATCCTCAACAGGTTGGTTTTAGTTTCTGGATTTCTCAAATTTCCTTACAATAACAGTACATGAACCAGATTTGTTCAGCTTCTACGAGACAGGATTATTCCCACCCCAATTCTCCAGGTAATTCTGGTTAAAACTGCCTTTGCTTTACACCTAAAGGAGACACATACTTGACATGAAAATTAGTTTCTTTCTTTTAAACTTGAACTATTCAAATGCTTGCCCTGCCCCCGCCCCCACCTTCTGACTATTTGGAATAAACCTGGCCATATTAACATTCAAATAGTTCCCTCATGAAAGGTAAACATGACATTTTAATATAGAAATTTTCTTTGAGACTTAAGAAAAAAATCATGGTTTGTGTTAAAAATATGATTTCAGGAAATTGTATCTTTGAAATTCATTGGCAACTAGATTTCTTTTCGGAACTTTCCGTATAACTTTGTCATGCTTCTTTACAGTTATATCCTTTAATCTAACCTTCAACTGCTTAGCCAGTATATATTCAAATGGGATTTTTTTTTTCCAGCTTAAAGTTTTTTTCAACATTTTCCATTGTATAACCTAGTTGACAGGAAATTTGCAGGATGGAAAAATGAAGTTTGAAGCATATAATATATCCTTGTGATTCATTTATATAATATTTAACCAACATTCTAATAGTAAAAAAAGATATTTGTTTGTGGGATAAAATGTATGTGTTCTTTTTGAGGGAGATAATTAGTTTTTTCCTAATGTTCTTTGCTTTTTCTATTAGATATATCAATGTTCCTAATTCATTTATCTCTTGTAAATTAACGAAAGATACAAATTACTGACTTATGATAAATCATAACCCTCCCCTTACCAGAGCCATCAATATTCTATTATTTCAAATTAAACATTTTATTATAATTTAGAAGGGAGAAGGTTCCCACATTTATTCATTAATCAGTGATGGCCAAATTGGCTAAACTATTTTTTTTTTTTTTTTTTTGGCTAAACTATTGATAAGAAACTTTTGGACATGGAGATGTAACATCAGAAGAGAAATTTCTACTGGCAAACTGACAAACCAAAAATACCATTCAGGAGCAAAGGGCTAATGATAAATGGCACAGTGAAATAAATGGAATAAGGACAACTTGTCAGCCACTGATCTTCTACATTCAGCACGTCACTCCTTAATACCGTTTGGGTGATACACTGTGTGAAATTACTTTGTATGGGAAGAAGTTTCTTGGTTTTTCTACTGGGGGTCCAAGCCAGTTTTTTTTTTTTTTAAGAGATAAAATTTCAGATATCATAAAATTAAATGTTTAAGCCATTTTAAAGTGTATAATGTAACTCCATTTTACTAGATCCACAATGATGTGTGATCAACACCACTATGTTACGTTCGTTTTTATCACCTGTAGCCATGAAGTAATCCCCCCATCCCCTACTCCTCTCAATCCCTGGCAGCCACTTATCTGCATTCAGCTTATATGGATTTGCCTGCTATGGACATTTTATAATTGAGGTCATTTAACATTGGACCTTTTGTGTCTTGCTTCTTTAACTTAGCATAATGCTGTCAGGGTTCATCCATGTAGCATGTGTCAGTATTTCATTCCTCTTCATGGCTGAATAATACTGGATTTTATGGATATACCACATTTTATTTATATATACCCCTCAGTTAATGGACATTTGTGTTGTTGCACTTTTTGGCTGTTATGAATATCCATATACAAGTTTTGCTTGAATGTATGTTTTCAGATTTGTCGGGTATAGTCAAATTCTTGGGCCATACCATAATTCTGCATTGAACTTTTTGAGGAGTCCCCATACCGCTTTCCACACTGGCTGCATAGTCATACAGTCCTATCAGAAACATCTGCGGGTTCTAGTTTCTCTACATCTTCACTAATATTTATTTCATTTTTAAAAAATTATACTAGTAGGCATCGATGGTATCTCACTGTGGTTCTAGTTTGCATATCCATAATGACTAGGGGTGCTGAATATCTTTTCATGTGCTTATTGGCCATTTCGATATCTTCTTTGGAGAAATGACCACGCACTGTCTTTTCTCATTTTTTAATTGGGTTGCTTGTCTTTTTGTTGTTGAACTGTAAGAGTACTTTATATATTCTGAGTATTAGATACTTACCAGGTATATGACTTACAAATATTTATATTTTCTCCCATTCTCTGAGTTTTTCACTTTCTTTTTTTTAAAGATTTATTTATTTATTTATTTATTCATGAGAGACAGGGAGAGAGAGGCAGAGCCACAGGCAGAGAAAGAAACAGTCTTCATGCCGGGAGCCCGACGCAGGACTTGATCCTGGGACTCCAGAGAGGCAGAGCCACAGGCAGAGAAAGAAACAGGCTTCATGCCGGGAGCCTGACGTGGGACTTGATCCTGGGACTCCAGGATCATGCCTTCAGCCAAAGGCAGACGTTCAACCACCGAGCCACCCAGGAGTACCCCCCCTTTTTTTTCTTTTCTCTTCTTTTATTTTTTAAGAATTATTTATTTATTTTAGAGAGAGAGAGCAAGCACCACAAGCAGGGGAAGTGGCAGAGGGAGAGAAGCAGACCCCTGCTGAGCACAGAGCCATAGGTGGGGTTTGATCTCAGGAGCCATGAGATCAAGACCTGAGCCCAAATCAAGAGTTGGAACACTGAGGCAACCCTGGTTTTTTCATTTTCTTGATAATGCCCCACAATTCATAAACATTTTGAATTTGTAGGAAGTCCAATTTAGCAGTAGTTATTTTTAACAGTAAGTGCTTTTTCTCATCCATGAGAAGACTCAGATTTAAACACAACACGAATATTTAAAACTCTAAACCCTAAAAAAGAGAAGACTTCTGTAGTGCCCAGATAACAACTTTGTGAAATGCAGGTTATCAGGCACCACATAAAGTAACTGTTGTTGTTCAAGACAAGGAAACATCTATGGCTACATTGACCTTTTTCTTCAAAGAAGTCCTGAGTTATTCAGATAAGCTGTCTACCCTGCTGAATGAGATCTTTTATCCCAAGAAGACAGTAGTTGTTTTTTAAAAAAATTATCATTATCAAATTCATCTACCAAGAAATTCTAAACAGTCTCTTCTGTTTAAATAACATTAAGAATCTGCCTTAAACCAACAACAACCAGGAAAATCAAAGGAAAGATTGACAGAGTGTTCCTAACTTAGCAGTTTCTACACATAGGCCTGTATTTGTAAAGTCCCCAGGAGAAAGGTCTTGGAGGCAGAGAAAAGAGAAACTAAAATATTACAAAGCAATTTAGAAGCAAAAATGAATAAAAAGGGGAGGAATATAAATACACATTATTGAATGTAAAGGTTTTGCTTATGCTCTCACATTGGCTGCTTTGTAGTAATTAATGTATAGGTTAAAAATAACCAGACAGTGGTTTGAAGCAGGTCTTTTTTTTATTTCATTATTTAGTTAGTAAGAAGGCATACGGTGAACACTGAGACATCTCTGATTCTGTCCATTCGAAGTCGTGGACCAGCTTTTCTACATCTGTCATTTTATGGAATATGCTATTGGGTAAATTACTAGACACTTTCTTTTTTTTTTTTTTCCAAAGATTTTATTTATTTATTCATGAGAGACACACAGAGAGAGAGAGAGAGAGAGAGAGAGAGAGGCAGAGACACAGGTAGAGGGAGAAGCAGACTCCATGCAGGGAGCCCGATGTGGGACTCGATCCCGGGTCCCCAGGACCACACCCTGGGCTGAAGGCGGTGCTAAACCACTGAGCAACCCGGGCTGCCCGACTAGACACTTCCTAAGTGTGCATGCCCTGCGTTCTGCATGAGTAGCTTGCATGGCTGTCATCCTGAACAGCCCTGAAAGATCCTGTTGGAAACTATTACCTTGCATACAGGGCAATACATTCATCCACCACTTACGGTGGGGAAAAGATGGGATAATACGTGTGAAAATTATAAGGCGTTTTGAAGTTTAAGTGTGAGCTTCCGTGTTTATGTGGCACTTGCAATGTGCCACGTATCGTCCAAGATTTAATAAATATTAGAAAGTTAAGTTCTCGAACAACCCTATGAGGTTGATACGATTCCTTTTACAGATGAGAACACTAAGCATAAAGTTTTTGTATAACTTTCCCAAGGTCATGTAGCTGATAAGTGACAGAGTTAAATTTTGAACCTGGGCAGTCTGGCTGGAGAGTCTGTGATCTTACTACTGCTTAATGCTGCTGACATGTAAAATCTAGAGATTTCTGGTGAAAATCGGAGTCTCTGAATTACTTGCTACAGTAAATATTTATTGAATACCTATTATATGCCCAGCTTCTCTGGAAACATTGGAAGATCTAGGACTTCCAGGATTGCATTACGTGTTCTCTGATGGCAGTAGTTAGCAGAGGGCCAGCTGTCACTGCCATCTTTTGATGGGGTCACCAAACCAGGCTTTATTCATTTACTGGCTTACCTGCATGAGCCCTGTAAGCAATCACCTTTGTTACTTGCTAACAGGAGACACAGACAAGGAAGGTAGATCACAACCAGAACATGCAGCACAAAGGCAATGACAAACATAGAAAATAAACATCGTGGCATGAATTCAGGTTTTCAAGCTCTCTTGCTGCTATCCTTCAGCACAGGTCAATGAGCCGACGAAATTTATTAGGTATATCCACTGAATGCTTGAGCTGTGGGATAAGCACTTAAAATTTAAAAGTTTAAAATCAAAAGGGCAAATACAGACAACACCAAAAAAATGATGACTAATATATATAGAAAGTACAGTAATACTTCCACTAGTTGGAAATTTTTAATAATGAGTCTCAGGCAGAGATTTTTCAGTCATCGAGCTTGTTGCCTTATTTTGTAAAGAAAAGATAAATAACAAGCAATATTGGATCAATGCCAGAAGGCAGGCTTCAGAATATGCCGCAAAGTTAGGAAACAATTGACAGCGTCTCTAGTGTTTTCAGAGGATTCTTGTAAGATGATTGAGCAGTTTTCACAGCAATTACCCCGAGTGCTACAGGCTCCAGAAGAGTCTTCAGAATGGAGAGAGAATTAAATACGCGGAGTACTGTATTATCATTATGTATATTCCATTGCGTTGTACTTCTTGAACAATGATTAATTATTATTAATGAAGATACTTGATAAGCAAGAACCATCTCTGTAAATACATAGACACCAGCCAAAGAGTTTACTCTAGCTGTTAACTCACTTAAGAGTGAAGAGTCCACTCTGGGAAGGTCTGGTAACAAGCGTAGGAAAGATTTGAACATTCTGTATGTTGTGGCCAGTGTCACATAGCTTGGCTCTTGCCATGATTTGGCTAATTACTGTGTCCATAAGCATGAGCCAAATGTTCTGAGGGACACTTTGCCAGGTTGACTGATATGGGTGCATACAGTATTGGTCCAACTCTTTTGGGTCTATCTTTAAATAATCAGCAGAAAATCTTTCTGTGTTGAGCACTTGCTGTGATAGAGTTTGTTTAATACCATAGAACTTTAAAATAACTGTGAACTTACTGATTTGTTAAACAATGTGAATACCTGCTAGGTTTCAGGGCAGAGTTTCATAAATGCTTTCCCCTTATCCAATGCTGTGAAGTAGGTGGGTAGGAGCTAGATACATAGGCTATCAAATGTATTAAGAGTCCCACAGAGAGGAAAGCGAAGCTGAGAGACCCCTGCCATGGCCACACGAGTAGTGGAGATGCAGATCTGGGCCTCCAACAGGCTTCTGATTCCAAGTCAAGGACTCCTCTTCCACAGTGTCTCTTGGTCAGCATTTCTCAAAGTACATTCCACCTGAACACCTATGTCAGAATGACCTAGGGTATTTGTGTAAAATGTGGAGTCCTGGGCTCCTCTAGAAATACTCTAGAAATACTGAATTCCCAGGACTTGCATTTTAAACGTTCCCCTCAGTAGATTTTTATAGGCAGTGAATTTAAAATGTATGGTCAGGTTCATTTGATACAAAGAGAAGATAGTTTGAGAGCAAAGGAGAAGTTTTCTGACCACAAACAATAAATGCCTTTGTACTCTTAACAGTAACCTCACAAATTGGGATTTGACTATGAGATTCAAAGTGATCTTCCTATTTGGGACGGTTGTCCTTTGGACTATTCCATAGAGATGTGACTAGTTTTATAAGGCATGTTCTATGGGACCCTACTTCACAGGATATTCATTGCTTCATCAAATATTTATGAAAGTATCCAGTACTATGTTAAGCACTCGAGGAACAGCAGTTGAAGAAAACAGGGTGGACTCTGACTTCAAGGGACCCACAGCCCATTGAGGAAAGACGTTAATAAGTGTTTTGCCCCAGGGCACCTGGGTGGCTCAGTAGGTTGAGCAGTTGAGTGGCTGCTTCAGGCTCAGGTCATGATCTCTCTGGGTCTGGGATGCGGGGTGACCCTCCCTGCTCAGTGGGGAAGCCTGCTTCTTCCTCTCCTTCTGCCAACCCCCCATACTCTCTCTCTTTCTTTATCTTTCTCAAATAAACAAATAAATAAAATCCTAAAAAAATAATAATAAGTGTTTTGCCCCAGAAGCTTTCATGTAGACAAATTTGGGTTCAATAGGTTTCTTCACAGTTGGACATGTCAGAGCCTTCAATATGTGCTATGAATATCTGAGAGAGGACTATTGTTTTTGATGCTTTCCAGACTTACCACAGGATCCTTCATATACAGAACAACTCATAGGTTTTGGAATCTCACTCTGCTTACACATTTCAGGGAGATCCTATCGCCCCTCTATGCCGCACCCCTCAAGGCCCAAATCTGTGGCACTGGTATAGATTTGGAGTGTATCTTAACAATGGAATCTCACTGCACCTCCCCCCCTCCCCCAAGGTAGTTTTGTTCTGATATCCCAATGAGCGCTGGGACAAGCAATGGGCAGAATTTAGTCAAAAACTAGTGTCTAGGAATTAGGTCAGCTTTAGGCTGCCTTTGGAGTTGGACCGCATAATGAATTTGAACATAAAGTGGATCTTTGGATATCTCTGCTCTCTCCAGCTGGGGGGAGTAGGGTTAGAGAGATTGCTTCAGGTTCCTTCAGGGATTCTGAGGCCATGTGGGAGCATCAGGTGTGAAAGAGTAGTGTTAGTGGGGAATCGCACGCCAGTCTCCTTACGTGGAAAACTGCGTGTTGTTTAAGGAACACCCAGCCTTTGATTAAGTGCCTGTGATCAGATTATTTGCTGAGAAAGACCTCCTGCCTACCTGCCTATGCATTGTCTACTTTTACCAGGATGGTTGTTGGGAAAAGGGAACTATAGGCATTTTCAGTAGATCACCCAATGTCCAATCACTTCAGTTTTCTTTTTTCTTCTTTCTCTGAGGCAGTAGCTAGATCCAAACAGAACAAGATGACTTGGCAACTTCTCATATAACTCAGAGAGGTGTGTTCACCTGAGGGACGGATTTCAATAGTTTGGTTGTTGACATTTATCAGATTACCCAGAGAATGGCCACATCATCACCTTGACTCATGCTTGTGGAGAGTTCTTAAAGAAGCCTCTTCAGAATTGTTTGTTTTTCTTAGCTATGATAATATTTAAAGATATGTTGCTTTATTGTTCGTTAAGTACGTGCTTTGTTCATAAAGACGTTTTACCACACAGGCTTCCTGATGGATATACAAAAGTGAAATAAAGAAATGTAGCAGAATCCCAGTAATTCACATAGTTATCACTTGACTGTATAAACCCTTGAAACAAAGTGTGTCTTTCCCTCTTTCTAGAGTTGCCTGAATAAATGTTCAGCTTTTCATTCTTTGAGGAGACCCCAGATCTCTAAGTGTTAGCCTCTTAAGTTCAAGGTCTAAGTTCAGTTTACTTCTTAATCACTGTGGAGAGGAATTACATGCAGTTGTTGGCTTCAGGGAGCTTGTCATAAGCTTCGAGGTAGCGAGGAAGGGTAAGTACATATGTTGTTATAATACCAAACAAATGTCTGATAAATGCTAAATGAAAAATTCATAAGTATGATGGTGGTTCAAAGGAATTTAATGACCATGAAGAATTACAGAAAGCAGATTCCTGGAGATTGCTTTGAGATTGGTCTTTAAAAACGGATAGAAGTAAAATTTTTGTAAAACAGAAAAAAGATATGCTTAGGGTTTTGTATGTAAGGACAAGAATGTGAATAAAGGCATGAAAATTGGAAAATATAAGGCCTATTTGGAACACAGATGTGTATTTAGGATGGAGGGAAGGGGGAAGGTATGGGGAAGAGGGTAGCTCTAACAGTATTGAGAGTCTTTTATATATGATGCACTTTTAGGTGTATTATCCATTTGTTTCTGCTTTACATCTTCAATATAGTGAAGATGAGGCCATTGTTCATCAAGATTTGTGTACCATTTCCACCATGTAGTGTTTCTGCCAGGAAGTTACTGCCTAGGGGGTAGTACATTGCCCACATCCCTTTGCATTTAGTTGGGGCCAAATGTTTGTTTTCAACAGTGAAGTATGCAGTAACCTTCTGGCCATGTGGTTTGGAAGCCTATAAACAAAGGATTTCAAGATCCTAGGAGAGAAAGAGTTACTGGATGGAGGAGCCTGGGTCCTCTTAATATGCAATTGGACTTCACATAAATAAGAAATAAATTTCTTGGTGTTAAGCTACTGAGATGTGGAGATCTAACTTTATAGCAGCTAGTTATCTTAATACAGACATTGTTACAGATTTACATAATATAGGCACATAGATGTAACTTATTCAAAATCACATAAATAATAATAAGTGAGGCCAGGATACAAATCCAGGTCTGTCTTCAGAGTGCTTCTTCTTCTTCTTTTTTTAAATCCTATTCCCATGGCTTTAACTGCTATCTGTATGCTGATAGATATGAGTTATCCATTGTTTGTCCAGAGTTCTTTTTGGGGGTCCAGACTGAGGTAGGCAGTTGCCTACTGGATTTCTCTACTTGAAAGTGTGTATAAATAATACACACTTAGACTCCATTATACAATGTATTAAATAAGTTAAAAAAAAAAGATATCCCCCAGAATAAGTGTTTTTGATGAAATGCTTGGTCTGGCCTGTCTCCTTCATTGACCCATTGTGTCTTCCCGTGGTGTTTTCCTGCTAACTGGACTCCTGGTTATCTTGAAAAAATCTAGGACAAGCAATTTCCTTTTAAGCAGATGACACAGAGGTTGTATATTTGGGCTCCTGTTCTATGGTCAAAAATTAAGTCATGTGAACATAGGGAGGCTAAACAGTGTGGTCAGTAGTAGGTGGTTATGTGCTTAACTGAAACCGTATTAGATGAAAGAGGAGAAGGACGTTGGAAGACAGCCATCATTCTGGCATGAAGGCCCTCAAATATTAAGCCTCATTGGGTTTAGAAACACACTCACCTATCTAGCCAAGCTGAGTTCTCATCTTCTACTCCCTAACATGGTGAATGGCCGTACAACCTCCCAGATGCCTAGAGACCAGAGTGGTGTATACTTTGACTTTTTCTTTTACCTTATTCCCCCATTATCAGTCGTTTTCATCTCTTAAATGTCTTTTGAAGCTGCCTGTTCCACTTAATCCCCTAGTACTGTCTTGGTTTGTGGCTTTATCATCTCTCACATAGACTTGTAGAATGGCCTCCTACCTGGTCACCCTGTCTCCAATATCAACCTATCAAGGACATCCTTCACACTACCATGAGAGTGATTTTTCTAAAATGCAAATCTGATGATCATTTTACTCCCTTTTTACAACCCTTCAGTGATTTCCCATGGCAAAAGTCCAAATTGCTTTGCAGAGCACAAAAGGCCCTCTGTGGTTTAGTCCCTGAGTCTCTCCAGCCTCATTTCTGACACTTTACTGTTCCCCTCCTCAAACAGATCACACCCACTGCTTCAGTTATACTGAGCTATGTCAGACTGTTTCGTTTCTTTGTGTCTCCGTTCGTGTGTTCCTTCTGCCTAATGAATCATTATATACTTTTTTAACACCTGACACAGCTGACACCTCATCTGTGGCACATCCCAACTTTCTCTAGGCAAAGTTCATCACTTTCTTTGTTATTTAATTTATTCTATGGATTTTATGGACTATCTGTCCCTTTTAGGCATTGTGCTGAGCATTGGATGTGATGGGGAGAAAGAGATACGGTCCCTGCCCTTGTGGGGTTTATAGTCTAATGGCAGCAAACAAACATAAAATTACAACTGTGATAAATAACTATGAAAAGCAAAAAAGGACACAATTATTAGCCCATAGTAGGAGAATCTGACTTGGTAAGGGAGTACAAGAGAGATTTTCACTGAGGAAGTGTGCTTAGGTGGAAATGGAATGACGAATTCACCAGGTGAGAGAAATGAATTGTAGGCAGAGGTAACAGTGTGCATGAAACCTTTATGTTAGGAAGGAATTTGGGATTCTAGGAGAGGAAAATGTTTCCTCTTGATACTCTTGGGATTCCTGAGTGGGTCTGAAAATTAAACTGACAAAGACAGATGAACAGGAGGAAATTGCACACATTTATTTAATGGAAGTTTTCTGTGACATGGGAACCTTCCCAAGGAAATGAGGACCCAAAGAAATGGCTAAACCTGAATGTTTTTGTGCTAGATTTGAGTGGAAAGCTATGGAAAGATACGACAAGGCAAAGAGGATGAGCTAAGTATAGTAAGCTAGGGGAGAAAAAAACAACTCCTGCTCATTTAGATTCTTCTTAGGGTCCCTCCATCTTGGAGGCAAGAGTGTTCCCTTCCCATGCATGGAGAGAGGGCACCTCTCGCATGAGAGTTCTGTGATCTGCTTCAGGGGAGAAACATGGGAGTCTCTCTGACCTTCCTGCTGCTTCTGCTTGCTCAGATCCTTCGGCTTAAAATATTCAACATGCCAAGATACCATATTTTGGGGTAGCGTGTCCTGACCCCCATCAGAATATATGAAGGGATTGACTAAAGACCAGGTTCAGTGGGAATGAGGTATAGAATGAAGCCGGAGGAGTAACTAGGGCCTAGATACTGAAGAACCTCATAAGCTGTGTTAAGGAGGAGTCTCTTTATTCTAAAAGGAGTGGAAAACCATTCAAAATGAGAAAGAGAAGATCATGATCAGGATTGATTTTTTTTTTTTTTTTAAAGAATTCATCCTGGCTACTGGGTGAAGAATGAGTTTAAGAGTGAGCTGAGTAGATAATGCTAGACTTGTTAGTTCGAGTAAGAGACACAGATCTATTGAATTAGGAGTGTGATAATAGGGATGACAAAATTCATATTTAGGATTAGGTATGGCGGATGAGGAAAAAGTGGTAATGAAGGCTGGTCCCTGTGTTCCTGGGTGAATGATAAAGCCAGTCATGGGGATAAAGAACACCACAAGAACACTAGTTTGGGCAGAATTTGAACATAAGGTACCCTGGGGATATCTAGGAGGAGTCATTTCACTGTATATTAAGTGTACTTCTAATACTTCACATATACTGTATTGTAATTACTTTTTTGTGTGTTTCTTTTTATTAAATTGAACTTTTCAAAGGAATGGAGCAGCATTTACATTATTAATAATATTCATTTTTGGGTCTCCAGTACCTATTACTATAATTTATACATAATACTTTCCCAGTAAACGTTGGTGAACAAATGATCTCACTGACCCCCCCAAAGCCCACACAGTTTCTCCCACATCACTAATAAGGGCAAGAAAACACTGAAAAGGCAAGTTGGCACACAGTCGTAGAGTGTTTTCAATCCCTGGCCAGAAGTTACATTATGACACAACATGTAATTAAGCCTTAAGTTTACATTCACTTTCCAATGCAACCTTTGTTTCAAATAATGCTTCTGTTATTTTTAAAACCATATAATGTTTACTCAAGGGACATTGTCTCCTAAGTAAATCAAAGCCAGCCAAGCTACAAGAAAAGCACAGAGATCATACTTGGAAAATGAACTATGTCTTTATGTTGTGGGACTAAATGAAATTAAAATGAATCTACTGGAAGAGGGTTGGCCGATACAAAAGAAATGCACCAGGCCTATGTATTTTTTTCATTCTCTTTCTTTTTATTTTATATTGGAGGTTAGCATTCAGTCATTAGGGCAGATCCGGAGAGAGATTCAGACATTTACATGGTCCACTGCTGGGTCATTTTCACAGCATGGATCTGAAGGGATTCATGCAGGAGGGCTACCACCGTTTCTTGGAGTCAGAGTGATAAAACAATATTTTGAATCTGTCGAATTTACTATGAGCCACACAAACAGCCTCTATCAGGAATGAAATGAAGCCAACTCTATAAATGCCCTGGATCGTGTTTAGGATGTGGGCCCCCTAAAATTGTCTCGTACAAGGCTTGAAGGTTTGAACTGTTGGTGCATGCTGGTGTGTGGTGCAGTTTCACTTTAAGTAACACAGACTGGAACAAGAATTTTTCATACTCTAGTCCTGAAATTGGATAAATCATCTCTTATTGTTTTATTAGGAATCTATACAGTTGACCCTTGAACAACACAGGTTTGAACTGTGTAGGTTCATTTTTTAAAGATAAACCTGATAGAGTTTTGTAAATGTATTTTCTCTTATGATTTTCTTAACATTTTCTTTTCTCTAGTGTACTTTATTGTGGGAATACAGTGTATAATACATATAGTGTACAAAGTATGTGTAAATTGTATTATCAGTAAGACTTCTGGTCAGTAGTAGGCAATGAGTAGTTAGGTTTATGGGGAGTCAAAAGTTATATGTAGATTTTTGACATTTGGGGGTTGGTGTCCCTAACCCCCATGTTGTTCAAACATCAACTGTATTTCTTAAGGCCCTATGCTATCTTACCCCCACATGAAATCGCCATATAACTGGAACCAAAGTGTGTATTTTTCCCCTTCCTATGTATTTTTGTGTGTTTCATTTGATTTCTTTGTAAGGTTGTAGGACCCTTATCTAATGTGAGCAGAGGGGACAGTGGTTGGCTTGAAGAAATCCAAGGTTTTCCTGTAGATGTTAATGATGAGAATCAGAATAGAATATCATGTGACCGAGGGTTCAATCTTAACGATTTTAATGACTGGCTATGGCAAACATGACCAAATACAGCTACAGACTCTAAGGCCAGGTCTACACAGTGCAAAGTGTAGAGCTGGGAACTCTCCAGTAATTTCAGGTCACAAAGTTGGCCAAGCCGATTAAGGTCTTAGAACTGTTGGTGTTCGCATTAAGAAGTTTAGTAGAGTGGGTAAGAGCCCAAGATCCAGAATCAGACTGCTTGGGTTAATTTCCTCCCTTAGCTACTTCCTAATAGTATAACCTTGGTCCTCCAGCTATCCTTAATTCTTTGTCTCTCAGTTTTCCCACATTAAGATGAGGTTAGTAATTCAGTTACTGAACAGGGGTATTGGGAGAATTAAAGCTATTAATATAAGTAAGATGCCTTGAATAGGGCCTAGCACACAGTCAGTGCTAAATAATGTCTAGCTATTGTTAGGAAGATTCTTAAGATGCGGGCTTTGCAGAGACAAAAATTTGTGAAAGCAAGGTCCATGCAACTTTTGGTGAAATGTAAAAAGTTTTGAACTTTTTAGTGAAGTATTAACTATACATCATCTGCTTGACCTTTGAAACTGAATTATTTTAGGGACTGCTTTCCATACATGCTCTCTGAAAGTACTACAAGTATCAAAAAATATTCCAGAGAAGTTGAAGATATGGGTGTCATTTAGTGAAGGGTAGAGGCGTCAAGACAGTTCAGTTTGGTGAAGAGAAAGCCAAATGAAATTTACCTGGCTTGACTTGGAAATGGGTTTATTAACAATTATAATGATATCAACTGCTTATGGAGTGTTTACTATTTTACAAGAACTTTAATTTCACTTAATTCATTAATTTTGCTTAATTTTTAAAAAGGATTTATTTGAGATAGAGAGCCAGAGCATAAGTGAGAAGAGGGGCAGAGGGAGAGGGATAGATGCAGACTCTCTACTAAGCAGAGAAACCAATGTGGGGCTCCATCCCAGTACTCCGGGATCATGACTTGTGCTGAAGTCAGAAGCTTAACCAACTGAACCATGTAGGCACCCCTAATTTTGCTTAATTTTTAAAATTACTTAATTTCATTTAATTATCACAAAATTTCACAAAGTATTATCTCCATTTTATATATAGGTAAATTGAGGCTAGGAGAGGTAATGCATCTTTCTAAAGTTCTAAAGCTGTTTAATACCAGAATCTGGATTTGAACCTAGTTATGATAAACTGCAAAGCCAGTATTTTTTTAAATATAGTATTTTTTTTGAAGATTTTATTTATTTATTCATGAGAGACACAGGCAGAAGGAGAAGCAGGCTCCACTCAGAGAGCCTGACGTGGGACTCGATCCCAGGTCTCCAGGATCACAACCTGGGCTAAACCGCTTTGCCACCAGGGCTCCCCAAAAGCCAGTATTTTTAACTGCTATGATTTATTTCTCTCTCAATGCTGTTATATATATTAATAAGGATTGTCAGTATGGTACTTAAAGCACTTTAAAGGCCCTATGAGTAGGGTGCCTGGGTGGTTCAGTTGGTTAAGTGACCAACTCTGGATTTCAGCCCAGGTCTTGATCTCAGGGTCATGAGATGGAGCCCCACGTCAGGCCGTGTCAGGTACTGCATCAGGTATAAAGCCTGCTTGGGATTCTCTCTCCCTCTACCTCTCCCTCCATTCCCTCTCTAAAAGAAAAGAAAAAAGGAAGCCGTATGAGTTAAACATTCTTTAAGTCCTAATTTTACAGATAGGAAAATGGAGGCTTAATGGAGTCGATTGACTTTCCCAGGATGATTCAGTTACTGCATACCCCATTTGGAAGCATCCAAATTTTCTAATTTATCCACAACCATCTAGCACTAGACTTGCTTGCCAATTTCATATTTACCATTGACCCAGTGGGCTGATGGAGGGAGAGAGAGACTCGGCAGAAACAGCAGTGGAAGAATGGTTCAAGGAGGGGGGCAGGGAGCAAGGATGTGGGGAGAAATGTAGAACCATAACTATCCTGCATTGTCTCTACAGGGTTTTCACATTCTCCATAATAAGATGACTGACTCCTTTTATTTTCTGTCTTTTATTAATGATGTCAAAATTATAACAGAAAATATTTAAGTTAGACCTTAAGAATATTCTAAGTGTGTAGGTGTTAGATTCTAAGGAGTTATTGAGAACTTCTTTCCCCATGGGTTAGTAATACATGATGATTATCCTGTGTCATAGCATACTGTATTTTAAGTAAGTATCATTAAGGTCAGAACATTCAGCTTTTTTTAAAAAAATGATTTTATTTATTTGAGAGAGACAGAGCATAAGTGAATGGAGGGGCAGAGGCCTAGGGAGAGGGAGAAGCAGACTCCTTGCTGAGCAGGGAGCCCGTTGTGGGGCTTGATCTCAGGACAGTGGGATCATGACCTGAACCAAAGGCAGCTGCTTAACCGACTGAGCCACCCAGGTGCCCTAACATTCAGCTTTTTGATAAATATTGTCAGCAAGTCCAATAGATATTGCATGAGCTAACTCATTTCTTTAAACACAGCAAGCAAATCATGATTATACTCTAATTGGGAACTTGCCAATGAGATGACAACCAGAGTTAGGATCTGCCAGCAATCACTGTTATCTGTGGTGATGGCTTTATATGTACATTCTTCTCAAGATAATTAAGATATTTGTATCCAGAAAATGGAAAAGTACCTATCCCAATATATTTTATCTATAACGCCTACATAAAATGCAGCTTTTTTTTTTTTGAGAGAGAGAGAGAGAGAGAGAATCTTAAGCTATGGGGGCTCTTAAGCTTTGGGGCTTGATCTCATGACCCTGAGATCATGACCTAAGCCAAAAATCAAGAGTCAGATGCTCAACCAACTGAGCCACCCAGGCAGCCCAAGAATGCAGATGCTTTAACAGGCAGAGTGTGAGATCAAAATCTTGGGGGGGGGGACCTCTATTAATAAATCTTTCATTCAATCTTTTTTCCTCTCTGTATCCACTTATACCAAAAAGTGCCACTGAGAAATACCCCCATGGATTGGAAATTAGCCTGCTACCAATTTGTTCATTCATTCACTTATTCATTAAATATATATCAAAAAGCTACCACATATTAGATACCATTCCAGGTGCTGGGGAGTGAATGAAACAGACAAAAGTTTGTGAGTTCGTGGAGCTTATATTTTAATACAGAGACAGTTGGTAAACAATATGAGTAGGTAAATATATAGGATATAAGATCATTATAAGTGCTATGAAGAAAAAAAGGGAAGGGGATATAAAATATTTTGGGGGTGAAATTTAGATCCGGTGGACAGGGAAGACATCCATGAGAAAGTGAGTTTTGAGTGCAGATGTTAAGGAAATGGGAAAGCCAACCTTATGGGTTTCTGAGGGAAGAGTGTTTCAGGCAGAGGGAATAGCAATGATAGAGGCTCTGTGGGAGGATCAGGCCTGGCATGTTTGCACAAGGACAGTGTCACTGGCATATTGTGATTAAGAGGATGGGGTGCATCAGAGAGGTTCTGGGGTGGAGGGTTTACAGATTCTGTGGAGCCCCATAGGTCAGAGTTTACAGACTTTGACTACCTATCATACCCAAAGCAGGTGAGTGTGGGCAGATAGGGAGGAGCTAGTTTGGAACATGCGTGGATGAGACTGTTTTCATTTCAATTGACTTCTATCAAATACCAGCCACATGGCATGCACTGTGCTATACTCTGGAGGCCCAAAGAAGAAAGAGAAATATATTTCCCTCAAGTTATTCAGTCTAGTAGAGAAGATAGAAAGGTTTAGAACACTTAAAAATGGTCCACTCTAGACTTCCTTCTGTCAAGGGAGACCTCCACAGGTATGGCCCGGCCACGTTTTTCCTAGAAGCTGAGGGAAGGCTCACAGTGATACATCATGAGGCCCCTCTCACTCAGCAGGGTGGAGTGACTGCTCATTTCCACACTTCCCCACCTGCATCACATCTCTCCAGAGAAGAGAAGATGCAGTTAGCTAACCAACATTTTAGGTCGCCATGCACAAGTGACAGTGTATCCCATTACCTTGAAAATGTTCTTGAAAAGTTGTAGATAAGTTGAAATTGGGTCCCAGTAAGCTATATTCAGGGTGAATTCCAAGCCATCAGTAATGCCAATAAACCCATGACTTATCTTGTGAAATGAAAAACACCTCACATTGTTGCAGTAAGGCTAAAGTTTTTCACCCTGCTAAGTAAGAGATAGCCGTAATTAGACACCTCAGTCTGGGAGAACTAATTGCTTTCAGCCTTGCCCAAATTGCTGCGTAGCAAGAGTATAAGATCCTTCTGGCTGACAGGCTAGTACTGCCTCTGCATCCAGGTCAGGGGCACATTGATTATTTTCTTCTCCGTTATTCCCAGTTGTTTTCTCCTACCTAGCACTTATTTACAGTTTCATACATCAAACTCGCAGGAAGCTTCAAATTTTAACAGTTTTTCTTTTCGGGGTGCTGTGTAAGGAAAGATTTCTGATCAGTGTGGTGAGCCTTATCTTTAAATATTGTTAGAGCTGCCACTCTCTTAGTCCAAATTCTGAAAGGGAGGAGTAGCAAAGGAATTTCAGACATCTTTAATCAACCACAGTTTGCCTTCTAGTAACAAACTAATTATATTCTTCCCAAATGAAAAATACTCTCATTCTGTCCCAAGGCCCCCAAAGACTTTTCCCACTATAGCATTTGTGTAAAGGTCAGGATTTTGTCATTGAAATCAGATCCACACATGGATGGGGTTTCCCAGAGGGCAGTTCCTTGAGAATGGTTTTTCTTAATCTGAAGGCCTGTGAACTAAAGAGATCAGTTACTGCCCCACCCATGTTCACTGCTCAATAGATAGTGATGTGCAGGGTTGAGAGAATGGCTGTGCACACTCACATTCAAAGCAGGGAAGGAGAACTAGGAGGCACATGCAAGTTACTGATCCATAGCAGTTCTGAAATCCAGCGGGTCACATGCTGCCCATCCAGTCTTGCTATGTGAGAATGATTTTTTGAGGGTATGATCTCTACCCTTTGCTATCTTGGTTCTACCTTTGAATCAGCCTTCTGTGGAAAAAAAAAAAAGGCCCACATTGGCAACTGGTAGAGGGTTGGGAGTTTAAAGCACTGGTAGAAGGTTGGGAGTTTAAAGCTCTCTTTTCATTTTGTGTTGTTTGTCTTAACCCTTCTACTGATACAATTCTCTAAAAACATATGGGTTTTCCATGACTTATTGGCATTTACTCTATTAGTTGAAAGTCTCACCTACGTACCCCCCAAGACACATCCTTCTTGGTCTTGAGTCATGTATGAGGTGAAAAACACCTCAGATGCTTAGAAGTTCTGTTGTTTAACAGGGAAGGTTTATGAAACTTGCTTTTGGAACCTTAGAAAGCCCTCTTTAGAGCTGAACATTTCTGTGGCGCACCAGCTCCAATTGCTCTGAGGTCTTAACACAGACACGATTAAGCGTTTCTGGTTAGAGAGTCCTTTTCTGAGAGACTAGAAATGAGAAACTGTTCCTTTTGTAACCCGGCAAATCCTAGATCTAAACTCCACTGAAAAAAAAAATCAACAGTGTTTTCTTTAATCCATTTTTGTCTTCTTGAATTTTATTAGAGGTGGCTAGAAGAAGCCAGATAGCACTTTTCAACAATCTGCCCAGAAATCTTATTCATAATCCTCAAGATCATTAGGTACTCTGTTTTTTTCCCCCTTGTTTTCTACATCGTTATAAGCAAGAGTTTGATGACTGATCTGCCCATATTTAATTCAGGTACCTTTTTCTGCAGCCTCCCACACATTCTTATATGTCCTGGTTCCCATTTTCACAAGGCCCTTCCAGCTTTCACTATCCATCTTTTGGAGGCCCTAACAGCCAATGTTTGCTACTTGGTCCCAAAGCCAGTGCAACACATCTTCGATTTTTTAGACAGAATATCACTTCTGGAAACAAATTTGACTCTAGTTATATATGGCTACATATGGTCATATGGTGACTTAAAACCATCACTTTATTTTGGTCATAGTTTTGTGGATCTGGAATTTGGAAAGAGTTTGGCTGTTGAGTTGGTGCTTGGGGTCTCTTCCAGAGTCACAGTCAGATGTTGGCTAGGGCTGTGGTTACCTGACATAGCTAGACTCCAAAGGGTCACTCATGTGGCTGGCAGTTGATGCTGGCAGTTGACGCTGGCTGTTGTCTGGGAGCTCAGGTGGGGCTGCCAATCTGAGCATCTGTATGTGGCTTCTTCTTGTGCCCTGGCATCTCACAGCATAGTGGCTCAATTCTAAGAGGGAATGTCTTGACAGAGAATGTTCCGAGAGATCCAGATAGTGGCTGCATAGTTTCTTATGATTGAGCTTTCAAAGTCCCAGAATGTCATTTTTGATGAATTCTAACAGCTCAAGTTTAATGGGTGGATCTACTATCTTTTCAGTAAGAGAAAGAACAAATAATTTGTGGCCATCTTTAATTTTCCACATTGATTTTCAGAGCCCTCCCAAACTACCACACTTTTGGGGAGATACTGGTGACATGTGTGCTTTCTGAGAGCCAGTATCTGAAAACTTGGGAGCTTGTTCAGGGAAATCTGTGATCTAAAGGAGGTGCATAAATAATTCCAATCCTGAGAAGTCATCTTGCTAGAAGATTTTGGCCTTAAAAAGTAAGTTGATGGAATCTTGTGAAGTTTTACAAGATGTGTTCTTTCTTCTGTGGCTCATTCCTATTTCCCATAGTTTGAATGCCATGGACTAATCTGCACATACATTTTGAAATCGTGTGAATCCTTGTCAGAATGGCCCATTTGTTAACTTCAGCTGGACAGTCCATCCTATTTTATAGTCTTCACCAAGACTCGGTGACCTTTTAACAGTAGTGTATCAAAGCCTTGACCTTTTGTTTTGGAGAGCTGGGTGCTAAGAAGGCTGGAATGGTAAAGCATTGTGGTTATATCCCATGTGTGAGGGGGTGTGGCAGGCTCCTGAGCTCATAAAGGCTCAATAACTCTCAAGGTGTATGTTGGAGGGGTTGGAAGTAGGCAGCCTAGGGCACTTTCAGTAAGCCTTTATGTTTGTCAGACTTTGTGCCATCTTGGGTTCCTGGTCCCAAGTGACTGAGTTCTCTCCTACCTCTTAAAGATGACCTAACCCTAGAATACTTTTATGTATGGCTGCATACTTGGAGCAAACAATAAAGAAAACTTAGGACTTTTCTCAAGCAAGTTGGACCTCTAACCCTCAGTGGTTTAAAAAAAAAAAGACATGAATGGAAGCAGGGCTGACTCTAATAGGGATGAGATGAAAGCTAAGAGTCACTTGGGCAAAATTCAAGATCAGCTGCATGCAATGGCTTGAAAACTGAGAAATCACAGCAAAAATCAAAGCCAGTGATTCCCATGATCAGCAATAAGCTAGGTTTGGAGGATGAGATTAAGAAAGAGGCAAACGGGCAGATGTTTGTTGTGATTATGAGCAAGGTGAAGTTCTGTGAAATCAGGAGGGCAACATGGTGAAAAGCAATCACATTTTGGAAGGCCAAATTGACAAGTTTAGGTGGTTTCCATACCACAAGTGTGGTATAGTGGTTTTATCTCACTCTGATCAACTGATAATTGCTTTTCAGAGTGCTACATCGAGAGCAAGTCAGGCCATGTTTGGTTTGTGTGCGAAAGGGTGCCATGATGTCTGCCACAAATGCCAAAACTGGGTGGTATTGGCAGCCTAGGTGCCATGTGGTTGTCATCTGTGGCCTAGCTGATGAAGAGGAGCCTGCACCTCCTCTGAACTTCAGGGTGTGGTTTTGGAAAGAAAGCTCTCTAGTGAGCAACAAAGTAGGCTAGATCAAGTGGCTTGGAATTAGAAACTAATTAAACAGGAATGACTTACCCCTTAAAAAGGTCACAGTTCATGTTTCTCAACTTACAGACCCTTTATGATGAGTTCTAGAAGCCAGAAATGAAAACTTCTCAGAGTTTACTAACATCAGAGATATTCATGAACTATGGCCATTCAACCACTGGCCTTTGAGATTTTTTGACCCTTTCTTCCACTGATGTTTTTAACTTTGCTAACCTCACCTGTCTCTGTCCCCCAGCTTTTTCTTGAATATTGGATGACTTTGGACTCCTTCATCTAAAGCACTTGATTCCCTCTGCTATGAGGGCAGGTGGATGAAAGCAACCTCCTGTAACCCTCAGGGGTGTGTCTGGTGATATGGGGAAATGTGTAGTTTAAGAAACTACGTTAAGCAGGTTTTGATATGGCACCTGGCGAGAGTATCCCATTCTACCACCGTTAAAAATTGAGCATGTTTGCTGTTCCCAGGCTCCTTTGATGATATATCCAGAACTACTGGGTGTTTCATCTAGTTCAGTCCGGAATATAAGCAAGCAAACATATCTGAATGCATTTGACTGTGAGGAAAAGAAAAAAGACCTTGGCCTTGTACTTCTTGCCTGGGCTTAACATGGTCTCTGGATCTGTACCTGTAGGTGTTGAAAAGGAGTATATGGAACAGAGTGTAGAGTTTGTAGCCAATTTCCTTTGCATTTTTGCTCAATACCATGTGAAGTAGCGTCGTATGGCATCTAAATGAAAGGAAATTCCTATTCTATGCCATGAAGTTCTCTTGGAACCTTTTCTTTTCTTTTTTTTAAAAGATGGTATTTATTTGAGATAAAATGAGAGAGCATAAGCAGGTGGAAGGGGAGAGGGAGACAGAGAAGCAGACTTCCTTCTGAGCAGGGATCCCTGACTTGGGACTTGATCCCAGGACCCTGGGATCATGACCTGAGCCAAAGGCAGATGCTTAACTGACTGAACTACCCAGGTGCCCCTCTTGGAATATTTTCTCCGCTAGTTCATACACATTCATTTTTGGACACCTGAGTGGGAAAATCAAGCTGATGCTCAGCTCTTGTGCATTTGCTATTGTCCCAAATCTGCCTGCTGGGTATAATATCCTTGTATTTTAGACTATCACATTGCATTTTGGGGTATAGACTAGTAGATATCATATGCCTGTGCAATCTGCTCTAAATGTTTTTTTTGTGTGTGTTTTTTTTCAAGACCATTTTGACTTAATTAAACACAATTCTGGCAAATACTATAAGAGAGCTCTAATGAACTATGGAAGTCCGTGTAGTAGAGCAATTATATTTGTAGGAGGAGATGGGGAATGACACAAGAAGGTAGTATTTAGAATAGATTTTAAGGACGATCGGGATTTTGACAAATAGAAATGCTGATGGAGTTTGAGAGAGAATCGGAGGTTTGGACATAGTGGCCATTTAATCTGGCTTTGTTTGAATAGATTAAGTAAGAATCTGTGTGGTAAAGAATTAGGAGAAAAACCAGGAAAGATTTTTAAAAATGTGGAGAGACTTGAATGTCAGTTTGGGTATTTGTTTTTAATTTGGTAAGTTATGAGGAGGTACTGAATTTTTAAAAGCGTAGCTTAATATTATCAGAGTTGGGAACGACATGCTTTAAGTAGAGTTCATCTGAAATGGGCCACTCTGTTTATGAAGATTTTTATCTATATAAGCACATAAATATGTACATATAAATTTCCACAGGCAAAGGAAAAGACTGTATTTTATGGCATAAAATTATATTTTTTGGCTCTGACTCAGCAGTCATAAAATCTAACTATTTCCAAGCATAAGAAAGATGGAAAACACTCTTTATAACATCTTAAATAATTGTATGGAGGCCAATCCATGGCCCTTGTGCATAAGTAGCTCACACTGAATTTTAGGGGTTTTTAAAATACATTTCAGCATTAAGTTGGGCCTAGAAACAGACCATATATCTAATAGGTAACTTCTCTGTGAACTTCCAGCCCTACTACCTACAATGAAATGTTCATATATGCATTTAAATGCAACTATTAAGAAGAACTTGAACCTTTTTCTATGTCTGTTGACTAATAAAACTTTCCAAACTAAGCCCAAAGGGAAAAAAAAGTGCAATATCTATGTATAACTTTAAGCTTCTGAGTTAAAGATGACTAGAAATCACCCAAGACTCTCTACGAAGGAAGCGTTGGCATTTGATCTGGTCATACAGAAGTTATGGTTGGGCTTTGAATGCTGGGTAAATGTCATCACTAATAAAAATTAGTATGACCTATGCTGTTAGTCCAAGGCAGAGAGGTTGGAGTCATGCAGAATCTGGTGGACATTAGCAAGGGTTACCTTATCAAGTGTTCTTAGGAAGACAAGTCTTGAGGTACAGTATTGCACCATTATCTGTGGAATTCGCTTTCCGAGGTTTGAATTAGCCACGGTCAACTGTGGTCTGGAAGTAGATGGTCTTTCTGAAGAATCATTCGAAAGTCAGTAGTAGCCTAATGCCGTGTGACAAGGCCTGTGTCATTCATCTCACTTACCTCATCACACAGGCGTTTTATCATCTCTCATCGTCACAAAAAGGGTGAGTACGGTATGAAAAGATAGTTGTGGTGAGACAGAGACCACATTCACGTAACTTCCCTGACAGTATTTTGTTTTAATTGTTCTCTCATCATCGTTAATATCTTACTGTGCCTGATTTATAAATTAATCTTTATCACAGATACATATATATAGGAAAAAGCACTGTATATGTCGCATTTAGTACTATCTGCAGTTTCAGGCATCTACTGGGGGGCTTGAGACATACCCCCCATACATAAAGGGAGACCACTGTACTCTTACTGACTTATCATTAATTTTTCTGATGTAACACATAACACAGAGGCAAGTTTTTCTTGCTTTTTCCTTCCAAGCTCCAAGGTTAAATCAGACTATTAACATCAGCCAGAGGATATTAAGATTACTCAACGTTTGAATTCTGCTGTGGTATTTCTCTGCCTTGCTTTCCAAACAGATGAATGTATGGAAAATGATCAGTCTAATGAATACAACCAGATCTAATAAGACTGTCTTAATTGTTTTAGTTTTCCTTTTATTTTTTTTTTTAATTTCTCAGTTCCAGGTAGGTGGTAAACAGAGGGCCAGGGAGAGGAGACCAGTTTTTAAATCATGATGGGCATGTAGAACATGATAAATGCATAAAACTGGGCAAAATCTGTTGTTTGCCGGGAAGGATTTTTATGGTACTGTCTCCTTCAGAGTAATGGGAGTAAGTTTGACAGGGTTCAAAGTCAGGTAAAGGAGAATGTCAAAGCTAAGGCAGTAAGGCTGGAGGATGGGTCATGGTCACAGGGGGAGGGTGGCAGGATTCAAAGCCAGGTGTCCCATGTCAGCAAAACTTCAGGCTGGCCAAGCAGCTTGTAACAGGATAGTGGATGTTACCAGGGGGACCGTTAAGGGAATTTTTGTTTCAAAAAACCCCTTCTCCTGAAAAGTGAGCCTCTTTATCCTACACAACTCAGAATTTTTCTTCTTTCATTATATTCTCTCCCTAAAGTAAAATCATCAGTGCCTTTTGCAACTCTGTTATCTCAATTTACACGTAAGTAAATACTTTCAGGAACTAGACATAAATCACTTCAAAATGTCCAAAAAACACACTGAGACCAGGTGTTTTAAGTGTGTGTGTGTTAGCTGAGGTTGAGGGTGGTGTGTGATGAAGCAGAGGGATAACCTAGAGGAGGTCTGGCTTTCATACTGCCATTCACTCAGAGATCCCTCTCTTTGATCTCTTATATCCAGATTCCAGGTGCCATTACTTTCAAAGACAGTGCTTGGTTCTTTTGCCTGAAAACTTTTTGAAATCTATTGCTCAGAGGCTATTGCATTTGAAGACTTACCTAATCTCAAGATTTTTCTTTCTTTAGTCGTTGAAAGAAAACGTATTTTTTAACTCTTTAGCAATTTAAGTCTACCATCTTGGTTGCCAGTTATGGGGTGTTGCATCGGTGTTTAGTTTTTATACAACAAATGAAATTACTAGAATCTGGTTCAGTCACTGATCAAGGTTTATTTTATTTATCTAGGAAGTGAAATAAGGTGAAGGCGAGCATTTTTATTAGTTTGTACTTCACGACACCTCTCATCTTTCCCAGTAGGAGACTCCAAGGTCACACAGCCTTGGAAATCACCAGCCAGAAGAATGGAGACTTGAGACTAGGGGTGGCTACTAGGATTGGGCTGGTGCTGGGCTGCTCATCCACATGTGAGTTGGGGTGGATGTCTAAGCAGGAGAAGAGTGCACAGAATCTGTTACCATGGAGACAGGCCAGCACGCGTGTGGCAGTCAGCATCAGGGAGGTCCAGTGAGTGGTAGTAGGTGATGGCTATTCCAGCCAGTCAGGTTGTCCAAGGGAGAGCCGTCAGCATCGATCCAGGCCGACCCCAGGCTTCAGAGAGGACCCATGCACATGGCCAGCATTCAGGGACTGGGGCAGAGTACCCAGACCATTCTGGTTAAGGTTTGGGAGGTGAACAGCTCAACGCAACCCAGGTCCTGGCCCCACCACCTACTTACTCACAGCCTTGACCAAGTTATTTAATCTGTCTTTAGTTTCTGTAAAGCCAACAAAAATGAAATGGTGTCTACTTTATAGGGTTATTGTGATGATAAAAAATAGTAATGCACTTAGCACATGCCTGAACCACACTAAGAATGCAACATATGATAGCTTTTATACAAAATTAGTTATTAGGGTTATGCCTAGAGCACTGTGGGGATTTGATTATAGGAACAAAGAGTTCAGTTACTAGAGTCGGGCTACCCTGCTAGCAAGAGACTGAAAGATATGACATGTCAAAGAGACTATGACATGACACCTAGCCTTGTTGGGTTGCCCGTGACTAGGGGTCAGGATGGATATCATACTTCCAATGGAACTGATTTGCTGGTGAGTCTGATGAGGGTGTCTTTGGGATTGAGAGTGTCACAGGGAGCAGAAACGAGATGGGATAGTGCACTTATTTTAATTGTCTAACTGAATTCACACAGGACCTCTAATCCTTCAGAAGCTCTTTGCTAGAGAATAACCTGTCATGTGAATTTTCCCCAAGATTTGTTTCTCACCCCAAAAGCCTCATCTGTAAGGAAGAGTTTTATGATGACTCCAAACAATTGGGTTTATGATTTTTTTATTGCAAAATTTGAAAAGATCACCTATGAAACATGTCGTAGATAGGAAGAATGCTTTTTTTTTTTCATCACATGATGATGTCACTGTTTTTTCCACTTCTTCCCCTGAAGCCTGGTGCCCTGTGCAACCCAACACCTGCTGTTCCAGACTCTCTCTTATCTGCATTTCCACTTCAAGCCCCTCTAGTTCTCTGACCTCAAGACCTTGTTTGGAAACTAGTTAGCTGATAAGATAATGATGTCTGACTCTTATATAGCCCGTTTTATCATTTACAAAGTGCGTTGCCCCTTGGGTCTTAGGTATGTCTCTCTCCTCAACGTGGTGAGGCAGGAATCACCTCCGTTGAGCGGATGAGGTCATGAGGCTCAGTTAGTTCGATTCCCCAAGGCCAGTCAGCTGGTAAGGATAGACCCAAGTCTAGAAGCCTGGTTTTCTGAGTCCAAGCTCTGACTTTTTCCACTCCTCCACATTGACTGCAAGCTGATGGTGGCTGCTCTTTGCTCCCCTCCCATTTCATTCGTGTATTAAACAGTGCCTTCCAGGGCTTTCACCAGTTGACTACGCACTTGCTAGATACGAGCATTCAGCACCTGGCTTCCAAATGCACTGTCTACACCAGAACTGTTCACAGGGGCTACAGGGGACAAAATAAAGAGAGAGAGAGAGAGAGAGAGAGAGAGAGAGACAGTTTTGTCTTTGACTTTGGTTTCCTTTTGACTCAAAGATAAAGTATGTGACAGATGTTAAGAATGTGTGAAGCTTAAAAGGGAATAAGCACTGAGGGTAGAGCAGTGTCTGAGAATGTTTTTGAGTGCAGAGCCCTGTTCCAGGAACAGTTGTCATGTATGATTATTGATGGCATCCAGGACCAGAGAAGATAGTGATTTTTTTTTTCAAAATAAGTCAGATCAGGTTGTTTCTCTGCTCAGGGCCCACCAGAGACTCCCATCTCTCTGCTCCCATGCCCTGTCATTTTCCAGTGCTCCACCCTGTCTTACCTCTGCTTCTGCTTTGGCCAGTTGGGTCTGCTTGCTATTTCTTGAACAGAGCAAATAGGCAGGCACCTCAAGACCTTCACACTTGGTGTTTCTTCCGGGGATGCCAAAGAGATTACACTTCCTTCTTTGGGCATGAGGACGTGCCACTTTAGGATTGTGAGTCAGGGAGTGGCAGTAGTCACCTGCGGAATCCATCCTTTGACCTAAATACCATCATGTCATTTCCCTTTCAGAAACCTGTCACTGATCCCCATTGCAGCATGACATCCAGACCCCAGAAACTGGCTGAAGGGCTCTCCATTTCCTCTTGGCTTCACGTTCTAGCAGGGGCCATGAAAGGAGGGTGACTGAAGGAGGATGCTTTAGACCTGTGCCCTCTATCAGCTCCCCATTTCCTCCAAGCAAACCTAAATACATGTATAATAAACTTGCAAAAACTGTGTGCTTATGTACAAATCAGCCTTTGGGATGGATCTCCAACCCATGCCTTCAACGTTGAGTCCTTGAACCCATTCAACATGGAATGGTGGGAGCCAGGATGAACAGTATTATTTGGAATCTCCTACTCACAGCCAATTTTCTCCTCAGCTAAGAAAACCCCTTCTTCTTTTTTATTTTATATTTTTAAGTTTTATTGAGATAAAAATGTATTGTATTGTATATGTATATTTACGTATACATATATCATTATATGAGTTTAAGATACACATTATGATTTGATGTGTGTATATATTCTGAAATCATTACCACAATAATTTTAGTTAATACATATATCACCTCATATGGTTAGAATTTTTTTTCATGGTGAGAATTTTTAAGGTCTACTGTCTTAATAACTTTCACATATATAATACTGTATTATTAATTATAGTTTCCATGTTGTACATTATATCCGTACAACTTATTCATCTTACAACTGGAAGTTTGTACTCTTTGACCATCTTCACCCATTTCCCCAGCTATAGGAATCACCAATCTGGTGTTTGTTTTTATGAGTTCCATGTTTTTATATTCTCCACATATAAATGAGATCATACAGTATTTGTCTGTTTCTGTATTTCACTTAGCATAATGCCTTCAAGGTTCATCCATGTTGTTACAAAAGGTAAGATTTCCTTCTTTTTTTATGGCTGAACATATGTATGTATATATATGTGTATATGTGTGTGTATGTATAATCAATCACATTTTCTTTATCTATTCATCCACTGGTGGACACTTAGATCGTTTCCATGTCTTGATTATGGTAAATAAAGCTACGCTGAATATGGCCCAGATATCGCTTCAAGATGGTGATTTCCATTTCACCTCCTTCATACTTTCTCTCTCTCTCTCCCTCTCTCTCTCTCTCTCTCTCCCTCTCTCTCCCTCCCACAAGAGTGTTTTCCATACTGACTATACCACTTTACATTCCCACCAACAGTGAAGAGGGGTTCCTTTTTCTCTACTTCCTTGCCAGGACTTGTTATCGCTTGTCTTTTTGATGATAGCCATTCTAACAAGTGTGAGGTGATAGCTCATTGTGGTTTGGTTTGCATTTCTGTGATGATTAGTTATTTTGAGTGTTTTTTCCTGTATCTGTTGGTCATTTGAGTATCTTGGAAAAACTGTTTATATCCTTTGCCCATTTTCAAATTGGATTGTCTTTTCCTGTTGTATGAGTTTCTCATATATTTTGCATATTAACCCCTTATCCGAAATGTGGTTTGCAGATATTTTTTCCCATTTCATAGGTTGCTTTTTTACTTTGTTGACTCTTTTGTTCTGCAGATGCTTTTTCAGTTTGATATAGTTCCACTAGTTTATCTTTCCTTTTGTTACTGTGCTTGGGGTGTCATATCCATAAAATTGTTGCCAAGACAGTGTCAAGGGGACTTTTCCTGTCTTATTTTTAAGTCTTTAGTTCATGTTGCATTTATTTCTGTGAATGATGTAGGACAGGGGTCTAGTTTTATTCTTTTACATGTAAATATCCACTTTTCCTAGTATCATTTCAACTGGGAGGTGCAGAGAAGAGACAAGAGGTCATTTCATTAGCTCAGGCAACACATAATGGAAACCTCAACTAGAGAAATGGAAAGTCATACTCTATGGGCCCATTTACTTATCTACAAAAGAGGAGTTTTAACACTATTTATGTCATAGGATTGTTGTGAGGGTATATTGTGCTGAGAAGTCAACACATATTTTATACTAGCAGCCATCCTATATAGTGGTTAAAAGCACAGCTCTGTGCCATGCTTCCAACACTGCCTCCCCATTCTCACAGTTGGTTGAACCTCAGCCAGTTTCTTAACCTCTTTGTGCCTTGGCTTTCACATCTTCAAAATGGAAATAATAGCACTAATTCACAAGGCTGTTGTAAAACTTATATGAATTAATGTTTGTATAGGGTTTAGACCTGGCATGTAGTAATGTCTTAATAAGCATTGATTTAAAACACACACACACACACACACACACAGGGTGCCTGGATGGCTCAGTTGGTTGAGTGACTGACTCTTGATTTTGGCTCAGATCATGACTTCAGGGTTGGGAGATCAAGCCCTGTGTGGAGTTCCCTGCTCAGTGAGGTGTCTACTTGTGCCTCTTCCTCTGTTCCTCCCTCTGCTCATACATTCTCTCTCTCTCATAAATAAATAAATAAATAAATAAATAAATAAATAAATAAATAAATCAAATCTTAACAAATGCACACACACAAGTGGAAAGAAAAATTTTTGAGGTAAAATGAACATGACTTTATAACTAAGTGAATGGGCAGATGGGTTTATATGTATCTGTTGGCATGGGAGGTAAAGTAGTAGAAAAAAATCTAAGATAAATTGGTTTGGAGACCTAATGACTCTACAGATAATGATAACTTGATTCAAGTTTAGAGCAAATAAGCTAGAATAAATTTGAAAAGTTGGGCCAGTATTTAATTCAAGCTTTTATATGTTAAGTTTGAAACTGTGATGGGTATCTGTGTATTAAGGGTAAGCAAGGAGGTTGGGGTTTCAGATCTAGAATTTGTGATTTAAAAATTATTAGCATATAAGTACCAAGAATAATAATAGTTAATATTATTTGGAAACGAGAGCACTGTGCTAAACATTTAATATATATTACCTCACTTAATCCTCTCAGGATCCCTAGGACATAGGTACTATGATCAGCTACATCTCAGATGGGAAACACTGACGCACAGAGAAGATAAGTAACTTGTCCCAGGTCACCTGATTAAGTGGTCAAGCAAGAGTTTGACTCCAGGCAATTTTATTCTGTCCTCTACATTCTTTATTCTTTTGGGACTGTCTCCACAGCAAAAGTTGACACCATGAGGTTGGTCAAAAAAGCATGGTGAGAAAGAGAATGTGTCCAATAGTGATGCTTTTGACACTCTTTCATTTGGGGTTTTCTCACTTGCCAACAGGTGCCTCTTTGCAAAACAGATAGTCAGGGCTCAGTAGTTGTTGGGTGAGAGAATGCGAAATCGGGTGTTAGAGGTTCTGGCTTTGAGACCATAAAGTAGAGGAAGGTTAATTGGCTCAGGCCAGGGTTTAGCTGCCAGACCATGTCCTAGCAGCAAGGCACTGACACCCACAGTTCACAAAGAAAATTGGATGCTTCAGAATAACCTGGGGTGGTTACTCATAAACAGAATCCCAATTCCCCGCCCTGTCCTACCCCAGAGCGAATCAGGGTCAGCCTGGCGCACTGTGTCTTTAATAAATGCCTGGGAGATCATGATAGGCAACTGGTTTTTTACCCACTACTCTGACCCACCAAGATTACTGGGATTGACATGTGATATTTTCGTTACACAAAGAACAGCCATAAAAGAATGATCTTGGTTTTCTTGTGAGTTTTAAACCAGCCATGAAGGTGATTTTAAAAGAAGAATTCTCAAAATGTTTGGTGCAATCACAGGATCGCTGAGGTAATTACATAGCCTCCCCAAGTGACTATTTTGTAGGGAAATGCTCATTTGGATTTGTAGTTTCTGATGTGTTTAATAAATACCACTTTCATTACTGAAAGAGCCTCACTTCATAAATGTGGTTTCTCTGGATAAAAAGGAAAACATAGAGGAGCAGAGCATTCATCCGACATTATTACTATATATTCTCCACTTCATTGTTAACTCTTGTGTTTGGAGAGGAATCAGTCAATTGGGTCATTTTCTGAGCTCCACGGACCATCATCATCCCTGCTTATATTTGAATTGTTCACAGCACTTTGACCTTTACAGAGAACAGCTCTACATTGATGCCAAGTGTTGTTATTATATAGTGGAGCCCTTGTGAAGTGCTGGGGGTGGGGGGACCCAACTAACACCTGAGCTTAGAAGCTGATTTCCATCAGAATTCTATAGAACCTTTCTCAGAATATGATTTGACCTATGGAGAATCTGAATTCAGGCATTGATTAACATTGTTATATCCAGGGCTTGCTGAATTTTTAAATCTCAGCTTGGTCAGTTTTGGTAGATGGAAAATAGCTTCCTGGCCTGGTACATTAGGCCTTGGTACAATTACTTCATGTTTCCACATTTGGAATAAATACAATAAAACATGTATCCACGTATATATTGGGTTTCACAGATGCTGTGGGGAACATCTACCATGTATACTTTATCTCACAGTAATTACATAGAAAATTAAAAAGAATCAATTCCAGTTTAACAATCTTTGTACTTAACCAATTTTTTGCTCTGCTTATGGGTCTAATTGCTTTAATTCTAATTTTATTTTTCTATAAGGTAGGGATCATATCCACTTCATTAGGTTGTATTCCAGGGATAACTACAATTAGAAAAAGATATCCTTAAAGGGATCCTAACTATGGAGAAGATACCTTCATTTATATTTTTTCCATGGACCATTTCTCTTGGGCCCTTCCTTCATTCCTTTAACACATATTTGTTTGTTGAATGCTTCCCCTGGGCCAGCTAATGCTTCTAGCTGCTGGAGATATCACTGTGGGGAAAAAACATAGCCAGACTAAGCCCTGCCCTCATAGAGCATACAGGTGGAGAGACTGAGGCAGGTAGTAGGCAAAATAGATAGAACTGGGCACTATATTAGAAGGTGTTAAGGATTATGGGGAAGACAAAGCAGGAAGGCAGGTAGGGAGGACTGGGCTGGGGAGAAGAAGGTGGTGTTTCTGATTTATTTATTTGTAAAGATTTTATTTATTTATTTGAGAGAGCAAACATGCTTGCGCACTGGGGAGGAGCAGGAGGAGAGGGACAAGCAGGCTGTCCCCATTGAGCACGGAGCCCCACTCGGGGCTTGATCCCAGGACCCTGACTCATGACCTCAGCTGAAATCAAGAGTAGGATGCTCAACCGACTGAGCCACCCAGGTGCCACTGGGGGGTCCTCTCTGTGAAGGTTACACTCAAATCTTGGGGAGATGAGGAAAGCAGCTGTTATATTTAATGGCATTCCAAGGGACATTAGTCCTAAGAAATGCTGAGTTTAAAAAGGGTTTCACTGTTCAATAAGTTGGGAAATAATAATTTCTAGATATTTACAATGCTTGTTAGCATATGAAATTATTTGAAAAGCCTGCTGGAAAGGGACCTATTGAATTTATATGTATTTAAAATATTTTCCTCCCTCCTTCCCTAACATGGCAGGGCTGCTAGGCCATAGCTCTGAGCCATCCTTCAAATGTGGATGTGACCCTGCCAACTGGTGATCAGGCTTCTGAAGCTGCATCCAGGAAAACTGCACACACTCTGGAACCCTAGACACAAGTGTGAGACCTGAATCTGCCACTTTGTCCCTGAGCCACTTTGTCCCTTTCTTATTTTTGGTTTTATCATCTACAAATTGGGCCTCATCATAATAACCAACTGTGCATGGTTGTGGTGAAGATTAAATAAAGTGAGGGGTTAAAGCACTTTCTAAAGCATACTACAAATACAGATGCCTTATGTGCTTTTCTCTTTGCTTTTTTTGGTACTTGGGATGAGTCCATCTACTGTTATTACCTTGTTTAGGGTTCATTTATAAAGACTTTTGCCGGGGGAATTCCTGGGTGGCTCAGTGGTTTAGCGCCTGCCTTTGGCCCAGGGTGTGATCCTGGAGTCCTGGGATCAAGTCCCACATCAGGCTCCCTGCATGGAGCCTGCTTCTCCCTCTGCCTGTGTCTCTGCTTCTCTCTCTCTCTCTCTCTCTCTCTCTGTGTGTGTCTCTCATGAATAAATAAATAAAATCTTTAAAAAAAATAAAGACTTTTGCCAAAGGAGGGTTCTGGGGCTGTGAAAGAGTGACGAGAAGATCATCTGGACCAGAATCCCAAGCTTGTGCCTCATTAGCATCAGGTTCCAATTAGACTAATTCACTGGCCAGAGGCCTGTTTCTCTACATCAGCCACTGGTTCTCAAACTTTGGTGCACACTGGAATCACTTGGAGCTTAAAAACAAATACCATTGCCTGGCTCCAACCCTCAGACATTCTGATTTAGTTTCTGCGGGAAACTAAATTGAGGATCAAGATTATTTAAAGCTTCCCAAGTGATTCTAGCATGCTCCAAAGTTTGGAGAACAATGGTATAAGCTAACCCCTGTGATCCTCTTTTTTTAGTAGCCAGGTCAGGAGTAAAGCTTATGAGTTGATTATGGTTGTAAATCAATGATGAATTTGATTCCTTTTTCTTCTGGGAATGTAAACAGGCAAGAAGGAAGAAAGGGAGGGAGGAGAATTTGCTCTTATCAGGCACCTGTTTGGACAGAGCATTTGGCTCTTTTATACATCATCTCATTCAATCCCCTCAGTACCTCTGCTACTTAAACAGGATTCCATTTTCAAGATGCCATAACTGATCACATAGCGCTTAAGATCCTTCCTAAGGAAGTTGAAATAGGGCTTCCGGTTTTGTGTTCTGGGTCCTTTCCATCACTCGGGGACAGCCATTCAGCCTTCCTTCATGGTCCCAGTACTGTCTCCCACCCTCTTCATCTTCCCTTCCTTTGCTCTCTGGCAAAACCTGGTATCCAGTGTTTATGTATCAGTGCCAAAGTCAGTGTTAATATTTTTCTTGGAGGGAGGAGCAGGTTTGCATTTTACGTTTAAATATAACCAGGAAATGA
This sequence comes from Vulpes vulpes, assembly GCF_048418805.1. Taxonomy (NCBI): domain Eukaryota; kingdom Metazoa; phylum Chordata; class Mammalia; order Carnivora; family Canidae; genus Vulpes; species Vulpes vulpes. The sequence goes on along the minus strand of NC_132784.1, from coordinate 103,679,103 downwards.
CCTACTTTACTCCCTTATAATAACAGTATACATAAGGTTGCATAATAAGCAGCATATATAGTGCAGAGAGAGGCCCCTTCTGAGCAAAGCACTGGTATAGTATGGCTTATGGCCTATCGGTAAGGCTGGCGCTGCTTTTCCCGCTTCGCAGATTATCTAAAGAATTTTCATGGTGTAGAAACAGATGTAGGCAAATGTCCTCCCCTGATAATAGTTTATTCACTTAACATCCATGGAGCACCTACTGTGTGCTAGGCCCCAGGAGTGAAAAGGTAACTGAAATGTTTATTACACTAAAGGCATTTACCATTGAGCAGCAAAGGCAGACATATGAACAAAAATCACGATAAAAGACGGTGAACATAGTCATAGAAGTGTGTTGATGGTGGCGCGGAGAAGGGGTGGTGGGTCACACTGGGCCATGACAGGGAAGAGAGTGAGAGACAGCATCCTGGGTTGGTTTACCAAGGAGGAGATTTGTGAAGCTTGTCGTTGGGTTCCCTCATTCCACCCCTTTGCGGATCCACCCCCCTCCCCCAATGCTGGGGGCTTATTCCCTGAGGTGAGTAGAGCAGTTGTCAAAGAGGAAATCCAGGGGAGGAGCAGTTGAATGACTTTCCCAGGGTCGCAAAAACAGTTGGAGGTAGAAATTAGACTCCCCCTCAAGTGTTCTGATTCCCAAGTCGAGTGTTCTTTCCATGACACCGAGTTTCCTCTGCTGGTTCAGCAACTGGCAGGGCCACATAGCTGAGAACACAGTCGGTAACATGTGGCATCAGGTGACATCTTGATTATTTTTTCCAGTCGAACCTGGTTGCCAAAGAAAAGTCTTTCTCCCTTCTGAACCCAGGCAGTGAATGTACTATCTCAAATGGAAAATACAGCCTTGAAATGAAGAACTCTAGAAAGCCCTAGGTGTAAAATAAAATCTGAGATGGATAGTTCTATTCAGAAATGTATGGTACAAATACAGGTGTCTATAAATATTTAAAATCACCAACACTATTTTGCCTTGGGTATTATATAGTTTCATATTTTACAAATTAGACTTTATTCAAATACATGCGATTTTATTTCAGACACCCCTAAGTCATTTGCATTCATCATCCTCCCTCCCCGCCCCCCCATCTCTATCACCAGCTTATGCCACTGCCAATTCACTAATAATCCCCAAATACATTTCTCCAACCACAGATTTCTTTTAAATCTTTCCCAAGGCCAGTGGAATCTGGCTATTTCATAGGCCTTTAAACCTGACATATCCCAAACCAAATTTTTTCTTTTCTTAGCATAGGCTTAATCTGTAACTCCTTAATATCTACTATTAATTTAGTCGTCTACGTGCAATACTTCAGCCTGTTGATCCCAGGTCCCTGCCAAATATCCCTCCGTCCCTCCTCCCCACCTCACTGCCACACTTCTGCTGTCCCAGGCCTTTGTTCTTTGCCTCCTCACAGCTAAGTGGATCTTAACTGTATTCCCAGAAACATTGAGTATTTTCCTCCACTTAACTCACCTTAGTACATGGAGAATTGTGCAGCCAGCTTAAACAAAACCAGAAACCTCCTCTTATTTTATTTCAATATTCAGAACTCTCTGAAAGGCTAGTACATTGTCCCGTGTCAGTTAAGTAAAATACCTTGACAATAAATTTCTTTGATGATTGAAGCTTTTACCGTGTCTCAAGGCCATCATTCTGAACGCTGGTGATTATTATACACTGTCCATGTTGCAGTCAGCATGACATTCGGCTTAAAGGAATGTATTATCCTCTTTAAGTTCAGTTTTAAAATAAACTATTCTTATACCAGTGGTTCTTAGCCTTTCTGGAGTCATGAACCCTTCTGAGAATGTGATGAAAGTTACGGGTCTTCTCTTAAGAACCGTGCAGACATACATGCATATGCACTCACATTTTGCCTACAATTTTAAGACTTTTAAAAATCCATCCATGGATCCTTAGAGCTATCATACAATCTGGCTTGGGGACCCCTGTAAATTGTTTTCATTATTTCATGTCAGAGGCATGGTATAAATTTCTGTTTTATTATTTACTTACTTTAAATTTTATTTATTTATTTCAGAGAGAGAGAGAGAGAGCAATCGAGTGGGGGTGGGGGGCAGAGGGAAAGGGAGAGAGTCCAGACTGTATGCAGAACATGGAGCCTTATGCAGGGCTCAATCTCATGACCCTGAGATCATGACCTGAGCTGAAACCAAGAGTCAGATGCTTCCCTGACCAAGCCACTCAGGGGCCCCTAAATTTCTATTTTAGGGAGGTGTTCTAATTACCTTGGTCCTAGTTGATGTGATTAGCTGTAATATTTTTCCACAGTTTGCACCAGGTTTTGAGTATGGACTGGGACAAGGGGATTTCTCCACAACCATCCTCGGCTAGCTAATGGACTTTGTGAAGTCCTCTAACCAGCAAGTAGAAATCAACTTCGATTCTCAGCCAGGGGACCTTATGTTCTATTAACGTTGTACAGTTTTTTAGAAAATCAACTCTGGTCTGAAATGTGGTCCATCTGCCCTGATAATATTTTGTTGTGTTGGAAGAGTGCTATCGCTTCTGCCATGTCATTTTATCATCACAAAAACCGGTGAGACGGTCCTTGAGTGATGAGACTTCAGTAAGGGCAAATCAGGAAAGGGGCTTTCTCAAAGTTAGCTGCAAAGAGGAAATATGGAGGAGGCTCTTTTCTGGTTCTAGATCCTGAATCTCTTCACCATAAACCCGTGCTCTTCAATTAACTTTGTGATTTAATTCAAGCTAAGTATGAGTCTAAGGCATCTAGGCAAAAATGGTCGGATCGGTTCCTATCGAATGAGGTCTGTTTAACCATCTGATTGTTTTAGAAACAAAGTTATAGGCAAGCGTGAATGATAGTAACATTTTAGCTGCTATGGTGGGCTATTGGTACACTCAATTAATTATTTTATCTCATATAAAAGAGACCATCTTAGATAAGTTTGAACACATTTTTGTATATGGATTTTTTCGAGCTACCCTTAAGTATACCCAGAAATTAGAAATATGACCTTTGTTAGCTTTACCTGAGCTCCTTAGCATATTCTTTGTATCTCCCCCCAAAAAACAGTCTTCCTAGGCTGAGCCCTCTTTTTTTTTCTTTTTTAAAAAGATTTTATTTATCCATTCATGAGAGACACAGATAGAGAGGCAGAGGCATAGGCAGAGGGAGAAGCAGGCTGCCTGTGGGAGTCTGATGCGGGACTCGATCTTAGGACCCCGGGATCATGACCAGAGCCAAAGGCAGACGCTCAACCACAGAGCCACCGAGGCACCTTCCACCCTCTTTTTCTTTGTCTCCCACATCCTGTTTCAGACTTGTAGAAGCTTAGAGTCGGATGGACCCTGGAGTTAAATTTCTTCTTGTGTGAGAGGGAAACTGAGGCCCAGGATTATGGAATAATTTGCCAGAGGTTACACACGGCTAATCAGTAGCAGAAGCAAGATGAGGTCACAGGTGTCACAATTACTGGTCCTCACTTATTTTCCTATCTTTCTAAACAGAAACATTAATGTGACACTCGGAAAATTCAAAATACAACAGAGGAAGGCTCATAACAGCTAAAAAGCCACAATGATTAAGTTTTCTTCACCAGACCCCACACGTATGACATTCTAACTCATCATCAGCTGCTTCTCCAATTAAATAATTCTACCTCTGATCTTACTTGATTGTTTTGAGGGACTATCTGAAATACGGACAAACAAGCTCGCAAGTTTTTCAGTTAAAAGGATAAAACTTTTGCTTCATAAAACTTGCAGTTTCTGTCAGATGGAAAAGTGGCATCCTAGCTCTCCAAAGGGCAGTTCTGTGTCCCTCAGTACATCAGAAGCGATTTAAGGACAGCCAGTGTTGTCTTTAGGCAAACCGGAAGCGGCAGGAGAAAAAAAAGTGTAATGCTGTCAGAAAGGAATTGAGAGAGGAAGAAGAGATGAAAAATAAACCCCAGAAACAGAGAACAGTGATGTCACACGTAGAAGTGAACAGTGTAGAACAGAGAGAGAGAGAATGATCAATACACCCAATAATAGTAAATAATGGCTTTGTGGGCAAAGTAGGACTTGAACTTGGCCTTGGCCAATAGCTAGAACTTGAATAGCAAAGAGGCGGAAGGGGGCATCAAATGCTTGGGCGGTGACCTTGGAGTTAACACAAGGTGAAGTGGGTGGTGGGTGAGCAGCCTGGCTGCAAGACAGGAGGAGGAAGACATGAAGTGGAATCGGTACGTAGGGTAAGCAGAGAGCTTGATCGTGAGGTCTCAAGGCATTTGAATCCCAGCTGTGTAACTCTGGGCAAATTACTTGACTTCTCTGTGTGTGCCTCCCTTTCCTTGGGTAGAATGGGAATACCAATAATCCTCTCGTGTTCTTGTTGAGAAGCTTTAATGAGATTTACAAGTTCTAAACACAAACAAAGTTTAAGACAGCACCTTCTATGCATTCCATCCAACTTAGTAAGCAATTTTTCCCCCCCTTTGGTTTGGTTGGAAAGTTAAACTGAACATGCTACAACAATATTAACTATTATATTTAGGGTGAAGGCCAGAAAATAAAGACTTGAATGTAGTCTGAAGACTTTGGACTTGAATAAACAACAGAGAGCAGCTCTTGGCCAGAGGTGGATTTAGAGAATCCGGGTTTAGGAAGAATCTAGTCAAACTTCAGAGGACTGGAGGACTCTGCCTCTACTCTGCTCGTTGCTCAGATATCTCACCCGCTTGGCTGCCTGCAGAGGCATGTGGATTGCTGGCAAACAGCATGGAAGGCATTTGTACGAAAAAAAAAATGGATTTCAAGAATTTAGCCAAATTTTCATTTTTATTTAAATTAAAATAATAAAATAATTTTATTTTTTTGCAGTGGCTCTTTAAAGGTCCAATCTAAGGCTATTAAGTAATAAAGCTGGAGAACCAGGGTGATAGATTGAATATTAATAAGCCTCTCTTGGATAGTTACTAAAAAGTAGATGATACCTACTGAGTTCTGAGTAGGCCCTTGCCTTCTTTCGCATCATCTTTGACACTGATGACCTCTAAGCCCTGGACAAGACTGCACCAGTTCATCTTTCTGGCGTTCTAAGGAGACTGATAAGCAGAGCCCAGAGAGCTGTGTCCAGTTGTTAGGGGTGAGGAGGCACCGTTCAAGTTTTGGGATCTAATAGTCAAGAGTCCTCAGACACTCTTCGGGCTACTTCAGTGAGGCTCTTCAATTCTGATCCTCTGGTCTTTGCATAATTACAATATCCTCCCTATGGAACTTGCTAGTGATTCTTGATGTAGGACTCTAAAGGGAAAAGAGCTAACAAGTTACTTGCTATTTGCGTTAAATTTAGCCAGCCTCTCAAAACAGGTAAACTAGTCTTACACCTACAGCAGCTGCAGATGATCTTGGATGAGATCAAAAGTTTTTTCTCCCAGTCAGCTTTGCTTTTCAGATGTGACGTTCTCCTCCACGCTTTTATTTTTTGCAACCTTGGCTCATGCTGTCATCTTTAAGGGATTTGGAATCTCTGGGCAAATGACTTTACCAATCCATGATGGTGACCAAGGTCAAAAAGAAAGAAGCGTGTAGGGAAAAAAAAAAAAAATCCCTAAGCCCATTCTTCTGCTCCAGATGGGGAATTAGCGATAAAGAAGGGCAAAATATCTGCCAAACCAGGCACTAGATATTTATTTTCCAGTAATGCGCATATGGTGATTAATATGCACAATATTATGATTAATAGAAGCTACATCAAACACACCGATGTGCAAATAACAGAAACTGTTCTAAGATGTGATCTCCACTTTGCCCGTCACGTGGTCCCACCACCTAAACTACATCCCCGTGCTTGCAGAAATAAATATTAAGAGTTATTGTTGAGACCTTTCCTCCTGATTCTAGAGAACGTAATGATAAAAATGACAAATAACAGTGAATAGCCGGCAATAATATCTTTGTGTTCGGAAAAAAGTTTTCCTGCTGCTGTAGAAGAATTTGGATAAAGAGCCAGTTATCCTTTCTGCCCTTTCAAACTCCCCTGGTGGGTCGGATGCCAGGAGTTCCCCCCTCACCCCCCAAATTTCCTGATGTGTCTGTAGAGCCCCTCAAATAGGGGGCTTGGGCTTTTATTTCTGTCTCTCTCCCTCTGTCTGTCTCTCTTTCTTCCCTGCCCCCCTTCCCATTTTTAAAAGGCTTTAAAGAACATCTCTGGGAGACAAAAATAGCTCCAGTTGTGAGAGGCCTACACACCGAGAAGGCATCTGAGATGCAAGTCAGCAAGTGCGAGCCGCGAACATGAGTGTCTGGCCCGGGGTGGATGCTCCTCGCTGTCTGGGTGCTGATTCTCTGCCAGGGCCCGGTGGGTAGAAGGGAAAATGATTTTGCAAAGGGGGTGGGGGGTGGGTGGGAGGAGCAGGGTGTGTGTGTGGGGGGGTCGGGGTAGGTGTGGGGTCCGCGCCCCCGGGGCTGGTGGAGGGAGGGGGGAGGAATCGCGACCCCAGCATCGGAGCTGCGGGGGTGGGAGGGGTGGGGGGGGGGGTGCGTTCCTCCCCCCTCCCCCCCACTCCACGTTTTTTAAAATTTATTTTGCCCGGGCGGGGATTGGCGCCGGTCAAAAGGGAGCAGTTGGCACTGAATGTCACCCTGAAGGTAAAATGAAAGACAAAAGATGAACGCATGCTTGCTTTCCCTTTGCAGCGGCTGCTGCGGCGGCGGCAGTAGCAGCAGGATTTAAAGGGGAAAAAGAAAAAAACCCCATACGCACAGATTATATATATATATAAATATATATATATATATATACACACACACACACACACGCACGCACACCCAGAGGCGTCAATGATGCCAACGCAATAATGCCATCAAATCATGACAGTGCCGGGAAAATTTTTTTTTTTTTTTTTTAAAAGCACAGATATTTATTTTTAAAAAGAGACAGGGAGGGAGAAAGGCATGCAAACAGAAACGTGCACATACCACGTAGCCACCCGAGGAGAACCTGGCGGCCTCGCTCTTCTGCTGCCAAGTTATCATTGAGAAAACAGACAGGCATCATGACGTCCTGGGTCACAGGGAGTGCGGATCGACGCTACCAAGAGCGAAGGGAGGCGCCTCCGCGCTCCGGCTAGCCGCGGGCGCCCCTCTGGCCCTCGCCGCCCGGCTCGGTGAGTGCAGCGCCGCTCGGGACGCGGACCCCGGGGGCCAGGCCGGGCCCGCGCCCGCGGGGGCAGCGCGGGGGGCCGTGCCCTTGCCGCCGGCCGGCCGCCCAGCACCCCCTCGCCGGCTGAGGTCGCGGGAGCCCAGCTAAAGGAGGCGTGTGTAAGATGTGCACTGTTCCTGCATGGGGGTTTTGTAGACTTTCCTAGCCCAAGAAACCGGCTTCGGCTTCTTTAAAATCCCCGACGACTCACCTGATTAACCTGCTGCAGTTCTGACCCTGCCAAGGTAACCGGTCCAAACCCTTATCATCAACATCTGGAGACAGACATTTGCATCTGGGGCATTCTTGATTTGCAGTCCTGGTGGAAATCTCGATGGCTAATCTACCCCCCCTCCCTCCCCAACCCCCTCCACCTTCCCCTGTCACTTGTTTAGAGTCTCTTGGAAAAAAAAAAAAAAAAAGAGCAAAAAAAAAAAAAAAAAGAAAAAAGAAAAAAAAAAAAAAGAAGAAGAAAGCAACCCCTCCCTCAATAACACAGCCCTAAGTGCCCTCCGCCTCTTGTAGACTTGCCTTACCATGACTGCAAAACTGTCAGCGTGTGTGTGTGCTGGAGACACAGAGAAATTCTGGTTTCAGTGAGATTTGTTCTTTCAACACCTCTCCCCTCCCCCTCCCTGGGGAGACTTCAGGGCTCGGGGAAAGTGGCAAAGAGTGAGGGCAGAGTTAGGGCCCCGGGCGGGGAGGGGCTGGGGCGAGCCCTGGGGCCTCCGGGGCGAGGGGGCCTGGGGAGGGGGTCGCCGGGGGGCACAGGGCGGTGTCAGGAGTTGAGGACTGCTGTCGTGGGCTGGGAAATCCTTCTGCTGATTGCTGCTGCCGTAGCCCTACTTGTCTCCTCCTGTCCTCTGCGCCTCCTTCCCTCCCGGCTCCCGAAAGCGGTTCACCTTCCAGAGGGAGGGAGTCTCCGAAGTTGCACGGAGGTCACCCGAACCCGTCATTGAAGTATCTCAAACCACCTACCCCCTTGCGCCCCTCAAGTCTATCAGGAGCGGCTGCAGGATAGGGCTGCCCCCCCCCCCACCCCACTCCTTGCTGGGTGACAGGAGGTTCTCCCAGGGAGAAAGACACAGAGGGCAAATCCCCCCCTCCTTCTCCCCTTCTCTTCCCTTCCGGCAACCTTTTCCTAGCTGCACCCCCTCCCCCTTTCAGAATCTTAATGAGCAATTCTGGAAGAGTCCAAAAGGGCCTGGAGAAACCCCCGCCTGCCTCAGTGCCTTGGAATGATTATGTATGTGTTTATTTATTGTGCTTGCCTCGGTGATGTTGCGACTTGCCACATGGGTCTGCTTAGGCTCGGGAGGCAGGTTTGCTGTGTTTGTGTTGTAGTACCAGAACCAGTGGCCGTGCAGCAAGACACAGACACACGCAGAAAGCAAATGATGCTGCTAACATAAACCAGAGGGCAATGTTGAAAATAGCACCTTCTCCCTTCTGTCTCCCTCTCTCTTAAAAAAAAAAAAAAAGAAAGAAAGAAAGAAAGAAAGAAAAGGAAGAAAAAGAAGAAGAAGAAAAAAAATTGCCAACACGTGAGTTAAGAGAAGCTGTTGGGTCCACGTATGACCTCCTACTACTTTCCGAACACTAGTGCTTAATACTTTAAGTCAGGATCAAGAGACCTGCGGATGTTTTGAAGTGGTTCAGAGCAGCTGAATGACTTGGTCTAGTTTTGAAGAGAAACTCTCCTTTGTTTCTCACGCTGCCCAAAGACCAAATAGGGGAGTGTGTTTGGAAAATGCTCAAATTCAGAAGCAGCAGGCAAGAGACCAGAGGAGGAAGAAATGTCCTCAAGGGGAAGGCAGGGAATGGGATTGGGGAGGGGTGTCAGGGTTCTTGGTGTCTTTTGTTTTGTTTTTTTTTTTTTTTGGTTTGGTTTCGTTTTCTCCTGTCCAGTAGATTTGATGTGATCAGAATGAGGTAGGCAACGTAAGAAACAGTCCTATCATCGTGGGAAAGAGAGGGAAATTTAAACAGCTCTCAAATCCGAGCTGAGGAATAGCAGACAGAAATAAGGTGCGTGCAAACATTGGTGGAGATTGGGGTGACATTGACGGGGCTTTATTTCCTTCAAATATGAAGAGAGTCAAGTAGATCATAAGACAGGCCTAGATGACCTTTGAGGCAGGTATTTGCCTGTGGTGCATGACTGTTGTTTTTATTAAAAGTTCTCGTAACTCTTTAAACTCCCATCATGTAGACGTCAGGTAGCCCATAAGACTGTCCATGGACTCAGGTGAGGAAGGTCGATAAAAGATGATTTATTTTCTTTAATAAATCAAAGTAGCACTTAAATCTCTGTGGCTGGTATGAGGGAGACCTGCTGGTCTTCTTTCACAGGAATCGAGAGGGGAGCAAAGATACTCTCTGATAGGCGGTGCTTTAACAGAAGGGAGCAGGTCAATGGATTAGGTTTCCATGCGTGTGCCACTCAATTTATTCTGTGCAATTTTTCCAGAAATTAAAAGGTTACTAAGAGAGTACCATGTTCCCATCTCCAACTGAGCACCACTTATTACTGCAACAGTATTTCAATATTAAGTGATCTTGAAGATATTTCATCTTTCATTTTGAGTTCTGAATTTGAATCAGCATGAGAATGGCAGGGCAGCAAAGTAAGGTAAAACTAACTGGGCGCACAGCTGATGGTTGGGGAAAAGTGTCGCTGAGAATTTCCGGGGCTGTTGTAGGTAACCTTGTTTACAGGGACATTTTGGTTGCATCTAGAATTTTAGCGAGAGCCTGCCAATGATAATGGGCTTATGTTCGAAATTGATCCTAAGTGTCTCTTTTTTTCCTCCTTCACAGACATGCTCTGCACACCTTAGCCAAACACTCAAGGCAAAACTTTCCTGAAGCCCCATGACATTTTCTAATATAGACAGATCCCTGGATTAGTGTGTCACAGGAAGAGGGAAAATTTATCAGGTTCTCCTTTTGTTTACGGATGTGTTGATACAGGTAGCTTTAGTCCTGTTTGGGTTTTTTTCTTTTTTTTAATGTCTTGCGTGCATGGCTGCCTTAAATGCAAAACAAATCATATTTGAGGAAGTTGAAGTATGCCTTACAGATTGACCTATAAAATTAATTTCAATTAGACATCGAAGAGCTCATTATCCTGGTGATGCAAATTTATGACCCCACGTAGGGATTTTGTGTTTGTTGCAAAATTGTTGGAAAACTGCAGGAACAAAAAAAGATTTTGAGGGAAATGCCAAAAGCCACATTAATGAAGAAAAACAGTGTTGAGATACTTTTGAATAATAGATAGGATATATGTAATGGTCAACCACAAGATAAAATTTTTACACAGTATTTTTATGGCTTTAAATTGGCTGCATTGTAAACTAAGCTTACTACTCTATTAAGTCATTATACTTTTCAATTATTTAACATTTCTGGCCAACATATCTTCTGTGGTCTTTTTCTGTACACATCAGAAATGATATGTACAGTAGTGATCGCTTGTTGTTGATGTGGGGAGTTTGCAGCGGAGCAAGGTTTGGTTTTTAACTCCTTGGGACGAAGGTTACAAAGAATGTGCGGAGGAGAAAGAATGGGATGGAAACAGACAGAGCCCTATGAGAATGGAGATGACTACAGCATCGAGATGTACCTAATACAATTTGAGTTATTCTCACTAAGAAACCTTGACAGTATCTGCCTTCTAGGTACTGTGCATTTGGAAATACTATATCTCCATTTAAATGCAGATCTTCTGTTTTCTCCAGGGAACAGTTGGTGAATCTTTCAATTGAACCACCGGTATGAGAAAACCAACTGAAAATTTTGCCATGAACAATAGAATCTGTCATTTTGAAGTAATGATTACCAACTTTTATAATATTGTGATTTAAAAAAAAAATTCCTTTAAAATACCAAAGTCATTTGTGAAGTCAAAATCACATACTCGGCCCTGGTGCAAACAAAGAAATTTTGTCTTGTCACTTTGTTGTTGTTGTTTTTTTAAGCTGTGAGATGATTCAGCTTTGCAATTCAGTTTTTAGGTTAGCACTGCCATCCCAATAGAGTCAGCGGGCCTAAGGAAGCAGCACAGGGAATTATGAATAAGTTCTACATGCTTGTCACGCTGCCGTGCGAGCAGATGGGGACGAGGTGCCGTAGGAGCGTTTAAGGACCTTTCTCTGGAATGATCTTCTTCTTGATTATTTTGAGCCTCATTTATAATAGTACCTTGTGTTGGAACAAATGGTGGTGGCCAAAAAGGAGAGGCAGGGCCTGCGTGGCCTTCTTTTAAGAGATGATTGCAGAAAGTAATACAGGCCTTTGACATAGAATGTAGACACACCATCTGATGGGTTTGGGATGTTCAGATGGAGATAACTGGAGAAATCTGCGCACGTCTTGAAATACAAATTCCTGAAGTTACACAGCGTAATGATGTTGAGTCTCTGAGTTTCTTGATCTCATAGCCAGGGAGGTTTTCTTTTTCTCAGGAGGTAGATACCAGTCATTCACTTAATCCTGATGATTTCCAGCCCTGGAAGGCCCCTACCGCCTCAGCTCACCTTCTCCTTTGCTTTGGCTGTAAAGCCCACCTCCCGTACCCTCTCCGACCGCACACCCTTTACAGATATTTCATAGTGCGCTTATACCATTATACCTATAATTGTGAAGAAGGATCATCGATAGTTTTCAAATCAGGCCTTTGTTTATATTTCTATTACGATGGACACTTTGTTCATTTAGACGAGGGAAGGATCATAGTTACCGTAAAAGAAGGTCGAGTGTCTTTGGAATCTCTGTGATAAAATGCAAGACACTGGCGATTCAAAGATATTTTTATTTACTTAGGGACACTTAGGGCTGTTTCAGATGGGGCACCTGCTAAAATAAATAACGTGGATGGGACTTTCCAGGAAGGGTGCTAATTAATGAATGTGCTTATTTTATACAAACACGTATAAATATGCATACCGGACATCGTTATGTTTACTGTTTTGAAGATTCAAATTCAGGATGCTAGCATTGTGTGAAGCAAAGCAAAACTTTTGTATAATCCTGGTAGATACTTGTGCAGTAAACAGTGTTTCCAGATTATCTGCGTTACCAGCGTGGCCCATTTAGATTCTATCTGGCTTTAAGATATATTAGGTTAATAAGGCTGATTTTATGACCAATATAATTTATATTCACAAATACCTGTTTTTATTAGCACAATTATAGATTGTGAAGCAAATTTCCATATATGTTAAATACTTAGAACAAGAATAACTAACATTTGTACAGTGAGTTACAGTATATAACCATACATTATCCATAAGCTGCTCTTTGGAAGAATATTTATTGCACTTTCTTACTCAAGAAGGCAATCAGTTTTTACAATATAAACATTATAAGAAAATACATTTTTTTAATCAGAATTTTTTCCCTACTTCCATCCTTCCCTACATCCATGCCTCCCTTCCATCCCTCCTTCTCTCCCTTCCTTTTCTCTTCTTTCCTCTCTTAATGGGGAAAAAAAACCTAATGACTTTTTTTTTTTTGGTGGTGCTTGCATAATTGCTTATCCCACATTTCTATTTAAAAAGGAGCCTTAACAAGCAACCCAACATGATTTTTGGAATATATCTTCTGTCTACCAGTGTTCTTGAGGAAAATATAAGGTTGCAGAAATCATTTCATGCCCTGTATGTTTTCAAACATAAATCAGGAAAATTGTTAGCGAGTTATAGCTCTTCTTAGAGACTGTGGCTATCGTGCTATAGTAAACACAGGCTATATATTTTTCCAAGTTATTATGTGTGGAGAGAAATCCGAAGTTGGCTATTTAGATGAACAGTTTAATTCAGTTATTAGAAATTCATTTTCTATTTAGTATGAACATTTATTTTCCAAAGGTTGCAGAAATGGGACATAATACCTGATGATCCTTTGGATCAATCACCTTCAGAGTTGGAAATTTGCTCTTTTTAGCTAATGTGTCTATGACTGAACATCGATCTTCAGCTAAGGATCAGTTGAAATGGTCATAAGCATGGTTTATAGTTTGATCCGGTTATCTTCTTTATCCGAGACCAGTGAACCTTTGTCTCCTCATTTCTAAATGAAGGGGTTTGACTTGATGTCTCCAACTTACTGCAAATCTGTGATTCTGCGTTAGTGATTGATTGGTAATGAATCAACCTATTAATTATACTCCTGTTTATTTCCATTCCATTAACTAATTATTTACTGAAGTCTGGCTTTTGCTATGACCAGAAATATTAGTAAGTAGAGTAAGAAATGTGCTCAGGTTCAGTGGTTTGAAATGAAAGCCTCATGAAATTTAGACACTCAGGGGTTTACGTGAAAACTTTTCATTTGGAGATCAATTATTAGCTATTCAAAACACACTTTTTTCCCCTACATAAAACAATCTTAAATGCTGACTACTTTCCTAGGCTAGACTGTAAAAGCCTATGCTAACTTATTGGAGTGAAATATTGTGTATCAGTGATGAAAAAATATGAAAAAGAGTTCTATTATGATACAAGTGATAAACATAACATAAAGGCAATAAAACTGAATGATAGTTTATCATTTATCTAGACTCTGGAGGGTTGATGTTTAAGAGAAATGCACATATAACTGGAAGTTAAAAAGATAGATGGAAACTATTGCAGAGTGTGTGAAAGGGATTTTTAGAAACTTTCAGGATTTTTAGAGGCTGGTTGCAAAGTATATGGCTTCTCTTTCCCTGGGAATAGTGTAACATTAGCACTACTTCTAAGTTTATCACCTGTGATAAGATTTGTTTTTTGACACCCAAATGCACTGAAAAGCAGGAGAGTGAAGAAAAATGGAGAGAAAATTATTCTCTGAAGTAATTGGCCTAGAAGTGAGAGACTCGAAGATGGAAGGCATATGAAGATAGAGGAGAGAGGCGCTGTGTGCGCGTGTAAGACAGTCTGGTCTGCATCTAATTGATGGTTGGATGAAACACCAAAAAGAAAAAGGAGAAACTAATATGTACACATTCTTCCCAAAGGGAAAGTATGTTATAGGATGTTAGCTATGTGGAAAAGCTTACAAATTAGACATAGAGCATCCATTTTAATATTTTTGCTGGGTCACTTATTGCCTGTATGATCTTGTGACTTCATTAAGTTTTTGGAATTTTTTCCTATCTGTGACAAGGTAAATAATAGAAGCATCTACTTCCAAGTTGGTTGAAAGAGTTGAGGGAGACTCATGAGTAGAAAAGCACTTGAAAACTATATAGTTTTATGCAGTGAGAAAAAGTCATTGGGTCAACCCAGGTTTGACAGAGTCGTGGGTCAGTTTGTTTGGCTCCAGAGTGGTCTTTGGTAGACATATTTCTTGCACAATGTAGTCCAAGAACTGTGGTGGGTACTTTACATATTACTTGATTTAGGGAGGAAGCAGGAAATAGTATGCAGCTGGCCAGTTGAATGTAAGAAGCCTGATAATCCTAACTTCTACAGTGCCAGTTACCTAAGGAGCACGTGTACTTTCCCTTACAGATGGCCACAGCTTGTCTAAAAATAACGAATGATTTTGGAAAGAAAAAGAGAGTATTCAAAAATGGTTTTCCTTGTCTCAACCACTGCCTGTCATTTGCACTTTTGCCATGACATTGATATTAATCTATATTTCCTGGATTTTTGTTAAGGCTGAAGGAATCATTGTTTGGCAGTAAGTGCTTATAAATAATGATGATACAAATTCCATTTAAAAAAATATTTCCAGGATGCAACAGAACTAATTAATGTAATACATCAGTTGAACTCCAAGCTCTAGATACTATACGGATCTCTTTCAAGAATATTTTTATTTTTCTGTATGAATCACTGATAAATGTCTAGCCACTTCCTCCATCAGAAGTGGTCTACATTTTAAAGCCCCAAATGAATCAGATCAATAATGATTCAATAAATTTGGATTGTTTATATAGACACTATACAAAAAAAAAGCGAAAACAAAAACAAGCAGATCCAAAAATCTGCTGCGATTCTGAGACTGGCCTGATGCTCTGCTCTGATTCACCAGATAATGATCAACGGAATTTTACACATTGTGATCTGTTAACCTAGAAACTGAAGTGAACCTAGAAATCAAGATGTCTTGGGATCAAGTTGAATTTAAGAGTAAATATTTAATTGCTCTTATCAAAATTCATTAGGCCTTCTATGTCTAGCATATACGCTGAAGAAGAAACAAAGAAAACAATCTTTGAGAGTTTTAATCATGAGTCAGTGTTAAAAACTTTGACACATATATAATCATTTGGAAATAATTGAAGACACAGAGAGCATGAGCAGAAGGCCACCGATTGCTTATAAATCCTTATTTGTTGGGGAGTTCTGTTTTTCTGTGACATTGACTATAAATCGTAAAATGGACTCAGCTTGAGTTTCTTTTAAATATAGGAAATTTTTATTTTTAAATTTTTTTATTAAAAATTTTTTAAAAGATTTTATTTATTTATTCATGAGAGACACAGAAAGAGAGGCAGAGACATAAGCAGAGGGAGAAGCAGGCTCCCTGTGGAGAGTCTGATGTGGGACTCGATCCCAGGTCCCTGGGATCATGACCTGAGCCAAAGGCAGACACTCAACCACTGAGCCACCCAGGGGCCCAAATACAGGAAAATTTTAAGTGCCTAGTATGCTTATGTATCAAGGCTAGATCCATCAGAGAATACAAAGTCATTTTAAGATATAGTCACCCTACTCTAAGTAGATCTTTAGGGAAGTACAATATATATATATACACGAGATAGTATAATAAGGATAGCTGTATAATGTAGAATTATGCAAAAAATGAATTCTGCGTGGCAAATTCATATACATACACTATGAAAAGCGTGCAACAGAGTCGGAGCTTGGGTTGCCAATCAGGCTGTCATTTACTAGGTATGTGGCCCTGGTCTCTTTAAGCTGTGGTTTTCCCATTTGTAAATTGGGTATAGTTTCATCTGTCTCACAAGCCTGTTATGAGGATCAAAGGAGAGAAGTATCTGAAAGGGTTTTTATGCTTTATCATAGAGACTACGGGAAGGATGGAAGAGAGAGAGAGAGCCCTGGTAGGCTGCATGTGAGAGTAGGGGATATGTCTGTTGACCTTGTACCCCGCAGTGTCTGGCACTATGTCTGTCGCCCAGACAAGGCTCAGGAAACGTTTGTAAATGCTTGCATGCCAGGCACTGTGGCAAGCCCTTGACATACGTTATCTTTTACATCTTCACAGTAATCACAGATTTTATTTATTTGTATGTGAAAGAGACAGAGAATCAGAGGGAGAAGCAGGCTGCCTCTGGGGAGCCCAATATGGGACTAAATCCCAGGACCCTGGGGTCACGACTTGAGCCAACGGCAGACGCTCAACCACTGAGCCACCCAGGTGCCCCCACATCTTCACAGTAATCTTGTGCAGTAGACGCATTGTCACCATTTCATAGATGAGGAAATACATTCAGGAGATTTTAAGCACCTCCTAACCTCATGCAAGTAGGAAGTAGTAGGGTCAGGATGAGAAGCTAAATCTACCTGGCGCCCAGGCCTAGGTTCTTTTCATTATATTACGTGGGCTCTCGAATCTAAGGAAATTATTATTTTTGAACAATAGCTTGGCCCAAAAGAAAAGCAGAGGCCTTGGATAATCTACCAGCTGCCCAGGCAGCTCCTGGGCTGGCTTTCAGAGAAGTAGGAGAACACTTTCCCGTGCTGTCTGACACATGGGACATGGCCTTTTGTTAAACTGTCAATTCTGATTTCTGCCCTTTGATGTAAAATGCATAATAGTGAGAAAATATCATGTAATATACCAAAACCTAGCCTTGTCATGGGGACAGAAGGGAGAAGAAGGGCAGCCAGGAACACAGGTAACAAAGTGGTTAACCAATGACTTGGAGACTTGGATTAAGTTTGTTACATTGACCAGTAGTAAGTGAGTCTCTCTCTGTCTCTCTGTCTCTCTGGCTCTCTGTCTCGTTCTTACTCTTTCTCTTACCCTCTCTTACTTTCCCTCTTAGAGTTAGCAGAGTCTAGCATTTCCATTCTGTTCCACATGAAGGGTGGTAAAGTAGGTAATCCCACTGCCGAAAGGCATTTCCTCTGTTCTTGGTGGCTTCCTTCCTCTCAGTGTCCTTACGGCCTCATGATACTAGTGGCTTCTACTGACTGAAGTTTTGCAGGCCTTCCCAGTTTGTCATGAACAATAATAAAATGGCCTCCAAAGAAACAGTCATTTTAAACCTCCAGACACTGGCTTGGGGAGCAGAATACAGAATGAGTTAACCACACCACCCTCTCCTGTATTTTTTTTTCCCCCTCAGTTTATTTGTGAGGAACATCAGAAGAGTGTTAACTACTCAAGATTAGTAACACACGGTGGATTTGAAGGTTTATATAAGAAACAGAAGGGAAAAAAATGTTTTTAAATTGGGAGGCATTCAAAAAGATTCCGTGACAATACAGTACACGGTAGGTAGGGCGAGCAGAGACAGGGACTATATTTAAGATAAGTCCAGAGAATACCTTACCCTGTTGCCAGAGTCCAGTTGGTAAGGGTGTTTGGTTTCCCAGGAACTGCGCTAACATCCCCGAGATGAAACCCAGTTGGGGGGACACTTCCCACAGCCCTCCCTGACCCGGGGTAAGTGCGCTGGGTTGAATTGTGTGAAGTTGTCAAAGGTTGCTCTGCTCTCCAGCACTTGGCACCAGCTCCGCTGAAATGTGATGCCATTGGTTTTCAGTAAAGGTTCCTTTCTGCAGGGCTGCAAACACAGATCAGCTGCTACTGTGTATACACAACCAGGGAGCAGATCAACCAGCACAGTTAAAGCAGCCTTTTTAACCCTGAGACTTTCCAAGATCTCTTCTTCACGCAGGAAGTTTCCTTCTCTGTTGTCAGATTTAGCACTGTGCTCTTGTCATCAGATCCGAGCTAGGCTCCCTGCTGCACAGTAGAGAGGCTTCCTTAAGACATTTGTCCTTGAAACTGCACCAAACTCTTGGAAGAACCCAGAACGTGTAAGTATGTATGATTTAGGCAGCAATAGCACAGGGCAAAGCTGCAATCAACCATTATACAATATCCGATTAGCAGTGCAGGAGGGATTTTTCCGACGTTATGTTACATTCATTTTCAATTCGTTCTGAGGAAACAAATCAATTCTAGCTTCTGATACAGTGACTTTGCAGTAGATGGGGTTGTAATATGTTAGCTTTAACTATTTGCTGTTCTCATTTAGCATTTAGATGTGACTTGTGGGACAATTATTGTGGGCATTAAACTATAGAACTTCTAAATTTTTATTAGCAATTATTATTGTTGGTCATGTCCATCTTGAGAAACAAGTTTGCTTTGGGGACTGTTTTGAAAGAATTAACCACATAAATTCACAGACAATAGAGTGAATTTGTACCGTTCTTGCTCTCAATAAAACATATTAGTTTGCAGTTTTAATTTACTCGTAAAGAGCAATCCACTGAGGTTTTGTCTTAATTGAATCCTACCCAGTGCTGTCTGCTTGGTGTTTTACTGTCTTGTACGTATCTGTTTAAGTTACTTTGCTGGGATTGCAGTCTGGTTAAATCTGTATTTAGGCACTCTTTAGCTCCTGAGAACATTCGCAAAAAATGAAGGCGCACGCAATTTTTGAGGGGTGCCGGATTTGTTTTAAAGGGTGGTCGTATTACCCTTGAAGGATTTTTTTAGATGCACGACATGAATGGCTGGCAAGATGTAGACCACAGACCGAATACTCTGAGACTCTAAGTCAGATCTCAGCTTGTCCACTTTTGTAACTCCAACCAATAAAAGCCCCGTGCCCCCTTCCTATCAATTTTTAATATGCACCCATACTTATGTTTATAAGATTAATTTCTCTCAGATTAGTCTGATTGATAGCTGGATTGTGGTTTCTTAAGAGCTTGCTCCCTGAAACCCACAGCAGAGCTGCATGCCATTTAACTAGTGAATGTAAAAACGGGTAACCATGGATTCAGTCACCACTAACTGCCAGTGCAATGACTTGTTGTAAACAATACAAATGAGCCAGGAGAGCAGAGGCAACCAGACATGAAATGATTTTAATAGAAATTACGGTAAAAGGTCATGTGATGTATCTGCTTCTGTTCAGTTTTAAAGGGAAAGTCTTTCTTTTCTCCCCACCGCCCCCCACCCCCACACACCTCTTCCCAGTCAACCCAAGTAGATGTCTTCACAAACTTGGCAGGTCCCACTCTCTGCTTCCATGGAGAAGGGCGGCCAGTGTAATCCCGTGCACAGTGTGGTGACTTATGGATTTTCACTGGTAAGTACCTTTATTTTAGAAACAAAAAGGAAATCGGTGCATTCCAGGGCTTCCTTCATGGAAGGTCATGCTAATTGTGTGCTAGAAGTCCTCAAGCTTCCTGCACACAAGAAGGAATAGGTCATTTCGTTCCTTAGCTTTTCTGGTGATACAAACGTCTTTTCTCTCCCTTCCTGAAGTCCCTGGATTATTTTGTAAACCCGATCTCTCTGAAAACTGTTATTGGCTCTAGAAGCAACTTCTGCAGTATGGTAATGAGCACACGCAGATACTGGGAGCGGTGCTGTGCCTCACTTCAGGGTCTCACCCGGGCACACCTTGGCGGAGTTCTGCAAGGACCAAGTTTTACAATCCCATTTGCATTTCTCTGGTAGGGATGGTTTCCGCGTGTGAAAATTATTATGTTCGTAAATTTGCCTCCAACCAAGAAATATTAACAACTTGTACCTGTGTGAAGTGTTAACCTCATGGTTGGTTTGGTGTACTGATACCAGCTATGCTTGTTAAAAAGGAAATGAAAGAAAAAGCACGAGCCGTAAAACTTGGGGGAGGAAGGGAGCCTTTAGAAGCCAGATTTAGAGGGTGGACCTAGCAGGTACCTGATGCGCAGGAATGAGGGGCTCAGTCACTGTGTGGGTGACGCACGGGCACCCACGGGCACTTTAGGCCAAGGACTGTCTCTAGGTGTGTTGTGTATCAAGGTGAAACAGACCTGAACTGGTCTCTCGAGCCACACCTCCTGCCACATGCAGATGGTATAAATAATCGCATCATCTCAGAACAAAAGACAAAGCTGTGTTCATATTTTACCTCCTTTTAACACAGAGATACTTCTGAAGAGATGCATAATTGTACATGCATGGATGTCATACGGAGTAGTGGAATTTCAGGTGTTGATTTTTCCTTTACTGCCTCCACTTCGACAGACCCAATCAGCACGTGAAAAAGCATTGGCTTGTAATTTAGAATCTCAGTAGGATGTAAGAGCATCAGCCCCCTCTGTATACGCTAAAGAGTTTTATCTAGTGATCTAGGGGTTTCTTTAAATCTGTTAGTGTTAACATAGTATTTATATTTAAGCTTTTTTAAAAAAAAAATCAAGCTTCTTAAGATGTTGGAGTGCCTCACTGCCTGCTTAGACTGAAGAATTCTTCAGAATGTCGTGGTTAGCTGTGGCCTCATGGTTTACCGTTCTAATGCTAGCTCTGCTTATCAAAAATAAATGAAAGAAGAGACTCTAGTAATTCATGTTGTGGGAGAAGGGAGTAATTTCAAAGCAGGTGTGGAAACTCCAGGTAGGGTTTTGGTGAATTATAATTAAAACTATGTTGTTTTTACTTTTCCTGGCCTTGACTCTCCAAGTTGAAGGCTAGGAATAAAGTGTCAGCTACAGGGTGGTTAGGAGCAAAATCTTTGGAGTCAGACATGAGTTGCACCCTTTTCTTTGGGCCCCACTATGCTTAGGATTTGGGGCAGAGTTTCATGTCTTTGAGCTTCCACCTCCTCATCTGTAGATGGAAGATAATAATGCACATCCGTGGGCGAAGGAAAGGGTCAAAGGACATAATGCATAGAAAGTATTTCATGCCGTGTCTGGCACATAGCAAGTGTCCAATAAACTGATGCCAGCTTCCTTATTTTTTTTTAATTGAGGAAACTTATGCCTAAGTAGAATCCTGCTATTAGTGTTGAGCCAGAGAAAGACAGTATTCACATCATCAGTTGGTCTTTTTCTGTAATTGTACGCTGCAGTAACTTGTCATCACTTTGTAGTATAGTGTAGTGGTTTATATAACATTTACTGAAAGCCAAAAGTAGTATCTTATTACTGTGTATTTTTCAATTATTTACAGATTATTTAGGAAAATTACCTTTTTTTTTTAAAAAAAGGATAGGATTTCTGATTTTTGGGTATTGAGACAACATGCACATTTGGTCTGCGATCCTATTGCTGGAGTTGAGAGCAGAAGGACACTAAAAGTATAAGAGATTCATAATTACATCAATCCTAAAAGCTTAAAACTAGTGGTAGATCATTGTATGTACTAAAGAGCAGTAATAATTAACAGGCTAGTAAACATGGATGTTAGATGCTACTAAAGAGACATTTCTTGAGAGAATTGTGTACACGTTCACTGTGTCCCTCCTGCAGTCTAAGGGCCTGATTCTCTCTTTCCTCCTTTCCTCTTTTCCCGCTTCCCTCCTTCTATCTCTACCTCCCTCCTCCCTCTTTCCTGCCTTCTTTTCCTTCCTTCCTTCCTTCCTTCCTTCCTTCCTTCCTTCCTTCCTTCCTTCCTTCCTTCCTTCCTCCAGCTCTTATATATTATCTCAGGTATATAGCATTTCCTTTTTCTTTGTGAACCATAAAGGTTCAAGGAAGAAAAAAAGAGGAACAGGAGACCCACGGTCTTTTCATGCTAGCTCTGATTTTATAAATGGAAAGTTTAAGAGGAGTCAGAAAAATCTGTTTTTCTTTCTCCTGCTATTGAACAGGAGAGGCACATCTGAGGTGACCTGCAGACCCCAGGGAAGCCTTGCTCAGTAACTATTTGTTGATTCATTGATTAAACGGCACGGAGAGAAGGGACATCAAGCATGGAGATTCCCTCAGTACTGAAAGCTTTGAAACCCCAAGCCGCCATGTGCAGTAGGATGGCTTCTCTGTGACCTTCCAACAACTAATCTCCTTTAAGAACTGAATCAAAGCGGTTAAGGGATTTTGTCAGATGGATTTTGCCTACAGTTGGGTTTTTGGCAGTTGCATGTAGAAGGCAATACATTCTTCACAAGGGTATGATTTTTTTTTTCCCGAAAGGAATGAAGACAAGGTGCCAACAGAGATCTCTAGAGAGGGACTCTTGTTTATTCATGGTACTGTTCAGGCAGGGACAGCTGCAAGGTAGATGACTTTCTCACACTTCCAAGCCAACCTCCTTCACCGCCAGTGTCTGATGGTCTGGTCAACAAGTTCACTCATGCAGCATCCCCTCTCCATAATCTTCTCTTCCAAGGGCAGAGAAAAAAAATCCTGTGATCAGAATTGATATCATATGAGTGGCTATAGGCATCTACTATCTATTTTCTAGGACATCATAGACTCTACAAGTTAGAGCTGGAAACTATTTTAATGGGTAAAGCACTTGCTCAGAGCCACACAACTTATGAGTTGCAAAAACAGACTAGAACTCGGGATTTCTGATTCCCAAGCTAGTGCTCTTTTGAGGGCTCCTGCCTTCTAGTATACAGGCTACAAAAGAGAGAACTTATATGGTAGTGGAAAAAATCTAGCTTAGGAAATGGCGAGACTATCCTAAAGGGATTGCTCCAAAGAGTAAGATAGATCTGGTTCTAATGCTAAACCCATAATTAGAAACCCTGTGATCCTTGAGAAAGACACTTAACCATTCCAAGCTGTGGTTTCTTTCATTGTAAAACTGAGATTAAAATAGCTATCATGCTTATTGTAGGTTGTGTTGAGGATTCAGTAAGATTACACGTGGAAAGCACCCTGTCCAATGCTTGACACAAGACAGATATCAGTAAACGTTATTGCCAGTCCTCTTTCCTTTCCAAGGTCAGCAGTTGGAGTCATGAATAGTAAAATTATGAGAAAGAGTATGTATGCATCTTTATGTATGCATCTGGAATGGGGTAGTTCAGTGGTTTTCGATATTTTCTTTGAAAATGAATGTGAAGCATTTCCACATGCCTGGCATAGAGTGATCCATAAGGAATGATATGATGATAGTGACAATAATGGTGATGGTGTTGAGGACAAATATGCTGATGTTGTTGGGTGATGTGCACATACCACAGATGAGCCCAGGATATAAGCAGCTCCCATGGCTTTGGCTTGGATTATGGTTCTTTCTTTCTTACCCTGGGGAGGAAATCAGTATGTTGGTGGGCAAGAGCTGTGCCATTATAAGTGCAACTACACTCATTTCAATTAAAAAGAAAATAACCGGCAGCCTTCAGTACTTTATTCTTGGTAACAAATTACTGGCAACATCCCAGTTGGTCTAGAAGATGCTGTCTTCCCTGGGGGAGTGCGATTTTGAAAGATGCTTTCCATCACAGCTCTGGAACTAGACTACTTGGGTTTGAATTTTGGATCAACCACTCACTATTTGTGATGATCTGAAGAAATGAGTGAACCACTTTTATAAGTCTTTATTCCCTTACCTTCAGTTGGAACAATAATGGTACCCACTTCATATGATTGTTATGAGGATCAAATGGGTTCACCCATATACAGTACTAGGAAAACTGTTGGCACATAGTAATTTCTCAGTGCTAGCAATTTTTAGAGGTTTCTGTCTCCAAGCTCTTTCATGGATAGTATCCTAAGATTCTCTCCGAAAATTGCCATTATTAATGTTATCCATGGTGTCATTAATGCATAAAACTGATTTTTTTAGTTTTAACATAATAAAAGCTGCTCTTTATTGTGCACTCACCATTTAACTAGGCATTATGCCATGTGTTTTATATGGCATCTTAATTGATCTAATTCCCTCGTTACTCTTATGAGATAGTGTTGCCCCCATCTAACAAATGAGAAGATTGAATCTCCAAGAGGGTATAGAACTTACTCAGCTCGTGAGTTACAGAACCAAGCCTCAGATGTGTAATCTTCCCTATGTATCTTCCCCATACTAGCTCATTAAGTTGGAGACAATTTGCAGAGGCAATGGGAAAGATGTATTTTCTGGAATAAAAGAGAAATCATGAAATGGATTTACTCTAGCATGCTCAGAGACTCAAATCAGAGACAGAGAAGATGACCATCGTAAAAAGTAACTTCATTTAGTTACTCAATAATCAGAAGATCTAGAAATTTAACTTAATGCTGTCTTATGGACAGGAAAAGATGAGAGACAGAGGTGGGAAAGGATCATGGATAATGAGGAGGAGGAAGATGAGATAGAGACAGAGACAGAGAGAATGAGGCAGAGGCTTAATTACATGCCTCTCATTTAACACTCAAGTGATCCTGGAGGTGTATGGTCCAGGATCATCATCCTGATGCTAGACATTTTTTTCCAAGACAACAAAACTGAAAATAATGGTTTTGAAATTTAACTTATGGTATTGTACCTTTAAATCCAGTGCACTCTTCTACTTCATCATGCTATCTTTGGGGACTTGAGAATTATACAAAAATATAGATAGACATGTGGAAAGAAAGAATTATGGGTTCATTGACATAGGGATAAATCATGTTAGAACCATCCTTTTGCTTTTTCAGATAGTAACACTGAAGATTTTTTAAAGTCATGTTGTGCTTTTGCAACTATAGGCATAAGTTAGATTAATCTATATGTAAGAGACTAGGTGTTAAGTAATATTTAATACTTTGTGTTTCAAGGTAGTTTTTACTTCTGTTGAATTGATTTTCAAAAAGAAAATCTTAAGAGTTAAATAAATCACATTTTCTTCCCAGTTTTACAGATGAAGAGACCGTGTTATGCAGAGATGCAATGATCTCCATAAGATCATAGCAACTTCTAGATATCAATGCCATTCTCTGGTTGTGAGCCTCCAGAAAAGATTTTTCTCTTTCCTGTGATGATCTCTTCTAATTGGTATGGTCATCACATAATCAACTTCTAAACTTGCGGACACATGATAGAGGAGGGTCACACTGGTATACATCATAAGGGCCTGTCTGGAAAATGAACTCAGAGGATGACCCTTTTTGCTAGTCTGGAATACCATCATCTGATCTTTGAGGAATGGTGTAAGGGCTATGGTTTACAACATTTCCAGCCCCCTAGGTTCCAGGCTGTGTGCTGGAGAGAATCCTGTGCTTTCTTGTGCTTTAGCCTCCTGGGGTCCACCAGACGCTACGGTGTCTTCCCCAGACAGTAGCCTGCTGCTCCCACATTATGTCTGACTGGCACTCTGTTTGTAGAGCAGATGGAGTTCCCTTCCGAGAGGTACTTCCCACTCTGCATGTTTGTTTTGAGGATATGGGTTTGGGTAAGTATAGGGGACCAGGAAAAGAGGGAGGTACCAAATGGTTGTCTGAGCAATGACAGTTCAAGGAAAAAGGAGAATCGAAAATGCTTGTAATTTCCAAGGTTGATGCCAAGCCAGATTACCTTCTTAAATCAGTGTAAGCAAAAATCCTGAGGTTAGGCCATGAAGCAAAGATCCCAGCATCCTTGGGGGCAAAACAAACAAACAAACAAACAAACAAACAAACAAAAAAAAACCCTGCTCAATGACCCCTTTTCAGTATTAAAGCATTGGAGGTGGAGAGGAGGGATTGAAAGGAGGAAAGGTGTTGGCTTTCTATGCTTTCCTTTAGAAGGTCATGGAACCATATGTCCAGTTTTGAGTGAAGATGCCTGAGAATGATTGTGCTTGTTGAGGTATAATTTTTTTCTTACTGTGGTCACTATAAACACATGCAAAATGATTCCCTTCGACTATTTCTCTCAATTTAAGTACTTCTAATAATTCATTATATTTGTGTAGTGAAAGTTTATGAAGTCACAAATTATCATCTCCCTCTGTGGCAGCTGAGTTAACTTAGCAAGAATAAGTGGCTTGATCAGAGTGACAGTTTGCTAGAAACAGAGCAGAAGACAAGAGAGAAATTGGGCCTTCTGACATCCACATCTGGATTGATTCTACCCCTTAGAGATTTCAGTCTTGTAAAAGAGCTAGTGCAGGGTAGGACTAAAGATGAGTGTGAAGAAAGTTACAAAGGGGAAAAACACCCTGAGAATGTTAGAAGAAATACTCGCAATGTCTTGTTTTGTGTTGAGTGTGATATCTTTGGCTAATGATGGTGCAAAGATTCTGATTTTGCCTTCCACTGAAAAGTGAGGGGAAGGGGAAGTACCCCCTTGGAGACTTATGTAGCATCAGAATATGTCTCTCTACCCAGTCCTCAGG
Source organism: Vulpes vulpes (assembly GCF_048418805.1). NCBI lineage: Eukaryota > Metazoa > Chordata > Mammalia > Carnivora > Canidae > Vulpes > Vulpes vulpes. Next base: position 103,652,685 of record NC_132784.1, on the reverse strand, counting down.
CTTTCCTCTCTTTCTTAGGTCAGGCAAGAGAGTGGAAATATACTCTAGGCCTCTCAGAAGATGAAGTTGAGGCAGCTCTAAGTAAGAAAGAAATGACCTTGTACATGCAAGCTTTGTTCTCATGTTCACCTATAGTCCCACCATTTTACTATCGTAGAAGAGTAATCTTTGTCCGTAACATCATCTCAAAAGTGAAGGGACACCTAAATGATTATGAAGGTAGATGGTGCAACTTTCCTTTCTTAAAGCAATTAATACCCCGAGGATAAAATCCTGTTGGTCTGATACCTAGTTAAAATGTGTCAGTTTTTTCCCCTTTGGAATGGAACCTTAAAAATCACCTGGATATTAGAAGGTGAAGTTAATGTGTGTTCTTTCTCCTATGAGCTCTATTTTATTAATATCAGTTAAATAAGATCCTAATACAGTTCTGAATAGTAAGGTGAATTTCTTGGCTTGGCTAAGACTACGACAGAGAAATTATGTATTTGATAATGGCTTCGAAATCTTCAAGTTGATCTGGCATTAGTCAGCATTTGACCATAGATTCCCGGTAGGAAGTCCATTCAAGCTATTGCTAATGCTTCAAAAGTACTCTGTGTGACTGGCAGTGAACACACCGGTGTCATATAGATGTCAGCTTTTTGCCCTCAAACCATCATTAACCAGAAGCAGCTACCAGCTAATATTTCAACATTACTTTTAGATGTCAAACTATTAGTCATCATATAGACAACAAATATGTTGAGTTAAAAGATGCCTGCTTAAAAAGCACAATGGGTCTTGGTCTACCTCAACGTTGTTTGTACGCTGGAGGTTTACTCTGTATTTCTTTCCATTGGACTATTTAATGATTATTTTAATTTTGGTAAAGTTTCACTTTAATACTCCTAGAAATTAGAGGAAAATATTGCCTACGTTCATTTGCTATGTTACACAGACACAGTACACAGCAAAGGTAAAAGATAAAAGATCAATTCTTATGGATCTCATAGTTCCAAGCTTTTGAGGCTGTATTATAGAAACTTTGTAATTATTGTGGGTAATCTTGCAGAAAATTAAATGTTGAGTTTGCATATGTGAAGAAGTTTGGACTCTTTTGCTCACCATAGCTTGTTAGTGCTCAGCATCTCACTGTTCCTGTCAGGCTTTGGGTTGCACTTCGCTGCTAGGAAAATGTTATTTGTGGCAAAAGTGAAATCCTCGGCTGGGGCACACCATCTTACGTTTGAGGCGTATTTTAGAGCATTTGTATCTGTGGTTCACTCATCTGTTTCAAAATGCTAGGCCAGTGGTTCTCAGCTAAGGACACTTTTACCTACCCAACCCCCAGGGATATTTGGCAATATTTGAGGACATCTTTTGTTACTACAACTGGGGAAACAGGTGCTATTGGCATCTAATGAGTAGAGACCAAAGATGCTGCTGAACATAAAATTTATAGGGTAGCCCCCCATACAACAAAGAATTATCCAATCTAAAATGTCGATGGTGTTGAGAAGCCGCCTTCTAGATTCTTCCAAAGTTTAAAAGGTAAAGGAGAAAGTAGGTAGTTTAACTATTTTCAGATTTTTTAAATGAATGATTTTTTTTAAAAAAGATTTTTACTTATTTATTCATGAGAGACACACACAGAGAGAGAGGCAGAGACACAGGCAGAGAGCGAAGCAGGCTCCCTGCAGGGAGCCTAATGTGGGACTCGATCCCAGGACTGCGGGATCACGACCTGAGCCGAAGGCAGATGCTCAACCACTGAGCCACCCAGGCGGCCCTGGCTGATTTTTTTTTTTTTTTTAATTAGAAGTTTCCCCATGGGATATAGGATAAAGGTGGAAAGTACAAACACGTCATATACTTGCTTTAGAGAGTATTTGGAGTGTAATATATGTGTTGTGGCTAATTTAGCTACATATAATGATCACAATTCCAACAATATTGATAGCTGACTTTTATAGAGCTTACTATGTACCAGATGCTGTCCAAAGTATCTGTCCATACAGTGATTCAGTTAATCCTCAAAGGGCCTCTATTGAAGAGGTACCCTGTCTGTGCCCTTCAGGACTCAGACACTTTAATACTTGAGCCTGTAGGAATAAGGTGAGCTCCTGACAGGAAGTGTAAGGAACAGAGTACTGGTAGCACTGACAACAATATATTTGGAAAGAGGAAGGCTTTACTTCTCTAAATGCCCCTGGTTGCTCAAGCTTTTATTCTATGGTGCTATTATTGCAAAAATGCTTCTCTGGGAAACTAGGATTGCCATCATAAAGCAGGTTTTTATTTGTTTCTAGAGGGTGCAAGCGAAAATGGTTTTATGTCTCTCTGCTTGCCAGTTTTGCACTGGGTCCCATGCTTGTCTGTGTTTCCCTCTCCACTAGCTTTTCTTGACTGAACTGGTCGTCAGGTGATGTGTAAATGACAGAGAGGAAGTATCCACCACAGCTCAGCCTTGGAAATACCAAGTGGTTGCTTATACCTGCTGTCCTTACCTTCTAAGTGGGTTGTCCTCTGAGTCTCTTTCCTAGAGTTTTCAAGGGATAGGAGGCTCTCCCTTTAAGGGGCCCCTGGGTGGCTCAGTCAGTTAGGTGTGTGACTCTTAATTTTGTGTCAGGCCATGGTCTTAGGGTCCTGGGACGGGAGCCCCATGTCAGGCTTTGGACTCAGCATGAAGTTGGCTTGAGATTTCCTCTCCTTCTCCATCCGCCCCTCCTGCTCATGCTGTCTCTCTCTCTCAAAAATAGATAAGTTAAAAAAAAAATTTACCATCAGAGTGGATTTAATCCACTAAAACCTCATGTTTGAAAGAAAAATAGGTAAAATTTCTCTAAGCAAGCCTCATGGGAGAGTCTCCAAGAACACACTGAACAATGAAATTTTCCCTGGAAATGCCACAATGAAGGTCATATTCCCAGGGGGGGTTTCTTGTGGGAATTGGGAAGTTAGCTGGGTTTACTGCTTTCACACCAACTGAGGGCTTTGAGTTCAGAGAGTTAAGTTTGTCATAGCTGACACGTCTTACCTTTGGCAAACTGGTCTATTGTATTAAACCTCAGTTGCCATCAAAACCCGGAAAGGAAAACATCACAAATCACTAGAAATATATCAGCATTCTGAGCAGCAGGATTTATGGGGCACTAATGGATATCCTAGGCTATTTATCTTCCTGTAGCAGTTGAAACACATCTGCCTTTTTCTTACTGTAAAAGGCCTTTCCGTCAAGGGGCTGTAGAAACCCTAAGCCTGGTAGTGGCACTGAGGAAAGATGGCACTCAGGTCCTTGGTTTTTTTTTTTGTGGCTTACGCTTGTCACCATTTTGCCCCTTTTTCTTCCTCGTTTAAAAACCCAAAATCAATACAGTAAGGATATATTCCAGTTGGGAGGGGTCTGTATTGTGACTGGCATAGTTGGGGTACAGAGTGGTCTAGAAAGAGGCCCAATTCACATACTCTTTATTTTCTGCTTCATTTTTTTTTTTTTTTTTTTTGTAGCAGGCTTCTCTATGTCTAAAGGCTGATTCCTGCATGCGGTTCATGTAGGTTATTTTGTTTAGCAAGTCGCAATAAAATGCTCTGAAAGGATGCCCCTGCTTTGGGGGGCTTCTGATATTTTGCACAGGTGAGCTTTAGCCCCTTCTCGAGCTCCTGGTCCCACTCACTCTTGTCTTCTGTGGAGGAAAGGCCTGAAATGCAGGTGAATTACATCCACACCAGGAGGGACTGTAGCTCCTTTGAGACTTCTCCCTGTGACTATCCGTGGTTCCATTCGGTAGCAGCAGATTTGGGTTCTGTGCCTGGCTTTGCCACTTATTAACTTGTGACCTTGGATCAAATTACTTAATGTTGCTCAGTTTCCATGACTGTAAAATGAAACAAATCTTAAATATATAGACACACAAGATTAAAAGATGTAAAATATGCAAAGCCCGAAATTTAATGGGTAAAAGGTTTGCTGGTTTCTGGGGTAATGCCACTGGATATCCTACTGGAGTCTTAGGAGAATTGACTCTGTACTTAGCTTTGTAAAAAATGTAGCCCAGGGACTACAGACTTAGAATCACCTCTGGACTCATTAAAATGCAGATTCCATGCCTCTAGCCCAATGGTCTGAATAAGAGTCTCTAGAGAGTGGGATCCAGTAACTCGTATTTTTAGAAACACCTCATGTGACTCTCATGCACTTCAGAATTTGAGGAGCACAGGGTTGGCCAGCACCCTGTCCCGTTCCGTGATGGTCTTTTTCCGCCTGCAGCAGTACAGCTAAATCTAGGCAATTCTAGGCTCCCTGCTTGCAGGTTCTTCTCATCCTGGAGGATGAGCCTGTTAACTCACTCTCGCAGTTTATAAGCAGGCCCTTTTCTGGTAGGCCCCACATGGTTGGGTAACCTAAATAATGTGATAATGAGGGTGGACCAAAGGTCGCGAGATTGTTAACATGTGTGAGGAGATTGTAGGCTTAGCCTATCAGGTGAGGGAAAGGTTAGCACACCAACTGTATCCACACTTCAAAGCATGTGGATAGTTCGCTGCACTAACTTAATTATCTGTGCTATTGATATCTTTGACGAACATATCTATACCCCGGATACAGTTACTTCACCGTGGGAGATAGCAGGAGGTGGCTTGTTCGGTTGCCAACTTCCTAAAATGCTTTTTAGAGTCAGCTGGGTTGCTTAGGCCTCTCTTGCTCTTGGATTAAATATAAAAATAACTATGTAAAGCATATCAACCCTCTTTTCCCTGTCTGCTGAAACTGCAATCTCCTGTGCTTTTTCTAGAACCCATTAAAGAAGGAGGAGGAGAGGAGGGGTAACGATATGTAAAACCCCAAAGCCCACATCAGATACTCTCCCAGAAAAGGATCCTGCTGTTGTCGGATCTCGGCTGAGGGAGTAAAGAGCTGGTCACATCAGTACATACTGGTTCTTTTTTGACTGGTTAAGTAAGGGTTGATCAAGGGGCATGAGCCTTGTCCTTATTGTTCTTTCGAATCTATTGACATCTCCACCAGAAACTTGGAAGGGAAAGAGAATACAACCCAAGTCAGGTGATGTTTTCGTTTCTAAGCCTTAAAAATGTTTGATGTTAGGAAATATTTGCAACTAGAAACTGACAAGAGGTATTTGTCTCTACCCCGTTTTTGCCGATCCAAACCGGCCTTGTCCCTGTTGTCACAAAAAACAGTAGCTCTGGTTTGCAGGTATCCAAAGAGGTCTCTAATCTCTGACACTCCCCTTTGTAGCTCTGGAGAACCCATTTGCTCCGCCAGGTGTTTTTTTTTTTTTTTTTTTTTTTTTTAACCTACTTACAAGGAGTATTTTTTTGTGTGTGTTGCCGGGCCTGAGTGGTGGGCATGATTTCGGAGCAGCTGATCTGTTGACTTTTCTGCAAGTGGTGTGATATGAGATGTAAAGAGACAGGATTACTCCAACCCCTCACTGCACTGAAATTGAATAGGGTGCCCTGTTCGTTGACACCAGAACGTAGCCTGCTGTTGAGAAGCCAGGATGTTTAATGGGCAGAGACCAGGGGAGAAATTTTCAGCTCTTCATCCTTTTCAGTCTTGTAAAGTCTCTCCCAGAGTAGGCCACAGCTTTCAAACCATGGTCATTTTAATGATAAAAACGCTGTGGAGAGAGTGCCAGAGCGTCACGCAAAACCAGCTGCGGCATCCTGCGTGACATTCCAAATATTAATACAAATAGAATTAATTCACACGCCAGGGGTGTCTCAGGAATCCATTTTAAGTTGGCACTTAACTTGGGCTTGAGATTTCCCCGTGACTGCCCATGTTGAAAAATGTTTGCTAAACAAGGCAGGGCTGGGCTGCCCTCGATCTATAAATTTGCTCAAACTAATTCATTAACTAACACTTGGTTTTAACTAGAAGCGAAGGTAGGTTAGAAAGTAGGGGGCTGTTTCATGTCCTTGGTAGCAGGGAGGTTGTCGCAGATGCTGTGCCTGGCCTATCCCTTCGAATTTATTTTGGGGGAAAGAGTAAGGATTATTTAATGATACCATTTCTGAGTTCGTTAAGGGTTTACTCTGGGTTTCAAAACATATAAGGTTTGTAGATTCGGTGAAGAAGATGCTAATTGCTCGTATCCTGCATTGAGTTTAGTTTGTGGCTAGACTAAAGTAAGACTTCCCGGGTCTTTCTGGTTCTCCCCAGCCTTGTCTTTCTATTTCTGCACAGTGAATTTAATAAAGAAACTATCTTGGAGTAATAATTCTGACAAGCCCTGGACATTCCTTTGGGGGAAGAGGACTGACCTTTTCCTGTTTTTAATAAAACCTCTGTGAATTTGGGCTTGCCTCTTCTGCAGTCCAGCGCAACTGTCTTTTTATTCCATATTTAAGGATGAGATGAGCCCATTCATTTCCTCTGAATTAGAAGCATGAAAGCAGTCCTGGGAAAGATGGCTCTTGTGAGGTTTGTTTTACTCGTGTCTGTTAAATTTGGTACTTATTTACATGCACTTAGCTACTTTGCTTTATATTTTCTCTTTCTTGTTGTTAGATCTTGTTGTTTATTTATGATTTAATGTCTTACCTATTTCCGAAAGAACTGAGGAGTAGTCCTTTTATAGTATGGGGCTGAATTATGCTCTGGTGATTGGCAGGCCATTTTATCCTAACTGTGACACTGGCAATTTTAAAAGCTTCATTTTTTGTCTTAGTCTTGAACGAGGAGAATTTTACACATTATTACCTCCTGAAAATCCCACTGGATGGATAATTTGGAGTAGAAGAACTTAAGACCTTTTGGGGAAAAAAGAACAAATCCGCAAAATCCCCATGATGATTCTTTATGGCCACTAAAAATATTTAGCATACTAAATATTGCAGCATACCTGTGAAAGTTTGATATTTTTAAAAATAGGATAATGGGTATAAAATAATCATTTCTAAGGGCTGTGTTCTCTACAGTCTCAGGAATATACCTGTAAATTTGTTTTGATTGTTCAGGCATACTCAGAGGCATTTATTCCCTTGCGTCTATCTCTTTCTCTCTCTGGTGTTCAATCTCGTTTTGATTTTATAACTCTAAGTTGACTCTTTTCTCATGAGTCCTGGCATATTCCCTGAGAAAGAGAGCAATTTAGATGCTTGGAAAAGCAAAAGCTCGGGATAAGCTTAATTTAATGTATGGAACACAATGAGCAGATTTCTGTTAAATCCCAGTAAACGGGCTTGAGGTAGCTTCACAACGATAAGGGCACTGGTTCATCCCCTTTCACCCCAGTAGGACCACAGTGTTATTGTCAGGGTTTAGCCTGCATTGTTTTCCTTCAGCAATCTCAGCTTAATTATACAAATATGAGAATCAAGTAAATGATGGAGACATTAAGAAGTTCACAGAAAAGGGGCAATCATTGGACTCGTGAAAACCTTTGTGGATCTACATTATCTTCCACGTTAAATATAACTCTGCAAAGACTTTTGTTGACCTTCACAGTATGACCTCAGTCATCATTTCCTAGCATTCTTCACTCCAACCATGTGTTTTGCAGTGGCTTCTCAGTAGGAGATTAGATGGCAGTGAGAAACACAGTCTTTTTAAAAAATATATTTTTATTGTAAATAATACGCAAATAGAAAAACTGCATGAATCAAATGAAGGTCCTGATTGAATATTGCATATTTATATATTGTAATTATATTGTATAAATTGTTATACATATGTGTATTTATATGAAAATTATGTATATATTGTATAGCCTGGACAAGAACTAGAATTTTGCTGCCCATAAGCCTCACCAGTCACAGCCTTTTGTACCCCTCATAGGTAATCATCATCCTATTATAATAATCACTTCATTATATTTTTAGAAATTCACCCATCAACCCAGTGTGCATCCCCAAATGCTATAGCCTTGCCCATTTAAAAAGAAAAAGATATGCCTTATGAATCTCTTTTACTTGTTTAAGTTCCTCCTTAATCCTTTTTATCTCCTTACAGTTTATCTCTTGAGGAACCTGAGCCATTTGACCTGTAGACTTTCCCTGAGCCTGAGTTTTACTGACTGCAAACTCATAGTGCAGTTCATCACAGTCCCCCGTCCCCTGCGTTTCCTGCAAATTGGCAGCTGGATCCAGAGACTGGATTACACTCAGGTTTGATTCCTTTGGCAAGACCACAGGTGTGGCTGGCAAGGTAATCCTTATTGAAGCTCATATTGTCCCACTTTAACCAGGGAGCACCTCTTCAGGTTGGACCTTGAGTTCTTTGGCCATTGCCTTAAGAGCCTTTGATAACTTCCCTGCTGTATTATAATAATACAGTAAGTTCCAAGTTCCTCTTGTACATTTCCTGTCCTAGATCTGGAATCAGCCTTTTGTTCAACAAGACCTCATTTCTTTAGGTAAGAAATGTTATTCCAAGACTATAGTCTGGGTGCTAGGGATGCTCAATGCTGCTGGGTTGTTCATTGTTTCCTGACTCTTTGTAGAGGACAGGATTGGGGTTTGCTCAGTCAATTGATTGATCAATCAATGGATCTATCTATCCACCTACCTACCTATTTATCAAATAAATGCATAAAATATAGGTATACCTATATTTTTATTAAATATTTTATGAATTTATGAGTTCATATTGATACTTCAATCCAAATTGAGAGTATAGAGTTTTATATAACCTCTTCTGCATTACATTTCTATATCCTTCCTTTCCCAAGAATCTTGATTAACAAGGACATAGGGGATAATAGAATTACAATAGCACATAGTTACCCACTTGTTTTATACTATGTTAGCCACACACTAGTCCAGGAGAGCAATACCAATGCTAGTACCAATGTAGTTATTGAAAACATTAAAACTTTTTTTGCATATAGTTCCTCATTTTTGCATCCTTCCCTCATTTTAAAATAGTTGTGCTGTGTGTAACTGGTCAGAACATAGAACGATTGGGTACTTTGCTTCTCTACCTCTTCGCATACTTTTAATTATAATTCCACAGGCAATTGTATATTTTAATATGTATCACCAGTGTTTATGTTGATGGTCTTTCTAATTGTTTTGATTGCCAGAAGCTCATTCTCTAGTATGTTCTTCAGAAAGGACTCATGGGAACAATGATCTTTCAGTACTGGTTTATATCTGTAACAGTTCCTTTGAGCCCTTTATACTTGCAAGTCAGTTTGGCTGGATATAAAATTATTTTCTTTCCTCTAGTATATCAAATGGGCAACTTAATTTTCTTCTGGCCTAATGCATCACTTTAGAAAAATCTGACGATAACTCAATTTTCTTTACACTGTAAGTCATGTACCCAAAGAGTTTTATTAGAACACGTGTCAACATGTTTTTGGGGTTCAGTATTGTCAGGTGCATGGTATAATTATTCAATGTCATTTCAAGTTTTTAAAAACATTTTCAGGAAGTTTTATTGAATTGTAGTCATTATAATACTAGTGTTATATTCCCTTGCTTTGATTTCTTCTTCAGAATCTCTTTTTATCCCTATGTTCCATTTCTTTGCTTATCTTTACTATTTGTCTATTTCTCAAACCTTTTTATCTCTTTCTTTTTTACTTTTTACCTCCCCTCCTTTTTATTTTTTATTTTTATTAAGGAATTATCTGTTGTTTATTTGTCCCTAGTTTAGTTGGCATTTATGAAGTTATTTTTTTCCTTTTGTTACTAATTCTTTTTTGAGTCCTGTCATCGTATTCATAAATTCTTCCAATCTGACCATGCTGTTCTTTCATATTTTGTATCATTTCTTAATGTCTTTAAGCTTCTTTTGGAATGACAGATTATAGTTTTGATCTGTTTTATGAGACTGTCTTTCCAGCATTCTTTTGTTGTCTCTAGGGATGTTTTTCTGTTCCTTATTCATTTTTGTAATTATAAAAACTTTGAATGGGATTTGACCTTGGTTCTTTTCCATTGTTCATTTTTATGTGAAATTAATTTTCCTGACCTTTTAGACTGAGGTGTAGGTTCAGGAAACAGAGCTTTCCCTTTGTGTGTGTGTGTGTGTGTGTGTGTGTGTGTGTGTAGTATAGTGTACAAAAATATGGTAGATTCTTCCTGGCTGCTTTTCCTATTGCCACTTTTATCTAAACCTCTTTCTTTCAGATCTTTTATTCTGTACTGCTCAACTTTGATGGCACTTGCAGAAATTTCTCATTAGTGGTAGCTGATTCTGGAAGGGAACCCTGGTGGCTTGACAGTTGTAGCAACTAAACTGTGCTCTTTCTTTCAGTTCTACTTACCATACACCCCTTGCACTTAGGTGTTAAAAAGGACAAACCTCCTTCCAGTTATAGCTGTTGTTTCAAATGTGCCCACTGAATTTTCCAGTGAGTACTGTGGACTGTTTTATGGTTCTTCTGTTCTTAGGTCCATGAGATGCTGCTCCATTATTTCCTTCTTCCTCTCATCCAGATGCTGATTCCACTTAGGATTTGTGGTCATTGGTGGTTTGCCCAATCAACTGGTTTGGGACTCATGAAGACATTTCATCTCCTATTTTGTTTTAAAAGTTGTCCGAGAGCTCTGGGTTTTATTGTCTAGGCGTTCTATTTTTATTTTGTTGAAGGATTGAAAAACTGTGCTGCCATTGCTGCCCACAGGCCTCTGTAATTCTCTCCCTTTGTGGTCATTCAGGCAGTGCCCTATATGATTAGTGGCATGCATCCAGGAAAAGGGAAGCAGCCTGGCTCTCCAGAAAGGCTTTCTTCTGTATAAGATGACTACCTCCTGTAGAGTGTAACCCATGAATGCAATTTCAGTAGCACCATGTTCTAGCCAACTCAGCTAGTCAGCTCAGAAATGGAAAAAAAAGATTTTGCATCGTTTTGTTTTTTTGTTTAGATATAAGTTCAACTTTTCTTTTCTTCAATAAATATGAGTTTCTACTTATAACTAGACTTCTTCCAAAAACCAACACCATGGCATTCCATAAAAATAACCACAACAGCAGGAGATCAAATGCAGTTAATATCTGATAGAGTGCATTGGTTAAAGTAGACTACCTGCTGAAACAAACCTCCTAAATGTCTTGGTGTCTTAAATTATTTCTCATTTATGCTACATATGACTTGGATTGGAGGGTGGGGTGAGTAGGGTGCTCTGCTCTAAGTAGTTATTTGAGGACCCAGGACCATCCCCAAGGGCCCCAGAATCTGAGGCACTGGAAGAGAGAGGTCATAGAGTACCCCAGAGGAGGATTTTAGGGATCAGTGGTGTCATACATGCATCATTTCTACCCACATGCCACTGGGCAGGGTTTAGTCATGTAAAACTATTTGACAGCAAGGGAATACGAAAAAGGTAGTATACCTGTATACCCAGAAAAAAATGAAATAGGGTGTGATTAGCCCAGGATCTGCCATGGTGAAGAAATAGGGAAAGGGAATCAGAATAATTTATCAGGGTAGAGAGGGCATTTCAGCTAGAAAACAGTTGTATGAAGACCTGGATGTAGGAAAGTGTATGTTGACTTTGGAAAATGGAGAGAATTTTGGTATGGTTGACATACGGGGTGAAGTCAGAAAAGAAGGACGTGGTGGTCTCATAAGAGCAGGCTTGCATATTATATAAGGATTCCATCCCTTATCCTGCATGAAGAAAAGGGCTCTGTGATTTGTAAGCAAGGGTGTGCCATAATCTAATTTGAGTTTTTGAAAGATAATTCTCGCCCCCAGCTATTACCAGCAACGTCTCTGAAATCAAAGAAGAAACCTCTTCCAAATCTTTCTAGATCATGCACCTAGTTATGCAAACCCAGGAAAAACTGAATTCACCTCACCTGCGTCCATCTAAATCATGCTTACTTGGTAGGCTTCCATTAATGTGCCACAATCACAACGAGAGTCTACAGCGAGTTCTATAAATTCAGACTGGAAATGTAATTTCAGATCTCACAAGGCCTGTGTTGTTTCAGTGATATTATAATCAATGACTGTAGCTCCCTTTGAAGCTCATAAAGTGACCTCTTTTGACATTGATTCCTCATCTGTTTTTTTCTCTGACCTTTCTTCACCTCCTATGTCTCTTTATTTGCTAAGGCATAGTATTTTATTGCCAGGCACCCTTATAACAACCACAATAGCCATACATTTAGCTTTGTTCGGGTCATTACTACCTAAATAGGCACTGTTGTGGCAAGATCTAGTCCTAGGAACTGGTGTGCAATGCTCTCAGAGGGACACTGTTTTTCTTCTGTTAGAAGATACCAAAACTTGCTTTCGAGTTGTCTTCTTAGAATGGAGTCGAGGAAGATTGCCACATGCATTTTGTCCTTTCTTTGGAGCTCCAAACTGAGAGCACCTCAGAAAATGATCACAAGTGTGGGATCAAACCTAACATGGTCATCTCCGAGATATTTGAATGTCTTGCTGAAAGCCCATAGGAGATTAAATAGGAAAGTAAATGAAATGTGCATCTTCCTTAGAGAAGTGTGCGGTTTGTCTGGCATTTATGCTTCTCCCAGTGTGACCTTTAGAAGAGAATATGATCGATAGCCTATTGGATCGTCTCGAGTCTGGCTGTCAAGGTTCAGGAGGGGGAAGTTGAGGGATTTGGATGAAAAGCACCTGAAATGGCTAAGTGCAACCTTAGTAGAAAAATACTCATGCTTTTTCAATAGTTTCCAGAAGGTTCTTAAGCACCTGATGTATGATGGGCTTTTTCATTTTGGGCATCTGCTATCTTTGCCTAGCTCAACATTCCAGTGAGGGTTTTTTTTTTTTTCAGAGCTCAAAACTGAACATGTCAGCAGTGAGCAGCCACCCAGCTTTGTAAAGAATGCCACGGCTGACAACTTCACAGCTGCTGAGGAATCGGCTGAGCCCTTCTTGTAAAGCCGTACCGTACACAAGAGCCTTTGTGCCATGGGGACCCACCATGGAGTTTCCAAATGCCCTTACTCCTGGAAAAATGTGCCAACCCCTCCTTACCATGTTGCCCCAATCTCTGGTGATAATAACCATGACTATAGCCAGCCCTTTGGTAGCTCTTAGAAGAACACAAAAAGACTCTTTGATACTGTCAGAGTGAAAAACAAAACAAAACAGAACAAAAACAACCACCATATTTTAGGAACAAGACCATTAATTTATTTATCATATCCATCAAATTGGGACGAAATAAATAAGTTCTGGAGCATGTATAAAAGTACTTTTAGTATTCTTGAATAATTCTGTAGAAGTCTAATGACTAGAACAAGAATCGCACAATTTTTCCACAGCATTTTGAGGGTTTTTTTTTTTTTTTTTTTTTGGCAACTGCTTTGAGACATGTAATTCTGCTCTGATTGAGGAAGAATGAGTGAAGGAAGATGAAAGAAAAGAATCGCTTGTTCTCCGTGTTCATTTCCAGGTGGCCTATTTATTTTCAACAAAACTCCCATAATATGCAAGAGCCCTCCTGGTGCTTAAAGGTGATTAGTCCATGCATTCTGGATGGAAGACATGGGATTCCTTACCCAACTGCCCAAAGTGCCTCTGAGAAACCATTTAAGGAATGCCCTGCTGCAGTTAACTCTCAGTCAACCAGATTATGGTCCTCATTTTGCCCCACCCCTGGAACCAACTGTCCTTTTCTCTGAGTGCTTATTTGGTCACTGACTACCAGTTACCCTTAGGGAGTCTGGAAACATTCCATCAAGTCAAGGGGAGCTTATAGTTTGTTTGAAGGACTCTTGGATGTTTTGTCAGAGATGTTCTGAAATACCTGGTTCCAAACACACAGATCTTTCTTAGATCATTTTAGAAAGGTGGGAGACAGTAACATTGCAGCATGTGGGTAACACGTGGTTAGTACTCCTCTTGTAACGAGGCATTTGTTTGGAATAATTTACAGAGGAAGTGTCCCTTGTTGTGGAGGGATGCATCCAGTCACTGAGGCTTGCCCCCCTGCATCTGCTTCAAGGTTGCCTCATGTGGCTGGATATGTGCAGATTGCTTTCTTACCAGATCTGAAATTCAGCCTGTTTTGAATCACCCCAATTCATCCCGTGACACTTCTTCAAACATTGCTCAAAATCCAAGGTAGATTTCCAAGTTCCATTCATTGGTATTCTTGCGTGTACAGGAAGTATGTCTTCCTGTACACCTTGAAATGATTCTAGCAGGGTATTGTTCAAAATCCTTTCCATACTCTTGCCTTTGTTCTTTCTGCGGAGCTTTTGAGTATTTTGTAAATGGGAAACAGGAATCCTGATGGGTTAAGTTGCTTTTGCAGGATGCCACTTAGCTATTCAAAAGTATGGTCAATACGTGAGCCAGCTCTCCCGTCTCTCAGGTCAAGTCCTATTCTGTGTGCCTCTTTTTCACCTCAGGCCAGAAAATGGCACAGTGACTGTCTCAGAAACATACATAAACCATGGTCCATGCCGGTGGGCATGTGTTCACTCATAGTCATTGCCCTTTTAATTTGAGGCTCTAACAGATGGAAAATTATTTGGATGTTGCAGTAACAGCAAAAATAATGTTGGCTTCCTCTCAGCTTTTGCCTGGAGAAGCCCAAGAAGCCTGTTCCTTATAATTAGAAGGTGCATGTGAACTTGAACAGTAGTACAGAGTCAGCCATTGTAAGCATGAACTGATTCACCTTTGAGAAGTGACAAGTAAAGAATCAGCCTAAGGTTGCCTGGAGCTTTCTTCAGGATAATACCTGAAGGGAAACCCTCATAGGTTCAAGCCAAGAATTATCAAATGACCCAGTCTTACCCACTCCCCCGCCCCCCATTACCCACTCTGTTCTCTCCTGTCTCAGAATCACCTGAGGACCTGGAACTGCTGACTTCAGCTTGTTGGCCAGTACATAGGTCTTAGATCCTGGGTGTGAAATAAGGAAGAAAAGTCTGTCACAAAACCTTTCTTCCATAGTTTCACTTTTTACCCTTTGTCAGCCTATGTGCACACCTTTTTTTTTTTTTTTTTTTTTTAAAAAAAAAAAAAAAGGTCTCTTTCTACCTTGGAGTCTGTTCTGTTCACGATTCTTCCCCACACCTGACTACTTATAACCTGATGGCTAAAGCAATGTTCCTTGACCAGACCAGTCATTTTAAATGGCATCATTTTTATCACGTGGAATCCTAGAAAGGTCTTTTAATAGTGGATGTAGGCACTCAGGTCCTAGGGACACAGTGAGTTAGGCCATGACTATCCCTCGATTTCTTAATTATTGGCTTAGTGACTGATTTACTTTGGTGGGCGCCCCATTTGCTGTGACCATTTATAAACAAGCATGTTGAGGAAAAGACAGTCGGTAACCAAGCAGAGATGTGACTGCTGGATCTGTATCTTGGTTTGGGCAATGCTTCACCTGGATCTCCTCCTTCTGCCCTAAAGATTCTGGTTTTCTAACCGTAAGGCTGTTCTGAGAGTGTTGGTTTTTGGAGGTTGCCATTTCTTCAACTGATCCAGAGTCATGATTAGCTTCTCTGTGAGTTTCTTTCAAGCAGGAGGAGATACTTGACTTTCCTGCCAGCAGCCTCGAGATGAGGAATCATTCACATGCATAATGTTTTACCCCCATCTGTTATTCAAACTTGAGCTGTCCCCAAGTGACCTATGACCTCAGATGATAAAGTAGCACAGGTTATCTGATCTGTCCCATCTAATAGAAATAATGGAGTTTTGCTGGGGAACGGCTATATTTTATCAAGATCTTTCTCATGTGCAACCTAATTTTTGTTGGACCACATCTAGTTTTACTACATCAGCAACTTCCCTGGGCCAAAAAATCCATTTATTAAGCTGTGTTGCCAAAAGTTCTTTTCCACTACCCTGGCTCACATATCTTGGCATGTCACTGTAGATGATCCCCGGGGTCCAGGTCAGAGGATCACATAGGTAAGATTGCCTTCTAATAAGGTTCTTTGACATCTCAGTTATTAAATTCCCTTGAATGGGGTTCAAGCACATCTAACTTACAGTGAAGTTTGCTCCATGTGAATAATGCCATAAATCTTCTGATGGCAAGTTTTCTCATATTCCTGCTATTTGTAGATTTACTTTCTTTGCTTCTCCAGAATGGTGCCACCTCTTTCCCGGAGCATAGAGTCTTCACAAATGGGAGCAGAGAAGATAAGCTTTCGCTGTCCTTTCTGCTCCATTCTGCCTTAGCTTCTTTTCTTGTGGCCTCTTTTTTTTGATTGCCAGAATAGCTGCTGTTGACTTCTAGTAAGTGTCACTGGCTGTTCTCCTTGGATTGGAACCCACTCTAGTGCAGCCTGTAGGCCTGAGGAGAAGGTGCTTGGAGCTCAGGCTGCAGCCTGGGGCTGTGGAATTGGGTACAGGGCAGTGGGCAGTGGGGAGATCATGAATACCCAACACAGGCACCTCTGGATCTTGATGGGATTGATGGGAACACCAGATATTCTTCCCTTTTTCCTCTTGTGCTGTATGGCCACTTTATCACCTCCTCAAAAGAAATTCAACATGGCAATTTTCCCACCATGGGAAAAGTATGTCTTCTCTTCTTTAAGGAAGCTTGCTAACTTTAGTTATTCTCTGTTCTTTGAGGCGACACGATTCTAGGTTCTGTAAATGTCATGACTCAGCATTTACCTAATGCTTGTTTGCTTGCTTGCTTGCTTTTTTTTGTTTTTTAAAGATTTTATCCATTCATTCATGAGAGATACAGAGAGAGAAGCAGAGACACAGACAGAGGCAGAAGCAGGTTCCCTGCAGGGAGCCCGATAGCGGGACTCGATCCCAGGACCGAGGATCACACCCTGAGCCAAAGGCAGATACTCAACCACTCAGCCACCCAGGTGCCCCTTTCTTGAAGGGATTAATTCTCTGAGACAGAGACAAGTGTTCCAGGTAGAAATGTCTAGGAAATGGTGTGTGTTTCTTCCTGCTGCTTGGAGATTCACAATAGCATAGTAAAGGCTCTGGGAATTCCTGAAGTCAAGAAATTTGTTTTTTATATAATCTGGAATTTTCCAGAGATAAAAATTACAGGCAGAGAAAGCTTGCCTGAAGAAAAAAATAAGTTAAATTCTTACTTAAAAGATGAATAGAATTTGAAGTCAGGGAGGGACTTTAGAGGTGGTAATACAAGCTGAGAGTATGCACGTTCAAGGAATTCTAAAGACCATTGTGAGTGGAGAGGAGTCATTAAAGGGGAGGGGAACTGGAGGATGCAAGAGAATGTGGTGGACAGCATAGAAGGGCCTGCTAGGAAGGGCTTATTGGCCACATTAAGGATTTTGATCTCTATCCAATGGGCAGAGGAAAACCCTGGAAGGGTTTCCATAATCCGTATGGCTTAATTAGATACTCATGGTCCAAACACCATTCTGGCTACAACTTGAAAGCAGATAGCAGGAGGGACAGTGAACGTTGCAGGCTGAAAATTTACTCACACTGGAAGTTCCTAATCTTAGTGTATAACAGGGAAGTACTTGATATCCTCATCTCTTCCCGTTTTAAATCATTTCCTTTCATTTAAAATGGTCCCTTCCATGGGGCAGCTGGGTGGCTTGGAGATGCCTTTGGCTGAGGGTGTGATCTCAGGGTCCTGGGATTGAGTCCCATGTCCCCACAGGGAGCCTGTTTCTCCTTCTGCCTATGTCTCTGCCTTTCTCTCTGTGTCTCTCATGAATAAATGGATAAAATCTTAAAAAAAAAAAAAGGTCCCTTCCAGGTAAGTGCTCAGTCTCCTCCTCCCCAGGACGGCACTAGTGGAATGGGAGAGCTTCCAGTGCCTGGTATTTGCATGTGCGGCTCGCTCGAAGTGGCTTTCTGGGTTCTTACTACTGTCCTCTGCAGGGATAGCTCATTGTACATCTGCTCACTGCTGACTCTAGGCCAGATGAACTCACTGTCTGTCATATTTCAGCTCGGTTAGGGCCTGGGGTCCTCTTCGCTGCCACCGCCTCCCAGCCCTGGCTCCCGGTGGGCTCCCCTTCCAGGACCATCCATGGTTGTCCATGTCCCTCCACAGAACACACTGGACTTTCTGCACTTCCATACTATACTAATGCCAAGGGTCGCTAGACTCAGTCTTCCTCTTCACTTGCCCATGTTCCTTCAACTTATACCCTGCTGAGTTAGTTGTTCCAGGTTGGGAGTTGGGGAGCACCAGGCAAGAAGATGGTCTTAAACAGGAAGTGTAGAACAACTCTTGGAGTGCCTACCTGCTCCAGTACCTCACTCCAGAGAAAAGAGTCAAGACACATATTTCATGGTTTGCTACTACAGTCTCTGCCTCTGTTCTTCCTCTCTTGATACTCTGGCCTGGAAAGGTCACCTAGGGCTTTTCCCCCCTAGTTCCATTGTTTTTACTCTCTCTTTCCTGGTCTGTTGTCAAACACAAAAATCTAGTTTACAAGCCAGAGATCTTGCTATGGAATTGAGAATTCCCTTTCTTGTACTCTCCAAGGCTTAACTTCTGAGTCTTCTGTCTACAGAGGTTATGCAAATCAACTTCAAGACCCAAAGCTAAGAAGTGTGTCATTTCCATCTACTTCTTGGTCATTTCCATCTACTTCTCCCATGGGGATGGTTATCCTCATGCTCAGCTGTGGAAGTGGGTAGGTGCAGAGCCTTATAACTTACACATCAATTTATTATTTCCTAAATACTCTCCCTGTTAAAAGTAGGAACAAGGTCTTCTGAGAACTATCTGTAACTTGGACTTGGGTGATGACGACAGAGATGGAGAGAAATTAATGAGTTAGAAAAATATCTAGATGTTAGGACTGATAGTACTTGGAACTTGAAATAAGGTGAATTGATCAAATGTGGGAATCTCTAGGGTTTCTGGTTTATGCGGATGGATGGCAGTGCCACTTACTAAGACACAGAACATTGGAGAAAGAATTGGTTGGGGTACTAGACCACTTTTGGACATGCTGAATGTAAAGTTTTTGTGAGACATTGAAGTGTAGAGAGTAATTAGTAGGACATACAGATTTATAGCTTGATATGAATTTTTTAAAAAGATTTTATTTATTTTTTAATGAGAGACATACACAGAGAGAGAGGCAGAGACACAGGCAGAGGAAGAAGCAGGCTCCATGCACAGAACCCAACATGGGACTCAATCCTGGGTCTCTAGGATCAGGCCCTGGGCTGAAGGCGGCGCTAAACTGCTGAGCCACCTGGGCCACCCAGGTATTAATATTTCTAAAATCACATTGTAATTGTAAAATTGTTGGGTAGAGTAGGAAATTAGAGTAGTGAGAACTAGTTTAACCAAATACTAGATAGTTTGATGCAACCATCACACTGTAGGCGGAAGCTTACCAGTGAGACCAGATGATGAATAAATCTATTGATTAATACTCTCTCTCTCATGCCACGTCCAATGGTTCACCACTCTGTCTCCTCTTTGAAGGACACAGACTTTATTTACATAAATTAATATATTCAGACAGTTTACAGCAAATCTTATCACCTAGGGAATAATTTTGTCTCTTTCCAACGATGTTGCATATCTCTCTATTCTGATCCCATTTTGTGTTGCTCTTAATATTTTACTATCAAAATTTCGTTTTACTTCTGTTGTTACTGTATTCCCCCAACACTTGCAAAAATGTTGCTGAGCAGTGAAGCTAGAAATGTAGGTAGGAGCTAAATAACCAGAAGATGTTTGGACTTGACTAAAGGTAGGTAATGGAGAGCCATTGAAGGGTTTTAAGCCAACGAATGAATAACATATTGTGGGTGTGCTTGTCTAGCATGACTTCCTTGATCTAGTGCCAGCAAGTTGATTCATTCAGTTGATTCAAAACCTATTTATTGATCATCTCTTTTGTGTTAGATACTGTGCTGGATGCTATGTGGATAAAAAGATAAAAGTTAAAAAAATATCCAATTATTATGCTAATATCCATTTGGGATATAAGTAGGAAAAGTTAGCACTAATTTTAGATTTGATTTGTAAAGGAATGCACAGCACAGGATGTCAGTGGTTTCTGACATAATTCCTTTTATTGAAGACATGCCTTAACCCTTTCAGATCATGACCAGCTCCATCAACATTTTCCTTGTCAGCGCTGAGAATGCCAGCCTACTTGTTCTTGTGTGTTTGTCTTGCCATGTATGAGAATTATTTTATTATTCTCTAGATGGTAATGGAAAAGCATATTAATATACTAAATATATTTTTTAATTTTATTTTTAAATACAGAAAAATTAAGACTCAAGCAGACCAGAGACTTTTGTGTGAAAATTATATATTTCAAAAGAATCAAGGTGGGATGCCTGAGAGGCTCAGGGGCTGAATGTCTGCCTTTGGCTCAGGGCATGATCCCAGGGTCCTGGGATCAAGTCCCACATCGGGCTCCCCACAGGGAGACTGCTTTTCCCTCTGCCTATGTCTCCCTATGCCATGTCTCTGCCTCTCTCTCTATGAATAAAGAAATAAAATCTTAAAAAAAAAAAAAAAGAATCAAGGCAGTCTCGGAGAGTGTACCTCTGAGGGAAAGTAGCAAAGGGATTCTTTCAGGATTGGGTTTTAACATCTCTGACCAGTTGGGTGAAAATTGTTTTGAAGATATATTACATTCCCTGATCAAATGGAAAAAAAAATGACACCTGCCATGGTATCTAGGAAACACCCGACTAACATGGCCAGAAGCCACACACTCCTTCCCACACGGCCTTGCCATGAAAGTCTTCCAACATCCCATCCTTGGCAACTGGGGCAACCTCGTGCCTCCTCATGGAGACCGGCCATCTCAGAAGATCAGGGGAAGCTCTAGACTTGTCATGATTTTCCCTTGGAAGTTCCCAAATGTAGTTAATGGCTGATCTTTTCTTTCTAATATTTAACCTAGCACTTCTCCTTTTTCTGCCACTTTTAATACCTGAGTCAACTTTGTAGAAACCTGCACTCTGAAGAGACAGGTCAGGAGGTTTTGCGGGAACACTGTCGTGTTAACAGTGTCTACCAGAGGCACTTCAGGGTTGTGTCAGTCGTCTCGTGGGTGTTCAATTTCCTATAACCTGGTAATATGGTGGTTTTTGTTTGTCCAGACCTGCAGGGGTTAATCTTTGTTGCTCTTCGTGTTTGATGTGAATCCTCCTATATTAATGTGGTTTTTGAAATGAAAAATCCCTACATGCACAGAGTGCCTTGGATAGTTTTGCATTTGCAAATAAAGCCCTAACAAATGCTCATTTAAAAAATATATTTTCCCAGCTGAGCACATTAAGGCTATATGCTGCATCTTTGTATTCACTTCAATAAACCAGGTGTGCTTCTGGAGATTAGCTATTTTTTATAAAGAATGATTTTGAAATAAATGACAATGGGCTCATTTCTCTTTATGCTGAGGATAACATTAAAGGAAAACTGCCGTGATTAGTTTTAATATCTCAGATAGCTTAATGAGTACTTACTAAAAATGTGAGTGTGTGTGTGTGTGTGTGTGTGCGCGCGCGCACAAACACAGAAGGTAGATATATGTGTACACATGTGCCTGAATAATTTTCCAACATCTTAAGTAATACCTGTCAGGGATTTTAATAACCCAGCGCCAGTGAATTATTCTGGTGGCTGTTTTCACTGAGGCTTTCAGCAGGAAGCCCATTTTCCCACGGAGCTGGGGTTCTTTTTTGTTTTGTTTTTTTAAAAGTGCCAATCAGAAAATTTGAAAATGGCCTGGGATTTTATGTGTCAGTTAGAGTCAATGATTGTGTATGTCTTTATCTGGAGCTCTTTTGCACCTTATGTCTCGTCTGTAATAAAAGCTGGAGGTCAGCATAGACAGATTTGAGGTGTATGGGTTCGGTTTGGAAGAGTTAGTATGTGGATTATATTAGGACCCAATGAGAGAGGTGGATTAAAGATATCCAGAAAGGAGCAACATGATTTTGTACAGAATGAACATGTAGTGGGATGGGATTGAGTCATTCCATGTATCTTTCTAAGATGGTCCTGTAGTTAATGAATAGAACTGAGTGCATGCCAATGGTGGGAGGGGCCACATGGCTGAGGTAAGCCAGAGAGCCTAGGGTGGTGTTCAAGAGGCAAATCACAGACGCCAGTCTGGGTGGGGATTCCCATGCGGCCAAAGGGGAAGGTGGTCAGCGGACAGAATGATTTCAGAAGGATCTACTGGACATCCTGCGAAGGGGGCAGAAATGTCTTGAGCTTCTGCATTTCAAGGTTTGCTACCTCATTCTGCTGAGAGGTGATTATGGCTTTATTAAGAGAATTGACTAAGTCTTATCTTAAAGACAGATTATCCAGGGTCACAATAGTCAAAGGATCTATAGTTGTTTTTTTCCCCCTTTTTTTCTTGTCTTTCGCTATTCAAATGTTACTGTTATCTTTTCTAGAAACTGGAGAGAGAAAGGTAAAATTTAAACCTGGCCCCTGTTTTTTGTCGTGGTGGTGGTGGTGGTAGTTGTTCAAAACTCTGGGTAATGGTATAAATAAAGGGATGAGATTGTAGCTGTTGCTAATATGCACGTGGGTGACTATCCAGGAGAGACTGTTACCCGACTTTCTGCCACCCCAGACGATTGATCTTCAGCTCTCCATTTTGAGTTCTTAGTTTTTGTCTTGTTTCCATATGGGCACAATCTATAGAGACAACATTATCACTTTGTCTTTAGAACTATGACTTAAACTACAGCCTATATGTGTTTTTAAGAGCCAGGATGTGGGTGCAAATAAACGTAATTCTTTGCCTCTTATCCTGAGAAGGTGGCTCAATATGAGAGTAATGAAAATAAGGACAAAAATAGCTAAATTTAAAACTCTGGTCTAAGATAATGGCTCTTTAAGAAAAGTATTGAGGAACACTGTTGTCACAAGATTCTTTATTGGTTCTTATAAGACTGCAGAGGGTCAGCAGTGATGTGTTTCATTTCAGGAAGTATGGCCGAGAATTTTGGTTAACTAGAGATAAGTTATGTAATATTCATTTATTATTGATAGGTTTTGAAAATGACACAGACTTTTCAGGTGGAGTCTGGTGATTTTATATTTGTGTAAATGGGAGAGAGAGCCTTCCTCTCTGCAACCGAACCCAGCTTCCTTCTTTCCATTTATGGAAAGTGTCTTTGCGGCCCAATTTAGCTGCAGCCAGTGAGGGTGTTCACTTTGCTGTGTCTAGGAGTGGAAAGTGCAGTGATTAGTCTCTGAGATGCATAAAGTGTCTACTTTGCTGAGTTTTCTAATGGATGTTGGGGCTTGAGCATCTCATGCATAGGTTATTATGGAGTGTTTGTTTATGCTTGTTTGCTTGTGAATGCCAAGAAATGCTTAATGTTCAGCATTACATTTCAACTGGAGCTGGGAGCAAAAGGAGCAATAAGAATTTGTGAGAGGGTATTTTTGAGGATGCAGGGGGAGATATCAGACAGCTGAGTGATTGATGCGCCATTCTGGAAAAGATGGGGGCATACCATGACAATGGAGGAAAGTCGTGGCTTTCTTCACTAGGAACTTCGGAAGCCTACCTCACAGTACAGGGAAGAGTTGACAAACAGCAGTTCCCTGGCTGTGTCACCAGAGCTCATCACTCCTTGCCAAATCAAAACTTCCTGGCTGCTCTCATTTAAATAAACCCATTTGGAGAGATTTTTTTTTTTAAGTGAACAGATCGGGTTTCTAATTTTAGCTGTGACAGCTTATAATTAGAAACCTCTCCAAACTTACTTGTTTACAAACACCTGCATCAATAGTGCATGTTTATCATTTTAGAATGGGCTGTGCTGGCACGGAATATGGGGGTGGAGGGGGTGATGGAGCCCTCTGTTTACATGTTCTCTCATTCCTTATGGATGCCACAGCCAGGCAGTGTGCCCATGTGTGTGTATGTATGTGCATGAGAACATGTATTTGCTTGTATGTGTGTATGTGTGTGTGTATGCGTGTGTGTGTTTTCTTTACTTCCCTCCCAGGTGGATACCTCCAGCCCATCTAGCAAATCCTTTGGCCTGTGTCACATTGCAGAGCTCTCTGCTTTCTTGGGAATCAAAGAAATTGGTGGTCAGTTATTTGGGACAAGGTTAGATTTTAAATGATACCCTGGAGAGAAATTTTAGCAACTAATTTTAGCAACCCAGGATCTGCATTGGATAAAATGCTTTCTCTATTTCCATAATTTCTATATTTATATGTCATTCAGCATACTGTATAGCTGAGTGATTCAAGAAAAACAAATAGGGAGAGCTATCCATAATATAAATAATTCTACATTTTATCAAAGCCGAAATACATATCTGTGGTTAGAATGAGCCCACCTAGTGAAGTGATGGTTTCTTGCAGACGGAAATGGAATGCTATCAGCAATCATCAAAAAGATGACAGCCGCGTGGTCGAATGATAGAACACGGCCCTGGTTCTCCCTGATTCCAGATCATAAAATGTCAGCGGAGAACCCAGTGGGTGCGTTGCTTTGAATAGAATCTTGATGATTTCTTGGGACAAGCATAGTTATTCCTTTCAAAGAATGTAAAAAAGATATTGCATGCCAAAGCAAGATTTAAAATAAAAAGTAAAATTAGAACACAGACTCACAGACCAATATCTAATTCTAATTAAAGTGAAGATTCTGTAGGAAACCAAGCAGGTGTGGGCCTGAGCTGTGACACTTGAGTCTGCCAGCTGGTAGGGTGACAGTCAGATGCCTGTTTACTCTCCAATATCCAAGACCACTTAATGTTCCAGGGAGGAGACAAAGTAGAAACAATAAACAAACATTCTAGATGCAGGGCTTGTTGTGGAAACTGATTTTTCCCAGAGAAGTGAAAGATGGAAAATCTGCTTCTCGGATCTAATCTGGACATAGCTAGCTTCTTTGCTGTTACACCCGAGATCAATTAGATTAAATGACTATTTTAAGTCTCTGCCGAGCCTAGTTCTTTCCGAACTGTGTACTATGTTACATACCGATGGATGTGTGTGTATGTGTGTGATTATGTATATAGACATTCTTTCAACTCTTAGAAATGCGCTACCTTTATACCAACTTGCAGTGAATGTTTAAAGGATTTAATGCATTTGCTGTCTTGTATCAGAAGAATGATGGAGGGATTCAATGAGGAAAAAGGACTGTTGGCACAGCTTGCAGGCTGTTACTTTCACCAACTGTGGTGTCAGCTATGATCTTTTTTCAGTGTTTCTGACTATAGGGCCTCTTAGCTAGAGATTCCCTGGGTCCTTATGATTTAGTTTTTTTTTTTTAAATAAAAAAAAGAACATTTTTCATGCTTTTACTGAGCACCTACTCTCCACAGAGTTTTAAGTCAAAATTGAGGGGGAGGGCTCAAATGGATAGAGGACTCTATCCTAGCTGTGGAGGGTGCCCAATGTAGAAGAGAGGATTTGAATATACTCTAGGGCAGTGGGATGTATTGCCAGAAGCTAGAAATAAAGCTTAGCATGCTCTGTGTGGAGGTATTTGATCCGGTATGTCTTTCCTTTAAGCCTGGCAAATTTCTGAGCCTCCCTTTGGGTTGAATGGAGTAGGGCCAACAGCATCTTTTGGGTACCACTGTGTACCTAGCACAGATATGGGAGTAGAGTCTGAAGTCAAATTAGGTTGGTTTGAATCTCAAGGCAAACACATGCTCATGGTGTGTTCCCTTGGACACAATACCTGAGCTCCCTAATTCATAGTTTTCTCATAATCAAAACTAACCATCTCCTGATTCTTTTTAAGGTAAAAGGTGTACTAGCCTTGTGAAGATATTTTACAGGAGAGGAAAAAACTTAATCATTGATAGAAAAATCCTGAAATATTTCAAAACTAATACTCTCATAAGTTGACCAAAAAAAAAAGTTTTTTTTAAAAAGATTTTATTTATTTATTTGATAGAGAGTGAGCAAGCGAGCATGAGCAAGGGGAGCAGCAGGTAGAGGGAGAGGGAGAAGCAGGCTCTCCACTGAGCAGGGAGCCAGATACAGGGCTCGATCCCAGGACCTCGGGATCATGACCTGAGCCAAAGGCAGGTGCTTAACTGACTGAGCCAGCCAAGCATCCAACAAAGGTTTTTGATTGCTAACTCACTGCCATAAAAGTTTAACTAAAGCAATAGCTCTATTTATTAAATCCCACAGTAATTTGATGAATAATTTGAAAAGAATGAGAAAATTCCAGTTGGAGGGCAGGTGAACACGGAGCAGAAGGAAAAGGAAGTGTCAGGACAACATGGTGTCCTCTCAGTTTTTGTCTTCATCAGACCATAGACAATAGGGCAGTGATTTTAGAACTTTCTCAGCCAAGCTGCTGAGGAGACAAAATTTGGAGTCACCAGTTCAGGGACTTTTTTCTTCCATGACCAGTCCAAAAACCTATTCAACTGCTACTTTATATAACTCATTTTGAGACCGCAAGACTGAAATTTTAAAGGAAAATAGTGTCATGGAACTTATGAAATAGAAGGCCAAGAATGTGGAGCCAAATATGTGTGTTGTGGGAGATGTCACTCCATATTAAAATTAAACTAGTGGTACTTGTCATCCATCCCCCCACTCCTGTGTGTGTGTGTGTGTGTGTGTGTGTGTGTGTGTGTAGTTTATGTGCAGTATCTCCACAAATACCCATAGCCCAGCCTACAAAGATTCAGACAGAGTTGGTGGGATCATGGTGATCACTGGTTAGAGAATATTCCTGTTCAAATGGAGGTACTGAGACAGATCTAAAAAGTTAAAAAGAGAGAGAGAGAGAGAGAGAGAGAGAGAGAGATTGAGAGTCTTAAGATTATAGGAGCTTGCATTCATGGTGCAGGAACAGAACGTACCAAGGTACCTCGTGAGAACGTATGGAAAGTTTGTGAACTTGATCTGGTGACACTTGTGTGCGTGTAACTGCTTTGAAAGGGAACTTGTACTAGATTTAGTTAAATCGGACAAAAAAAACCCCACACTTTTGGAGACCTGAAAATACTCTTAACAAAAGTATGGGGGGTGGTGGGGGGACTTAAAGATCTATCCCATCTGGGTGTTCGAGATGAATCTCAGGAGACTACACTTAAAAGAGAAAGAAAGAGATTTGTCGTCTGGAAGCAGAGGCAGGTGCCTGGAGGCATTTGTCAATACCTTACCCAGTTTTTACAGAACAAACTTAGCCTGTGGCCTCAAGGCAAGCAGCCTGGAAGTGATTTCTTTGACCTTGGAGGAAGGAGTCTTCTCAGTGGTCTGTATTTTCCAGCTGGGATTCAAAGAAAGGATGCTGCTTTGCCCACAGCTCTGGCTAACTTGGAGAGAGAGCCGAGAAGGAACAGGACAGGCGTCAGCATGGAAGAAGAAATACCCTGCTGTTGACTGGTTGACTGGTTTCTCCTCATGTAGGATAGAAACACCCATGTTAGGAACGGGGTGTGGACTTTGGCCATAGGCACCAGTGTGACTTGGGCTACCAGGAGCGTTTTAGATCATCTTTAAATTCTGAGAAGTCTGTCTTTAGTATTTCTTTGGAAGAGCTCTGCCTCCAGCTCAGATTTTTTTCACAGAGTCACCAGAGCTTTAACTTGAGTCAAGTTTTTGACTTTTGTGTTAAACCTAAACATTCTGTTAAATATTGCAGGGCCTCGTGAGTTTTCTTCTATATATAACTCAGTTCTGTGACCAGAGATATTTGAAGGGGCTGGCCTTGTGGAGGAAACGGTCCAAAGATCATTTACTGAGAATCTGGGCCTGCTTCTAGATTGGTACCCTGAGTAACCCTGGCCCCATTCCCCAACTTCCACTTTCTTAGACACCTACCAGCACCGATAGTAACAACAGTGGCCGTTCATTATTTTAAAAGTGCATCAGCATTTTGCAATATGCCTTTTTAAAAAATTGAGATATAATTACCATATAAGATTACCTTCATTTCAGAGGCACCTGAAAAAAAAATGGAGATATAATTGCCATATAACATTACCTTCATTTCAGAGGCAGTGATGTATAAACACTTTTTATACATCATCCATGTAATTGTCCAGGCGAATGAGGTAGATATGACTAGGCCCACTTCAACAGTAATGAAATTGAAACCAACGCACGTTCGGTGAGCTGGCCAAAGCCACACAGCAGGGATTTGAACTCAGGACTGGCCTGTTCTGTGATTGATGTCTTCCCATTAGCAAGGAGATCTCACATTGAATTAGAAAATCTTTTAAAATCCTTTGAGTGTGTTAAAGTAATTTAACATAAGGGAAGCGAAGGAAAAATAAAATGGAAACAGAGAAGGAAGCAAATCACAAGAGATGCTTAACTTGAGGAAATGAACTGAGGGTTGCCGGAGGGGAGCGGGGTAGGGGTGGGGTAGCTGGGTGATGGGCATTAAGGAGGGCACGTGATGTGATGAGCACTGGGTATTATATGCAGCTGATGAATCACTAAATTCTACCCTTGAAACTAATACAGTATATGTTAACTAAATTGAATTGAAATTTAAAAAAATTAAAAAAAAAAGTAATCCATAGGTAAAAGATGTTACTTCCCATTTTTTTCCACATAACACAGGAAGTCCCAGCTCTTGACCCTGTAAGTTATGGTGAGATGTTCCATTCTGGATTGCTTGCCAACAGCTCCTCCACATTATGAAGGGGCCACGAAGCCACAGTGTCCCTGCTGTTGTGCAGCACACCCTGTGGCCTGGCTCCTCTCTGTGCTCGTGGAGCCCTCGAGGGCCACACAAGACGAGGAGAGGGTGACTCACCTTTGCTTCCAGGCCTGGGCTTGCTCCCATCTTTGTCCATCTGCATTGGAAGGTTTTGTGGGAGCACGTTGGCTTTTGTCTCAGGGGCAGCAGCGAGGGATGGTTGTGGTGGTTCCGATGTCAGCACCCTGGACGGCAGGACAATGTGTTTAATTGCCCTGTGGCCGCGGGAAGCTTACTACAGAGGGCCAGGTCCCCCAGTGGTTCACAGGACCAAAGCCGAATTGGGGAGAAAAGTCCCCTCAGGCCGATCTGGACTTCAGAGTCAGGAGTGGCAGGGTTTGAGACAGACCAAGGGGAACAAAGAAATTTCCAAAAGATGTGTGTCGAAACAATAAAAAAAAAAAAATTTCAAAGTCAGACTTTGACATGAAACGATTTCAGAGTTGAAAAGGGGAGGATTGCAGGACTTTGGGAGAAACAGGAATGTCCTCAGTATTCAGAGGCCATCCTGGTTCCAGTGTCGCTCAGTGGCCAGGGCTGTGAGGACACCTGTAGCTCAGTGGATGAGTGGCCACCCAGGTCTTGTGGATTTGGAAAGGGTGGTGGATGGAGCATGGGTGCTGGGTGTAGGGAGTCGGTGCAGAGAGGAAGATGGGCCCTCCTGTGAGGAGAAGGGCTAGGCCATGGCGTTCCTGCTGGACAGAAGTCCTGGGCACCTGGGCTACTCACTTCACCTCCTTTATCAGGTGACACCCTGGGCAGAAAGTACCTGCTGGGGACTTGACGCAGCACTCCGCCATCGCTAATTAGGTTTCAGGGGGTGCTTTTTCTAATACAAATAAAAGATTATAGGTGCACCCCCTTTTCATCTGCCCCTCCCTGCCCTACTAAGCCTTAGTCATGGGTTGCTGCAGGCACGTGGCCACAGGGGACGTCTATGCTGAAGGATATCAGTGGAGATAGCTATTTAAGAGGTTTTACTTTTACATCTGAGCAGCCAAATTGTGCATGTAACAATGGGGACCAATTATTGCACAATAGAGCATCCCCAATGAAACCGAGAGAGTGTGTGTTTAATATGCAACGAATGACACCGTCTTCTCCTAAACAAAGAGAACATTTCCAGGCCATCTGGGAGAATGGGCTTCCATTCTAAAGTTCCAGTTGTTGGGGAAAGCAATATATACTATCATTTCATCCATGATTTTGAAAACAATCAGCCCCCAAATAAACAATAATAATATCACCATTTGTGTTAATGTAGATGGGGTATAGAACTTTTCTGGGTTTGAAGTATCATTTATATACCCTTTTCTTTGGAAATCGAACCTTCTTGAGTTCTAATTGATCTCCAGCTCAAACGATAATAGTGTTGAATAGTTTAAAACACTTAAAAAATGCCATCCTATTGACGGCGGTTGTCCAGTGGTCCTGAATTGAACGCGAATCCTAAATGAGGAATCGTCATTTCCCTAAGGGTTCTTCTTAAAGTCGGCTGTTTTATCCTCCAACAGAAATCACTAGAAAAAAAAAAATTCACCATCTACTCAAGATATTTTACAAAGGGAAAAAATGAAGTCCAGTGAGGATAAGAGATTTGATTCAAGATCATAGAATGAAAGAACTGAACGGTCAATGGAGAACCTACTAAAAACTTAATTTTTGATGATTAAAAAGACAATAAAAATAGCAGACACAAAAATTCAAGGTGCAGCTTTGTTAAAGAAGGTCCATTTATTAGAAAAAAAAATGTGGCAGGCATTGCATTCTTTTTGTAACATAGTAGCAAATAGTCATTGGTAAAATTTAAAGTGACTGACTCATCCTGGCTTGCCCAGGACCATCTTGATTTTTGCGCTTAAGCACGGGGAAGTGCTTTGAATTCAGGACACCTCTCAGTCCTGGGCATATAGGGATGGTTAGTCACACTGAATTTGGCCCGGGAAGAAAAAAAAAAACACCAAAAAACTACATTATTAGGTTAAAGTTGTCATATTTTTCCTTATAAGCTAAGTTTCTTCATGCTCAGCTATCTTCTCTTAAGAAGGAAATTGAAATCTGTGTGTTAGTTACATGAATTCATGTAAATCTTTGCCGCTAGTATGGTTAGACGGCGGAAAGTAGCAGTGAGTCTGGCCTCTCCTTTCCATCTTCTAGAGTTTTCCTCATATTCTCTCCACCACATTTCGGACAATGTTGGAAATAATGAAGATTGGTGGGGGACTTGTCTCCGAGCATAATTTTTCTGGCACTGCATTCAAAACTGGAGCAGTACAGTAACACCGAAACCCTACGAGGACAGGAGTGAGGAAAGGTCGGCAGACTTTCTCTGTAAAGGGCAAGTTAGTAAATATTTTAGCCTTTGCTGGTCACACATAGTCTCTATAATGCAATCTCTCTCATTTTTTCAAAACAACTCTTTGAAAATGTAAAAACCCTTTTTAGCTTTCAGGGTATATAAAAATAGGCTGTGGACCAGATTTGGCCTCTGAGCCAAACTCCCCTGTAGGGCATTGCTGTCCAATAGAAAGATAATGTGAGCCACACTTTTTAATTTTAAATTGTCTAGTAGCAACGTTAAAAAAGTAAAGAGTTGAGGTGAATTTAGTTTTAATCATGCGTTTGATTTAGTGCAATCTGTCCTAAATATGACCATTTCAACATGTAAGCAATATAAAAATTATTCGTGAGATATTTTGCATTTTTTGATCCCGAATCTTTGAAATCCAGCCTAGCCACGCTTCAGGTGTGTAAGAGCTGCACGTGTATGGCCAGTGGCTGCCGTATTGGACAGCACTGGAACTTCCTCCTAATGTCTAATGGGACAAATGTTCAACCCTTCTCCTGTAGTCCTTTAACTCTTCAATGAGCACAGAGATGACACAAAGCAAAACAAGAAGATATTAGAACTGGAAGGTGGCTGAGAGATCATATGGTTACACACTTGTGTCACTTGTAAATGAGGAAGCTGAGGATCAGAAAGGCTAAGTTGTTTGCCCAAGGTCGTCGCTCAGCTAGTTTAGCAGCAGACCTGATACTAGAACTCAGGTTTCTGGACCTGCCAGTGGCCTCCCCACCCCACTGAGGTGGGAGGTCTCTCAGTTCTTGGTGAAATTTGCCATTAATGGTCCTGCGCCTGAGGGTCATCGAGAAGATGGTTGATTTTTCTGGTCATGGTGATGTGTTTAACTATGCAGAGCTCACTGTTAGGTACCATTTATGATCTGTGGCAACCGTGTGAGAGGTCTGGCTGGGAAGAAAAGGGTGGTGTCTGTGGCCATAGAGGAAGGGGAAGGAAGGGAAGACCTGTGTTTCGGTCATCTGAACAGACAGGTAGATAAGAATATGTGGGCGCAGGTGTGCATTGTGCGTGCTCAAGAGCATGCTTGCATGTGTGTGTGTGTGTGTGTGTGTGTGTGTGTGTACATGCATCTTAATAGGGTACTGCCTCTGGAGCATCTTTTTGTGTCTTTCACCCAGGCAGCCTCCTAGATAAAGGGTGGGATCTGGGGGCTGGCGTTTGCTGTGATGGCACGGATCCTGAGCACTGGTCGGGCTCTTTTCTTTGCCTGGGAAATGCTTGCCCCTTGTGCTAACGGACACAGTAAGCTGAGTAACTATTTGTAGTGTCATCAGAGTAAAAGGAAGAAAGGGAAGTTTCATTGCTTTATAAGTAGCCCAGACCCATGCCTTTCGTTGGGTATTTTCTTTCTTTTTGGTCAGTGTGCATTTTTCTTTTTTGGACCTGACTCCTTTTTTCTCCACTTAAGGGAGTTACAGACCAGCTGAAGAATTTTATGAATAGGAAAGCCCTGTAGTGCATTTAGCTTGGGAAAATGTCCCTTAGAATAGATTGTTTCTGAGTCAAGTGTATAAATATTCTGGCTCAAGACTATACCCTTTTTTCTTAATGAATTGGTCTGGCGGTAGTTAAAGCCAAGTGTGGTCGAGCAGAGTGCTCCAGAGAGAAAATTGAATGGACAGAAAGCCCAGTCAGAGTTTTCAACTTTATATAACATGTTTTGCAATATATTAGAAAATTAACTTTATGGCAACTGGCAGGACCTGTTGTGTAAGTCTGTCAGTTTGGAAGCAGTTTGCTGTCTTTTCTTCTCTTACCTGACCCTCCCCCTGTAGCAAGTTTTGAAGACACAAACAGCTGCCATGGGACCTGCTCAGTTTCCTGGTGACTCATTCAAGTTTATCATCCCTTGCAGTCAGTTTCTAAGCTACTGAATATAAAAAAAGGAATTTTTCATGGACTACTTTAAAAGAGGGCTGCTAATCAATTTTTCTTATTATTTTATGCCCTCTGCTTTTTACACTACCCCCACCAGCTGGTTAATCATGCAAAAGCTGAACACTTCATTAGCCAGTACATGTTCGCCCATGGGCATTTCTGTAGTAAATTAGTTCTTTCTATTTATACAGGTAAGTCATGGCCAAAAGTCTTATAAGGTGCCAAAGGTAAGGGTTAGAATTAATTTCTTCTTTTTTTCTTCTTCTTCTTTTTTTTTTTTTTTTTTTAGGTTTTTTTTTTTTTTTTTTTTTTTTTTTTTTTTTTTAGTTTTTCAGAGAACTTGTTTTAAACTCTAAGTTCTAGTGATATGCAATTACTTTTGAATTAAAGACAAAATGGAGGGCAGACATTTTTCTGGGGACCCCAGTGTTATAGTATAGGGATAGTTAATGTGGCTTTTGGTGTAATCCTTGCCTTTCAGAAAGCAGGAGCATGGGGTACCAGTACTTCACTTTTTTTTTTTTTTTTTTTTTAAGGCAAGGCCTGGAGAAATATTTGAAGACACTCTTTGAATTCAAGCAGAAGGAAGGATTGAGTCTAGTCAGAGTCCTCAACAAGTTCTACTCAAGAACTGGTGCCCTTACAGACATGTAATTAGGTATATGGCCTGTGCACAAAAAACCCATTAATGACGTGTGGGTTTCTTTTTTCTTTTTTCTTTTTTCTATTTTGTGTTTATTTCCAGAAATTGAAAAAAAATATTCCTTCCTATTTTTATTTTGTCAGAAAAACTACTCGTGCATTTGGGGAGAAATAATGGTGGCTGACTCCTAAATTTGCTGTTCCTAACAACATAAAATTAAACTCAGAAGTTTCTCTCCCCCTTCTCCTGGGAGGAATTATTTTCACGAGGGGTTCTGTAGTTTTGCAAATTCAGCTAAACAGGCAAAGCGCAGGCCTCTTCTGAACTTGGCATCAAATCTTGATAAGTCTGTCCTCGAAAAGAGTGTTGGGCTGTGTCTACCAGCCACAGTTTTCTGCAACTATGAGTAAAATTTCTGCCTCCAATGTGGGTTCTCTTAGTCTATTTTCTGCATAGCTTCCCAGCCGAAGAGACTGTTGGCAACTTCTCTTCTGGTTGTTTCCTTCATGGATGTTTCAAGTCTTTCCAGAGCTCTTCCCGAAGTGGTTATGATGATAAAAAACTGGATAAAACGCGATTCTATAATGTTTGGTTCCCTTTATAAATTATATTAAGTAAAGATACATGCTGGCTGCAGGGGACAGGTGAAGGGGGTTGTATTGAATTCTAGGAATGGGATCCAGTGAGAAATGCAAAGCCAAATCTGCTTATCATTTGAATTTTTGTGATTCCCATTACAATTTCTAGAAAGTGGGGAGAAATGTCAGTTGATTGCTTTTTTTTTTTAAGATTTTATATTCTTTTTAAGTAATCTCTATGTCCAATGTGGGGCTTGAACTCATAACCGTGAGATCCAGAGTCACATGCTCCACCAGCAGGGCCAGCCAGTCGCCCCTGATTGTTGTGATTCTTTTTCCCCCGATTCTGATAATAAGGCATTAGTTTCGAAAAGCTTGATAGGCATGAAGATTAGAGAAAGCCTAAATTGACACAATAATTATGCACATGACACTCTTGATGGAGAAGGCATTTTTCATTTCTTTAACCCTTAAGAGGGCAAGTGTTGTACTGTATTCTTATTTATCTGCTTTATTCCATCATAGTTTTATGCCTGGGGTTTTCACATAATCTCATCCTGAATTAGGAGCCCAAGATTTGCCTCTCATTTTCTGAGCCCTTTCTGATCCCTGGGTAGCTTCTTTTTGCATGGTGGGCAAGGAGAGAAACTTTTTCTTTTCACATATTGCTTGAATTCTCATTTAATGGTGTGGTTTGCGGCTCTCTGCTTGCAGTTTCAGTTCCTGTTTAAATACTAAAATCTATTGTTTGTCTCCCTTTCTAGACAACATAATTGCATTGCTAACTGGCAGGAGCAATTAAGTGTACAGTATTATGAAAAAAAAATAAAGGTCCCAGGCCCTAAGATTTAACTTGATTTCTAATTACACTGAATCCCCTCTGTGAGAGCAGCATGTAAGGGTTGAAGAACGCACGTAACAAGGAAACAGAGTCTAAGGAAAGAGGGGTATAATTCAGTGGGGCTTTTGGTGAGCTGATCTTTTCTACACTAGTGCCCGTCATTGGGTTGGAAGATTGATGACCATTTTTCTCTATTTATCATAGGAGTTGAAGCTTTATCCATCCTTTTTCCAGTGCTGGAGATAGTAACAGGATAATTCTCTGTGATTTTTTTTTCTGGAATTAGTATGGTTGGTAGGAAGTTGTTTTGGAGGACAGTATTGTTTTAGGAACAGGATGAACGTGTGGCCTTTGTAGTGGGAAATAGATCTTTTTAACGTTTCCATAGAGCATTTCAAATTCTTACCTACAAAAGTACATCTTTTCAATCTTGAGGGAGATGGCCTGCAGTAATACTGAGCAAAGAAAAGGGGTATCGCCTGGTCAGAGAAACTCTGGCAGTTGAGTGAAACCATTAGTACCCTAGGCCGGGCTCTTTCTTTTGGGCCTCAGCCAGGGTTGGCAGGGAGAGCATCCCTTTTTCATGGAACGCAAATTTCCAGCAGTGGGGCTCTGCATGGAATGTTTTTTGTTAAACAAGTCATCCATAAGGCACCGTAGGCTGTTGGTGTGGAGCAGTATGTTGCAGGCAGCAAAGTTAATGCGGTTAATATTCAACTGAACTTTTGGGGGGTTACTAATCCCTTAGGCAGATTCGCTAGGAAAGGCTACATATTAATAGCCCTCCAAATCAGACACCCCCAAGCGGATAGCAACAAGTGTTATCACATGTAAAACATTAGAAAAATCAGCCAAACTTGGGGTAGAGGTTCTGTTATAATAATTCTTTTGCTGGGGCCCCGGGCTTCTCTGAATCTATAACTCTTTGTTAAGGAGTGAATAGTCTTGAGCGAGTGTACATTTTACATATTCTTTAATTGACAGGTAATGTCTTTAAAACTCTTGCCATTTGCAGGGCCTTTCAAGAAGTATGACCAAGTTGGTTCTGATTTTTTGCTGCATTTAATTGAAGTAGAGCCTTTCTTCTCTTTCTTTGCCTGAAAGTGAAGGATGTTCTTTGGCTCTGTTGTGCCAGTGGGCTGGATCCAGGAGGAGGATCTAGTCAGCACGTACAGTGCTGGTGGTCTCACAGGGCACAGGTCAGAGCTCTGCTCATGCCTCCAACTCAGGTAGGAATTAAATCACGAGTTGCTGAAAGTTCCATGGGGCTCAGCAGGCCAGATGAGAGGTCAGTAAATGAAAGGTAAGGTGTTAAGTCATCATGAACGGCAGACCTCAGTAGGGAATAATGGGGCAAAGGTTGTTCTCAGCTGGGGATCATGGGCTTAGCTTTTTATCGTTTTTACAAGGATTTTCCTTTTTTGGCTCTTTCTTGTCTCGTTTTAGGCCATGTACTATTCCTAATGGGAATAATATGTAAAAGGATGAATAGAAAACCAGGGTGAAAATGACCTACCACGACTGTTGTAACCATATAACCTTATATTAGCTGTTTTCCAGGATGAGGATCTCCTAAAACTTTGATATGGTCCTCCCTCTTAAGATGATTTATTAGTATAACTAACATTTATCAAATATATCTCAGGACACATCAGTTCTATTCTGTTACCATCAAGTGTCCTGATCCTTGGTTTCCATGTAACATAACTATAGACTGACTTGGGTCTTTTCTGCGTAGAGCATGGACAAAGATCAGAGGTCAGGCTTGTAGATCTCATTCTTTTGCTGATGAACAGCCTTAGTGGGTGGTGGAAAAACATTAGCATTTGAAAACAGTTAAAATGGAGTTTTCAATTATCTGTGGACATGTTTGGCTTTCTCCACTGTCCTTGACCACAAAGAGTTGAGTTCATTTTCTTGTGCATATACTTTTTCCCACAGTATGTATTGATTTACCCCAAAGTTTAGAACTTTGGGCCCAGAAGGCCTAGACTGATATTACTTAGGATTTTTAAAAAGAGATTTATTTTTGGCCACAATTATTTGAAATAGACATCACCCTATTGAGCTTTTATTTTTAATGACCAAAACTGGCAAAATCACTGTGCAGAAACACATACTAAATAATTCTTGCCATGTTTTCACAAAACTAAAGCACTCTGTGGATGCTTTTTCTCTATTTCCTAGATTTTTAAAGACTTGTTTGAACCAGATGACTGGTTCAAAGACCAGTAGACTTCAAGACCAACCAGGTAGGGGTGTTTGCCTTTATCTGTTATCCTGGTTCCCTAAGCTGTCTAGCCTAAGGGTCCTTGGCAGGGTGCTGAGGAAGGTGGAGAAGTATTTAGAAGCTCAGAGTTCATGGTCAGGTGGCCTAGTTTAAAGTCGAGCGCCATTCTTGCTGGAGGTATGAGGTTGGGCATGTTACTGGAACTCTGCCTCAGCTTCCTCCTATGTAAAATGGGAAGGATGTTGCTGAATACTTCATATAGTGGTTGTGAGGAATAGCAGAAATTGTGTTCTAAAGTACTTGAAACAGTAGCTGCTGGCCCATAGTAGCGCATAGTACCATGTAGTAGTTGAGGCACTATGTATCATGGTTAAAAGCAAACTCTCTGGAACCAGCCTGTCTGTTTTACAATAGATCTCTTGCTGGAGCACCCGGTTGAGTGTCTGACTCTTGATCTCAGGTCCGATCTCAGGGTTGTGAGATCGAGGCCCGTGTAGGGCTCCTCACTCAGTGCAGAGTCTGCCTGAGTCTCTCCCTCTTCCTCTGCCCTCCCCACACACACTCTCTCTTATTGAAATAAATTAATAAAATCTTTAAAAAGTAATTAAAAGAATAGAACTCTTGCTAATTAGCAGAGTGATCTTGAACAAGTTGCCGGATCTCTCTATGCCCCAGTTTGCTTATCTCTAATAAAATGGGATAATAACAGTACCTACCCTGTAAGGCATCTGTAAAGGATAAATGAGGTGGTGAATAGTAAAGCACTCAGAAGAGTTCCTAGCTTAATAAGTCCTGTATAAATTTTGGTGTTATTATTATTATTCTTATAGCTCCTGGGAAGGAAGATGTAAGGCACAGTCAGAGAAAAGATAAAGATTGAAGGAGATGAGCTAGAAATAGGAAAAAAAGACAAATGGGGCAGAAAAAAATAGAGATTAAAAATAAAGTAAAAGATTGTATTTGATGGTGAATGATTGAAGGATCCACGTATCTCCAGATCTTAGTGTCTTCATCCCTTTTTCATGGAAATTGGAGTGGATGGATGTGGACTGAGTGCTCCCTCTGGGTCTAAGCCTGTAGCATTATTGGAAGCAGCCATCACAAAGACAACCCACCTGTCTTAGCCTGAAGTCCATACAGCTCTAAAATTTATTTGGAAACCATATACTGCTCATTTCATGATTTGATTGTTTGTTTCTTTGGTGTTGAGTTTAAGAAGTTCTTTATAGATCTTGGAAACTAGCCCTTTATCTGATACGTCATTTGCAAATATCTTCTCCCATTCTGTAGGTTCTCTTTTAGTTTTGTTGACTGTTTCTTTTGCTGTGCAGAAGCTTTTTATCTTGATGAAGTCCCAATAGTTCATTTTTGCTTTTGTTTCTTTTGCCTTCGTGGATGTATCTTGCAAGAAGTTACTGTGGCCGAGTTCAAAAAGGGTGTTGCCTGTGTTCTCCTCTAGGATTTTGATGGACTCTTGTCTCACGTTTAGATCTTTCATCCATTTTGAGTTTATCCTTGTGTATGGTGCAAGAGAGTGGTCTAGTTTCATTCTTCTGCATCTGGATGTCCAATTTTCCCAGCGCCATTTATTGAAGAGACTGTCTTTCTTCCTATGGATAGTCTTTCCTCCTTTATTGAATATTAGTTGACCATAAAGTTCAGGGTCCACTTCTGGGTTCTCTATTCTGTTCCATTGATCTATGTGTCTGTTTGTATACTGTTAGGTCTCCATTGATAATTGCAAAACTCTTTTGTTTTCCAAATGCAACTTTTAGGTTTATGATATCTCTTGGATTTTTTGCCACGTCCCAACTGTACCTTCCAGCTGCCATCTTCTTAAAAGATGGTCTGTCCATTCATCCCTTGCCACATGTGGCGACTTTTCAGAGTAATCTGAAACTGATGGGTATTCAGGGAGAGCTGTTGTATGACACAGGTGATCCTTACTGGTTATTAGTTCTCAGTTGCCAAGGAGGTATTGCCCTTGCCCACCCCCAGCTTTTAGTCTGGGACCCACGGGGTGGGAAGGTGAGTGGGCAGAGGAGTAAATCCTATCACAACAAAAGTATGGCAAGAAGTCCCCACTCTTGCAGTTGTTCTAGGAGAACGTCTCAAAGGAAGGGATTTCCAGAGTTGTTCAATATGGGTGGAAGATGACTTTGGAAATTGTAATTGGGGCAGCCCGGGTGGCTCAGCGGTTAGATGCCACCTTCAGCCCAAGGTGTGATCCTGGAGACCCGGGATTGAGTCCCACGTCAGGCTCCCTGTATGGAGCCTGCTTCTCCCTCTGCGTGTATCTCTGCCCCTCTCTCTCTCTTTGTCTCTCATAAGTAAATAAATAAAATCCTTTTTAAAAAAGGAAATTGTAATTGGTGTTATATAAATTTAGCTTGTAAAGATTTTGTCTTCCTTAAAATCTTCCTAAAAAGATTTTGCTTTCCTAGTTCC
This sequence comes from Vulpes vulpes, assembly GCF_048418805.1. Taxonomy (NCBI): domain Eukaryota; kingdom Metazoa; phylum Chordata; class Mammalia; order Carnivora; family Canidae; genus Vulpes; species Vulpes vulpes. Next base: position 103,613,180 of record NC_132784.1, on the reverse strand, counting down.
AGGAAACAGTAAAAACTCAACCTCACACTAACTGGTGATTGCAGTGTCTCCAGGCTCTTTCCCCACATTGAAGAACTGGCTGAGGACAGCTTGAACTTGTCATGCCAAAAGTAGGAGTAGCTGGAGGCCCTGGGAAATTCCGTTGGACCCCATGTAGATAGAGGTGACAGGAGAGACTCCAGAGCATTGCTGCATACCTTCCTTCCTATACACTCTACACATCAGCTTCATTGCTCTCTGAGGAATTGATACACCAATACAGCTGATTTTATTTCTTAAAACACTTTGAGAGGTAAACTGCAGGACTAGTTTAGATCTTTTAGAGGCATACTGGGTTTTGTTCAAGGCTAGTATACATTTTGATAGAGTGATGCATTAAATTAAAGCATGGTTGACCCTTGAACAGCATGGGTTTGAACTGTGTGCGTCCACTTAACATGTGGATTTCTTTCAATAAATACATACAGAGCTTATAAATGTAGTTTTTCTGTCTTATAATTTTCTTTTTTAAAAGATTTTATTTATTTATTTTTGAAAGACACAGAGAGAAAGAGAGGCAGAGACATAGGCAGAGGGAGAAGCAGGCTCCCTGCAAGGAGCCTGATGGCCGCTGAGCCACCCAAGTGCCCCTCTTCCTTATAATTTTCTTAATAACATTTTCTTTTCTCTGACTTTATTGTTGAGAATACAGTGTATAATATAACATATGAAATTATGTGTTAATCAGCTGCTCATGTTATCCGTAAGGCTTCTGGTCAGCAGCTATTGGTAAAGTTTGGGGCAAGTCAAAGGTTACATGTGGATCTCTGGCTGTGCAGGGTCAGGCGGGAGGGTCGGTGCCTCTAACCCCCACATTGTTCACATTGTTCAAGGGCAACTGTATTGCTTTGTGTCTTTTCCCCATTTTGGAGGGCTCTTGTTCTAAGTAGAAGGATGTAACGATTTGATAAAAGATAGATGATTTGGCGATTTTCTGTGCCTCCACTCAGGCTTAGTTTTTAGAAATGTGGCGATCATGGCACACAAAAGAATTATTTATCTAGAAGGTGTGACCGAACACCTGAGTCCCACTGGACTGTCAGCACCTGCCTCCTGTCCTTCCACATTATATGTTGAGTGCGGGCGGTGGGCAGGTACCACTCCAGATGCTCAGGGTGTCACACTGAACACACAGAGCTTACATTGCTTCCTAAAGCCCTGAAAGGGCCATTTTCCTTGGTTGTGAAATCCTAGGGTCACTAGACATACCTGTCCAGGTGCCAGGCAAGCATGGGGTCAATGCCCCCATTTAGCTGGCCCCGTAATGCTGTTGCTGCAGCCTCCCAGCCATGAGGGCCACGGGGAAGAACTCATTTGCTATAAAGTACAATGAGCGTTAAAAGAAATGACCATCAGTAAATTTGGGAAATCTTCATTTTAATTTCCCCGCCTCGCTGTGTGCATATGAGCGGTCTGCCACTTGCATATGGGGACCCTGTCATAACAGTTTCAGGAAGTGATTTGTTAATAATCAAGTTCTCTGAATGGCCCTAAATCTGTAATTGATGTGGGTCTGGATAAAGCAACCCTTCCACCCGCCTATTTTGGGGACCATTTTTTTGGCAGGGTCTGAGCCAGAATGAAAACTAGCCATCAGAACAAAATTTAGGACAGCTGGGATGCTTTGCAGCAAAGACTTTTTGGCTCCACAGTTCAAATAATCACAATAGCAGCTCAATTTAGCCTTTGGCTGAATGGCTTTGGCAGGGCACAATGAAAAATAATTATTTCATGGCCTGCTTATTTTTCCCTTAACCAATAAACTCTCAGACCTCTTCGGGCTTATGTAAATATTCTGCTGTGGACGAAGCCGAGCACACCATAATATCCCTATTTAGGAAATGGTCGTATTTCACCCTTGTGGGATGGAAAGCAAAACTCAACAACTTTTGGAGATATCTATTTAGAATGAGAAGGCGGAAAAAAAAAAAAAAAAGATGGGAAGAAATTTAATGGTTGGAAAGTGAGTCCCCAGTCACAGCCGCAGAGAAAAGCAGGTGGGGTTTCAGGTCCTCACTTAGAAGGCAGGGCATTAGGATGTGTTAGTGTAGCTGATGTGGAAGGAGGAGTATCACACAGAGTGTGCTGGACTGTGCTAACTGTAGTATAATAACAAGGAGGAATAACAGTCTAATCTGTTGTAGCCGTGGCTTTATAGGCTACACATAATGGTTCTCCAAACTTTTTGGTAAGTGCTTGCCCGATTTGCTCTCATTACATTCAATGTGCTGTAACTCTGTCCCTGTTTCATAAGTCCTTGCTTTTGCCCTGGGTTATTTGAATGGAGTCATGGAGAAGTGGATGGGATAAATTAAGTATGGCAGCAAGCCTAACAGCCACCCTAGACCTGAAGCCCTTCAAGGATTTTGCTCAAATCCCATCAATCTCCTGTATTTTATATCTGCCTTTTCAGGTCAGCTGCATCTTAGTGCAGGGCATCTGTGCCACTTGATGACCAATTCCTATTCAATGAGTCCATGGCTTTGCAGCTCAGTTGGTCAAAGCAGAGTGTTAATGAGATTGGTCATGGGTTTGATCCCTACAGGAGCCAGTTAACTCCATTCTGTCCCATTAACCCCTGCCAGCTGCCTTAGGTCATGGGTGGAATGGGGTGAGAGAGTGTGAATGGCCCGCTGCAAACCATCCCCACTACCCGGCAGCCAGCTAGTCCCACTGACAGTGGGTCAAGAGTATTCTCTGAGTGGCAGCAGATGGGGCATTAGAAGCCGTGGAACAACCATGAGCTTAATGCTGCTTGTCCTCCTGTGTATGTGTGTGTATGTGTGTGTGTGTGTGTGTGTGTGTGTGTGTGTAGGTGGAGGGCGCGGGCTGTGGTATAGGGTTTGGAAAGGGTGTTGGCGTAGGGGTGGGCATTTCTACTGTTATGGAGAGGTGGCTCTTTCTTGCTTTGAAAAGCTTGCCCCAAATCAAACTCATACTATGATCCTCAGGATGTGGGTTTAATGAGTGGCATTTCTTCTCAAAGTATCTTTAAAAAAAATCAGTAGTCATGTCATGCATCAGGATGAATTTCTAAATGTAAATGAGATTCTCCCAGTAATTTATTTACATTTGTTTTCAGCACAACAAATGAGACATCACGTAGCTTCATAATTTTCCATGACCGAGTCACCAGCATGCAGTGTGTAATTTACCATGATTTAAGATGCTTATCTGTAGATTTTTCAACAGTACCTTATAAGGCTTAAACAAGAGCAAGAGATCCTCTGTGCCATTTCACTTCTTGCTCTCCCTGACATTGCCACCCCAAACAAACATTCTGGGGCCCACTAAAATGTATATTCTTGCCTATGTCTTTGAAGGATCTTACATGGAAGGTAGGAAGTATTGGTTCTTTTTCCATTTCAAGTAGAGCTGTCATCACTGACAAAACTCTGGTATAAAGAAGAGAAAGACAATATTTCCCTTTGGATATTAGAATGTGTGAACTCGCAGAAGTTACTGCTCAAGGCTGGGTTTCCTCATTGTGGTATGTTACAGTAGATAATGTTGAGAGTTTAGCAATAACATTCCAGGTAAGGTGGAAGATTAGACTGAGTTTGACGGGTGAGTGAATACAAACTCTTTTTCAGAAGCTTTGAAAATGTGTTATATTTTCCTGCATTTTCACATTTTTCTGTTTGAAATGTGGCACTATGCTACTAGTCTTCCTTAATGGTCAACATCCAGGTGCAAGATAAAGAGGAAAAGATCTCCTAAATTTCAGTATGAGACGCTTAAATGCTCTTTTCCCCCAGGGGATTTTTTTTTATGCTTCTTTACTGATTTGAGCAAAAACAATGTGGGGGTGTACGTGGACTTTTGAGATTTAGGCCAGAGCAGGGAACGGAGATGCCGCATAGTTATTTTGTGGCTTTGACTGAGCCTATGGCTGAAGGTGCATGAAGAGGGTAGGATTAGGGATACCTCAGTTCTGGTATTTTATCCAGGTATCTCATCACGAGTAAGTCACAGTACGGCCTTGCCCTTTGCCAAGCAACCACTGAAATCAGTGAATTCAAAATACTTCCTTATTTCAGCTAAGATGCAGAAAAAGATTTTTTATTTTTAAATTGTTTTTATTTTTTGTTTTTTGAAAAAGATTTTTTAAAGTAGGTTCTCCGAGTGGAAGTTTCTGGTTTTGTTCAGTAAACAAAGCTAGAGCTTCCTATGGAACAGCCACCATACCAGGCACTGGGGATGAATAAATTATAGGGACTCCCACCAGTGCTTGTTACGGTCCCCTCACTACGAAAGAAAAAAAAAGAATCTCATTTCTAGAATGAAAGAAAAATGAAGTTGAGGAAAAGAGAAAGACAAATGTGACAGGCTCCATGTTTCTTAATACATAAAGCATCTTCTTTAATGATTTGTCCCAGATTCACTTGGAATGTACTAGTTCGTAGTTTCACTACATAGTATTTGAATACCTCAGACAAATGTTTTGATCCTGTCAGGCTAACCTCTCAGCAGTATCCTTGTATTTGCTAAGCATTGTTCTTCTGGCAGCATTTTTTCTCCTTACCACAGAGATAGTTATAAGATATTTGTCAGGATTTTTCAGGCATTAGCATGTGAGCAAATGTTATCAACATCTAAGAAATCTCTTTTGGAGGTAGTGGGAAAGTCATGCATTTGTGGGAAATTCTATGGACCTAAGTACCCCCTCTGTGTCTTTGTCGGAAACTTGAAAGCAACTGTAAAGCAAGATCTCCATGGCAAAATTCTAGTCTTTGTCTACTGCTGGTGACACCTGTTTAAATGCTGTATGTTCCTAGTTCAGTTAATAAAGCAAGGTCGAAAGCAGAAAATTTTCTTCAGCCTGAGTACTGAGCTGTTGAGAGTTCTTTCATGAGAACCACAAATGGAGAAGAAAACCCAAATTTATCTTATAAATCATTGACATCTGAACTTTTCTCCAACTTGAATGTTAGTGGGGGGCGGTGGCTTTTCACCTACCTGTAACATTGCTAGTTTGGGTGCAAACTTCTTGGAAGCACATTTATTCATGAAGCAGATAATTGACTAAGCTCACCCTTTGTGAAGTGCCTCTGCTAGTTCCTGTACTGAGGAATTCCTGCTTGAAGAGTCAGGGAGGATGAGTAGACACAGAGTTACAGGATGTCCTTGTGCCGTAATGTGGCCCATGTGGCCGTGTGGCCAGTACATGGTAGCAAAAGGCCCAAGATGCAATGAGGACTCAGGGGAGGTGTGAAGAGGTCAGGGTAGATAGATAGTCACCCAACAGATCTAATTAGGGAGATACCGTCACAGCAAAAGGCACAGTGTGGGCAAAGGAGCAGAGGTAAGACATTATTTTCAAAGCATGGCAAATTGTTTGGCTAGACTGAAATAGGGGGCTTGTGTATTGGGAAGGAGGGGGGCCGAGCAGGAAAGTGAGGCTGGAAAGAGGCAGGAACCAGGTCACAAATGGCTTTTGTGCACTGTGTTAAAAAGTTTGATTTGTGTTGAGTAGAATTATGGGAGGGCATTGAAAGATTTCAGTAGAAAGTTGACAAGTCTAAATTTTCATTTCAGAAAGATCATTCACTACTGGGTAGAGAATGGACTGGATGGAAACTGGAAGATCTATCAGGATAGGATCCTCCTTTACATCAGATTTTCAAGGATTTATCTTCCTGGCCCTACAATATGAATGAAAAAAGAACAATGCTTGAAGAGTTGGGGAATCAAACTAGGAAGGAAGATGAAATGGTAATAATTGAGTGAGCGTGCAGAAAGGCTAGGGCAAAATTTAATAATCATATTTCCATGGTAAAGTTTCATTCAGATATGTCCATTTATTAGTTCAAATCCGAAATCTCTTATCCACAATTCTGAAATCCAAAAGATACTGCTGTTGGTTTTTATTTTTTTATTTTATAAAATTTGGCCACAAAACTTATTTGGCAGCAAAATCTGACCTGAACTGACACCAAGCTAATTATGTTCATTTGTTTATTCCACTAAGTGTGATTATTTCCATCTTTTACCGCAGAAATATTAATGTGCTGTGCCCCTGCTGAAGGGTTATGTAATCGATAGTGTTTGCCTTTTGTTATTACCAGTAACAATCACCACTAACGCTGCCACCAATAACCATCACTGTCAACTAACATTTTTATAGCATAATAGAGTTTTTCAGACACTTTAATTTAATTTCTTAACTGACTTTTTCGAAAATCTCACTGGATAGACACTATTATTGCCTCCATCTAAATATGTGAGAAAACCCGAGACACAAACAAGTTAGGTGACTTGCCAAAAGTGACATATTTAGGAAGGAGTCAACCTGGAAATTAACTCTGATTTCTCTTTTTTAGATAACTTTAAACAAAATAAGCAAGAATGCCCTGAGAGTGAACACTGCAAATAGTAAAAGAGGTTCTCATCCACCCACCTTTCCTTTTCCTTTTTTCTTTTTTTTTTTTTTTTTAGTTTTGTAGACTTCTCTGGGGATCTTATAGGTAAAAAAAAAAAAAAAAATCAAGACAGATTCAGTTGTGTCTGATGTGACTCAGATGTGATCCCGTCTGACAGCAGCATGAATAACAACACTTTCATTTATCCTCAATGCGAATGAGGCTGAGAAGAGATGTTTTTATTATATTACGCTCCTCTCCATTTGTGTGTTGGTGATTTCTGCTGTAATGTATTGCATTTCCCCTCCCTGGCTAGAAACTGTAGTGAAAAGAATAGCGCACACTACTCCATGAGATAGTGCAACTGCCGAGCTGGGCATTGGATAAGATAACCGATGTCTACAGTTCTAAAATAAGAAGCTTTTTACTTGTATATGATTGCAGAGTACTCTGTCCCAACTCCTGATCTATACCATACTTACTGCTGAAGTCAACATCCTAATGTTACCAAAGAGTAAAACCCTATATCACTTATTGATTTGCAGTCTGTTAAAAAGTGACAACAGGCTTTTTTGGGGGGTTATGTTTCTCAGTAAAAGCGTTCACTTATTGGATTTTCACTTTTCCTGTATTGTATGAGAATGAACTATGTAGACCTATGCCTGGCTATACAGGCATCAGGCATCTGAGCTGATAATTATACTTTGCAAATGAATTATCTAAACACCCTTATTGTACTCAGATTATGAATTTCTTAATGACGTTAGCCAAACTGGATCCACTTACAGCAAAATTTTAACAACTAGCTTTGGAGACATGATCAGGAGAGCCAAAGAGAGGGAATATAATGGAGATTTCTTTTGAGGGTTCTCTTCCTGCAGGAACCAAGTGCTAAAATGTGATTTGCAACCTATGTATGTACCCCAAGTAATGATGATGAGGAGGATGAGAATGAGGAGTCAGGGTTGGGGGAGGGAGAAGATAGGGAAGAAGGAGGAAAATATCCGTAACAACTTAATGTGGAGAGCAGTTTACAGTTTCACCTGCTCTCAGAGGGTGTAAGGTAGACAAGGCATCATTTTAAACAAGAGATTTAGTCTCAACTAAACTGTTACTTTCATAAGGTCATTTATTTAATGACTCGAGAAGCCAAATTCCAGCTCACTGACTCAAAGTTCAGTAATTGTCCCATTACACAATCTTAAAAAAAAAAAGAAATAGTACCTATTTCATGAAATGTATGCATAATGCTGTGCTTATGGTGTATAAATTAATAGCATCTCAGTCTACATTATGATAATACATACTTCACGTCTTCACTTTACTGACCTCTTTCATTTTCCCACCATCTTCATCTAAGTTCTAAGATCTGAACTTCATTGGACTTACTGGACTTTCTCCTTTAAGATCCAAGAAGGAGAGGGACGCCAGAGTGGCTGAGTGGTTGAGCATCTGTCTTTGGCTCAGGTCATGATCCCGGGGTCCTTCAGGGAGCCTGCTTCCCCCTCTGCCTATGTCTCTGCCTCTCTCTCTCTCTCTCTTGCTCTGTGTCTCTCATGAATAATAAAATCTTTTTTTTTTTTTTAGATTTTATTCATTCATGAGAGACACACACACAGAGAGAGAGAGAGAGACAGAGACAGAGACACAAGTAAATAATTTTTTTAAAAAAATCCAAGAAGTAGATATCTCTTCCAGCCCATTCCCCATATCAGCATTTTCAGCCACAGGAATGAGAAGGTTAAGATTTACTAACAGCTCCTTCTGAGTACCTCTCTCCTGTTCTCACTCCAGATCTAGCCAAAACCATCTCAGATCCCTGAAATGTCAACCCATGCATTGTCATGCATGATTAAGATCTTCACTTCTATCTTAGGTATTACATATATATTTGTAATTAGTTAAAAAGTGTGATAGCGTATACAGTTTTTAGTTTATTAAGCAGAATGTCATATAAAGATGGCATAAACAGAGATTCTGTGTAAAGAAGAAAGAAATCCTTTTATAAACCCCTGCAATGGAATGATTAAAGAAATTGTGTCAGTTTGAGCCAGGTTTCAAGAAAATAAATCTGTGTTTCTATATATTTTATGTTTCCTCCAGACTCTGGGTTTAATTCATATTTAGGTAGTACAAATCTGCAGCATTACCAAAGGGGAAAGTTTGCTCTTCCAGCAGGGGTCTGGATAATAGTCCTTAAATGCAAAATTTGACATTCATATAAAAGGGAGCTAAATAAGACCAACGAAGAGATGGTAGAAATTGGCTGCAGCTAGGAAAATACAAAGTAATTCAAACACTCAGCCCTTGCACTATTTTCAGAAACCCAGGCACTGACCTATTCCAGGTCCTGGGCTGTGTTGGTCTGTGGAGTCCTACAGAGAGTTTCCTGTCACATAGAAAATAGATGATTGGATTCAGGTTTCTAAGAAGCTGACTTATGAGCAGGGTCACTCTTCATTATTTGTAGAGCTTATTATTCCGTGGGTTTTCCACTTTTTCTTTTCTTAGTGGCGTTTGGAAAGTACTCAGAATTCAGTTGCTTTTTGGGCTGTAATGAATGTCTGGGGAGTAGGGGTCATAGGCAATAGGAGATTTAGGTCTGATTAGTATTGGTTGTGGAAGTCCTACATCTTACTTAATCATATACCCAACTGTCCAAAAGGCCAGTAACAGTGGAGGATAAACAAACAAATAGAAAGAAGAATCATTGAACCCATCTTAAATCTAAAGGAAGTAATGTGCCCCTCTTTTAACATCATACGTGCATTTTTTTCTTATCTCTGGAATTTCTTTCCTTCAAAGCCTCAGACAAAGAACTTGCTCTGGAATAAATACAGCCCCAGCATGGAGCTGGCAGGCTGGTTTGTACTAGTTGGAAATTTCTTTGGGAAAACTTTTCTGTGGTTTTTATGCTTTCTGTTTCCTTACCTGTGCAATTTCGCAGGAGGCCAGTATCACAGGGGAAATGTGAAGAACTAGTAACCAATGAGAGACAGCAATATTGGAAAGCACCGCTTTTAAAGCAAACACTTATGAATACATATGCAGAACAGAATGGTACAGAATGAAAACAATTGCAGGTTTTGATAGGTATGTTAGAAAAAAAAAGTCACTGAACGATTTCCTATTAATTCTAGGGCACTTACACTATTTTTAAAATATCCCACAAACCTTTGCCTGACAAAGGAAGAGTACGAAATAGAGCCTTAGTCTCTGCAGTGACAGCTATCTCCATAGCAACCTACCTGTCAATCAACACCCACTTCATCGAGCTTCAGAAAACACCCCCAGAAATAAATGTCAAAAGTCTTATGCGGGTTCCAAATTTAAATCAAAATTTAAAATAAATTAAAATAAGAACCCAAACACCCACAGCAGTCACAAAAGTAAATTTTGTTTTGGAAGGAGAGAAAAGGGGGTAAAAAGAAACAAGGGCCAAAGGAATTCTCCAAAAGCAGGTGCAAGAAGGAAAAGAAGGGAGGAGAGGCACCCTTCAGCCCTCTCCTAGTGTTACTCGAGGATGCATTATTGACCTAGAAGAACATCAGCTGTAATCCGTCCATATCTTCCTCCTTTTGCTTTGAGGCTTGGCTTTTATTTTCATGATCATGTCATATTCACCCTCTCCATTCTCTGTAGCGTGCTAATGGCCCAGCCCCTCATTTTGATGGCATGAGGTGAGACAAGTTGCTAATAGCCAGTCAGGTGGAAGAACTTGCTGGGTCACTCTTCCCGGGGGTGGGGGGTGGGGGGGTGGCATTAAAGAAACACTTACAGGCCCTCTTGGCAATTAGCATGATCTCACATGCCATCTTAGGTCCTTACCTCGCTGAAGTATGCTCCAGGAATATAGCACTAAGCATTCTTTTCTCTTTTATCCAGAGATAAGATACATGTAAAGCCTAATACCATACTTGAGGGGTAAGTCTTCTGAGTTCACTTTCTTCTGTGAGTCTTAAGTTTCTTAGCAGAGGGACCTTCTCGGGAACTATCGTTTGTCAGAGACTATAGAGTGCTCACCTTTTAGAAAGTTGGAGCACGTTGAGTTGACTTGTTACAATGTCGATGGACATGGAAGCAAATTGACAAAGGTTATACAATTTCACATTATTTGCCAAATTTAGTATAATTGTCATTCAACATCATATCGGTTCCTAAGCCTCTGTTCTTTGCTATTAATGAAATGCATTCTTCAAACACTTCTTTCGCATTCTAAAGTTACATATGCTCAGGAAACTCACTTGTATAGGGTCACCTTAGCTGCACAGCCTTTTTCTCAGTGTGTAATGAAGAGAGTGTGGGATGAGACTGTTGTGGGTTGAGTTGTGTCCCCCTGCACCTCAGAATGTGACCCTGTTTGGAAATAGGGTCTTTACGAAGGTAACTGGGCAAAAATGAAGTCCTTAGGGTGCATCCTAAACCAGTTGGATTTATGTCCTTGGAAAAAGGGGAAATCTGGATGCAGAGACAGATGTGCTTGGGGTGAAGAAATGTGACCAGACTTAAGGAGGAGGCTGCCATCTTTAAGTCAAAGAATCCTACCTGCAGTCCTGGGAAGGAACCAACCCCACTGACATCTTGGCTTCAGGATTCTAGCCTCTGGCACTGCAGCAGTACAGTTCTGTGGTTTGAGCTACCTGGGTTGCAGCAGTTTCTATGGCAGCCCTAGCAAACTAAGACAAGTCTGAAGGGTCTGCTTTCCATGGTGTTCAGAGAACTCAGTGATGAGAGAACAGTGAGCCTTGTTCAGTGCTCAGTGTATGAAAGAGGCTCCAGAGCATAGTTCCTGAGGGCAAACATGTGGTGCTGTGGAGGAGAGCACACTGATAAAACTGTGCCTCTTCCTCTTCTGAAGGAAGAAGGAAAGAAATGCTCCTGGATGCTCTAGTTCCTTTAGCCTAAACTCAACCTCTGAATTTGCCTTTTCTAAATTACCAATCTCCATGTCACACCTTCTTGGCTTCAGTAACTCAAAGCTCAAAACCAGGGCTTTTCTAATGTTGTCAGGTGAGGTGTGTGTCAGTAACTGCTTCCAAGGTAATAAACGGGGTCCAGGAGCTTCTTTTTGCTTCATTTTATGCGTTGGTGGTTTGAGGCCTCTATGATTCCATCTTAACATCACTCTTATTATTTACATCAGTAGTATTGATTGTATGCCTCTTGTGGGCATAAACACTTGCACATTTTATTAAATTCTCCAGTTCTAAAGGAAAACAAAGTCTTAAATAGTGTGGAAATAGGTGCGCTTCTCAGAAGATTAGCCAAGGGATCCCTGGGTGGCGCAGCGGTTTAGCGCCTGCCTTTGACCCAGGGCACGATCCTGGAGACCCAGGATCGAATCCCACATCGGGCTCCCGGTGCATGGGGCCTGCTTCTCCCTCTGCCTATGTCTCTGCCTCTCTCTCTCTCTCACTGTGTGCCTATCATAAAAAAATAAAAAAAGAAGATTAGCCAAAAAAACAAAAAACAAAAAACCAGCAGTCATTCACTAGAATTAAAGGACTTCTAGTTGGGGGAATGGGGGTGTTTACTGAGAAACTGATGAAATTTAGGCACCAGATCATCTCCCTTGCCTGGGTTCCTTCCAAAGCTTTGTTATTTTATGTGTATATTTTTGTATTGTTTTAATTAAAGAGAGTCCCTCTCTCTGATGGATACGTTTCAGGCACCTCAAAACCTGGATGTGTGCCTGGTTCCGGTGATGGTGGATCTTCTAGTAATCAGTAAATCCTGCAAAGGGGGCAGGAAGCCAGAACAAGGGGAAGTTAGAACAAGGCTGGATACACAAGTCAGGGTCAAACATATGAGTAGTCCAAATGAAACAAGTACTCAGGGACTAGTGTTCAGGATGGGCAAGAGGAGGAAGACAATGCCAGTTCGAAGGTGGGCAGCTAGGGACCATGGAGGAATGCCCTGGGGAATTTAGGTTAACATCTGAATGTGAAGTACCCACAAGTGGGGGTAACTGGGTGGCTCAGTGGTTGAGCCTCTGCCTTTGGCTCAAGTCCTGGGATCAAGTCCCACACTGGGTTCCCTGCAGGGGGCCGGCTTCTGTCTCTGCCCCTCTGTCTGTGTCTCTAATGAATAAACAATAAAAAAATAAATAAAAGAAGTATCCGCAAGTGAGGGCCCTTCTGTGGGGCATGGAGGGTGGAGTGTGTGCACACATGCAGGAAATCCCTTATGTCCTTTGCAGGACAGAAACCAATCCCAAAGCAAGGAGAGAGGAGGGAGTAAGCTCTCAACTAACTAAAATGAGGGGGTCAGGATTTTAGACCCCTTTGGGGGAGAGTATCTTGCAAAGTGCTTCTCGGGTAGGCACTCATCCAGCTAGCTAATGTAGGGAAGAGACCAGGTGGTACACAGGAGTTTAGCCCTCACAGCCTCTGTTCCTTCCAGAGCCAGTGAATAGTTTCCATTCATTTCACAGTTTTCTGAATTAGCACTAAGGCTCTGAGAAGGCCAGCCTTGCGTTCTGGCATTGTGATGCCCACCTGTAAACCTGTTTACTGAATGCTAGAGAACCCTCATTTCAGTTGGGGCTTCCTTTTATATTCCAAATAAAACCTAAAAGCAGGAGAATCAGGTTTGGAGGCCAGCCTTTTACATCACTTTCACTTGGCTTCTTTTAGTGATAGTCAGGCAATGTGTCATTTTTCTCTGTAGAGTACGTATGCAGCTGGGAAATGAGTTATTTATAATAATAAGACTTTGCACGTATGTAGATATTTGCATAGTAAGCAGATCATATGGAGTCGGTGGCGTCTGGTGGGTAACCTTGGAATCATGAGTATATCTAATTATTTAATGTGGCTTGTTGGAATTTGCAGGCTGTTGCCTATGAATATTTTAGCCTATTGGTGCTGAAACCTGTCGACCAGAGATCAAAGACATTTTCAGAGCTGTCTCAAGGGATGGGTAAGGAGGGAAGGGGCTGACATCATAGAGAAGAGAATCGAATTTTCTTCTCTTCTCTTTTTCTGCCTCAGCCTCCTTGACTCTACTACACCCCTGGCTTCTTTCCTGTCATATTCCAATCAAGGTCATTGTTTCTGTGGTCATTGCCTATTTTACTCAAACTCTCTTAGCCTCTTCAGTCACTACCTTTCACAGGGCAAAATGTGGTGGGATGTTACATCTCCCCCTTTCATTCTGTCCCTTTGAATTCCAAGATAACCTCTGATGAGGAGGCTTAGTTCTGTACGAAGCTCGGCGTTAGCACATTGCCTGACGGGTGGCATATATGGGGAAGAGTTCATCCGAACAGGTTTTCTATCGAAGGATAAATACACCCCCAAATCACAATGGTAATCAGAGCCAGCCGCCTCGTTTCTGATGATTTTACAAATCAGTTGGGCTTCAGAGATGCGTCAACATGACACTGTTCCCACACTGAGTTGTTTTGGCTGCAGGGGTGGCTGCTTTTCTCTCTCTCTTTTTTGCTTTCCAGCTGCATTTGTGAGTGTTTTCATCCTTTGCTAAAATATGTTTCTCAAAAATGTGATTAACAGTCATTTTCAGATACAGATATTGGCTCTCCTTCGCCAAAGAGACACAGCATGCAAGAACAGGCAAACATCAAAATAATACAAAAGGGTATGTTTATTCATCGGAAACTGTGCTAATGACTACATCTGCCCCTCTCATTTTGGGCTGGCTGGGATCATCTCTGCTCTTCTGATTTGCTGGTGTTTCCCCCTGCAGTGAAATCTCTTCATTTTGTACCCCATAAATAAAAAAATCCCCATGGTTGGTCTGATGTTTATGCTCTGAGTGTAAGTTAGAGCAATTTAAAATTGGAAAACCATACTCAATGGGATATGCTCACGAGACACATGGATGTAGAGGTCTGCTACTCTGAGCATTCCTTAAACAACTTTCAGATCACAAGTATTCGTGCCAAACACCATCAACAATAGACAATGAACTGCTGCACTAGCAGAGCATCATAAAGCAACAGGAACTTTACATTTGTTTTATAGCCTGCCACTTTTATTTGTTTATTTTTCAAGTCAAATAAAATAATGAGCTTGAGTTGCTTGGGGCTTGTCTTTGGATATTTTGGATTTGAGAGTTTAAATACCCTCAAAGCCAGTGACTTCATCACCAAAGGAGTTGCGTGCACTCTCGGCCAGTTTCAGCCACAAAAGTGTCCATTGTCTACCATCCTGTAAAATGAATTTGAAAGAGCAATCTTCGAGATCAGACCTTAATGGAATAAGTTAGCCAATACAGAGCAAGCCCCTGTGAGCCCTGCATTTTGGTAGGTGCACTGAGAGCGATAAAAGGAAGTGATACCTCGTCTTAAACATGTAGAATTTATATCAGATTGACTGGAGCAGGAAGTATTTCAGTGACAAGGAAGCAGACTGAAATTACAGAGCTGGGAATGCACGTAACACGTTGAGACAGAAGATATTTTTCTTCCCATGAAGAATGAGGATGTTTTAACTGCTTTCAAATAAAAGTTTGGACATCTGCAAGATAATCCTCCCAAATTTGTTTACATCGGGTGACATGGAAACCTGGCCACTAAAGCCTTTGGCCAGAATTTTAGAAAGTTGTTTCTTGAGTTTCTAAATCCTCCAAAATATTCCTGGTGGGAGGATGCAGCAGTTATAGTTGGATGACACTGGTCTATTTCAATGAATTTCTTCACCTGAGAAGGAAGTAGGATTTGTTTGAACTCAGTCACAGTGCAGAACCTTGGAAGTGTGGACTTATGTGTAAATCAAGAGTCATTGTCCCTGATTTTTTTTTTTTAATTTTATTTTTAAGGGGGATCCCTGGGTGGCTCAGCGGTTTAGCGCCTGCCTTTGGCCCAAGGCGCGATCCTGGAGTCCCCGGATCGAGTCCCACGTCGGGCTCCTGGCATGGAGCCTGCTTCTCCCTCTGCCTGTGTCTCTGCCTCTCTCTCTCTCTCTCCATCTATGTCTATCATAAATAAATAAATAAAAAATAAATCTTTAAGAAAAAGATTTTATTTTTAAGTATTCTCTATATCCAGTGTCCACTGTGGGGCTCAAACTCACAACCCCCCGAGATCGAGTGTTGCATGCTGTACAGACTGAGCCAGCCAGGCACCCCTAGTTCCTGATTAATAAAATAAGACTTATAAAATCTTTGGAGGGGGCAGTTGGGATGGTATTTGACATGGCAACTTGTCATAGACATCCGTGCTGTCTTAGAGGGTTAATTTGTTAACTGCACTGGTCTTCCCTACCCTCCTAATTCCCCACTCCAAGTGTTCTAACAGCCACTGGCAGCACCAGCCAGGGAGTACAGACAATCTCAGGAAATTCAGTGTGTTTCCCATGCAACCTCAGGGAAATCTCCCTTCCCTACCAGTTACTACCCAATATCTTGCTGTGTAGAGATTTGGGGTGGTCCCTGGAGGCAAGAGTTTGGATTCAACTGCTCTCTCCTTACACCGAGGATATATTCTGACTGTGAAGAAATAATACAGCTTACGGGAAGAGCTCTGTGTTTGGAATTGGAGGTTAGTGTTTAAGACCACTTGCAATTTAGCCTTGTGACCTTGAACAACCCTTTTGGAACTTACTGTATTTCAAGGTTCTCATCTGTAAAATGGAGATAATAAGACTTAGCTTGCCTGTATCACACGCCGACTGTCAGGCTCAAAGGAGTTGAAGAGTGTGAGTGGTTTGTAGCGGTGAAGAATTTAATGTCTCCTGTGCTGGATTTGTGGTGTTGGTGTTGTAGCTGTTTTATCTGAGTGCCTAGTTCCTTTAGGACATGTCTGAGCACCATGGGTTAAAGGTGAGAGTGTGATATGGGATTGGACCCACAGGGCAGTAGAGCTGAGGTTTTTGACTCCCTTGGGTAGATCATTCTTGTTCGCATCGTGGCTCCTCTCTCGGGTACACCGTGGATCATTTAACATCCTTCTCTTCCAGTGCATTTGCTCCACCCTGATCCCATGATTGGGCTGGGACTTGTTTTTCTTATTTGCCCCTAGCTCCTCCTTGGCACCTAGAACGGGGTTTGGCACACAGCAAAGGCTCAGTTCGTTTGCACTGAATGAACATCTGAGGGTTAGGAAAGGAAGGAAGGGGGGAAAAAGAGAAGGAAGGAAGGCAGAAAAGAAGGAAAGACAGAGGAAAGAAAGATGTCCACTTCTTTGATAGTTTTAGAAAGCTCGGATTTTATCAAAGAAAATCCACCTAAGAATGGAACAGGAAGGGGAAGAGTTTAATGGAGACCGCCTTGATAAAGATATTTACAAAACTTGAAGGTTTTCACTCCCTAATCCTTTAAAGGGGAGTCACAAACTTCTTTTTACAATAATCCTCACAAGTGCTGATATTTTCAGGCACTGAGCTGAAGATAAGGATAATATCCTTGAATTATTCAATAGTGCAATAACAACCTTCCAAAATTTGTTATGAAAATGCCATTGACTTAGTGTTTCTTTCCTGTCCCCACTTCTCCCTTTGGAAAGAGAAACTGATGTTGTTGAATTAGCAATTACATGGAAGCGTGGAAAAATGTCTTAAAAATCTAAGGATTGAGACTGTATGGTGATGGCTCGCTCTCTCTCTCTCTCTCTCTCTCTCTCTTTCTCTCTCTCTCTCTCAACTTTCCCCCCATAATTTTCAGAGAAATTGAGAAGTCACTATTCAACGAGTCTTAACATGTCAGGATGGTGGGACATTCTACTACATTAGAATACTGTATGTATATGTATTGGAGATGACGAAATACCCCCTTTTGTTCTCTTTGTGATTCTCCTGTGAATTTAATCTCTGTCATCTCTGAACTCATTCCACTCCTTTCATTTTTTTTTTTAATTTTAATTTTTTAGAGAGAGGGGAGGGGCCGGGGAAGAGGGAGAGAGGAAATCTTAAGCAGGCTCCATGCCCAGTGCACAGCTCATCAGAAGAGCTCGATCCCAGGACCCCCAGATCATGACCTGAGCTGCAATCAAAAGTCAGATGCTTAACTGACTGAGTCACCCAGGCAGGTGCCCCTACACAGACCATGTTTAATTACACAGGATGTTAGTAAATATCTTGGATATCAGGTCCAGATTTTTAGTATTATTTTTTTTTCCTTTAACTGTAATACTTTATTCATTCATGAGATGGTGATTAATAAGATAATTATGAGTACTCATTGTGAGTGAAGCCGTATTTCCAAATCAGAGGTTACAGTTCAGCTAATTGTATTATTGGACTTAATAATGACTTGCAATTTTTCATTGTTTTAGTCCAGCCATGTAACTACTCATATGCCATCCAGTCATTGAAGTTACTTTTACGATGGCAATCATCAGATTAAAAGGGAATCTCATATCTGATCAGATACAGTAGCTGATTCTGCAAAGTATTTATTTGGATATTTTCCCTTCCCCAAATTTAAATGACACTGCAGTGACCAAGAACAAGTGAATTACTGAATTACTGATTATAAATACTCTGAGTATTGGTTAGCTTAATGTCAGGCTTGAAACAAGCCTAATAGTAGTATTAATATTAGCCAGGAGACAAGCAAATAATACTTATGCACATAAATTATTATTATTATAGTGTTTGCCTTTTCAAAACAAACATAGCTCAGATTTGTTTTAATAAAAGAGAAACTGATGTTTGATGAGGAAAATTATTTGTACACTTTACCTTCCTTAACCTTCTCAACCATGGGAGCTCAGCATTGTTTTGCCTGTTTTGCAGATTGAGAAACTGAGGGTTGATTAGCTTAATTAATTAGCTCAAGCTAGTAAGTGGCAAAGGGGTTATTCATACCCACTTTTTTCCTGACTCTAAAGTTCATGCATCCTCCAACATTCAGTGCTCCATATTAGTACTTTTCAGTTTTAATACTTTAGTCAAATGAAAGTTTTTGGTATATATTTTTGTAACCTCCCAACATAGTTTTATGTAGTTGTGATCTTATTACTAATTTTGGATTCAGTTCAGAAATTCAACAGCATGTTTGACTAAAAAAAAATGTTGTAAATGGTAGCTAACTGATGATCACCAGAATATTTGAATGTGAGAACACATGAGTTATGTATTACCGAGTAATGAATTAACCCCAAAACTTAGTGGTTTCAAACAACAGTAAGGACTTATTCTTTCTTAGAGTTTCTGGTGGTTTGAAAATTTAGGAGCAGCTTTATTGGGAAATTCTGACACAAGGTCACTCATGAGTGTGCTTGTCCCTGCAGTTGGATGTTGGCTAGAACTAGAGTCAAAGGAAGGCTTGAATGGGACTAGAGGATCCACTTCCAAGGTTGCCACTCATATAATGGTCAAGTTTCTTCCTCTCCTTATGGGCCTTTCCTCATGGCATGGCGGCTGGCACCCCCTTGAGCAAGTAATTCCCAAGAATGAGGCAAAAGCTTCAGTGTCTTTGATGAACTAGTGTTAGAAGTCATACTCCATCACTTCAGCCATACTAAAGTAGTCACGCCGGCCAGACCTAATTCACTATTCAATGCTCATGCAAAGATGTGAATATTAGGAGGCAAAAGTCATCATAGGTCATCAAGGAGACTGGCTATCACTGATATGAATACTGTGTATGTGTAATTTTATAGATAATATTTATTGATACCAACTTCTTAATTTTAAAGAGTGGGAAATAGAATCCAAGACTTCTTCATGCTCATATAACTTTAGGGAAGATTTTGCCTTAAAATGAATAATACACAGTGCGTACAATCTTGGTCTGTCTTTAAAAATACAGGAATGCCCTTGTCGTGATGAGCCCCGGATGATGTATGGAAGTGTTGAATCACTAGATTGTACACCTGAAACTAATATAACATTGTATGTCAACTAAACTGGAATTAAAGTTAAAAAATGATAAAATCACAAACTCTCTATATAGTACCTATATTACATATATATTGTATAGAATATATATATATATATTGTAGAATATATATATTCTAAACTTATTAACAGTTGGAGATTTGAGCTTGGCTTGTTTCTAGTAGAGATTCCTTATGAAGGGCCATTTACATGTGCTGAACTGGGGTAAGCTCTCAGTGCTCAGCAATTCACCTTTGATGAGCAGGTGACTCTTTCGAGGTAAATGATTTTAAAACATAAGTGTGATTATTCACTCTGTTCAAAATACTGTTCTGGGGGTGCCTGAGTGGCTCAGTGGTTGAGTGCTTTCAGCCCAGGTTGTGATCCCGGGGTCCTGGGATGGAGTCTTGCATCAGGCTCCCTGCAGGGAGTCTGTTTTTCCCCTCTGCCCCTCTCTCTGTGCCTCTCATGAATGAATAAATAAAATGTCTAAAATAAAATAAAATAATACCCCCCAAACCCCTACAAAATGCTGTTATGGCTCTCCAGTTTTCTCAGTAAAGTCAGGGTACTTTATGATGTCCAGAAAGGCCTGCTCATAGCTGTCCCTATCTCCTTCTCCTGGTCTTGTAGTCCCTTCCCCTCATGCCTCCACTCCAGCTACTCTGGCCTCCTAACTGTCCTTTGGGTTTACCGGGGTTGCTCCTGCCACAGGACCTTAGCACTGGCTGTTTCCTCTACTTGAAATACCCTTTTATATATCCTTGTGATGAACTACTTCCATATTTCAAGCATTTCTCAGATATTACCTTTCCAATGAGGTTTACGTTGACCATTCTGTTTAAAATTGTTGCCTTCTGCCTAGAACAGTGTACCTGAGACATGGTAGGGGCTCATTTAAAAAAAGATATTGATGGAAGGAGTAATGAATGCATAAGGAAGTGCTAATGCTGCTTTTTACCACCCAGGGCAGCTTGGTGTGATCCACTTGGCTCATTTTCAGGCGCTGGTGATTGGTCTTTCAAAGAGTCTCTAAATGTAGTGATCAAGTGTGAATGTTTTTTATTTCTGTGGGAGATTTCCTATCATTCAGAAATCAGCACTATTTCCATCCTCATACCTTTAGAGTTCCAACACAGAAAAAGAACAGAAGAGGTGAAAAACACGTCTACTAAGGCATATTATAGGGGACAGGTTGATATTATTTAAGGGAGGAAATTAATTGAGCCATTTCTGTAGACATTAGGCAAATTGTTTCACTCGGAGTTAAAAAGCAGCTGGGGAGTATTAAAGTATAGGGTGCCTGCATGTACTTTATGATGATCTTAGCTTATGACCTTATATTGCTTTTATTTCTCTATTAAATCAAGATATATCTCATTGAGGCTGCCATCGCACATGACACAGCATGGTTCATTTGGGTGCATGTGAACAGAATTGTCTCTGATGGAATGGAAAAGGTGTATCTGTCTTTGACATGTGCCTAGTGTGGGCAGTCTCCGGGTTGGAATTTTGAACCACAGGAATCTCCATGGAGTGGGAACAGAATGCACACACCTCGACCATGTGAGTTGAGTGCTTTGCTGAGCTTCCAAGGTCCCTGCCCCGGAAGCTATGTCTTGCCTTCTCCCCTGTGAGATTCCTTGCATTGTCCCTCCTTTGGTATTTATACAGCAAGAGCCAAGTGAGCTTTTCAAATTTATGAAGCTTCTATGGAAACCAAAGCTCTGTAAAAGATAACTGTTATGGATTGAATTGTATCCCCCACCCAGGTGTTGAAGTTCTAACTTCCAATACCCCAGAATGTAACTTTAATCAGGAATAGAGTCTTGATAGATGATAGGATAAGATGAGGTCTTTAGGATAGGTCTTAATCCTTAACTGGTGTCCTTAGAAAAGGGAGAGATTTGGACACAGAAGGAGGCACTGAGAGAATGGCACTTGAAGACTAGTCTTCATTGCCACAAGCCAGGGAACTCCAAAGTTTGCCAGCCAGCTCCCAGAAGCTAGGAGAGAAGACTGGAACAGGTTTTCCCTCACAGCCCTGTGAAGAAACCAACCCTGGTGACATTTTTGATTTTGGACTTCAAACCTCCAGAATTGTGAGACAATAAATTTCTGTGCTTAAGCTACCCTGTCGGTGGTACTTTGTCACAGCAGCCCTAGCGAGCTAATATAACTCTTCCCTCGTATACCATTTAGCAGCATTCAGGTAACACCAAAACAATCAACTTAGCACATTTTAGGTGTGAAAAAACTTGAGTACAAGCAAAGATGTATGGAATAGACTAGGCTCATGTAATGAAGGAATCATTTAACTCACATTTCCATGAAATGTTATTTGTGAATTACAATGGCTTCATATTGATATACCTACTATAAAATGACTGTAGATCTTATTTGACTATTAGAACCCAGGCATGAAGTGGTCTCCCCCCTTTAGGAGCAAACATGGAAATCATCTAGTCTACTCTTCATGTTACAGAAGAAAGAACTAGAGGTGAGTGATCTGCCTCAGTAGGACCACAGGAACTAGGAAGGAGGCTTGACCCAAGGTTCCCAGCACTCTTGTTTTTAAAACCAAGCCTGGATTGTCACAGAGTAGCTACTCAGCCACTGTTTGCTGAATGAATAAATGAGCCTAAAAGACTTTTAAGGGATCCCTGGGTGGTGCAGCGGTTTGGCGTCTGCTTTGGCCCTGGGCGTGATCCTGGAGAACCAGGATCGAATCCCACGTTGGGCTCCCGGTGCATGGAGCCTGCTTCTCCCTCTGCCTATGTCTCTGCCTCTCTCTCTCTCTCTCTCTCTCTCTCTGTGTGACTATCATAAATAAATAAAAATTAAAAAAATAAAGACTTTTAAGCCAGTCTTTAGAGTTTTGGTAAGATACTAGATAATTTTTCTTAGTTGAAGTAGGTAAGAATTTTACTACTCGGGATAGGAAGAAAAGTGGACCTGGCCTGGCCTGGGTCCCAGTGAGCCCCCACTTTGCTGTGTGAATTTGGGCAGGGCAGCCCCTCGAGGCCTTAGTCACATCATCTTCATAGCAGAGGTAAGAATACCTTACAAGGTTATTTAAGTATGAGATCATGTATGTAAAGTGTGGAGCACAATTTGGTTATCGTCTCCGAAATCTGCTTCAGAGACTGGATATCACCCAAATTCTTTTAATGGTCATTTCTAATTTTGTCATAAATTAGATAAATGTGTTGAAATGCATTCCAAATCCATTTATACTTTTCTTGCTTGTCCAATACCTTGGGGTTTAGGAGATCTAGTTTATTTCATGCTGTATGAAGGAATATTTCCACTTATCTCTTATAAGTAGAGTGATTAAGGGTCTACTCCTATATGCACACCGCTGAGCCTAAAATCACTGAAAACCGATTCTTAATTGCGATAATATAAATAATAAAATGTGAGCAAAATGCCAAATTATGTAGGGATAATGGAACAATAGAAAATATTATAAGTGGCTTTATATTTGCAAAAATGAAGTAATGTCTAGGTAAAATATGCCATTTTCAAAACCTATTTTTAGACCGATGTCACACAGCGAAATGAGGATGGTATAGTAAAATAGTAAGAATATAATTGTCCTGTTGTTGGTAGGCAAACAGCGCTGGCAAAGGTGTAGGAAAAGCATGTTAACATATGAAAGTTCATTTTTAGTTTCTTTTTCTTTTCCCTGTGTGCGAACTTTTTCCTGGAGCTTTAAAGAGGAGCATCACAGATAATGTTGGTATCTGTTCTTCAGATAAATCATCTATTTTACATTTGAGGTATTTAGCTTTTCGTGCATTTTATTATAAGAAACAATTGCTTGAAAACAGGGCCTTTGTTTCATAAGAGGGTAGCTGCTTCCACTTGAAATCACAATCCTTTGTGATATTAAAATTAGCTCCTTAGCAGGAACTATGATGTCACTAAGGTGGAGAAGCGGCAGTAAATAGCAAGTGGATCAATCCTTAGGAAACAAAGATCCTGTTTTCATGCAAATACCTTTAGTGATTAAGAAAGGAAAGGAAAAAAAAAAAATTGAGCAGAGGTGAAAGAGCTGTTGGTGCTACTTTTTTAGAGAAATAGCTGGAAGCTATTTAGCCATGCAAACTGGTGACCTTTACCGTTCTCTCAAGGTTAATGGGGTCCAGGAAGATGGTAATGTAATAATTTGGGTTTCTTGGATGTCCCACTGACTTATATTTTGTGTCCCTCAAATTTGCTCGCATTTTTTATGGTGGAGGAGGGTAGTGTTGCTTATAAAACCCATCGGGAATCCCTCTGTTCTTATTCTAAGCTTCTTTCTATTTAGAATTATCCAAGTATAGAGGAAAGATGACCTCGGCGAGGAAATTGTATAAATTCTCCCTTTTATTCGTGTTAAACACGAAGCTGCAATTTGTAGCTCAAATATAAAATAGTAAGGGGTATTTGTTATAAGAAACCTGGAATGTAATATCACGACTCTTAAAGTCTAAGACATCCATAGCCAGAAACCCTCAAAGCTTGGGGATTCTGTGGAACCGTGTTCCTGGAATATGCATCTCAGTCTCCCCTCTATCCCCTGCTGAACAGCAAAAGGAGAGCTGTTCACTCCTCTTCTGAACATCCAGGGAGGAAAAGCTGGACATGGGTTTGTGTTTCTGTCCTCAGGGCTGCCAAGTGAAGTGGCTGCTGCTTCTCTGCATGAATATCCTGCTGGTGGCAGGCTCTGCAGGGCCGCCTTTAAGGAGCTCTTGAGAGGCCAAGTGTTTTGGTGTTATCAAGAGGGGCTCATTATACCAAGGGAATCAATTTAGAATGACTTTAATGGGATTGGGAGTCAAACTGCAGTAGAGCCCTATGACAAAGAGAATTTAAAGTACCCTGTATTTATTATGCCTTTCTCTCTTTAATTATGTCTGTCTTTAATATTCTACTGTTAGCTCCTTTA
The DNA here is from genome assembly GCF_048418805.1 of Vulpes vulpes. Classification (NCBI taxonomy): domain Eukaryota; kingdom Metazoa; phylum Chordata; class Mammalia; order Carnivora; family Canidae; genus Vulpes; species Vulpes vulpes. The sequence continues at coordinate 103,589,064 of NC_132784.1, read as the reverse complement.
ATGTTTTTCTTCTCCACGTTTTTGGCATTTTTATGATTTGCAGTTCCATTCTAAATGGGCACATGTCATAATGTCATCTAATTCTATTGAGAAAAATGCCCCCGTTTCCTGTGGCTTTTGGCCAAGCCATACTATTACTTTTGATTCGGATATTTTTTTCCCACAGATTATGTAGGCTGTGCAATATAAAGTAGAAGATTCTTTCCAATTTGAAAAAGAGATTTAATGCTTTCTTTTGCAATGTCCTTGGGGGCATTAGGTGATATGTCTTAGAGTCAGATTCTTAACACCTAATACAGTGTCTGGTCACTGAGAGTGCCTAGTAACTGTTGGTTAAATAAATGAATAAGTGAATGAATGAATGATATCAGCATTCGAAGTTCACCACATTTAGACTCTCAATATTAATATAAAATAGAGTTTTGGCCTCTGTTGACTGGACTGGGGGAGGGTCCAGCATTTGGGGGGAATAGTGATTATATAACATGATAGACTTAAAGCAAAGTCCAAATATTTTTGACTATTCCTTGATCTTTTCTCATCTTCCCTTCATTCATTTATTTATTCACCAGTCAAAATAAGGAGGCTACTATGTGCAAATTATTACATTACATTTTCCCTCTCTCTTTTCTTCTTCTTGACTGTTCTTTTTCATTTCCTCTCTATTTACCTATGCGTCTCTTTTGATTTTTTACTCTTCTGTTTCGCTTGGATCTTACCTATTTCCCTGCCATCTACTTTTTCCTCCTCTTATCGCCTTACTCTCTCCTTGGCTCCCACTTTTCCCCTTGACCTCCTTTAGTACTTACATTTCTACTTCTGGTCCTCTGCATATGTACATCTTACACTGTCCTTTAAAAAATACATCCTCTCGTCTCCTTATCCACCCATTCCTTCTCTTCCTTCTCTGTAAAGACCAAAGAAACAGAGACATAGTCATGTAAGTAATGATCCCAGATGCTTCACCTTCATTTCAAAACCTTGCTCAGATTTGTTTATGACAACTGCTGGTTAGATCTATTCCATTACCTTCAGGTAAGATCGTGCCTAAAACCCTTCAAGCACAGGATAAACTGTCCTTTTAAAAAATATCAATGAAAGCCCTCCCCAAAAGGCTATTGTTGGACTCTCCAGAGTAACCTACCTTTTGAATTTTGACTTTGATTGGAGACCCTAGCCCCTTCTACATTTCTGTCATCCTCTGCTTTATATGCAGAGGGGCCTTATAACAACAACAAAATAAAAACAGGAATAGAATTTGATTAAAATATAGGGTTGGTTTATGGTAGAATCAAAAGTATAGGAAAATATAGCCATGGAAAAGAGAAAATGCTAGAGCCATTCTTAAAATTCTGACCTCATTGATTTATTCGTTAAAATAAATTAAACTCTAGATACCATATTAGTGACCGGGGATTCAACAGTGAATAAGATTGGACTCTTCCTATGGGAGATAATATTCCACTATAGTGTGATGAAGGATATGATAAGAGTGTAAGAATGGCACCCAACCCAGAACTTGGAAGGATCAGGATACACTCCTTGGAAGAAGTGACAGTTACTCTGAGTCAGGAAGAATAATTTAATAGTAATAGGAAACATGGTGGAAGGCAGGGATCTATATCTGGCAGTTGGAAGCATTACAGGAACAACATGGCTGGGGCATATGGTTTCTGTGATGTGACTACAGGAACAGAGGCCATGGGGTGAAACCATCAAGGTCTTATTGGCTATGCTAAGGAGTATGGACCTCATCCTGGAGCAATGAAGAGCCACTGAAGGGTTTTAAACTGGGGAGTAGTGTTTTGGAGACGTGCTCCAGAAGTATTATGGAGAATGGATGGCATAAACTCACAGATGGGTACAATGAGGAGGTTATAGACATTAAGGGGAGAGATGGCAGTCACCTTGCCCAAGGTGGTGATGGTGAGCATGGAAGTGAGGAGGAATTGAGGGTATATGAAGAGGATAGATGCGCAGGCCATGCTGATATATTGGATGCAAGAGATGAAGGAAGAGTAGTAGGTCAAGAATGGCATTCAGTCTCTTGGGCTCTGAGGAAAGGTATTATTTCTGAGGAGTCATCTCGGTTATCTTTGATCTTTAAGTGCAGGCTAGTGTTCCTAAAAGCTTCCAGATTGACATCCCTGAAGACTAATGCCATCTTCTATTTCATCACAGTGAACAGCAAGGCTGGCTTCTGAAGGTGCTCTCGTCTGTTTGCAGAAATCCTGCACAGCAAGAGCAGGGCCACGGAGGGCTGTGGACATATTCTTATGCTGTTGAGCAGGTTGGATTGAATTGAGTGTTGTCAAATAAATGGTTAAAATAGATTTCTTACTACCCCTTATAGATGAGTTCAGTCAAAATTGTTGTACCAGGACGCATGTGTGTGTGCACACGTGTGTTTATATATGTATGTCCATTCACCGTGTGCACACGTGCATGTATGTGTGCATGTGTCTGTGTATAGAGATACAACTCTTTCAGTTCCCCCATCACTGGGAGGATCTCATTTAAGGCCTCTGAGCTTCTGGTGGTGCTTGTGATGTGGATACCTATGCTAGCTGCTGGAGAGGAGCCCCTAACCCGTTTCCACAAAAGTGAGCCAGTCAGTTATAATGATTTTTTTTCACGGCCTAAAGTCTGGACTAAATTTGAACTGGTGACTTCAAAGTGAGTGACTTCGTAGCCCATTACCAGTCCCCTGAGATATGCAATCCACTTTAAAGATACATTTTAAATAGCCTACTATGGGAAATGTAGTTAGCAAGCTCAGATATGCTTACATTTAAGATCCCTCAGAAATGCACTTACAGATTTAAGGAAAAAAAAAAGTCTTTGCATGAAGTAAAATGCGCATGAAAGATGATTCATTTTATTAGAGCAATTAAAACATTGGCTCCTGTTTTCATCCATCATACTCATGAAATAAAAATATATTGGAGAAAAAGTGATATTTACCTGGAGATAAAATTTAAAATATAAGGAAGATAAAAGTCCATTTTTTTTTTTCTGAAAGAAGTAACTGAAAATCTGCTGTAGGTTATAATTCAGGCAGCACCTCATCATTATGGACCAGGAGCCGGAGTGAGATCATTGTGGAACAGGAGCCAGGGTGAGCGCAATCTCTACCCAATATTTTTTGAGGCACAAATGTAGCCAGGAGTGAGTCATTCAACAGGGTACCTCAGAGGTGGAGGGTCTTGGATATAAATGGGCAAGACTGCGGTATAGGAAAATCCGTCACCTTAACCTTGGACGAGCCGTCGTCAGCTCCCGGTGAGTTCACAGAAATCAAGTTCTCTGATTCCGGTCCGTGCCTTAGGCCGTGTCCACACTGCAGTGATGCTTCAGGTGACTCAGAGATGGCTCATAAATTCGACTGTCTCTGCTCCCAAACTCCAAGTGATATAACCTTTCTTTCTTGGGTTGCAAATAGTTATATAAAAATAACATGGGGGGAAATGATTAATCTGTGTGGACTTTGCTCATTGCCTTCCTCTGAGAATGTGCCAGTGAAGAGAGAACCGGATCTTTGGTTCTGTCAAGGAAAGGTAGGAGAAGCAGCAAAGAGGGTGAGGGAGGGATGGCTTTCCCTCACCTTGTCTGTTTATTCAACATTTGTCAGCATGGGATATCAAGAAGGACGCGGGACTTAGAGAAATATGAGGGGCAATCCCTTGGGGCTGAACGTGCTACTTGCAGACTTGTTTTCAAGGGTGAATGAAATCATTCATATATTCGTTCATTCATCAAGAATTTATTGAGTTGCTCCTAATTGTTAAGGAAAGTGAATAATACGGACTTCCTGCTCTCATGGAACTTACATTCTAGTGGGTGAACTAGATCTCATGCCCACTTGAACAAATACATATATAAAATAGCAGCAGGTGGGTGATAAGCCAGGTGAGGAGTGAGAAGTACCAAACGGGTGGACTGTTCTACATCAGGTGATAAGGAGAAGTCTCTTGGATGAGGGGGTGCCCCTGTTCGGTGCCCTCCTGAATAGAGTGACGAGGGAAGAGTCCAGGGCAGCATCCAGCACAGTGCCGGGCACGTGGTGAGCACTGCACCAGTAGTCACTCTTGTCATTATCACTGTCATCATTATGCTGGATTATAATGGTCTACATTCAGCCTGCATGCCCTTTTGAAAATTTGGGAGCCTATAAAATCTTATAGGAAGTTCCTTTGTAGGGCACACTGTAATGGACTTCTCTATCTGTATATATAAAGACCTTTTCTTTTCATTTGCAACTTAACTTTGGAGATAGCTGATCATGTTCAAAGGAAAATCAGCAAAAACTGCTTGTTTTTGTGATTAAATATCTTGAGATTTTTTTTTTTTCCTTTTTAGTACAATGAAAAATTTCTTGCCCACCTATGTCGTGTCAGGCTCTGGACGCTGGGGCAACCAAAACTGTCATTGAGTCTTTGCCCTCAGGAAGCTTAGAGTCTTTTTTTTTTTTTCCATCTTAATAATTCAGGACTCTTGCACTATTTGAATAGGAACCTGCAGGAGGGATTTATATGCTGACAAGGCTCTGTAGAGTATAGAAAAAGCAAGTTGCATTTGAGTGTTAACTTTGATGTTTGTTTAGTTTTATAAAATATGTAAGAGGCTTTTCCATTAGTGAATAAGACTTTCCAAAAGCTCTCAGAATCTCATGTCACAAGTAGTTAAATATTACTCAAGGGGAGTCACCAAGACTGACATTTTGGGAACTGAAGCACGATGTGTGGTTTAGGATGTGTGGCCAAAGTGAAGCCCCCACTCGCATCTTAATTGAGGTCATGCAGGTCCCGCTGATTCATTTGGTCTGAAAAATCCAGACTACATGGGAATCCAAAATTCACTTGGCAACCCTTTATTGGCCTTTGTAAGCAGCATATCGTACCCTGTCTGGGGAAAAAGCTGGGGATGAGAACCTCAGCCTAGGGATGTTTCAATGCTGGAATGAAGTAGAATTTTGGGAAAAGTGATTTACACATGAGAGGCACATAGGATACATCAAATGGCACGAATGAGACGTGCCTAGAAATTGCTTGCCAGAGTCTCTTCCCACTATTCGCAAAGTCTATAGTTTAGCTTTGGGACCAGACATGGCACCTACTCGGAGCCTCATGCCCTAACTTTAACATAGCCATGGCTCATCACACTACCTCATGTCTCTGGTTTTTGTTCTTCAGGGGAATGTTCTATTCTATCCTATTCTGTAGTTTTCTGTTAGGTATGCATCTACGGGTTCCTTGGCTGTAGAGCCTATTATGTGGGCAGGAACTTTGCTTATTCACCTTTGTATACCCAGTGCTTGGCCCAGAGTGGGCTTTCAATGAATACTTGCTGAATTAATGAAGGTGTAGCAATGATGTACAATAGTGGCAATGGTACCAACGTTAAAACCTTTGGGACTCAAGGGAGTTTGGCTAAGGACAGTCAAAATGTGAAATTGGAGCAAGACTTCTAGTATTAGTTTAGATGGCAGAGCACTTGGTGCTCTTTTTAGGACCATTTGAAATGGTGACACATGAAATTAGCTATTTTTTCTAAACTTTATGAGACCAAAGTAGTACCATGTGGTGAATGTTAAAAGAACTGTACAGGTAGGGCTAAGTCATTTGCTTTGATTGCTTTTAATTACATATACTTTTAACCTTTAAAACGTTTTTTTTATTTATTTTTTATTTATTTTTTTTAATTTATGATAGTCACACACACAGAGAGAGAGAGGCAGAGACACAGGCAGAGGGAGAAGCAGGCTCCACGCACTGGGAGCCTGACGTGGGACTTGATCCCGGGTCTCCAGGATCGCGCCCTCAGCCAAAGGCAGGCGCCAAACCGCTGCGCCACCCAGGGATCCCTTTTTTAAAAATTTTTGGGTGAGGTACCACTCACCATCAAGTCCTAACAATAGAACTCAATATAGGTTACAAAACATCCGTGTTCTGGAACAGGGGTGCACATTGATTAAAAGCCACTGCTCTAGCGACACCATCTTTGACCTTCATGGTATCCTTCAGGTTATATGCTTTGCTGACACCACTGACAAAATCTGGATGGCTTGACCCAAGAGTAGACCCCTGCTGGCAAAATCTCTAGTAATGACATTCCTTTGTGAAATCAGATAATTTTAAGAGAACTGCTGGATACGACAGAGATTTTCTTAATGTTGCTGTAGGTTATTTATGTGGCTTGTTTATCATCCACATTTCAACTCAGAATCATTATAAAGGGCTGAGAATATCTCTTTTCCCCCTGAACCTCACTGCCTAACACATCAATCATTTAGGCTAAAGGCAGACCACCCCTCTCAAAAAAGTAAACTTCAGGCAACTGTTTAAACATCCCAGCAATTACTGATACAGAAAACCTTTCTTCTCACCAGTTCTTCTCAGTCTTCTAAATACCTGCTGTTGAGGCATAGTGGAAACCCATGGATATTAAGACATACTGCCAGGAAGCGGCAAGCTGGCTGCAGAAACACACTTTTTCTCTGAATGTGAAGGAAAAGGTGAGCCATCACTGAGTTTTTGGGCACAAGTGAATAATGGGTGCACGTCAGAATGGGAGGAAGGAAATCAGGGGCTGCATTTAAACACACTCATGCATACATGTCAAAGATGTGGGCTGAGTTTTTTGATTGGTGGTATCTCAAAAAAATCATACTTTCATTTATTGCTTATTGAACTTAACTGGAGAAAAGGTGATGTGATGCATCAGGTAGGTCTATAAATATCTCTCTTTGAATAAAAAAGATACTGGTATCTGATGTTTAGTTTCATTTATTGGCAGGAATTACCCATGCCTCAATTTTCAGACAAGTAATTGAATGCAAATAATAGGCACCTGGGCAGGTGAGGACTCCCATCTGCAACATCTGCCTTTCGGGTCTCATGGCTGAAGTGTGATTGTTGCCATTCCAACTGACTGTAGTTAACTCTTAGCCTTCCCTTGAATGGAATAAAAAACTTGAGGCCCTCTAGCAATGAATATGAAGCTTTTTCTTGTTCTTTATGCACACTTATTTTCTTGTTCAGTTTTATCCGAATAAGTACTCATAATAGACATTCTCCTTGAGATGGAGTTAAATTACTAGGGATAAAAGGGAGGGCTCCCCAGAATTGTCTGATTCTGCTCCCCAAAGACACGAGTCACCTGGGCAGATGCCAAGAATAGCGAGTGTAAGGACCAGCATCTTAGCCAGGGAAAGGTAGATGAGGGAGGTTACCAAACCCAAAGACTGATCCACAAAGGGAAGCCAAGTATGAATGAAGTAGTCAAGCCATCAAATCAAAACCCATTGGATGTGAGAGAAGGGGTTCCCAAACAAAAGGACAGAAACTAAGAAGGAGGCCAGGGCCAAGGGCTAGATAAACAACGAAGCTGAGGAAGAAGTCCCATAAAACAGGAAGGAGGCCGGAGGCAGTGGGCTTGTTACCCACTTTCTGTAGCTACAAGCAAAGGCCCACCCTGAGTGTTGAAAGTTACAGTGAAGGAAGTAAAGGGCAAGTGTGAGGGATCCTGGGCAGAGGTCCAGGTGAGATAAAACAGTTTTTCACAGATAGTCCAAAAAGTCTCTATCATTTTCATAGAATACCTGAATCGTGATGGTAAGACATTTTCCCCTTCAAGTCTCTAAGTCAAGGTGATTAGAAAGAAAGATGCTGATGGATGCATACAGCTTCTGGAGTTAATTATAATTAGCAATGTCATAGTAATTATGCAACTATAGGTATGTCCCTACTCTCTTCCAAATGCATTTTCCCTGTTGAGGCTTAAATACCCCAGAGCCTTAATTTGAATTCCCACAGAAACAGACCCTGGGACAAAGGTTCCATGGCAAGTAGTTTATCTGGGAAATAATCTCAGTAGAAAAGTGAAGAAACAGAGAAAGGAAGACAGCCAATATAAGGTTTTATAATCAAAGAAGTTATAATCGGAGCTCAGTCCTGCTGGAAAACTCTGGGAAGCCTTGGAGTGATCCACCAAGAAGTGGAGGAGATGGCATATTTGCATACCAGCTCTTGTGTCATTTCTTGATTCAGGCTGTGATGGGGGATTGATTCCTTGGCACATCACCATGCAAGCAAGTGGGCAAACCATCATGGTGGGCAGAGAATGCCTTTTGGCATTCAGAAAAAAAGGGAGGTGATGACAGTTGAGGCAGCCTACATTGAATAGATAAGGATAAGGGACATGAGCGGGCTACTGATGAATTTCTGCTCTATCCATGGAGTATCTTGGCTAACTGTCCTGGTCTTAAGCCCATATGGAAAAAAAAAAAAAGAAGGAAAGAAGGAAGGAAGGAAAGAAAGAAAGAAAGAAAGAAAGAAAGAAAGAAAGAAAGAAAAAGAAAGAAAGAAAGAAAGAAAGAAAGAAAGAAAGAAAGAAAGAAAGAAAGAAAGAAAAAAGTAGACATGAAAGGAGTGTCTTCATCAAACTCTGGACCTGGACTTCTTCTACAGGACCTAGAAGGACAGCTTAGATAAAACACATTCAACATACCTCACATTCCTTTTCCCCCTGAAATTCAGTTTCCCTCTCAAGAAGTATGATGGTAATGGAATCACATCCATTATAAAAAGACACACACATGAAGATGTTCCAGACCTTTAGCATTGGAAGCCTATTTCCAAGCAGGAAGGAGAAGCTGGACCAGGCAGCAGCAGTGATTATCCTCCCCCTGGAGAATCATTGGTACCACTAGCATTCTGCTTCTTTATGAGTTGCTGGCTTTTTACACTTTTGGTTCAAGCATGCCTGCATGGTCCCTGTCTTGAACATAGCAATGCTAGAAAAAGGCTATAAAATTAAAAATGCAAAATTAGCTACGACAGTGAACATTTGTTCAGAACGAGAAAGGAAATCACAAAAATATTTAAATTTAGCCAAGCTTACACATATCAAAATATTAAAAAATTCAGAAAACTAACAAACATTTAATTAGCTGTTTGACACTCATCTCTAAAAGAGTTTTTCCTACCTTTTATGGCTTCATGCTCTTTGATTGTCTCTTCATATGACAACAAAGATTTTGTGATATCCTTTTCTATGGAGAGAATAGAAAGATAATTTAGTCTTTCCTCTAGCATGGTGACTGAAATTTGCTTTTTGTTATTGATGGTTTAAAAAAAAAACTTCTTTCCATTACACTACTCATTATTGGCAATGTTATGTAAATTCTTAGGATTGTTGTCAAGTTTTGGGAAAAATTCTGTCAAGCTTCTTTCATATGTGAGCTATGAGATTTAGAAGAATCTTCTAGACCACAACTTATTTCAGACATTTCAAACCTTATTTTTCTTCCAAGGCCACATATAATCAGTGCCCCCAAAGGGCACCTTTACATCTCTATATGACCCTTGGCCCTGTGTTCTCAGACATGTTGGTGTTCATGGTTGATGGAGTGGTGGGAGCACCTGAAAGTTATTTCTGTGTGGGATGACTAGCGATAGTTTAACTAGCAATATGTGGAAATGATTGTGAACCACATATTTAGACACATTACACTCAAGCTAAACGTATTACCAACTCATCCGTCTCTTAACCAAATGCCAAGAATGCCTGCGGCCACTCCTAGGCCATCCAACCAAGGAGAAGTGTGGAGAGAAAGTTGGAGCTCAGTTGTCGTTGAAATTCCTTGCTTTAGGAAATGTCACCAAAATACGTAATTGTGTATACACGGGGCTTTGGCAGGATCTCTGTAGTGAGGAGACTTAAAGCTTAGATTCCCCTCAGCTTCAGTACCTTTGCCCACAGCACAGTTTTTGGAAGCTATCGTGATCTTTGTTTCACATTTGTCCAGGAGACCTGTATTCTAGCTCCCATGGACTGGTTTACATCTGTATGGAAGTTTCCTAGCCCTTTGCCTCCCAAATCCTTGCCTGTCTCTGTGTGGAAGCCTCTCCTATCCAGCCTGACTCTTCTGGATCAAGTCTAAGGGAAAGGTTTTAATGCATTTACCCTCTCAGGGCTTTGCTATCAGTTGTCCTGAATGCTACTCCTTACCCCCCACATACACCCCCCACCCCTGCAAGTGAGTGATGAGATTGTGGTAGCTGATACCATGAATGACACCAGACAAATGGCTTTTAAGCAAGACTTGACCACTATTGCATTCTACAATATGGGAGAGGTGAGTTTTATCCCATTTAGCTTTATGGAAAAGCAATTTATTAACTGAAAATGATCAGCCTATCATTTATGTGAAAAATATAGGAGTGGGGAGGATTTTTCCATCACAGGAAGATATTGACTGGAATTTAGTTATCAGGGAAACAAGTTTGCCTTTGAGATGTTTGGATAAATTTGCACCATTTCTTCCTTCTCCAGCATGGATGTGAGGGTGAAGTTTCCAGAACATTACTCTGAGTTTTATTGACCAGCCTCTTCTGGTGTGTGGAGGTTCTCTGGGGGAGGCACCTCTGTTAGCTAAAGACTCTCTTTACCAAGGTTCCATTCTTGTGGGGTTGGGGAAACCCATAAGGTGGTTTATAAAGCTGTTCAAAAGAACTTGCCCTACCTCATCAGCCTCTCATAAATACATTCTGAATTTAAGAGTAATCACAGACTCTCTCCAAGTGATCTTTGATAGATCTGGTTTTGTGACAGTAGCCTTGGAACCTGGACCTGCCATAAAAGGGCCCACACTGGCAAACTCCACCACAGTTTTGAAATTGGAGCCTCACTTTTGCCTGTGAGAAAGCCATGGTAATAACAGGGAATAATGGTTACATACACTGGTGATTTGCACGAAATTATTCTTGAGTTTATTATTTAATAAAGAATACTCAGAAATAGGCAAGTAAAAAATGTCATTTATGTCACAGATGGAAAAGCTACATATATGTATTAATGGAATTCATTCACTGGTTTATGGACCCAAACTTCTCTTGGGACTCCACAAATCTACTAGCATGTAGACCTCTCTCAATTTGACAGAAATGCAGATTAGTCACCAAATATTATCTGCGAATAACCCAGGCTTATGCAGATAATTCTCCAGGGGGCTCAGTACGAGATTCTCTTCTGTAGCAGACAGCCTAGGAAAATCTTGAGGGGAGTCAGCCCTGAGATTTTCAGTGATGTTGGTTGGTTGTGCTTCTGCTGAGCAGACAAAGATGCCTGGGCCATCCTCACTGCACAAAGAATCTTTGTAAACATTCTTCTGGTCAGCACTTTTCCAATATAGGAATGGTTAAAATTCTCAGGTATCATCCCCAAAACAGATGTTTGTTTCTGCCAAAACATTGTAAAAAAGCATCCATCTTGAAGATGTTAGAGAAACAGATACTTGAAACTGCAGTGTGCACTCTGGCTGTTAAGGCTTTGCTGAATACAACTTTTATGTTTGGGGAACTGTTTTGCATGAAGCTAGTGCCAGCAACCGTGAGCAGGTCATTCCGTAAGTGTGGTATGGATGCATTTAGGGAATTAGAAGGTCTTAAAGTGATCGTAGGGATTTCTTTCGAGTTCTCAGTTCTTCAGAAGAAAAAAATATAAAGAAGAGTATGTTCCTGCCAGAGGTTCAGAGAAACCTGGACATAGCTCTTGTTTCTTTTGTTTCTGGAAACAAAGCGTGGGATTTGCTTGAGTCCTACACATGGGAAGCTCTAAATGTAGTCATGCTCTTTGGTTATTTTTAGCACATGGGTCTCCACCTACTCTCCCTTCTTATTATTCTCAGCCCCCTCCCCCAACACCATGACCCTATATTTAGATCCGAAGCATCATCAGCGGAGCTGTGTGACCACAGCAAGGTTGTGCCTGTAAGTGTGGCAGGATAAGGGGTTATTTTGCCTGATGGAAGAGCTATCCATTTGGGATTGTTTCACCCTCGGGGGGATAAGGCTTTGCTGTATGTAAGAAACCTAATTAGCAGGCAGGATCTCTTTAATATCATTTTGTAGAGGGAAGCATTTTTGTAATAATCTGGCATTCATTGCAAAAAGCACTGCTGTCATGTGTTACCAACTTTTTGGAGGGATTCTTAAAAATATATGTGTGTGTGTGTGTGTGTGTTGTGTGTGTGTGTGTGTATTATACATATATATAGACACAAATAAAGCCTCCATAGAAGGGCCATTTTATTCATATTTGCATAAAATAAGAATAATTTTGATTAATAACAAATGTTTTCATCCAGAAAGATGTATATCTACTTTTGAAAAAAGAAAATTAAATATATGAAGATATGCCAGGGAATGACCAAAAAGAAAAAATGACCAATGCCCTGGGGCTGATACTAACTTTAAGAGTAGCTAAACATGGCTAAGCACATTTCATGTATTGTTTCATTTAACCACCATGTGACATATCAGGTGTGTAGTAACGTTCCCATTTTACAGACAAAGAAACTGAGGCTTAGCTAAATAACCCATTCAAGGTCTCTGAACTGATCAGGTTTCAAACTCAGGTAGGCCGACCCTGGGTCAGAGCTCTTAACCATTATCCTGATTGCCCTCAGAGAAAATTTTCCGATAGTTCATGTTATCTTGTGTGTGTGTGCAGATAAAATTGATTGTGACCTAGGTACCTGAAGGTGGCTGAAAAGACCAGAGCATGTGATGTCACCCTTTTTGTAGGCAGAGTCCTTGTTTTTCTTTAAGCTCTAGGTCTTGAATCAGAAACATTAGAAAAAGGCTTTTGTCTTTTGCTTGTTGCAGAATAGAGTTCTCCCCTAGAATTCTCTTGCTTCTGAAAGCCAGTCTTATGAATGAAAAGCATAAGGTTGGAAGCTACAGATTGGTCTTAAGTAAGATGTTCTTTTACCATCTACTATTCCATTCCATTAGGATAATTTCCTTTCTTTCCCATTTTTCCTGAAAGAGCTTTATAAAACCACAGGCTCTTCAGAAGTTGCCCTCCCTTGACACCCTCCAAGTGCATCCCTGTCCATGGGTACAGTGTCTGTTGGGGGGAACGGGGAAGGAAGGATGCACCCCAGACATGGCTGGGCTTTGTTTATGGGGGAAAAGAGCAAACAGTGGGAGATGAGCTCTCAGGTCTGTTGTTTAGACTAGCATATCATTGCCCAATAGGACAAATAACTTGCCTTGTTCCTTTACAAATCTAAAAAAATATATATATATACTTCTTTTTTTTTCCTTAGAAAATCCCCAACTTCCACCTGTGTGCTTTCTATCTAAGACAATGCTCTGGTATTTGTATCAGAGAACTTGCGTTTCATTATTATCTTCTTCTGAAAAGTGCCCTTGGGTGCAGCTAAGCTCTTGTAGACTTGGTATCAAAGTTTCATGTTTAAAAAAAACACCCATTTTTTTAAAAATGAAGGGAAAATTCCTGGCATTTTAGGGAAAGGTGTTCTCCGAAGGAGGGAGGAGAAAACTATGGAGAATAATGAATTCATCAAGCTGAAAATGCACGAGGCAGCGAAGCGCTCAGCCTTCAATACACGGCAAATGGAAAGAGAGCTCCCATTACTGTCGAGATGCCCAGACACAGCCCTGCTAATCGCTTGGTCATGCTTGGGAGACACTAAGTCATCACAGGCCATGACATGGTGAGAACAGGGTGCCAGGGGTTTGTTGTAAGAAAAAATTGTTGATTTAACATCCATAACCAGCAGCACTCCCTTCCCCGACCCTCATCCTCTGACGACAGGCCTTGGTTGGAAAAATGCTTGTGTGCGTGTATTTAACTCTTTAAGTTCAACACAATAAGAAATCATATGGGAGGTAAAAATTGTTGAGGAGGTGACTACTTGAACCCAGAGATTCATTTTTATTTATTTCCACGATTTGCTCTCGCTTACATATGCAGATGTACAGTATTAAATATAAAACTATTAAAGTTAACATTTATTGGAGAGTCGCTTTATGGCAAGTGTTGTTTTGAGTAATATATGTGTATTACCTCACTGGCTCCTCCCAATAACCCTATGGAACAGGGTACCGCTCTTGTCTTCACTTTATAGAAGATAAGCAGCCTCCATAAGGTCACGTAGCTAATGAATAGTGGAACCGAGTTTGGAACTGAGATTGTTAGACTCTGAAGCCTGTACTGTTGACCACTATGCCTTGTATTAGATTATGTCCTTTGAAGAATCCAATGAAACCAGATGACAAATTAGTTGAAGAGACAAATTATACTTTTTCATTCTTTCAACATGTGTTTTATTGAGCATTGTGGCAAATTACGGTGGAGTGGAAGGATGGACATGCACATTACTCCAACTCAATACCATTCTTGCTGTGATGGAAATAGGGCCAGAGGTGGCATGGTGGAAAAAGCATCCCTGTCTCCCAGGATTGCTTTCATGTGCACTGCCATATAGCCAGTGAGTAGTATGGTATCTGGCTCTCTTTGTAGTTGCTCAATAAATGGTAGAGTCATGAAAGGATTCAAATGGGTAACATTTCAGCTGAGACTTTATAGATAAATAGAAGTTTTCCTGTGATCAGGATGAGGACAAGGATTATAGGATGAGAGAAAAACTTGTGTAAGGCAGGAGACCACCTGAAATATTTTGCAAATGACACTGGTTTTGTGTTGCTGGAGCATACAATGGAAGATGGTTGAGTATAGGCAAGAGAGGGAGCCAAGATTGTTCAGCTTATGGGCAGAGTTATCACAGACATTCCAAACAACATGCGTTGGATGTGGGTTTATTTGAAGGAGTGAGGATACCATTGAAGTGATGTGAGACAGCAGAGGAATAGTCCCTTTGAGGTAAGGAAGCAGCACCTGGGATGATGGATGGAAAGGGTTGGAGTCTGGAGTGAGATTATGTGAGTGTGAACTGGTGCAGTGCCTGTGGAGTTGGAAAGGGGATAGACTTAAGCAATCTAGCGATAGGTAGACTAGCCAAGGCTGGTCGTTTATTAGATAAGGAAAGAGGAGATGGGAGGAACTGAGGATATATTGCTGGTTTGAAAAAAAAAACAATTAGTAAACAGGGGTGCCATTAATTTGATGAGGAATACAAAAATGGTATAGACTTGGCTTAAAAATTGTGAGTTTAATTGTGTCAGCTTTTTCAAGTTTGAGTTTCTTTTAGGGCATGGCTGGAGATGTCTGAAAGATAGTTGGACACACATGACTCAAAGTTAGGCCACAGACCATGTCTGAAAAATAGCTGTCAATAGACCTGGAGATCACAGCAAGGTGGTCGTTCCATGCATGGTGGTATAATGCAGAAGGCAAACAATAGTACCACACAGATTCACAAATCTGCAAGACAGAGTAGGGCTTAATATGCCACAGATGGGGCTATTGAAAGAACTTCATGTAAGAGGGGATCTGGGACTAGAAAGTTAGGTTTTCAATTGGGTGGAAAGGAAAGAAAGGGAAACAATAGTTTTGTAGAGCAAAGTCCTTGGGTTTTGCAATGTGATGTTTTAGGAGCTTCCCTTGGGAGATGTCCATTTCAGATATAAGATTGTTTGTTTCTGGAGGTTATGGGGCTTTAGGAATTACTTTAAAGGGAACTAGGGGCTCGATGACACATGTGCAGTAGTATTAGATCACTGTGAAGCCCTCTTCTGAAATTGATTGGACAGCTGACTATACGCCTAATGTGTTGGTGACAACTTGCCTCTAAAACAAAATTTCAATTTCCATCCCAATTACCAAACGCTTACTATAGTTCTTACTATGGCACCAGTCATAGTTCTAAATACTTTAAATCTTTTACCCTTAATTTTCACAATACCTGTGAGATAGGAACTCTTATTATCCCCCTTTTACACAGGAGGAAACGGAGGCACAGAGTTTGAGTGGCTTGCCAAGCAGTTGGTGAGTGACTGATTCTGGATTTTGAATCCCAATGTCCTGGGTCCACTCTACTGTGTTATCTCTCTGGTATGATGTCCAGATAACCCAAGGATTGAAGAGTCCTGGCCATGAGCAAGCTTTCCATCTTTTGAGAATCTCAAGGGATATGTATGACTGGCAAATCATCGGTTAGAGTAGGGGCAAGGGTGGGAGTAATACTGCTATACTGCATTGCGGCCATGTCTTTAGTGCCAGATCCAAGAACAGGACCCTAGTAAGTTCAGAGGAGAGGCTTAATGCCCCATGAGGCCAATCCTGAGTCACACATAAATATCCCACAAGGAAAGGCCCCTGGCCTGTCCTCACCATGGGGTCTCAGGAACTGGGGCCAGAGGAGATAGTGCCAGAGGCCCATCCAGTAATGTACCGCTAAAGGGGCTTTTCAGTTTTCAGAGTCAAGACAGTGTAAGCTACATCTGTGAGCCTACCTGGCTAACATCCAGAAGAACAGACCAGACAGTAGGAGAAGGAAAGAGCCCAAGCATGAGAGCAGACTTCTTTAGGGCAGGTTGTCAGATCACGTGAGTGCAGGAGAGGAGACCTGCCCGTGTGCACCTGCTGGCTGTGGCCTTCAGCTTCTGAAGTGGTTCACCTCTTTAAGCATGTAGCAGATCAGCTCCAGGAACATATTCTCTGGAGAATATATTCTCTGGATTTCTTTTCTGAAAGAGAGAGTCAAGAGAGAAAACAGTAGAGGAAAGAGACCTTGAACTCCTTCTTCAAGAAGCCAAAATAGCCCAGTTTTCATTCTGTCACTGGATACACAGAAAAAATGTCTTACTCAATACAGCGTAGCTGTACGTTACTGGAGCATGATGGGGGATATGCATAGAGATGGCTTTTCCTGCCCTGTCACTGAAGAGCTTGGCATTCAGGAGCATTGCACACAGCGTTGGGAAACTGAGACACAGAGTTGGCCGTGGGGTTAAGAATGTGGATAGAGATCAAAAGATAGATAATGGATGTGACTTTGCAGAGTTAGCACACTGTGTCTGGGAGACCTTTCTTGACTCTGGTAGGATCAGTGTAGCACATTTGAATAGATCATATTTTATTCTCTGTATAAAAAGAGTGAGATCTGGGTTTTATTTTTTTTATTTTTTTTTAACTTTTTATTTATTTATGATAGGCACACAGTGAGAGAGAGAGAGAGGCAGAGACACAGGCAGAGGGAGAAGCAGGCTCCATGCACCGGGAGCCCGACGTGGGATTCGATCCCGGGTCTCCAGGATCGCGCCCTGGGCCAAAGGCAGGCACTAAACCACTGCGCCACCCAGGGATCCCGAGATCTGGGTTTTAATACCAACTTTGACACGGACTGTCTACCTCGGGCCAGGAGCTAGCCAACTTGTTCTGTGAAGACCAGACAGTAAATATTTTCCTTTTTCTCTTCAACTCTGACCTTCCAGTACAAAAGTAGCTTTAGGCAGCATGCAAAGTAATGAGTGCAGTTGTGTCCCAATAGAACTTTATTTAAAAAAACAGATGCATGTGGGAGCATGGAAGTCAGAGGAGTCAGATTTGGCCCAGTGGCAGTTCTTCACCAACCCTTGTTTTAGGCAAGTGACTTGACTTCTCCATGTCTCATTTCCCCATTCATCCTGTTGGTAAATTATTCTCACCCAACAATTCAGGGGGTTGCAAGTGTCTGACACTAGAAATAATTCATAGACAAAGGAAGTCTGGGTAATGAATCAGGACACTATAGGCTCTTGGAGGGCCAGGTACAGCTGTGGGACCTTGGCCTTGTACTTATTGTCAAATTTTAAGGAGCTTTTCAGCTTACATTCTGTGTAGAAGGGTAGAAGACAGTGTTCTCCAAAAATGAAGGTGAAATTAAGACTACACACGTAGCTAAAAATTTCACAAAGTAGTCCACTTCATTTTTTAGGTTAAAAACAGAAGTACAAGACCTCACTGGAAAATGAGTTTATGTAGTCTCCAATTGGTAAGAGATTTTCCTCCTAAGAATCTTCGGGTTGATTTAGAACTTGACTGGAAAGGGCTTGACAGATAAGGTCCAATGCCCTCGCAGAAGGCAGAGGAAATGTGCCAGTCTAGAAGACTGCAAAGAAAGTTTCTCCTAAAAAATGCTTAAGCCAGTAATGGAGCAACTATAATTTCTCCAAACAACGTAAGAAACAGACATAAGGGGGAAAGAAATGACATTCCACTGCCTTTAACCCTTTTGACAATGTAAATGTAAAAGTTCTGAGCATAGTATAAGGAGAAGATAATGCTGTCTTTGCTCTGGATGCTCTGTGCTCTGGAGGCCACCTTGATTAAACTAATAGAGGGGTGGGAAAGCTCCGGGTTCACTGACTCCCCCCACCCCCCGCCCCAGTGCACTTGATTTAAGGCCGGACACAGAATGGAATGTGCCTAAACACTCTCTTTCTCTCTCCTTCCTTATGAAAGTCATAAGAGTAATAAGGAGGAAAGACAGATTCATTCGAGTACAACCCATCGTTTAAGCACAAAACAAAACACAATCCTCATTATTGAAGAGTAATAAAAATGAGTCTAAGTGGCAGTTAGGTTCCTACAAATAAAAATTGCTACCACCGCTGCCGTTGCCTGTCTTTGTGAAATGAAGAGATGAATGCTACCTTTGTTCAATGAGCCCATAATTAAGAGGTGTTTAACATTGAAGGCTATTGCTTTAAAAAGATATTGCCATGTAAATGTCAGACCAGTGGAGACACTGGGTTATGAAGGTTACACCTGCCAAAGGTAAACTGAATAAAACCAGTGGCACGGACATGGCTTAGAGATTTGCCCAAAAGCTAAACATTTGCAGCCTCATGGAGAAGCATTTTAGTTTCATTCTTTTCAACTTCTTTTTCTTTGAACCTGGGAGTGCTGGAGTGGATGGGGGAAGGAAGTAGTACGTGTGTTGTATATACACACACACAAGCTTTTAAGAGCATTTTCTCTGTTGATATTACTAGGCTATGCTCATATAGCTTCAAGTAGTATTAATTTAGAATTATTAATATGACTTCTAGTTTGCATATTTATATACCTTCCATACCTAAAAATTTCTTCATACTTTTTTGTGTTAACACTAGCAATTTTCCTGGATAGATCTTTCCAACTAACTTGGATTGGATGTTTCTATTAGTTGGTGTTAGATAAACTGCAAAACATGCTCTAAAATAGACTTCAGCCCTAGGAGGATTGCAGAGCTAATGAACTAGCAGACAATGGTTGGACCTATCATGGACAGCAGCCCTCTTGGCAATCTTTGCTATAGGGTAAGACAATTTGATGCTGAGCTTTTTGGTTGAAGAGGTTAAAGTGACTTGTCCCAGTTATCTGCTCTTTGAAATGGAATCATACAAAGAATTCTACAGGGGACCAGCAAGCAGCCAGTGCTCAACAAATGGTGGCCCTTTTCCGTTGGTGTATGAGATGTCCTGGTTATTCCATCAGGTGACTGTTTTGTAGTCTAAGGATGGCTCTTTGCAACCAACGAGGTTAGATCCCAGACGTCTGTGTCTCTAGCACTGTCCACCCCCCCAAAGCTTGAAAGTAGAACAGCAGAATAATAGAAGGAACTGAAGTGAATACTCTCAAAATTCTGCGGGTGCCTCCTTTAATGAGCACTGAATATTTCCAAAGTGTTTGAGAATTATTCATTTCTCTGGCTAGATAGAGATCAGAGCCAGAATAAAGGAAGGACCCTCCAACATCATCCACGGAATTGGCAGGACGACTACAGGTTCTATACTTTCTGATTGGCTCACTTTGGGCTACTGAATTTACCAAAAATGAAACAGAATCTGCTTCTTTTTGTCTCTCCCCTTTTCTGTATCTGTCCTTGATCTGGCCAGATTGTTGTATTAAAAAAGGTGCTAAAGATAGGATGTTGAAAGAAGGATGTGAAGTAGAACAATACTTGTTCCTTGTTTGATAAAGCAATCTGATCTCATTTCTGAGTTCCCAGTTGATGTTTGTTTTTATTAAAAATGTCTGTAAGGGTAACTGTTCCAAGTATATTATCCAAGATAATAAAATTAACTAACTTTGCTGCAGGATCAATAAGAGTAACAAAAATATATGTCTGCTGATTAAGAATGACACAAAACAAACGTGTTCCCTAAAACAGATAGCCTTGAGGGTTTAAGCATACATCATTCGATGTTTAAATCCTATCTGCAGTTTGTATTTTTTGGGGGGGGGTAGGATTTACAAATTACTTTTTTAAAGTATGTTTGTAGCCTGCTGAGATAATCCTGAACAAAAAAAAAAAAAAAAAGAAAGAAAGAAAAAGAAAAGAAGAAAGAAAAAAAAGAAAGGGCAACCCAGAAACCGCCCTCCCTGTCCTCCGAGGGAAGAAAAAAGAGGAAGAATGGAGGGGGGTGGGAAGGGAAAGAAACCTGTATACTTCATCCAGGGAAAGTAATTGAAAATGCTAATTCTGTGCCCACAGACTAAAACTTTGAAGGACAGGTCCTTGTCATTGGACTCCTCGAGAAACAGCAGAGCAGAAATAAAAATAGATCATTGACCAAAAATATCCCTTTCCAACTGAGAAGTTTTAAAGTGCTGCTGCCCATTTTTCTGTTTAAAAAATTATAAACCAGCGTTTTTACTCTTTACCTTGAGAACTTTGGAGACTAATGTATATGTGGTTTAAGAATAGAAATGTTATGATTCTCAGTTTAAGAAATGTTGAGATCTTTTTAGTGCTGTTCCCCCCCCCCCCCCTTTGGAAAATGAATTATCTGCAAGGGTCAAGTTCAGGTTATTGTCACATCAGGCATTTCAGAGGCTCAAGGCAGTTAGCAATTTTGGGAAAGATGAACATAGTTGGAAATTACCTACGTTTTTTTTCTTTAAATAAACAGAAATGTTAATGATAATGATTGTAATTATGATAATCATTTCTTTCCACTTTAGCTTTAAGCTCAGGAATTACACAGGGTTTGTGGCTGATTTTCAGCATTGTAACCAGTGGGGTGGGGACACTTATGGCAACGTGATCCCGTACTGTGTTAAAAACCTGGCATCTGTTTACTGGTTAGTGAAAATCAAGAATGTGGTCAGAATGCAGGGCTAGGTTTGGAATCCACTCCTTCCTTCTTGCTTTCTTTTATTCTTTGACATCCATGTATGATTCCCGCACTCTTCTGGGTGCACAGCAATGAATAAAGGAGACAGTTGCTCTGCCCACATTGAACTTAACATCTGGGAAGAAAGTAAACAGAGAAGGGTAATAGGCAGGATGTCAGATGACAGGAAAAATTCGAGAGAAGGAAGGTAGGTGGAGATGTACTTTTCAATAGGGTGGTCAGGGAGGACTCCACTGAGATGACATTTGCAAAAAGACGTGTAGAAGTTGCTGGGGTAGTTATGTGGATGGCAGACAGTGGTGCTTCCAGGCAGTGGGAACAGTAGATGTAGGTGTCCTGAGGAAAGGAGGTGTGTGGTACATTCAAGGAAAGTTAGGTCAGCAGTGAGGCTGGAGGGAGGTATGCCAGGGAGAGAACAGTAAGAGGTGATGGCAGGGAAGAAACGGGCCCAGGGCTACATGTATAGGGTCACTTAGGTCACTGTCTGGCTCTGACTTGTGCTCTGAATGAGATGAAGATGAAGCCTTTTGTTGTTGTTGTTGTTGTTGTTGTTGTTGTTTAAGAGGATTTTGATTAGAGGAGTGACATGATCTAACTTACTTTGTGAAGGTTCATTCCAACCTTCATATAAGGAATAGACTCAGGAGAGTTTGGGGCAGAAGCAGAGAAACTCACTAGGAGGCAACTGCATGAATCTAGGGGAGAGGAGACAGTGGCTTGGGCCCTTGAGGGACACATGGTGGTGGGGAGAAGTGATTAGGGTCTCTGGATATACTTTGAACGATGGGTCAACATGATTTGGTGGTGGTTGGGATGTGGGGTGAGAGAGAGAAAAATCTTTGAACTGGAGACTTCCATCCCCCAGCCTTGAAAACCTTGGACAGCTTCTCACTCTCCTGTCAGGGATAATAACAAGAACATATATGGACACTTTACTTTAAAAATTGAAAAGCTTTTATTTACGTTATTTTGTTGAACTTAGGCTGTAAGTATTCACTCATCATTCAGACTAACAAACAGAGGCCCAGTGATGTTAAATACTCGGACCAAGTTTCTATAGCTGGTCAGTGGCAGAGCAGACACTTAAACTCCAATTTCATGTGCAATCGGTATCATAAAGATAATCTTCCTTATTAAGTGCTGGGACCATAGCCTGTGGGGTTTCAGCATTTCAGTTATCTGAAGAGCCGTTTGAGGAGCTAAGTCAATGCAAAACATCTCAAATACTGTTGTTAAGAATTATTAGGTATGGGAACATGTATTATCTTTTGTCTGTGAAGATAGAGGTGCTGACCCACGGTGAAGTACATCTCGCCATGCACTTCGTGTTCTTTTTTTCTGGTAACTAGCAATTGATTTACCCAGTTTTGACCACCGCACTCCCATACGGCAACTCTGATGTACTCTGTTGGCAGTTATTTATGGTTTAGAAATGCCTTCTGAATTATGCGTGGGAGTAGAGCAAGACCAATCAACCTAACCAACTATTAAAATTATTACTTTGACCACTTACAGAACGCTAACCAGCTGACGAACCTATCATAGTTACCATCCTTTTATGGGTGAGGGCATTGTGTTAGCATATCAAGTGCTTCTGCAGTTGAGAAAGCCAACTGGGCACACTTATGGGTGTGATGAGTGGATTCAGGGCTGAAGAGCAAGTTGGACTATCTATTAATGGAAAATATTATAAATAGGAAAAAAAAAAGCCCTACCAATTTAGTTCATGAGAGGTAATAAGATCTAAACACCTTAACCTCAAAATCATTAGTCTTGAATATCTCAATCAATATGGATTCTCTCAAAAGTCAATTTGCCGCTACAAATATGATTGTTTAATAATTCACAAGTTGTGGGCCTTC
Organism: Vulpes vulpes; assembly: GCF_048418805.1. Lineage (NCBI taxonomy): Eukaryota > Metazoa > Chordata > Mammalia > Carnivora > Canidae > Vulpes > Vulpes vulpes. The sequence continues at coordinate 103,566,326 of NC_132784.1, read as the reverse complement.
AGGCTAGAAAAGGTGAGTGTAGCTGAAGGAAAAGAGGTAATCTCCACCTCAGATAAGATTTCAATTAAAAGAAGAACACGTCTATGAAATAGAGTTTAATGTTAGACGTGACAGTCTCACGTGTGTGTGTTTGGAGCTGTATGTCCTGCTGGGGAGATAGCTGTTTAGTTCAGTTCCATTGCTCACTTTCAAATCAGAGCTATTTAGCTATTTTCCTGAAGTATCATAAATATTTTATTAAAATAAACTGTAGCAAATTTCGGTTTTACTTCCTAGATTAAAAACAATAATTTTAAATAGCTAATGACTGATGCCAAATCATACAGACATTTTTCTCTGCAGTATTGGAGAGAAAAGGCATATGAATCTTATAAGGCATTTTGGTAACTGTTTCGTGGCTTTTCTTTTCTTGTATCAGAGAAGATGGTATTGTATTGTTATTTTTGCCTTTGGAAGTGGCCCTTGCCTGATGGCATCAGTTTGGACCCCATGAATCCCCAGACCTTGTAATTCTTTCTAACGTGTCGCTTTCATGATAAATCTGTTCACTGCAAAAATGTTTTTAAGCCTGGCTTCATGAGAGGCTTTCCCTTATCCTGAAGTTACATGATGTGGACATACCAATTGCTAATGGTTCTCATGGCTCGTGCTTTGATTCTCTTCACTCTATTCTCCGTCCAGCATCTTCTGGCCCAAGAATCTCTTTAAGCTGTTATGAGGATAGATGGTTTTTTACATTTTTTTTTTCTCAAACAGCAGTTTTTGCAGCCGTGAACTAAAATGTTCTTCTACGTTACTGTACAATGGAATAGATAACTATTGGAATTGGGGTTGCAGGGGTCACTGCTATACACCCAGGAGAATGTCCTGTCACCTGAATGACTCGGTCCTGCCCCCACCCTGGGCCACACCCCCATGTAGGGCTGGGTGACCTTTCTGTCTATTTGCATAATCTTCCTTCCTTGGATTTATTCTCCATGCCTGGGTCAAAAAATGGGGCTCATTAATAAACATTTATTGAGCACCAACAGGGTATTATGTTCCAAATATATTCCCTTCCCTGTAGGCTTGGAATCTACAATTTTGGCTCCCAGCAGTCACCTCTGCCCTGATTTTGAGAAGAGTAAGTTATCTAAGCAATTGAAAGGACATTCAAATATTTGTGAACTTCAAAGGGAGATAGTCCTTCATCTAAAATGTCCTTTTAGATGGTTAAAATTTCTAAATATTCCACTTGTCTAGTGAAGTCCAGTGAACTGTGAGTTTCTGGGATGCAGATAAGCCTGATAAGGTTAAAAATATTAACACTCATAGATAATAATTAGGTTATCAAGTTAAAAGCATCTGTTCAGTTAGGTATGAGGACTTTAGAGAGAAAGGGGAAAAAAAAGAACCTCATAAAAATTGAAGAACATTGTCAAGGTCATTGGCATATAATTTTTAAAGTCATTTGGGCTAGGTGCTGTTGTGCTAAAAATTCGATCAGTAGACAAAGTTGAAGAAGACACCGTGTTGTTAGGATGTGTGAAGCTTTTTACTGAAGCATGATAAATAATTGAAAATGCCTTTAGCAAATTCGCGTTTTAATGGGAAAATACTTTGTCATGCAGTTTTTCAATTAGAATTCACTAATTCAAATTGGTTTATCATCTACCCAACTGCACATTAGATTTTTAGTGATGCATTTTCTAATCTTCATTTTTATTTGTGGATTTTCCAGTGGATAGTAAAACTTTCCGTGGCCTCAGTCATGTTTCTGCGAGTGGTTCTTGGCAACACCTGAACGAGTAAATTAAAAAATCACCATCAGTGGCTCAATCAAACCTGATTTTGGTGAAGGGTTATGGGATTGTAGCTATTTGAGTTAGAATCTAAGGTAGGGAAAAGCATACATTTTAATGTAAAATAAAGAAGGTGTTGATTCTTTTATACGCCCTTCTCCCTGTCCCTTAGATTCAGAGGAATCTACCCATTTCAGTTTTAAAAGGCATTCTCCATCTCAGAGTTTAACATTCTTCTTGCAGATGTCTGTATGAGGACCAGTAGTCCTGAATGTGCTTCCTAACATCAGGCAGTCAATCATTTAAGTATTTCTTAAGCACTGAAAGTGAACTCATCATTAAATCAGGGGCTGCAGTCAATAGAAACATAAAAGAGATTATTTTTTTTCAAATTGCTGATAGAAAAGGCTAACCAAAAATAAAGTTTCTTGGCCTCCATAAGGGACTTCAGCATTCATTTATTCATTATTTAATGAATACCTCCACAAATGCATTACTGCTGTCAGAAGATTTAATGTTTACATTTGTTTATTGTCCCCTTTCCCCATTAGAACATAAGGTCTGTGAGGATAGGGAACGCTGTGGCTTTGCCTTACTCCTCGAGCTTAGAATAGCAGCAGGCACACAGATCTTCCCTATCTATTTGTTAAGTGACTGCATGAGTGATGTCATAAATGATGAAATATGTACTTAAGAAAGATTTCACAAACAAACTGACAGGTAGCCTGAAGCTGGAAAGTTTGAGTAGTGTTAGTGCCAGAAGAGGGAAGAGTAAAAGTAGGAGAAAATTCCTTGTGGGAGAAAAAGTGGATGGCAACAGCATTTATTAGCACCCCCTCACAATGAAATACTCAGGTGCTAATCTAACAAAATGTGTACAAGATCTCTTATGTGAAAAATTAGGGGACTCTGATAAAAAAGAAATCAAGGAACTAAGTAAATGGAGAGATACCTCTTGTTCATTCCTGGGGCCTCAGGAAGATGCTCAGAGGAACAAAGTAGAGCCAGGATGTTGAGTGTCGTGGGAGGAAGGGAGAACAGTCCCTGAGGACAGCTGTGTAGTAGCTAAGTCACAGGTGAAGGCACAGCATCTTCCCAGGTGGGAGTGTCAGCTTTCTCTTCTCTGGTCTGGTCTCCCTGGTTTCTGTTTCCAGGATGACTATTAGGAAGTAGGGGTGGTGCCCAAGGGTTTGGGAAGAGTGAAGATGAGGAAGTGGATGACATACTGAGGGAGGATGAATCCTCACTTTGTTCACAGAACCAGAATTATAATCTATGAACAGCCTGGGCGACTATCTGGCGCACTGCTTGAAGCAAAATTGATGGAAACAATTAGTCCCTTGGGGAGACTTTGTACTCCACTCTTCCCTTATGATGAGATTTCTATGAAAATGTGCAGGTCAGTGATGAAAAGAGAAATGCAGGGATGTTCCTAACATTTACTGGACTCAGGCAAGAGTACAGATGGAGGCTCCCACACCACAGTTATTTGAAAGCTACAAATCAACCTAACCAATAAATTAAAGGTTCTGCTGTTCTACTTTGATGATAGACTGTCATGGATCCTTTTTGCTTAAAGTGCAATACCGGCCACACTAGTATCATCTTGGAGCTCATTAGAAATGCAGACTTTAAGGACCTACCTGAGATTTACTGAGTGAGAATCTACATTTTAACAAGACCTCCAGATACTTTGTTAGCACATCCAGATTTGAGAAGCACCGCTCAGAGTGACCTGAAAGGCCAGGTTCTAATGTACAGTCCTCAGACTTCTTGGAGTGATGCCCTTGAACACGGTAACATGACAAGACCTGTCTCTCGACCCCCATCTCCTATCCTGACTCCCTTCTCTTTCCACCCCTAGCTCCTTCTGGTATCTCGTAGTGCCCTGGGCACACAGGAATGAATACCCCCTTTCATATCCTATTGAAATAGCTGCTCTGTGGCTTCCCTAAGAGCCTAGGAATGTACCATTGACAGGACAGTCAGCATGAAGAGGATGGGTACAGGCCTGAACCCAACAGGCTTAGGTTCATAGGGCTAGTTCCAGGGTCGCAGGACTTAGGGAGTCTAGTGGTTGGCTATATCCCCATGACCCTGTCGACTTCTCCTGCTGTGGAAGTGGGCACCACCAGAGAAGGGCCTGCTCAGGTGTAGGGTTCAGGTAAGAGCCCTTGCTGTGGTATAAGGGTAATATTGGATAAATGTATCTTTTTCTGTGGGTATGAGATTATTGGGTGATGGCATTCAAGCTAAAGTGTCTTCAACCAAATCAGGTAATGAATAGGTGGAAACATGCCCTAGGAAATTCATTTACACATTGAAAACATAGAGCTTTGAAAGGCATCCAGAGTCACCAGGCAGCTTAGGTGCTGACAACTCTGAGGTCTGAGTTTCCTGTCATTCAGGAGGAAAGATATGCCATGGGTGACTTAGGAGAGGGACCCCTGCTACACTGAATCTGGAGGGGGGTGGTGTGGGGAGTGGAGACATGTGTATGACTTCTCCGTTGCATGATATTTGATGTGTCCGTAATAAGTTTGACTTGCATTTTCATGATTAGTCACAAGCAAGCTCCCTAAAAGATATTCTGTACCTTCTTTCAAAATCTGACTCTCCATCAAATGGAATTTCTTTTAAAAAAATGTAATGAAATGTGATTAGTGCAAATGTCTATGAAATTTATTGTACTATTAAAATCCTATTGGGTCTTTGTTTATGAAATGTATTTTTCTGTATTTGAGGTTTAGGGAGGCTTGATAATGAGGCTTTGAAGATTCATGGCCTCTTTTCTATGGCTTAATTTAGGCTCTATATCAAATATGTAAAATAACATTATATCTTCCCACCACCTCTGTGGATCATACATTTTGTTATTATTTCCCTGCCAGAGTTTTTTTTTCTCTCCTCTTCTCCCTTTATAAATACAGAACTACTAATAGTAGGAACATTTTTAATATAGAGAGCCATTGTCTAGAGCAGAGAGGAGGAAGTGTGGATGGTGATTTCTCCTTCTCGGTCTACCTGTGGGGTTAGGTAGTTACAGAGTGGTTTGCGTTCAGTGTCAGCTGCTATCGTCGTCCCTCTTACATGCATTCATTCTGTTTTAGGAAATGTGTATTCCATGATGTATTGCCAGTACCTAAACTCCCCATGGCCCCATCATTTGGTTTCTGTGGGGGACAAATGACTTGCTCATCAGAGCTGCCATTGGAGTACAGAGATGGACATGATCAAGCTGCATGGTCCACTCTGAGAGGAGATAAGGGGCTGGCAGCACACCTGGGACTTAAGGAACCACCAGTGGTTTTGCATCCTCCTCCATTTCATCAAAAAGCATTAAGACCATTCCTATCCCTGTACGAGCAATTCTTAAGTTCTGTGATTTACTTTTTTCTTAACCTATATTGCACCAGTGAGTTCACATTGCTCTAAGGAGGAAGACCAACATCTTCAACATGGCCTGAAAATCCCCGTCTGGTCTGGCCTTACTCACCTCTCTCACCTCATCTCACCTCTGCTCCCCACCCTGTGCACCTGCCCAGCTGCCTTCTTTTAGATCTTTGGACTCAACATACTCCCTTCTGCTAGAGGACCTTGGCACCTACTGTTGTCTCTACATAGAAATCTCTGGTCTTTGCCTGGTTAATACCTACTATTTCCTCAAATATCTGCTCTGTCATCTCATCACATTTGTTGGTCAAATTCCTAATTGTACACTGGAATGTCTGCCTCTCTACTGGAACGAAACTCTTGGAGGGCAGAGACTGGGTCTGCTTTACCTTTGTCTTTCCAGCACTTTACCTACAACATGTCACAGAGTGGGTCCATATTGTCCCTTATGGTCAGAATCAGAGAGCATCACAATTTTCCTCCTCCTGAGTTTTTCTAAGGACAGTTCTGCATGCTTAATATTTGCCAACATTTCATTAAATTACTTTTATAGGTTGGTGACTCATTTGAAAACTCGTCATTTGAGAATAACGGAGGGGACTAGACAGGTGCTTATTCAACTTTTACAAGAGAGAGCCAGAGAGTACTTTAGAACTATATGGTTTGATGCTGTTAGGGTTCCAGGAAACACAATAGAAGGCTGTCTTTAGAAGACTGAACTGGCTAAGGAATTGTATTAACTTTGAGCCCAATTTTTATCCTGGGTGGTGCCAGAAAGTGTCACATATTCTATTCACCTACCACTAGGCAAGACTGTTTCAATTGCTTCAAGTGATGATGGGTTTTTACTTCAGAGGGCAACTCTGTTCCCTCCCTTGTAACCAATGCCATGGTCGGGATGCTTTTCCTGCTGCCTAATATAAACTCCTTCCTATAATTTAATAAGGCCACTCTCCTGGTCCCTTCCTCAGGGAGAATCTGTTTTGATAATTATTCTTTTCATAGGTGAATCACATTTATGTAGTGCCTTACACTTCACAAAGTGTTTTAAGTATGTCATCTCATTGAATCTTTGAACAAGTCAGGGAGGTGGGTGATTATTTCCTTCCCTCTCACAAAACAACCCAGAGAGATGACAAAATGAACTCATAGTCACATGACTTGCACATGACACATGGATAGATGGATCTTGAGTCCAGGTGCTTGTGTTTCAAAACCCCAAGTTGTTTCCCCCCTTTGAGGAGCCACGTCCAGTACGCAAGAAGAGTGGAAGTCCATCTGATTCTTCTCTGGCTTATCACCATCATGTCATATGAATATAAGTTTTCTCAGTTGCTGCTTTCCACATCTGCCTTCAATGTCACTGTTCTTTTCCAAGGTGTACAGTTTCCATGTGTAATATTGACTACATAGCTCTGAAAGACAGTGTCTTACAAAACAAAAACAAAAACAAAACTTTGGAATGCTTAGATGTCAATGACTCCTTACGTGGCATACTTCTATTCATGCATTCTGGTGTGTTCCTGGCTTTTTTTTTTTTTTTTTAACGCTAGGATTTTTTAGGCTAACAGTGACGTTTATGATGTAGCATAAAAAAAAGGAAGGACCCTGCTAATGGGAACTCAAGATCTAATGGATGAGGCCACAGAGGTTGGGCTTTAGAGACTGAATATCTAGTTTGACGTGTTCGTTTATATCCCTCTGTCTGTTATGCCTTTATGCGGGAACGTGTTTTTAAACATTCACAGATAAGGACATTTTAAGCACTTAGCTCTCCTAAGCCCTGTCTTCTTAGAATGAAAACAGAGAGGAAGTCAGAAAAAGTCAAAAGACTTACCCAGAAGGAACCCAGTCAGGTGGAAATAAGCAGGTCACCAACATTTGGCAGTGCTTGGATGACACTGGGGCCTCCCACTGCCGTCACCAACCTGGTTTTGGCCCTGCTGCCTGTCTGGAGTGCAAGGGCTGCTACTCGACTAATCACTTTAATCACTTCCTTCCTCTAGTTCCGTGCACACCTTTGTCTTATTCCATAGGTTAGAACTAGAAGAAAGCTTAAAACATGAACTAAGGAGAATGAGGCATTGATAGTTTTTCATTATTTGGGTTATATACATTAGGCCAAGTTTGACCATTACTTTAGAATCATTAACAAGGGCACTTGGGAAGCTCAGTCAGTTAAGTGTCTGCCTTTGGCTCAGGTCATGATCCCAGGCCCTGGGACTGAGTCCCACATTGGGCTCCCTGCTCAGCAGGGAACTTGCTTCTCCCTCTTCCTTTGCCCCTCCCTCTGCTCATATTCTCTCTCTCTCTCTCTATCAAATAAATAAATAAATAAATAAATAAAATATTTTTTTAAAGAAGTATCATTAACAAATATATTAGGTAAAATAATTGCAATAATGATCTTGTCAGAAGACCATACTAGGTAATTCTTTTTAAATGAATCATCTGTATATAAAATGTTATAAAAATAGAAAAAAAAAATAAAATGAATCATCTGTAGTAAAGATGATGTCATAATTTATTTTGTGTGTATACACGTATGTGTGTGTTTCTCTTTTAGCCAAATGGCTTTCGATAGCAATTACTGAGGGTTCAATGACCTTCAGTTTCAATTGAATTAAAAAACTTAAATGAAAAAAAAAAAAAACAAAAAAAAACAAAAAAAAACAAAACTTAAATGAAGTTTCACTAGTATCAGTCTTTGCTGTCATAGAGGTAATTGAGAGCATGATCTATGTTACAACAATGCCACCTATAGTTGGTAGCCTTTGTTTAAACCAAGGTAAAATTTTACATGAGCCGCAACAGAAAACAGCCTAAAACAGAAGTCTGCTCATCAATAGTGTTTATGGAGCACTTTCTCCTCAAAGCACTAGGAAGAAATAGACAAACAGTAAGAGTAAGGTACTCGAGTAGTGACGACTTCAGAGAAGATGGCGTGTTGAATCTTAAGTTGATTCTTAAGACTTAAAAGAGAAATCCTTAATTAGAAACAGATTATATGTGTTGTGAACATTGTCTAAGAGTTGTGGCTTCTCCGTTTACTTTCTTTATGGTATCCTTTGATGAAAAGATTTTCATACATTTAGTGAGATAGAATTTACCAGTCTTGTCTTTTACGATTAGCACTTTTCTCTATTGTCAAAAGTATCATTCTTCTTTCTAACTGAAGGTCATGAGGATATTCTCTTATATTGTCTTCTTGAAGTTTCAGAGGTTTGCTTTTCGCAGTTTTGAATTTGCTGCTGTGTGTAGTAGGAGATTGGGTATCTTTCAAGGATAATCAATGATCTCAGTACTGTTTACTAAAATAGTTCATCCTTTCCCCACAGATCTGCAACTTACTTTGGTTAGATACCAAGTTGCCATCTGGTGTGGTCCTGTTTCTAAGCTCTCTGTTTGGTTCCATTGATCAATGTGTCTATCTTTGTATAAATATCATACCTCTTTTATTATTAAGGTATTTATTTGAGAAAGAGAATGCACAAGTGAGAATGAATAGGAAGAGGGAGTAGGCAGAGGAAGAGGGAGAAGCAGACTCCTCACTGACAGGGAGCCCAACTCAGGTCTGGATTCCAGGGCCCTGGATCATAACTGGAGCTGAAATCAAGAGTCAGACACTTACCGACTGAGCCACCCAGGTGCCCCATAAATATCATACTGTCTTATAGTAGTTTTATAATATGTCCTTATGTCTATAGAAGTCAGCAGAAGGCTAGACAAATAAATTTGGTATGTTCATAAAGTGGAATACAATAGAGCAGTGAAATCAATGAACCACAGCTATGTTTCAACATAGAAAAATCACAGAAGCATAACATTTAATGAGAAAACAAAAAAACAACCAGAGAGAGGCATGTGGGTGGCTCACTTGTTTAAATGTCTGCCTTGGGCTCAGGTCATGATCTCAGGGTCCTGGATGGAGCTCCCAGACCAGCTCCCTGTTCAGCAGGGTGTCTTCTTCTCCCTCTGCCTCTGTCTACTCCCCTCCCCCAGCTCATACCCTCTTTGGCTAGCTCTCTCGAATAAATAAATACAACATTTTTTTTTAAAAAGCAACCAGAGAGGACTATGTACAGCATGATACCATCTTGAAAGATCACATAGAAATAAAACTAAGCAACACATTATTTAGGGACACATCTTGTAGTAAGATTTATAAAGGAACAAAGGAATGATATATACACAATTCAAGATAGTGCTTTCTTCTGCTAAGGAAGGGAGCTGAATGTAGTGGAGGAAGGGTCCATGGATAGCTTTCGCAGTTTTGGCAATGCTCTTTACTCAGCTGCATAGGAGATTCATGAGAGTTCATTAGATTATTGTGTTTCATATTATACATATGTGATACATAAATTCTCTTTGTATTAATTATTACAAAAATTTAAAAACAATAGAAGTATGTATATTATGATAATTTTATAAAAGCATATGGATATTAAATTTTTAAAGCCTCTAAGGGACTAGAATTGTTATGTTTTCCTTTTTTTTTAATTCTAGACTTCTTTCTTTAATGTTTTATTTCTCATTAAAATTAAATCTTTATATACGTGTGTGTGTGTATATATATATATATATATATAATATCTAGGCAAACTGGTATAATATAATGCAGTTTAAATCTCGGCTCTGAGACTGACTAGCTGCATAAATTTAGCCAGTTCCTTAAACACCTTAAGCCTCCATTTCCTTATCTGTGAAGAAGGAATATTCTCTCACGGGATTCTTATGAGGATTGATAGTTCCTGGCATATGGTAGACACTCAGTAAAATTAGTTTATTTTATTATTACTGTATTGAACAGGATCTCTCTATATGTGTATACATGTATGTGTATAAATATAAATTATATATAATTTTTCAAGGCACCTGAGTGGCTCAGTCGGTTATGCATCAGACTCTTGATCTCAGCTCAGATCTTAATATCAGGGTTCTGAGTTCAAGCTTGGTGTTGGGCTCCATGCTGAGTTTGGAGCCTACCTAACAACAACAACAACAAAGTTTTAATTTTTTACTTTGTTCTAAAAGTCTGATTTGTATTTTTACTTAGCCTCATTTTGAACAAAAAAGAAGTCATGAATTTTAGCTTTGTGTTTGAAAGCATAGTAATAAGGGATTTTTTTCCCTTTTAAATTGATATATTGGCACATTTTGAAGAGAAATGCTGTAAAGCTGAAGAGTACAGTTTCATGTGTTTAAGTTTGCAAACAGTCCAGGCATGCAGTCTTCTCAATACCTTTAGACAGTTAAAAATTTGTTCTAGGATCTGAGGATATGGTAACAAACAAAACATTTGTGAAATGAATGGGGTACACAGCAGCGAACAAAGATTTTCTGTTCTCAGAGATCTTACGTTTTAGTAGAGGAAGAGAAACCCTATAGATAATTGAAAGAGAAAGAGAGGAAGAGAAGGGAGAAAGAGAGAGAAGGAAAAGAAGAAAAGAGGGAAGGATGAAATAGTTAAAAAATAAGTTTAAAAGTAATCCAATCTTAGTGTTAAGTATTCGGGGAAAAAATGGAACTGGATAAGGGAAACAGAGAATGCTGAAGACGTGGTTGCTACTTCATGCAGAATATTCCAAAAGGCACTGAAGGAAGTGAGTGAACAGGCAGGTGGAAACATTGGGTGGGAAGGTTCTGGAACAACGAGAAGTTCTGGAAGGGCACCTGCCTTGGCTGTTGAGGACAGAGGAGCCTGCAGCCTTGGGGGCAGACAGAGCTGTGCTTGAGATGAAATCGTGAAGTTCCTTGGTGGCAAGTAGTGTTGTCCCTTAGTGGATGTGGTAAAGATTAGGCCTTTCACTAAGGAAGCTCCTGCGCTCACTTGGATTGCTCTGACTGGAGCAGTTTCAAGATATGACATATTTAGTCACTTGTTAAAATGGACAGAACGCTTGAACAGGTACATCAAAAGATAGGCAGATGGTCAACAAACACATAAAATGTGTTCAAAATCATTAGTTATCAGAGAAAGGTAAATTATACCCATAAGGAGATACCGTTCATATCTACTAGAATGGCAAAAATTACAACAAATAGCAACATCCCACTGACAACAACCAAATGTTTGTATGTAAAGCAGTCAGAACTCTCATTCATTGATAGTGGGTGCATAAGATAGAACAATTGCTTTGGAAAACAGTTTCTATGAAATTAAAAATATCTACCCTAAGACCCAGCAAGTCTCAGGTATTCACTCACGAACAGTGAAAACATAGGTCCAAAAAAAGCCTTGCGCAGAATCTTCATATGATCTTTCTTCATAACAGCTAAAAATTGGAAACAATTCCGAATGCCCATCAATAAAAAATGAGTAAGTTATGGTCTATTTATACAATGGAATATATTCACCAATAAAATGGTATGGACTACTAATACACTCAACACTATAGGTGAGCCTCATCAATATTATGCTACGCAAAAGGAAACCAGGTACAAAAACATGCATAAAGTATGTTCTATTCATGTGAACTTCTGAATCATGCAAAACTAAGCTTGTTCATGGAAATTGGAACAGTAGTTGCCTTTGTGTGGGAGGTAAATGACTGGAAAGGGAGATAAGGAAAATTTTCTAGGGTGATAGGAATGTTCTATAATTTGACTGAGATGGTTTTAAGGATGTATACATTTGTCAAAGCTCATCAATTTGTACTCTGATTATCTATACTTTATTATAAACACTAATTAATTAGTAACTTAATATTTAGGTTAGAAAATGAATATAGTGTCACTCTGGCTTCTTCATGCAGCCAAATTAAAGAGGGCCAGTACAGAGAGAGGGAGACCAGTTGGGTTGTGATTGCAATGGTCTAGGAGAGAGGTCATGCCACGTGGTATGATTAGGGTGGTAAGGATGAAGCAATGAGGACTCATCAGGCTCTAGATACAATTTAAAGGAAGAATCATATGGATTGTGATGAGCGGGGTGAGAGAAAGAAAGCATCAAGGATGTGTCTCAAGTTTTTGGTCTGAGCAACCAGAAGATGGAAAATATTGTGGAAGTGTAGATTTAGTGGAAAGGTATTGTTAATCAGGAGTCATCTTGGAAATCTTAATTATGAGATGCAGAGTAGACATCCAAATGAATTGTCCTAAGTAGGAAGGATGGAGAAATGAGTCTGGAGTTAAGAGGAGACATCTTGGCTAAATTATAAATTTGGAATTTGTCAGCAAATATATTCTATTCAAAACTGTGGAGTCTAGCTGTGACCCCCTAGGGAGTGAGTACAGAAAATAAAAGAAGAGGTCCAAGCACTTAGCTTCTTTGACAATTGGAGGATGGAGAAATGAGAAATAATCAACAGAGACTGGGAAGAAGTAACCATTGAGGAAGAAAGCAAAAAGAAAGAAGAAAGCGATATTCCCTAAAGTTCAGCAAAGAAGGATGAGAATCGAATTGAGCCTTTTCTACTTCTAGCTTCTTTGGCATCAATTTTATCCATTGCTCAATACTTTTGGTATCACAGTGATACAGTGCTTTTAATAATCTGGAAATCTTTAGCATTGTTAGGATTAAAAGTGTAATTTCCGGATGATTGTAGAATACCAGGGTTTCATTATTTTTATTTTGTTGTTGTTGTTTTTCAATTTGGTTAAGGTTTTGGTTCTGTTTATTCCTTGATTGAAAGCTTTTGACAGGTAGATGATTGGCACATGAATGACTCAGGTTGTTCGCACCAACCTCTGTTAGCTTTCAGAAGTTTATGATTTCTTCTGAAAGACTTGGCCATTTCTGTTGTCTGTAACTGCCGTGTCAAGCATGTGACAGGCTGGCTTCTATGTACACACTGGCTTTATTTCCAGCAAAGCACCACAGGACAATATTTTTTGAAGGCATCTTAGGAGATTCAAATTTAAGTTAAAACCAACTCCATATGCTGTTGCCAATGCAAATAATTCCAATGAGGTGACAATCAGATGAACAGCTAAGTCCACACATGTTCAGGCAGGATCACTGCTGAGATGTCATAACTTTCTCCTTCGCCTGTCAGCTGGCAAGCACCTTAACTGAGGAAACAGCACATATATTAACATGAACCGTATCCATTTATATATGGCATCCTTGGTACTCTGAGTTGTACATTGTATATACATTCGGAACCTGATTAGATAATCAGAATATTGTTCAACTGGTGGAACGCTCAGGCCATGATCATTGACTCATTTTACACATCCCCTATTTACATATGCCTTGATCAAGTAATTAGGAACTTTTAAGTGAATTATATTGAAAATTGCATAATACATTGTGTTCTTGTTGTCTTAGAACAGACCAAGATTCATCATGTTAAATGAAGCAGCAAGCAATAGGAATAACAATGGTATTTCCAGAGAATAGGATGAAGCAAACTGAACTGGGGTTTGATGGCTTCAGGGCAGGGATAGGGATTTCTCATTGAATGTCTTCACAGAATGTTCCTGAAAATGGTTACCCACAATGTGTGATACTTCTTCAATGGAGAGGGGCTGTGGTAATGTCTTTAAAGAAGATTATTTTACTGAATTATTATTTATGGCATTTTTTTATCCATGAAGTCTTGCAATTAAAAAAAGTAATGCTGGAACTCATATTAACAAGTCCATTATGTCATAATTTTAGAAAAATGTCCATAGATGTTATGATGCAACCTTACTCATAAGCTAAAGAACCAAGATGACAATTAATTGATGTTTAGTGATAATTTCCCTTCCCTTTAGCAATTAAAATACAGGGTTGAGCATGCAGTCTGTAGAGAATCCTAAGTATTGACAGTAAAATGTAGTGTCTGGGGCATTTTTCATTTTTCATAAGCTTTTTGGTGTTTTCCTTCTTCCTGGTCTTATGATTTCTTTCTCATTGCCCCCCAAATCAATCCATCATTAATGATGGACCATTATTGCTTTTAGTATTTATAACTGTATCTGTAAAAAGGGGGTGGGTTTATTCATTTCTCTAAGTGTTTTAAAATGAGACTCAAAAGAGTGTTTGAGCTACATTTTATACTATTTTAAAATAATTTTGGCATCCCTTCTATGGAGCCTTTGCTCATACAGCTCTTTGATTTATGATGACATCACGTCCTTTCAGAGACAACATTATTATGTCACTGAACCTGAAGTGCTGAGGTCAAAAGTACACGTGAAGTAATTATGGGCCTGGAGGACCATGCTTCAGTTCAAAGGAAAACAAGCAGGGCCAAGAGGGAGGATGAGGGAGTCAGGGCAGAGGGGGAAAGGCAAGAAGAAAGGGAGCAAAGCAAATCCTGAAATATGATCATTGGCATGAACAGAAATTTTACCCTCAGCATTTTCCTGCTATGCTTTGGGAAATGAAAAAAAATAATGAAGGAAAAAAAAAGCCAGCAAGCCTTTAAAACTTCGCTCTATTGCATTACTCAGAGAAGCTTTGGAAAACAGAGGGGTTACATAAATGAGAGCAGGTGCGGTCGTGCAGAGGTAACTATTCAGCATATGTAAGTGCAGTTGGAAAATCATTGTCTTGCAGAGAATACTCGAAATTGGTCCCTAATGGCCTTGGTTTTTGTCATATGGTCTTGATTATAAGGCTAAAATTGCATTGCCATGCCTTTAGTGTGAACGAGATGGATGGATAATTATTACGTGCGCTGAATACCTTTCTGCAAGGAGGAACCAGGACATCCCTGGTCACTGGAGCTACCATTTCGCCTGGCTGTCAGAAAAGCTCTAAGCGGCCAATTCATCACTATATTTATGTGGAGGAGAAATGGAAATGTGCCTCTCTGGTTGGGTGTGCACACTCCCACATACATATACATATGCAGATTGTAGACAAACCAAAGTGGCCCAATGTGAGTGATTGTGAGTCAATGTTCAGAGAAGCAGTAGCATTAGTGGAAATGAGGGGTACAGAAATGAAACAGTGAGCTCTGTAGAAAATTGATGGCTTTTGGTGGTGTCCACATGCCAGGAGCTGGCACCAAAGCACTGCTAGGAAAGATTTGGGGCTCCCTTCGAAATGCTGCAGGAAGTTAAAAATGATTGACAATAGACGTTGTCAAGTAAGCGAGAAATATTTGTAGAAGAGCAATGTTTTTAGATACTCTGAAAGGGGAAAAAAAATCTTCCCTTCGTTAATATGTATTTTTTAAACCAATTTTGCTATTTTACACAGCGCTCGGAGACCCTCTCAGAAGGTGGGTATAATGACAGTTAACTAGAATTCCAGCTGCTATTGCAATTCTAGAATAAATTGTCTGGCTGTTTGATAGTTGCTACCACCACCTTTTCTGGCAAGGACGTCAGAGGAAGATACCATGGGGAATAAGAAAAAACCAGTGCTCTGTCCTGAGCAGGTAAGATTCAGGACTGCACTAAGATCCCCAGCCGTGATCACACGACTCATTCATACATCGTGGGGATGTTTATGATGGATCCTGGCCTCGGAGGCTGTGGCTTCCCTTTTCTCTGCGGCCCTTTGCAAAATATGAGCAATTAGCTAGGAGGGCCACTGCCTCTTTTACACTGAACCTTGAACTTCAGAGCCAGCACCGAGGGCAGAAGCAAATCATAGTTTGCTGAACAGCTCATAGAAAGGCTGATGTGAGTGTAGACACAGGCTTGAGAGAGCAAAGTTCTCAGTCTAAAAACCAAGTTTGGAAGTTTTCTGATTGCGGTATGGCATTTGCCACTCAGGGCCCAAACGGTGTGTATGTCAGAGGAGTGGTGTGAGTTGGTTGATGAGCTAATTAGTCAATCATCCCAGCTGTTCTGCTGCTGAGGTTTGATTGTTTTGATGCAGGATGTATATTGTAAGGTAAGGAGTAGCCAAAACATTAACGATGGCTGTTTCTTGCAAATGAAAGAGGAAGGGGAAAAAATAAAATTATGGAACCTCTCTCTTTATATACACACATATGCAGAACCAATACACGATGCAAGACATATATATGTGTGTGTGTATATACATATATATATATTATATATTACTGTACAAAAGTATTTCATGGAAAGTATCAGAAAACCTATAATAATTATTTTTGCATATTTAATACAAGTTTTTATTTTCAGGTATGTATATATACGTATATAGTGATACGTGGTTTCATTATACCCATTATTATGCTACACACATGATAATTAAATGTGGGATTCTAGGGCAATACAAGATGAGAGTTACACTATTTTGGTGCTGTTTTTAGCTTTCATTTCTATTGAAAAATACTAAATTAGTAGCATTTTTTGATTCCTGATTTAGCTCTTTTAATAAGACGCAGAAGCTAAAAACAGCCCAACCAAGCAGTTGAAGTCTTATCACAAGCCAGTAAGATCAATAGCTAAAAAAAGTATGAAAAGTTTTTGAGTGACAGCTTAAAAATGGAAAATTTAAATATATATCGCTGCCTTCTGCTCCATTGTGTAATGCATAAAGCCCACTTTGGCAGTATGTTTTTAAGCAGTCAAGAAAGTGATTTATTATTATCGCTGGATTTGTGTTTATGTTCCGTGCTGTAAACTATGCTTATAGCAATATATCTGTATTAAGGCATTAATACTAGGAGTGCTACCTAAGCTTAACATTACTAATATTGTTCAAAGTGGAGTTTATTGGGCTATAAATAGTAACATCAGTATTGACACTTGCTGCATCATCTAAGTGCCTGCGTAACGGTGTCTGATGCTAAATGACCATGCTGCTGACAGTATATAAAACATAAATAGTGACTACGAGGGATATTTCATGGCTACTGCTAGTGTTTCTATTCTCCTTTGGTCTGCAGATAAGGAGATCTATGTGCTGAGACCTTCCTAGGTTTTCCCCGTGTTTGCCAGAGGATGTGATTAGAGAAAATCACGTCTGGATTTTAAACATTCCTGCTTCCCAGGACCACTAATTTTATGCCACAAATACAAATAAATAATCATTGTTCACTATAATGGACGGAGAGTGAGCAAATCAGGAATTGAGTTTGGTGTAACCTATGCTCAGGCTTGATAAGAAGCTGACGGTTGTTTAGTCATTCATTGGACAAGTTGTAACAGAGGGTTGACTACTATCTTAGTCAGTTTGGGCTGCTGTAACAAAATACCATAAACTGGGTGGCTTATAAATAAGAAAAATTTACTTCTTATAGTTTTGGAGACTGGGGATTCCGAGATCATGGTGCCAGCATGGGGGACATCTGGTATGGTCTCCTTCCTACCTTCCTACGAAAGCTGTAACCTCATATAGCAGAAGGGGCAAGGGATCTCTCCTGAGCCTGATTGTAGGGCACTAATCTCACCATGAGGGGGTTCACTCTCTTGACCAGATCACCTCTCAGAGTCCCCACCCCCAAACCACCATGACATTGTGCTTTATAACCTAAGAATTTGAGAGGGTGCAAACATTCAATCCATAAACAACTACCCCGTGGTTGCCATGGACAAGCAAATGTTCTGAGTTTGATTTCTTTTGATGGTAATCAAGACAATATTTCAAATCTATTTGAATTATAGCAGATACACTCTCCTTTCTTAAAAAGCTATAAACAATAGAACCGCTCTTTCTTAAAAGTTGCGTTCAGAAGGCAAAACAGTCACATGAGGCATGAATAGCCTAATTTATCTAGGTGCTTTAACTTTAATCTGTAAGCACGAATGACATATATTAAATTAAGCTTTGAGTTCATTAAAGTTGGAGGAGAAGTGTCCTATCTGCTAACTCATTCCTTCATTCACTCACCATACTTTCATGGAGCACTGCTGTGTGCTGGAAACTGCATGGCTCTCCGGAAAATTAACAATAAGTGGAGCACATCCCTTATCCTAAAAACACAGTCAGATGATATCACATTTTGCTGAGTTAATCCAAAGGAATTATGAAAAAGTTATTTTTTTACCCCCAAACTAATAAAAGAGGTGAATTAGATGCGTGAAATGATAACGATCAAACATATTTTTGTTAGCTTGTAATTTCTTGCTAGTTTGTTATAGAATATGATAGAGGCAAGCTCATTGAGATGCTAAGATATTCATGTACTGCCTTTTTCACCTCAGATATCTTATTCCTGGAACTGATTGGATAGTGACAAGAAAGATACTGGTTTGGGTAACCCATAAAGGCCAGACAGCTTATGATGTAAGATATTAATGCTAGGTGGTGTGCCAACCTTCCTCACGATTATTAATCTTATTAAAAATAAAGTTAAGCTAGCATTGACTGCCAGCATTGAAAGAAGGTTGAGTGCCAGCATAGATGGCGAGCCAGGAGAAGGGGATCTTCTCATCCAGAAAACAAGAAATACTCATCTTTCCAAAGCTGTAAAAGTTCATGCCTTAATGAAACCTTTGATTCTCCCATAAGGAAACTTTAGTATTACTTGACTTACTTTGCAGTAAATAAACCTGCATCCTTTGCACGTGTGCAGATAGTGACTGTGGTTACTGGACAGGAAACAAAGAATGGGGGAGTCACCACAAAAGTTTTTTTTTTTTCTCTTTTTACATCCTTATCCAGAAGGAGGGAGCAGGAGGTGGATGTGGCTGGCCAGAAGAGCACAGTTCAAGAAGCCTGTAGAAACAGGAAACATTAAATTCTAGAGTTTCAGGATGGGGAAGGTGTTGGGAAGGCAGGGTGCTCTGTTCTTTTCCAGTTGGTTTACTGGCAGCTTTCAAATAACACTGAGTCCACAGTAGACACCTCCAAAGTCTGTCAGGGTTCCATAAAGAACTCAAAGCACATTAAGCATATGTTATTGTTTCTCAGGCCCTAAATGCAGCCTTGTAAAAATGCACAAAGTGATGGCAGAGTGAAGGCTAACAGCCCAGGGACCTATGAAATCCAGTGTTTTTTCATTGATTCCTTGTTGCCTCCTTTGTTCGTTGAAATATTCAGCTTTGGTCTAAAAAGCAGCTAAAAACCTTATGCAAAGAGCTTGTAAACAAACACCCACTTGAACCATCTGGTCTTGTAACACATACAAGTGATTAAGCTTCAGAGCTATGATTGTTAAATTTTTAAAAACACAACAATCCCAAACACCCCCATATAGACTCCTTATACAAGTTTATAGGGAAGAAAACATGGGATGCTTTCTATAGTAAATAATACAGAGAGATTAAACAATCTTTTGATTTCCCTACCTCATGTCCTCCTTCTCTGTCTTCATCATGAGTGTTATAGGGTGAGAAAGGCTAGAGATAGAAACATATAGACTGAAAATACATTTATAATTCCACTATATTGAGTCTGCATGGTCAACAATGTAGGATAGTTGCTTATCTTTACCTTTTTTTTTATCTTTACCTTCATAATTATTTTTGCCCTTGCTAGAGAATCACGTGGGCTGGAATGTATGTGTGTGCGCGCGTGCATGCAAGGGGGTGTCTTCGTTCCTTCTAGAATATATTAAGCAATCCAGGGTTTTTGCAAATAATGAATTCATACTTTTTGTCCATAATGACTGAAGAAAGTCAGGTCGGGGGAAATTAAATATGTTAAGAGCTCTCATTTTAATTGTATAATATCGATACTGTCTTTAGAGTTAATTTCCTTGACAAGTTGTAGGGCCTATAGATTGGATTATTCATATATTTCTAACATGGAAATGATTCTAAACTGCGACATTTCATTTAGGTGACATCACGAAAGTGAAAAGGAATAAACTGCACATTGTACCACAGCATATGGAAATAACACAGCTTTCTAGCTGATGACTGTGGAAGAGAATAACACAAAGAACCAAAAATTCTCAAGTGAAATAAACTCTTAAGTGAGAAATTGATAACATGTTAGGCCTCTGTTTCTATCTTCTCAATCTTGACCAGCTCTCATCCCTAGATTTAGCTAGATTTATTTTATCAGCTGGGAGGAGGAAAGGCAATAGTTCAAAGAAGAGAAAGAGCGTTTAGCAAACCACCAAATGGTAAATAGTGTAGACATAAGTCCATATAAGCCACAATGAGAATTCCTGATTGAGAGGAGTCTCTTTCATGTGGTGATTTGAAGGCTGAGCAACCTCTGTCCTGTTACTCTCTGACTCAGTAAGTGGCATCCAGGGTTGCCCATATCATCTGTCGTCGCTGTCTTCTTCTTCTCCTTCTCCTTCTTCATTTAAATTCAGTTTGCCAACAAATAGTATCATACCCAGTGCTCATCCCCCCACACTCATCAAGTGCCCTCCTCAGTGCCAGTCACCCAGTTACCCATCCGCCCACACTCCTCCCTTTTGCAACCCTTTGTTTCCCAGAGATAGGAGTCTTTCATCATTTGTCTTTCTCTTTAATTTTTCTCAATTCAGTTTCCCTCCTTTCCCTTATAGTTTCTTTCGCTATTTCTTATGTTGCACATATGAGTGAAACCATATGATGATTGTCTTTCTCTGATTGACTTATTTCACTCAGCATAATACCCTCCAGTTCCATCCACATCGAAGCAAATGACAGGTATTCATCCTTTCTGATGGCTGAATAATAATATATACAACATCTTTATCCGTTCATCTGTCGAAGGACGTCATGGCTCCTTCCACAGTTTGGCTTTGTGGACATTGCTGCTATGAACATTGGGATACAGGCGTCCCGGCATTTCACTGCATCTGTATTTTTGGGGTAAATACCCAGTATTGCAATTGCTGGGTCATAGGGTAGCTCTATTTTTAACTTCTTAAGGAACCTCCACACCGTTTTCCAGAGTGGCTGCACCAGTTCACATTCCCACCAACAGTGCAAGAGAGTTCCCCTTTCTCCACATGCTCACCAATATTTGTCATTTCCTGTCTCGTTAATTTTTTAGCCATTCTCACTGGTGTGAGGTGGTATCTCATTGTGGTTTTGATTTGTATTTCCCTGATGCAAGGTTGCCCACATCATCTGCAAGAACCTGTGGAAAGGGAAGTGCTGGGGATCCCTGGGTGGTTCTGTGGCTTAGCGCCTGCCTTTGGCCTGGGGTGTGATCCTGGGGTCCCAGGATCGAGTCCCGCATTGGGCTCCCTGCATGGAGCCTACTTCTCCCTCTGCCTGTGTCTCTGCCTCTCTCTCTCTCTCTCTGTGTTTTTCATGAAAAAATTAAATCTTAAAAAAAAAAAGAAAGAAAGAAAGAAGAAAGAAAGAAAGAAAGAAAGAAAGAAAGAAAGAAAGAAAGAAAAAAAAGAAGAAAGAAAGAAAGAAAGAAAGAAAGAAAGAAAGAAAGAAAGAAAGAAAGAAAAAAGAAAAAAGAAAGAAAGAAAGAGAAGTGCTATAGTATGCAGGACACTCTGTAGTATTTTTCATTTGTTAAGAAAGAAACAAATTAATTTCTTTTTCAGTGATGTGGTGCTAATCTGCCTCTCTGGAGGGTAAAAACACCCCACCTGATTTGTAATGTTTGCTGATTCCCATGGTGTAAATACTCTCATGTGGCTGATTTCAAGCTACCAACATGAAGTCACTCAACATGGATTGGGAAGAGAGATGCAGTCAGTTCTAGCAATCTGGAACAAGCCACTCTAGCACCACATTTTACTAATAATTCTGAGAAGACACATCTGGGGCAGGCTGTTGGTGAGCAGGTAGTGAGTGTGCATTTTCCCTTTTGTATCTGACCCAAGAAAAGATTCACTTTGGAGTGGATTCTTTATCATTTAAAAAACCATCAGTGTCCAGGTGATGTATAGAACTGTTGAGTCACTGTATTGTACACCTGAAACTAATGTAACATTGTATTAACTAACTAGAATTAAAATAAAAATGTTGAAAAAATTTAAAAAATTAAAAACCATCGGGCACTTGGGTGGGTTAGTTGGTTAAGTGTCCAACTCTCAGTTTTGGCTCGGGTCATGATCTCAGGGTCGTGGATCAAGCCCTGCATCAGACTCCACACTCAGCAGGGAATCTGCTAGAGATTCTCTGTCTCCCTCTGTCCCTGCCACTCCCCCACCCATGGCTGTTTCCCTCAAATAAACAAATAAGCCTTTAAAAAAATTAAAAACCATCAGTGTATGATGTGTTCTTATCAAGAATAGTTGGGGGGTATACAGTTTTTGAGTCAGAGAAAAATAGCTTTTTGAGTTTTTGAGTCAGAGAAAAATAGCTCCAAGGGCACAAGCTGTCCATCTTGTACTGAATCCTGGGTCACTCTCAGGCAATATTTAAAACCTCTAGGACAAGTTTCCAAAGAGTGTACCAAGAAGTCAGATGTCACTTCTGGAATTTTGTAGGATTGTTCCCGTAATTGTTTTCCCAAAAGTGGGAAGGATTTGGAGATGGAATGGATAATGGTGATGAGAGAAAAGAGATGCCAAGGATGATTCCTTTATTTCTGTCTGTACAGTAAGCTGTAAGGATGCTGGTGTCATTTCCTGAGAGGAGCAAAGAAGTCATGTGAGCTTGTCTGTGTTTAAAAACAAACAAACAAACAAACAAAAAACAGGCATAAAAAACACAAAAACACGCACACACAAAAACAACTCTGAAATTCAAATGGATCCTCAGGTCTCAATTGATGAATTTATTAAGATTGTTATTAATCCATCAATGGCTGCATTGTTTCTAAAATCTCCACTATTCCTTGTCTACCTTTTTGCAAAGGGTTAAGTCATGTAATGATCAGCTTGATTCACACTTAACCATTTTGCTTGATCCATGCACACTCTTGAATCAGAGTGCAACGGCCCAGATGGGGGACCGAGGCGTGTGATGCACTAGGCTTCAGCCCTGTGGTTTTTTGCTGCGTGTGGTTTTGTTTTCAAGTGTTAGCATCTTTCAAGTGTTAAGGTTTAGCACCTCTTGAACTGATGGCATCGTGGTGTGAGTCTATACCGTCAAGGCCCAGGGTTTCATATTCGGTGCTTGTCGCTTTGTTTAATTCCGAGGGTCACAAAAACATCAGCAAGATTTCACTCTGTACTTTCCCTTTGGAACACCAGCTGAGGCAGATCAAAACCTAAGAACGAATTAAATCTGGAATGCGTTGGTAGTAGCCCGTTAACTGGTTGGTTTGAGGCTGATTGCTATTTTGGGAAAGTACTAAAACTGGTAATGACGGACAGAAGCATTGAGGTTTCTCAAAAAGTTAATCCATGCACTTAGTAAATAATGAGCTGTTCTGGGGAACAGCTCTCCTCCTCCCCTATTTTGTGATGATGGTGAAAAGTAAGCTGCTCCGAAAACTAACTTTCTTCATGCCAACCTGCCCTATTGGGTTTCTTCACACACCCCGCCCCCCTTAACTGCGGTCTGCCAAAAAAAAAAAAAAAAGAAAAAAAAAAAAACAGAACTAGGGCTTGGCACACCAGTTTTGATCAGAGCAACCATCAGAATCATAATGTCCTAAGTACAAAGCTCACTAATTGAATTTCATTCACTGGACTGAAATATAGCAGCCAAGACAGAGAACACTGTCGGCTGTTTTTTATGAGGTCCAGAGTCGAAAGTCATTTTTAAAATGTGAGTGATGCAATTTCTTGTATCTTTCATTTAAAATGCTACTTGGTAAACAGTGTTTCAGATTAGTGTATTTGTAATTTAAATGAAGACAATACATCAAGCTGCATCTGAAAAGAAGGAAGTTTAGGGAATGATTCATTCCTCTTTTTGTGTGATCTACTGTAGAAAATAATAAATAAATAGGTAAGGGGGGGAAGGTTTGTGGATTTTAAAAGACAAAACTGAACTATTTCTAAAACAGAGCCAGTCCCAACAGCTAAGTCTTTGTTTTCTTCAAGCAGACTCATACATTCTGTCTAATTCATTTTTTATTTTCTCTCGGGGTCTGCTTGCAGATTTGCCTCAACAAAGGAAGCATCATGTTACATCTTTTAAATAATTGATGGCTCTCAGTCCAAGCCAGCTCGAAGGAAATTCTGAAAATAGGTACTGATTGAGCAAATGCCTCCTTCCTCCTCCCCATCCCCTTCTAGAACACGCCCCGCTCATCTCTTCCCTCCTGGCCCTTTGCTGCTTTGCCTCCCTCTTGACCAGTAGAGGAGGATGATATCATTTGGACTAAGGCTTTATCTACCACTCGGTATCCCTCATTTGTTTCATATCATTCTATATATTTTATTAAAGACGGGGGAACTGTTAATTACAAGCTCACTGATGTAATGAAAAGTTCTTAATTAATCACCAGAAATGTTAGGTCATGATCACCACCAGAGATGGTTTGTTGGGAATATAAAAAAAAACGAGGCTTAGAGCGTGTCCCTCTAAATTTAAAGTATGCTGTCACCAAGGGTCGAGTTGCCCCGGAAGCTGGGTCAACTGTGGCCTTGCCAGCCCCAGCTCTTCTGCAAGTTCAAGTGCTGGAAGCTGACCTGTGTTTCACTCCCCCTCCCCAAAAAGAGAGAGAAAGGCACCTGCATCTTACTTCACTGTTGAGTCATTAGCGATTGTCTACAGCTTGGAAGACCCATCCCTGCTTTAAGACAGGTGTGGTTGGTAGGACCTTGGGCTGGTCCACCATGAACCTGGCTTCTGGTCATGACTTTGTAAGTCTCTTTGCCTTCCAAGGCCCCCCTTTCCTTGCTGGTGAAATGCATACTTTGGACCTTTCCTTGACAGTGAAATGCAGACTTTGGAGTGGATGATCTCCAACATCTACCCAGCAATGATATTCTTGTGTCCTCCAGAGAGGAGGATAGACCACAAGGAAGTTGCCCTCCATTCGAGAGCATTCATGTATTCCAACTTAGAGTGAATGGACTGTGTGCTCGCCCATAGGTAACCTTCCTCTCTCTTTACATTATTTTCCTTTTCTTTTAGTCTGTTGCTTATTTCTTCTCTTCTGCTGCTTATCAATCCTTTCCTTTCCTGGCCCGACTTTCCGCACCACCAGGGTCAGAGTGGAAGGTTAGAGTCAAGGATCTTGGCCACTTATTTTTAAAATATCCTGCCCTCACAGAAGAGCTGTCTCCATCAGAAATTGCATCAGAAGGTAGCCAATATTGTTGAATTTGGGAAGACTAGCTATACAGTGGCAACTATTGGGAGATCTAAATCTGGAATTCTAAGTTAGAGCTCAGTTAACTGGGGGAGAGCTTTACATTGTATCCATCACTGAAAAAGCTGTAGCTAAATTGATGGATTATTGTCTGCTCTCAAAACAGTATCACAATCTCTGACCTACTCTCCCTTTCAAGGGACATTTTAAGGTATCATATTGCTCACATTGTTCCATTTTTCTCTCTTAATATAGCAAGCTTGGTGAGGGGTGGGGAGCTAAAGCCATCTTTGCCCCGAATCTACCCCAAAACCCGATGCTTGTTTGAGTTATCCCGTGCCAGCCTGGGAAAATCCTTTTTGATTGCCTTTAGCGAAATATTTTTTTTAAACCCTCGAATAAACTGATTTAGAACCCCCAAACAACATATGGCAGGGAATCTAGAAAGTTGAGAATTTCTTCTATGTATCTCCTACTATTCTAATGTTATATTCAGAACTATTTGTGTTTTCCCTTTTAAAAACCTACTGTTATCCATTCATTTTTGAGACTATATTATGCGCAGGCTTTTGTATCTGTATTTAAGTAGATTACAGGTAATGCCTCCTGGTAAGATGTATTCCTAAAATGTGCTTTTCTCTAAGTGATGTTAATCGTTGAGTTCCACTGTAGTGCTACCATGTTTCAGGAACATTTTGTGTTAAACAGCTTCTCTTTTTATTGGAATATCCATTATTAGTGCCATTTTGGAACTTGAAGAACAGATCTTTCTCCTTCTGAAGGTAGAGAGATAATTCCCCGTCTTCTAAGGTGCTGACTCAACCACCTAGAGACTGGTGATGGTGAGGATGAGGGTAGTGCAGGGGTCAGTGACTATTGCCTTGGGGTCAGTGACTGAGTGAAGGAAGGGATGCTGGTGATTTAGTTCTCTAGATCTGCTCTAAAAGCATCCTCTGGGGGTGCCTGGGTGGCTCAGTCAGTTAAGCATCTGACTCTTGCATTTCATCTCAGGTCATGATCTCATGGGTGGTGAGATTGAGTCCTACATTGGGCTCTGCACCAGCAAGGAGTCTGCTTCTCTCCCTCTCTCCCTCTTCCTCTGCTCCTCCCCCTGCTCTCACTCTCTCTCTATATAAAATAAATCAATAAATCTTTTAAATTTATTTTTATTTTTATTTTTTTAAGATTTTATTTATTTATTCATGAGAGACACAGAGAGAGAAGCAGAGACACAGGCAGAGGGAAAAGCAACCTCCCAAGGAGGAGCTCGATGTGGTACTTGATCCTGGATCCCAAGATCATGCCCCGAGCCAAAGGGAGATGCTCAACCACTGAGCCACCCGGGCGCCCCAGATCTTTTTTTTTAATCCTCTGGCATAGGGAAGGGAATCCAGATGCTACTTCCCCTAACCCCTTGCTATGCATCCATAGTGGAGTAGCACCATTCACATTGGAATCTGTGTGTAAGATGCCTCCTGAAGTTTTTGATCCTACAAATCCTTCTTTTGTAAGACAGACCTCATTTTATGGCACTTTATTGCACTTTCAGATGCTGTGTTTTTGCAATGCAAAAATCCGTGTGAATATATCTGGTAATTTTTAATCCTGGAATTCTTTTTTTGTCAGTTCAGATTGTCCAGTCTCAATAATTAATTGAATATAGGCAGTTCTTAGTTTTCCAAATTGGTGGTGTTCCTGTGTATCTCTTAAAACTGGTTGGTTAAAAAAAAAAAAAAAAAAACTGGTTGGTTGTAATTCAGAATACTTCCAGACAGGAAAAATTATGTAAGTAGTAGTGATGTTCTTAATCATACTGTAACTGAACTTCAAAACGTTTACAACAGTTTGTTATCTCTTCTTTGGGAAATTATCTGCAGCATTGAATGAGAATCTTTCAACTGGGTTGGTTGTCACCATTTAAAACCGAATTAATCTGGGGAAATGTATATTGCATTTTGTAGTAAGAGGAGATCATTGAGGCAATGGGATCAAATTCCAATCTGTGTTCCCTCACCCAGGACCCCTAAATGGGATAGAACCTGAAATGGAGCCCGAGATGTACATAGCAAAAATATGCAGACACTGGATTTTCAGAAGAGTAGTCAAAGGGCCAGTTTCTAATTCATCCCCCCCCCCCCACCTCCCATGCATTGCCAAATAACAAGATCCCAGTTGCCCATGGGACAACTAGTTCATGTATCTTGAGTCCTAGAACATTCCCAAATTTCTTAAGGGATTATGGAAGACTCTAAATCCATCTTTTCTCTCCTTGCTGCAATTCCTGAACATCTTGCACAGGACCAAAAGGGAGTTTAGCAACTCAGGTAGTAATTCTTCCTTCCTAAGACTCTGAGAGCAGGATGTCACTGTGGGCTGCCTCCTGTGTGATGGGAGGTCCCAGATAGCATGATCCTGAGTTGAAGGCCTCTTTTCAGACGTAAACTCTATGTGTGGGATCAAAAGGAGAATTCATTCTAAAAACTTGTGATTGGGGGCTCCCTGGGTGGCTCAGCAGTTTAGTGCCTGCCTTTGGCCTGGAGCGTGATCCTGGAGTCCTGGGATGGAGTCCTGCATCAGGCTCCCAGCATGGAGCCTGCTTCTCCCTCTGCCTCTGTCTCTGCCTCTCTCTCTCTCTATGTCTATCATGCATAAATAAATAAAATCTTAAAAAAAAATAAAAAAAACTTGTGATCATAATGTGAACAATATTTTGAATTTTCATTAATTTCAGTAATGGGCTTTGACAAGTTGTATAATTTAAATGTTAAACTTGAAATCACAGCCAGGTCAATCCTGACCATTGGCAGACAGCAACTTCTTATCTGATGAAATCAGCACCCGAAGAAATATGGATCCTACAACACCTTCTTTTGTTAAGATATACCTCATTTTATTGCACTTTGCTTTATTGTACTTTCAGATACTGTGTTTTTTACAGATAGAAGGTTTATGGCAACCCTGCATCCAACAAGTCTATTGCACCATTTTTTCCTCCAACAGCATTTGCTGTAGGTCACATTTAGCTAATTCTCACAATATTTCAAACTTTTTTGTTATTATTGTATTTGTTATGCTGATTGATGATCAAGGATCTTTGATATTACTATTGTAATTGTTTTGGGGGCCACAAATTGCATTCATAGAAGACAATGAACTTAATTGATAAAGGTTGTGTGTATTTTGACTGCTCCACCAACTGGCAGTGGCCCTTCTCTCTCCCTCCCCTCTGGCCTTCCCGGTCTCTGAGACACAACAATATTGAAATCAGGACAATTAACAAGCCTACAATGGCCTCTGACTGTTGCAGTAAAAGGAAGAGTCTCACATCTCTCACTTTACATCAAAAGCTACAAATGATTAAACTTAGTGAGAAAAGCATGTCAGAAGCTGAGACAGGCCAAAAGCTAATCCTCTTGCTCCAAACAGTTAGCCAAATTGTAATGCAAAGGAAAAGTTCCTAAAGGAAATTAAAGGTGCTACTCTCAATGAATGTGTGAATGGTAAGAAGGTGAGACGCCTGTTGCTGATAGGGAGAAAGTTTTAGAGATCTGGCTAGAAGATCAAACCGGCCACATAATTCTTTGAAGCCAAAGCCTAATCCAGAGCAAGGCCCTCACTCTTCAATCCTGCGAAGGCTGGGAGAGGTAAGGAGGCTGCGGAAGAGAAGTATGAAACCAGTGGAGGTTGGTTCATGAGGTTCAAGGAAGGAAGTTGCCCTTAGAACATCAAAGGACAAAGTGAAGCAGCAGATACTGATGTAGAAGCCACAGCAAGTTATTCAGATGATCTGTGATAATTTGTGAAGGTGACTACACTAAACAGCAGATTTTTAATGTAGATAAAACAGCTTTCTATCAGGAGAAGATGCCATCTAGGATTTTCATAGCTAGAGAGGAGAAGCCAATGCCCAGTTTCACAGATTCAAAGGACAGGCTGACTCTCTTGTTAGGAAGTGATGCAGCTGGTGATTTGCAGTTGGAGCCAATGCTCATTTCCTATTCTGAAAATTCTAGGGCTCTTAAGAATTAGGCCTAGTCTACTATGCCTGTGCATAGTACACACTGAGTGTGGAGCCTGCTTAATATTCTCTCTCTCCCTCTGCTCCTATCCACCTTCCCACCTTCCCCACTCAGGGTCTCAATATCTCTAAGGAAGAAAGAAAGAAAGAAAGAAAGAAAGAAAGAAAGAAAGAAAGAAAGAAAGAAAGAAAGAAAGAAAGAAAGAGAAAGAAAGAGAAAGAAAGAAGAAGAAAGGAAGGAAGGAAGAAGGAAAGAAGGAAGGAAGGAAGGAAGGAAGAGAAAGAAACACATTTTATAAGGCTATAGCTGCCATAAATAATGATTCTTCCTCTCATTGACGTGGCAAAATAAATTGAAACCTTCTGGAAAGGATTCACCACTCTGGATGCCATTAAGCACAGTTGTAATTCATGGGAAAAGGTCAAAATGTCAACATTAACAAGTGTTTGGAGGAAGTTGATTCCAACTCTCCTGGATGACTTTGAGGAATTGAAGACTTCAGGGGGAAGAAGTGCCTACAGGTGTAGTAGAAGTAGCATGAGAACTAGAATTAGAAGTGGAGCCTGCAGATGGGACTGAATCATGCAACCTCCTGATAAAACTTTAATGGATGACGAGTTGCTTCTTGTGTCCAAGTAAAGAAGATGGTTTCTTGAGATGGAATCTACTCCTGGTGAAGATGCTGAAGATACTGTTAAGACTGTTGCAGTGACAACAAAGGAGTTTGAATATTACATAAGCTTAGTTGATAAAGCGGTGGCAGGCTGTGGGAGGATTGACTCCAATCTTGAAAGAAGTTCTACAGTGGGTGAAACGCTATCAAACAGCATCACATGCCACGGAGAGATCATTCGTGAAAGGAAGCATCAATTGATTCAGTAAACTTCATTGGCTTATTTTAAGTACTTGTCTCATCCTCCCCAGCCTTCAGCAACCAGCACCCTGACCAGTCAGCAGCCATCAACACTGAGGCAAGACCCTCCACCACAAGGAAATCATGACCTGCTAAAAGCTCAGATGATGGTTAGCATTTTTGCAGTAGGATATGTACATTGTTTTTTAGACATAATGCTATTGCACACTTACTAGATGACATATCATGTAAACATAATTTTTGTATGCACGGGGAAACCGGAAAATCCTTTGACTCCCTTCCTTGCAATTGTTGCTTTATTGCTGTTCTGGAACCCACTGCAGTATCTCCAAGGGATACCTGTACTTCTTGAGTTGTAAGCTTTCTTTTTAAAAAAACTAACAACCGAAACTAGTTCTCCTCAGGCTTCTTACCCTGTAGTGTCAGTTGGATGGGTTCTCTCCTAATGTTTCCCTAGACTTAAAGAAATTACAGCTTTTTAACAGGCCTCCTGTGTTCACAGTCCCAGGAAAAAATAGGGTTGAATTCCCACATTTGAGTCATCTTGCCTTCTTCCTCTCTCATTGAATGTACTGGAAAGATCCTCCTGTTTTTATTTGCAAAACATTTTTCTTTCCTGATTCTGGACTCTGTCAAATTCCAGGCTCCACTGGAAACCTTGGTATCTGGGCTTCGTAGATCATCAGCTCTTCGGTGTCTGCAAGAACTTATTTACAAATTATCCCTTTTGTCTTCCGGTAATCAAGTCGTTCCTCTTCAGCATTAAAGCAAATGACCGAAGTCCGATTCCAGTTGCTTTTTGTAGTCTGACGGTGTTAGGGCGAAGTTGAAATTGAAACCTCAACTTGCTTAATTGTCCAACATTTTACTTTTAACTTCGTGCTTTAAAGGAAAGGGCAAAAGCTGAGTGTGAAGTGTGTCTTCAGTGATGATTTAGAACCTTCTAATCATGATTCAGGCATGTCTTTGGAGTGTTCACTCTCTAGAGTCTACAGCTTCCTCATTTGTGCCTCAAGGGGTGTGAAAGAACGTGGCCCGGGTGCCACCTGATGAATGAGTTTCCACATCTTTTACTTAATAAACAGCCCTGGAGTGTGTACCAAAGACATTGTTAGAGGCCTTCGGGTTGTCCATTGCTCACAACCTTCTCTTCTTCTCCTTCTCCCTTCCCTGGGCTGCAA
This sequence comes from Vulpes vulpes, assembly GCF_048418805.1. Lineage (NCBI taxonomy): Eukaryota > Metazoa > Chordata > Mammalia > Carnivora > Canidae > Vulpes > Vulpes vulpes. The sequence goes on along the minus strand of NC_132784.1, from coordinate 103,535,214 downwards.
GCCCACTGCGAATCCCCCTGGACGTCCAGCGGGTCTACTGGGTTGCTCTGAAGAGTTTTCTTTTAGAGAGGGGTAAAGATGGGAGAGGGATTTCAGTTATATCACATGGAATTGCCATGTTTATATGTCAAGATCAGTAGACTATCGATAGTTTTGTGAGGTTCCACCTAACGGTTTCTCCTGATAAATGTTCTACCTCAAACAAGTACATTTCGAAGTGCGCGTTGGCCTACAACCCACTGTGGAGTTACTTAAAACAGAAGCTTCAAGTTTCTCCAATCAGGAAACTCATGCTTCTCCTTACCTGCTTTATTTTTTTTCTGAGAATCACAGAAATAACAGATAAGACCCTCATATTTGGAGAAACTCGTGTATTTTGAGTCTGTTGCAAAATAAGTAGAAAATCCGTTGGTCCCTGTGATAGAATTTTTTTCTGAAAGTTCTAAATGGGAGTTATCATGGAAACTGCTTTGAGACCTTAACCAGAGCGTGCACTATAAATAAGAGAGGAGCAGAAGATTAATAAATCTGATAAAGCTGAGAAAGAAGAAAACTTAAAATAAGAAATGAGGACTGTTCTTTAGTTGGGGCATTAATACGGCCCTGAGTGTGTGTGTGTGTATATATATATGTATATATATATGAAAATCAAAGACATGCTAAAGGCAGGGAGTGTGAAGCCGTAGCTACTAATGTGTGCTTAACTCTATTGCCTGGGAGATTTTATTAAATGCAGCGGCCAAGGAAATTGACCTCACTTTTTTTTTTCCTTTTTTGGGTTGGATCCTTGCTCACGTCACATAAATGAATAGAGCTGACAATTTACTGGCTCATCAATGAAACAATATTAAATTATGAAGATGTAAGGAAAAAATCCTTCGCTAACATTGTTGCAGTTTGAAAGGTAAGCTGCCCCCTACAAGAGTAGGAGATATTAATGTTCGTTTCCAAACCTATATAACATAAGGCCAGGTGATACACATTGTAGGATGAAGTGGCTTCTTGATGGCTTTGATTCACTGTGGTCCTGGCATGTATCTCATTAACAACGTTCATGAAGAGGCTCCCACGTTTCTCTCATTCTGTCTTTTAAAATGCAAAAAAAAACAAAAAACAAAAAACAAAAAAAACCATCGTTTTTCATGCTTCTAAAGTGTTTTATTTTATGGAATATTCTGACAAATTTGACTTTACTGAGTATGTGCTGCAGGGACCCTGGGGTTTCCTTTTGAAAAGAACCTGTTTTTATTGGTTCACTATATTGGCCATTAAGCCATGGCTGTCAGGGTTAGACTGTTTCTGAATTCTTGTCTTTGGGGCTGCACAAGAAGCAAAATACTGTTTTTCTTTATATCTTGTCCTGTGCTGGAGATAGGAAGCCTTCTCTTCTTAATTCTGTCTTCTGTGAACTTACTAGAAGTACTTGGTATGCCATCTATTACCAATTGAATACCTAGTACTTTCAAGTGTGCCTAGATGTTAAGTCTTTTTCACTTTATTTTTGAAGGAAAATCATCCTACTGTTCTTGGTTACCATCAGTTATTCAGTTGGTCAACCAGACCCAGGTCCATCTCATGCATTTGTGAGCCCGGTTATAATGACAATCCGATAAGATCAGAGTATGGAGGTTCTTTTTGGTGGAACCGTCCCTGCTTCCATCTGACTCCCATATTTGTTCACAACTCAGGAAAGGTGACCCCCCCACACCCCATGGCCAGCTCTTCCAAGGTCATACCAGTGATTTACCTGTTACCCCCCAGTCCCAGCTGCAGAGGCTGGTGCAGAGTAGGTGTGCAGGAAATCTGTGCACGCTCCCTGCCGGTGATGCCCACCGCCCCCAACTCGGTACTGAACCCTCTGCAGTAAGTCAGATTTTCTGAGCAGCATTCAGCAGATTTTTGCTTCAATGTGGAAAATGGCACTTTAGAAGTCGAATTACCTTTTTCATGGCACCCAAGTTGCTTAATTTGCAAATTGAGAATAATTTAGGCAATGGGAGAATATGTTTCCATGTGTGAAGTGGATTGAAATGAGTTTTGTGTTCTCTGCTCCTTCAGCTCAAACTATCAAAAAATGGAGATCTGGCCAAAAATCATTCAGTTATATGATTCCAGGATATCATCTGTTGTTTTGCGTGGCATCAGTTTAGCTTTAATTATTGGTGATACTTAAAATCCGTGCTTCTGATAAACTGCGAGTGTGCCCTGCTTTAAGGAACTGGAATGGGCTTCAGATTTATGCTTATGGTGCCTTTGCACGAAGGGACAGTTATTTGCGCTCTAAAAATACCTTGGCTTTATAAAATAATTTATCACAAGATTCCTTTAAATAACCAGCTCTCTTAGAGCATTCAAAATATGATTTGATTTGAAAAATCAATGTCCACTCAACTTTTCAAGAACACATCTGCTTTGTAATGTGAGGCAGGTGAAGGGAGAAAAACCAGGCAAGAAGGAATGAGGATCTTAAGTGAGCTGAATAGGAATTAATTTTAATTTAGAAAAGAATTTACTTTTCTAGAGTTTCCTGGGGAAAACACCTTCACCTTTATCACCTCCAAAGTACATAAAAGGAAAAAAAAAAAAAAGCAGGCCAATTTGAGTTTGGAGAAGATAAATCTATTTCTCTGGTGGGTCGCATTCTGCATTATGCATGTGCGTAAAAGTGAGGTTTGCTTTGATCCTGACTATTAAAAGTTTATTTTTAAACTCAGACTGGGCAGGGATCCAGCGATGCTCTTTCCCCCTGCAGCACATCCTGGTTTCAGGTCCTCAGCCTGGCGGAATGGAACTAAGCAGCAGGAAGTAGTTGAAAAGTGTGGAGACTTGATGAGTGTTGAGGGTTTTTTCCCCCCTTCTTCCCCTCCATTTTTGAAATTCAAATTGAATGCAATTTTCAGCTCATTTGAGCCAGAATATACTGTTGCTGAGCTTCAGTGGCTCTTAAATTCAAACTCACAGGAGAAAACAGATATCATTTGTCACAGAGGGTGGGAGAGAGAGAACACTCCCCGCATTTTATTCATGGGAGGCAGAGCTCTAGTAACTAATTCAAACCTTTCTGACTAATCGACTAATCATTCACCAGCAAACTTATCAACTAATCAATGAAACCTTTAAGACACTCATCTTCGGAAGTTGGGAGCAATTTCCCCCTCCCTTTAAAACAAAGTCATTGTTCAAGTCTATTTTTGTATTGTTGGGATCTTAATACCTTTTTTTGCAAACTGAGACAGACTATCATGGCAATCTTTTTCCTGCCCTTCCTGACAATTTTATTGTTTCCATCTTTAATGTCTTTGTCAATGTTCTTTATTTATGACCGAGGATTAGCAGAAAGCCTACTGCTGGCTGAGTGAGGCCAAAAATTTTGAGTTTTTTTTCTTCACCAAATGGACTGCCTGAAAAAGAGTCTTCTTTCTTGGGGCAAATGTAAATACCAATTAAAAGAGGAAGACCCACTCGTGCAGTCCTTGAGTTTGCAAGTGTGTCTTATCTTCAGGGTGGCTTCTTCAGCATGGCTTGAGAATGCCTCTCAGGAAACTTCTGCCACTGGATATGTGCCCGGGAAATGTAAATGATTTGAACAAATGATAATCTGAAATCCCTGCTCTAATTTCAGAAAGGATGTGATGTTGCAATTCTGGTCCTGAAATATAGGTTTTATGCCTTACCGCTGGTGCTTATCTTTGACTGTTTTAATGTAATCCAAAATTTCCATGGGAACATGAAGTCCATTTGCCTTCTCTCCTCCTCTTCCTCCTCCTCCACCTCTTCCTCCTCCTCCTCCTCCTCTTCTTTTTTCTTCTTCTTCTTCTTCTTCTTCTTCTTCTTCTTCTTCTTCTTCTCCTTCTTCTTCTTCTTCCTTCTTCTTTCTGTCAAGGTCTGTGAGAGACAATTATGATGTTATTTCAAAGTGAGTAGGAGAAAAACAATGCTCCCTAAATATTATCTCTAATGAAATTAGCTCCTACCCATCACATTTGGAGTTTAAAAATGCTCTGCAATGAGTATATGATCAAGCCATATATATTTGTGCTTATGTGTGTATGTGTCTACGTGTCTCCAAGGTGTCCAAGAATGTGACAGCAGGAATTTCTAAATAGTCATTTTCACATTAATAAAGGTGACAATAACTTGACAATAACTTTATCCTCTGTGTGGTAATATGCTTGTGCATTCGGCCCCTGGTAGCAGACATTTATTTCATTGCTTTTATAAAAAGGAATACCCTAACTGGTTAACCTGTCTTCTCGCTATTATACCTTAAGACTATATTATTTTTTCTTTGACTTCAGTATAAGAAGCCAAAAACCTACCTTGACAAGGAATCCACATTTTTGTTAATTACTAAGGTAGTTAATAGAATTTTAATTTTTCTTCAGATATCAGATTGCTTCAATATGCAAGTAATTACCTACTGCTTACTATATGCTAGACATCCATTGTACTAAGATTTATAACATAAAGAATAGTGGCTTTCTAAATCCAAGTGAGGTAGGCATAGGAAATGAAGTATCAGCATCAGCTAGGCAGAGAAGGTAAAGCTTGAGAAGCCCCCAGGTTCTCAAATGATTCTCAAAGATGCAGTCCTTCTCCTTGTCCCCAGGTGGTAGCCACTGGTCTGAAACAAATATGATCTAACTTGGAGGTGGGAGAAAGGATGATACACAAAAATCAGTGAAAAGGATAAGAAATATGCATTTTTAGGTGCTAAATGTATCCTATTCCTCAAACAATGCTTACATCACTGGGTAGGGGAAGGCAAGTGGGGTGCTGTCATCCTGCATTGTAAAGTGGGTAGGCCAGGGGTCAGTGGAGGAAAAGGTGGAGAGCCAGTTCAGGAGGGAGGAGAAGGCTGGAGTAGAAGGGAGAACATTTGAAGCAGGGGCTCAGAGGTGTGCTGGAGCTTAACTCACACCCTGAGGGCCAATTGTTAAATTTCTAGAAATTTCATGAACCAGCTTTTATGACATATTATTAAAAATTAAATTACATAAATTTATGAAAATTAAATTATATAATCTTATATGATTAGTAATATGCATAATATATAATTATATATTAATATATATTAATTATATGATATATAATTATAATATATAATTATTCTTATATAATAAATCAACTATACTAAAAACAAATGTAACCAATACTGAAAATCATCACTTCCTAATTATTTCCCCTCATGCATTGCCATCACCTGTGCTCTTGAGATGTGCGCATGGTATCTGCCTGGTAAAAATATGTGCTGCTGTGACATGTTGCCCATCTCTTCCCAACTGCACATTCCCTGATGCCGTGTTGGTAGCATGGGTGGATGGGTTAAGCATCTGCCTTTGGCTCAGGTCATGATCTTGGGGTCCTGGGATCCAGCCCCATGTCAGGTTCTCTGTTCGGCAGAGTCTACTTCTCCCTCTCCCTCTCTCTGTGTGTTCTCCGTCTCCTCTGCCACCCCCCTCTGACTCTCAAAGAAAATAAATTAAAAACAAATAAAATGGGGAGACTGGGTACAGAGAAGTGAAGAGTCTGGCCAAGGAAAGGAGTGTGATTCAAATGCAGGCAGTTGCACCTAGAAGTTCACTCTGTTTGCTGCTGTTCAGTGTAAAAATGACAAACCACAGTGACCTGCCACCTGGAGCATTTCTGAGAAACTGAACTAATAGTATCATTTAGGAGCGAGAAGGGCACTCCTTCAGTTGTAGATAATTAACATTTTGGATGTGGGGAATCTAAGTGACGAGGCCCTCCTAGCAAATCAGCTTAGAGAAGGAGCACAAGCCCAAAAGAGAGAAAACCCCTGCACATAGATGTGAGAAAATATTCATCATCACAGGGATTAAGCATAGAAAGAAAAGCTTTAGGGAAAAAGTAAGTGTTAGGAAGAAGAACAACGAAAAGAAACCGTGATGGAGAGAATGAACGATTGGAAAGAGAAGAGAAATATGGGAAGACATAACGTACAGTGTCATGAAGGTAAGGTAGGAAGAGTTTGTGAAAGTGTTGCTAATTAACAACACCAAGGGCTTCGGTGAAATTTTAAAATGGTAACCATATAACTTCTCATCCCATTTGATCACTTGCAGAGTGAAGGGGGTGCTGTCAATAATTGGGCCAGGGAACAAACATAACACATGAACAGTGATGTATGGTTGCACTGGATTTGCAAATGGATGAAATTGGTAGATTTCTAAGAATTCATGATCATCTGGAAATGATTTTCCTTTAACCAACATTTGCTGAGCATCTCCTGTGAGGAATGCTAAGTGCTGAAGATAAAGGTACATATGGCAGAGTTTAAAAAAAAATATTCTGTTGGGGGAAAACAGAAAATTAGTGGATGAAGCATAACTTTCCTTTGCCACACATACCCAGAAGTAGTCACCATTCACAGTGTATTAAGAGCTTTTTCCACATAGTCCTATGGTTATAGAGATATCTAACTAGTTTTGTTTACAGCTAAACAATGCAACGTGCCACATATCAGCCTGCAATTTACTGGTTAAACATATACACATCTTTTCAGGTGAGTAAATATTTAGTATCCTCTTAAATGGACATATTATATTTACCTATTCCCTTACTGATGGACATTTAACCCTTTTATTTTTTTTCTTGTGTTCTTGTTTCTGTGTTCTTATTTATGTAGGAGAGATATCTGGAGTGGGATTGCTGAGCCAAAGTAATTTTACAATAAACCATCAGTGGATTGTTTAAAAATTATGTAAAATAGCACTTTTACCAACCTTGTATGAACACTCATTTCCTAGTTAGCCATCGTTCTATCAGCCTCACATGATTATTGGGAAGTGTCTATTACGATTATTAGAATTTGCATTTTAAAAATTATTAAGGAAGGGGATCCCTGGGTGGCTCAGTGGTTTAGCGCCTGCCTTTGGCCCAGGGCGCGATCCTGGAGTCCTGGGATCGAGTCCCACATCGGGCTCCCGGCATGGAGCCTGCTTCTCCCTCCTCCTGTGTCTCTGCCTCTCTCTCTCTCTCTCTCTCTCTCTCTCTCTATGTCTATCATGAATAAATTAATTAATTAATTAATTAATTAATTAAAAAAAACATTAAGGAAGCTGAGCATCTTAATTTTTCTTGGTCATTTGTATCTTTTTAAAGTGAATTTGCCTTTTCTTATTCTCTTGCCAGTTTTTTTCTGTTGAAATAGTCATCATTTTCCTTACCCTTTTTTTTTTCATTTTCCTTACTTGTTGAAACTTCTTGCACACTAAGAACATTAACCCCCTTTCTCCTCATTGTTGCAAAAATCTTTCTCATTTTATTTTTTACCTTTTTATTTTGCCTTTGATTATCGTCACAGAGAAATGTTTGGATATTTTGTTTTGTTTTGTTTTATTTTTTGCGCCTTCACATTTTTCTGTCTGGTTTAGATTGATCCTTCTCCCTCAAAAGAAAGAAAAACAATACTAAATTTATTCTAAAACTTTTATTTATATATATATTTATTCATTTATTTATAAAGATTTTATTTATTTATTCATGAGAGACACAGAGAGGCAGAGACATAGGCAGAGGGAAAAATAGGTTCCCCATGGAGAGCCCAATGCAGGACTCGATCCCAGAACACTGGAGTCGTGGCCTGAACCAAAGGCAGATATTCAACCACTGAGCCACCCATGTGCCTATTCCAAATCTTTTATATATTTTTTCAGCATAATACTTGATTCCCATAGCCCACAGACTAGTTGTGTGGATAATTGCAGAGTGAGTATTTCCATTTCATCTGGTTAGAGCTCTGACTACAGGGCACCTGCAGAGCCATAAGAACCCCAAGGAGGGCACTTGGGTCAGTTGGGTGGAGGGGAAAGTCGGGTGCAGCTGGGCTTCCTGGCGAGTTGATATATGAGCTTAAGCTTTAAAGCTGAGATAGGTACGGTTTCCAGCTGAAGGAAATGGCAAGTTAAGGAGACCTGGAAACTTTGGGATGTCAGTATGTTTTAAATGACAGGGAAAGAAGGGCCATGTGGTTTCATGGGGTGGGTCAAGGGATAGCATTTTTAATATCAAGGGAGAGGTATTTTTTTCTGAATTTTTCAAAATTTCCACAAAGAGTAGGTATTCCTTTGTGGGTAGAAAAAGTTAATTTTACACTGAAGAAAAAATGAACCTCTGAGCATGTAATTGAAGAAGCTAAATCATAAGGCTTAGTAAGGGTAAGAAACACCTCAACCTGCAAGATTAGGGATGGGACACAGGACAGGGATCAGTGTTGGAGGATTGGAAGGAATGTGCATGTCATCTTTAATATCTATGTGCCTTCCTCCAGTCACTCTGGGGCCAGATGGTGACAGGTGGCTCCTAACTGAACCTGCCCTTCAGCCTTTCAACTTTCAAGCTTTACTGGGGGCCACTCAAGAATAATACCCCATTATCTATAGCGAGGTCTTTCCGACTACCTTGGCAGTGAAATCTCTACAGCATTATCTCATCACACACTTCTAGTTTTCACTCACCATCATGTTCTTCTGCTCTTCACTTTAAAATGCACAACTGGTATGGGACCTCATGTGTTTAAACTTATGTGCATGAGGGACCCCTCCACAAATCTTTGTCAGACCGACTTGAATCCACTTATCCTTCAAGACAAGCTTATACACCATCTCTTTTCTGCAGCTTTCCCTGACTTCTTCAGCTGGAAGAAACCTAGGTGTTGAAATGTTCCCTTTGGTACCACTTACGATTTGTCCTAAGGCAACAAAATGTAATAGTGATATTTTAGAGTGATAGAGAGTGGTACATGGTATAATGACACATATAGTGATGTATAATATATATTCTAGTTACGTATTCATCCTACAACAGCAAAGTATATAGTGATCATGTTCCTGACTAGGTTGAAATTTCTAGAAGGGCAAGAACCATGTTCTACTTCTTGCTTCTTGGCCATATTCCACTTTATTTTTATTTTAAAGATTTTATTTATTTATTCATGAGACAGAGAGAGAAAGGGACAGAGGCAGAGACACAGGAGAGGGAGAAGCAGGCTCCATGCAGGGAGCCTGATGTGGGACTCGATCCCGGGACTCCAGGATCAGGCCCCAGGCTGAAGGCGGCGGTAAACCGCTAAGCCACCGGGGCTGCCCGGCCATATTCCACTTTAATACAGAGAATTACCATCTTCCCTAAAAAAAAGGTTGGAAGGCCAAGCTCATTTGTGGAAACAGACTCATGGACAGCCAAGGCAAGAGAAGGTGAGGGATGAGAGTACTCACAAAATAAGCAGTTAGAATACAGAGTCATTCCCTTAAGGGCTTGAGGAGAGCATAAATCTAAACAAACCCCAGAAGAAAGTGAGCCTGAGAAAGCACTGAGCATGAATAAGTGGATCACCTGGTACTCACGGTGGAGGGCCCAGATGCAGTTAGACAGAATGGATTGGAAATGGGCCACATTCACATGTTCCTTAGCGTTTGGTGGCCAAAGAACAATATGGATGCAGAAGAGACCTGAGAATATCTGAAGCAGAAATAAAGTAAGAAGAAAGATGGCAAGAGAAGAAGGATATTTGTGAAGAGGGAGAGTGAGTCAGAGAAAGGTTCTTCAGAGGGGATGTGAGTCAGAGAGGAAGATTACATAATCGACTTGGCAGGATGTCTGCAAAGTGAGGACAGTGGTGAGGACGTCAATCCTGGATCTAGACAGGAGAGAGATCCAGGGAAGCCATGAGGGGCCTAATAATTGGGATGAGGTAAGAGTGACATGGTGTGGGTGGGGGTGAGGTGTTTTGGGGTGAGGGGAATCAGGCACGGTTTCTGTGAAGACAGGGAGGATGGAGGCCTAACAGGCGAGACAGTTGTGTTTGGCAAGGGATCACACTTAGCATCTTTGCAGTTGAATGGCATCGTACACCAGGAAGGGACTGGGGAGGTCTGGTTCAATACTCTCATTTGGCATTTAGGGAAAGAGTATGAAGTGTTTAATGTCACCCCTGGGCAGGCCTCCTCACACGCTTCTCTGCTCTCCCTCTACCCCAGTCAAGCAAAACTGCTTTACTTCCCCACACCTGGCATTCTTTCTCATTCATACCTGCACTTCTCAGTCTGGAATGTTCTTTTCTATACAATCTTTGTTATTTGCCTCACTCCTATTCACATTCTGGGTCTCTGCTGAAAAACATTTATTTAAAGCATCCTCTCCTTAGGAAGGACAAATCCCAAGCATTTGTCTCCTATTTCTAAACGTATAGGGGACAGACATATAGTTGCTTCTTGACTGTTGCTTTTCTAGATTGGAAATTCTTTTTTGTTGTTTTAATTTATTTTTTACTTTTAATATTTTTTTTGAAGAGAGAGTGTGTGAACAAATGAATGAGGAGGGATAGAGGGAGAGGGAGAGAGAGAGAGAATCTTAAGCAACCTCCACACCTAGTATGGAGCCCAATATGAGCTGAGTCTCACAACCCTGAGATCATGACCTGAGATGAAACCAAGAGTTGGATGCTTAACCAACTGAGCCACCAAGGTACCCCCTGGAAATTCTATTTGGCCCCATCTTTGAGCACTATACTGGTCCTAGTGGTTGCCTAAGAAATAACTCTTGTCAGAAGGAAGGAAGGAAGGAAGGAAGGAAGGAAGGAAGGAAGGAAGGAAGGAAAGAAAGGATGGAAGGGAGCAAGGGAGGTACATTTTAAAGTTTTACCCCCAATTGTTGACAGAGCCTGCCATGCTTTTTCTAAAACTAAGCACAGTCAGGCTTGATGTAGGTGTGGCTTGAGCATTCATATACAGATTGGGGTGGTTGGGTTTTTATTTCCCTAGTATTTTAACCATTTCTAAGTGTATGTTTCAGTGGCATTAAGTGCATACATGTTGTTTTGTAGCCACCCATCCTCACCACCACCCATCTCTAGAACCTTTTCGTTATCTCAGGCAGAAACTCTGCACCCATTAAATAGTGATTCCTCTCCCCTGTCCCTCCAGCCTCTATCATCCACCATGCTACTTTCTGACTGTGAAGTTTGATTATTGAAGGTACCTCATAAATGGAGTCATACCCTTTGTCCTTTTGAGTCTGGCTTATTCATTCAGCATAATGTGTTCAAAGTCCATGTTGTAGCATATATCAGAATGTTACCTCTTGCTAAAGCGAATAATAATCCATTGGATATATATTTCACATCTTGTTTTCCCATTCATGAATCTACGGATATGGGGTGGAGGGACTGTTTTTACAGGAGGCCAGTATTTTAAGTCCTAGATATAAAATCTGTCGTGTAATCAAGTACCTGGTGCTGGTCGGTGGTGCCAAGGCTGGTAGATTCAAACAGCAAAGAAAGAGTAGATTGAGGAATCATCCATGTGCATGGCAAAGTCAACAAAAATGTCCAAGGACATGGAGGCTAGATAGGAGGGAGAAGAAATGCTTCAACTGGGCACCAGCAGCCCTGGGGTGAAGATGGTAATGAAGATGCATGCCATGAATTTCACATGGTAGTAAATTTTTTTTTTTTTTTTTTTTTTTTTTTTTTTTTTTTAGTAAATGGTAGTAAATCTTGGTAGTAAATCTTGAGAAGTGGTTGGACTTTGAGTCCAACCCTCAAATGAGACATCATCTTGGAGACAGAGGGGAGAGCTGGATGGAAGATGAAGGGGACTTTGGCTCTACAAGGCACTTGGGGAAGATGCGATGGCAAAGGAAGAACCAGTGAAGTCTCCATTCAAAGCCACTCTACCATTTTCACACAGGAAGAGCCCTCAGTGCTATGAGATCAATGAATAATCTATCCTAGAGTCCGTTGCAATCCAAAGAACTGGAGTAGCTTGGGCCCTTTTCTTCTCCTTGACTTTTCAGTAGTTAGGAAATAATTATTCATACTCATTCCATCAAAATCCCTTACTTGCCTGAGTTCTTCCTCCGTGAAAGATTGGAACTGGATTAAACTCTTTTCCCTCAACGACTTCTCAGTTACAGTTTCCCTAAGCCTTGAATGACCTTTGAGTTGTCTGCCCCGTGTTCTCCCGGGTTAAAGAATAGTCAGATTTTTGTCTCATCCTGTTTGAAGCTAGTGTTCTTAACGGTCCGGGAACTCCATTCGGTCATGCCATTGTCCAGTGTGGCACTGGTCCTGCCTTGGTGAGGACACGTGCCAGTATTTCTGCAAGCAGCTTGATGAGGGGGGCTCGTTAGGGGCCAAACTCATCAAGCTCAACCTCTCAGCCTAGAGGCAGAGCAAGTCACTTTCACTTTCCAAGAGACTGCTGGTCCTGCGATTGTGTTGCCTTTTTGGAGGTGGTTTTATTTTTTTTTAATTTTTTTTCTTTCTCCTTCTGAAGTCCAGCTCGTTGGCCCATTTCAAGTTGCTTCTGATCTTTAACTGCTGCTCCTCAGCCCCTTGAATCCATCCTTGGGGAGGCTTTCATTGGTCACTTTGGAGAGTCCCCTCAGGCCAAGAAAGCCTCCCTCACTTTGTTTCTACTTAACCCTTGCCCTTCCTGGTGGTGAGGGGCCATCTCTGGGCCACCTCCCTTGTAGTCTGTTATTATTTGCAGGTGATTAGCAGGTGGCTTCTAAGCAGAAAGGAACATTGCCCCAGGCTCCGCTCTCCCATAGGCTCTTGCCATTTTGCTACAAAAGAGAAAAATCGAGCCTTTGAACAGTGTATATATACTATTCATGTCCTCAGGAAGAGAGGGATGTCTATAAAATTTCAGGGACAGTATTAGATTTTACTCAGTTATCAGAGGGCTGAACTATTGGGTTATGGTGCGGATTGCTTTTGGAATTAAAAAGAAGCAGTTGCCCTAGCTAGGCGTCGGGTCTTTTAGTAAGAGCTTATTTGAGAATTTCTCTCTAGACACTAATCCCCCAACAAGTTGTATTCCAGTGAGACAGAGTGTCCATGAGATCTAGTAATTGGGGCTGTGTTGAGCTATTCTTCTTGCTGGGGGAGCCAGCCTGGTGACAGCACGCCGTGTTCAGCATTCCACTTGCACGCCGGCTACTCATTTGACCACATGAAAGCTCTTTTCCCTACCTCAGTCCTCCAGGCTTTTTTGTCACCGACTCTGCTACCTTCGGATCCCCCAGGGGAAATATTATATGCTTCTTTCAACATCTTGAGCTACTGTCCGTGGCATTAAGTGAAACATTATATATATATATATATATATATATATATTTTTTTTTTTTTTTTTTTTTTTTCCCCTGAACCATTGCTGCAAATGCTGTGTCCTGCTAGGCTCTTCCCTCCCAAAAGGAGCCAGTTCATTCATTCATCTGAGTTTTAAATTGCCAGTTTGTCTCCTATTGCTTTTTAGTTGAAAAATAAAATTAAAAGCCCATCAGAACTTCTTGTCCTCCTCTCCTGTGCAGAATAAACATGACCAAAGCACTCGATTTTTGGATTCGGGGTGTGTGGGAACCACATGAACATATACGGATTCAGTGCTGTTCCGTGGATGTTCTGTTTTGCTGGGCGGAGGCTGGTTGCGTCAAAGTCGCTGGTCGCGTAGCAGAGTAGGCCAGAAAGCAATTCCTCGGGTTCTCGGACTCTGGATTTAATTCTTTACGCATGTATGAAGGTACAGTGTGTCCCTCAGAGCACCTGGCCAGTTCCATCTGTTTCGGTGTGTCCCAGATGTGCCCAGACCTGCTGGGCAGGAGCCTGGTCCTCTGTATTTTCACAAGCGCCCCAGGTGCCCCTTTGGGTCCAACAACGCTGGGAAACACTGATCCATTCATTCCTGGGTTTTGCTTGCCAAGCTGTACCGGATCTTGGGGTTGTCCGAGAGGGCGTGGAGTTGTTTATGTGGCCTTTTTCTCTTGCTTGGCTCAGAATCTTTTGTCCCAAGGAGATCATGAACATTGAACAGCAGGCCCATTTTAAACAGACCAGGAAAAGAGGGAGCCTGCTTTAAAAAAACAAAAAAACAAAAACAAAAACAAAACACAACACAACACAACAACCACATACACACACACAGAAACACACAAAAAACCCATAACCAAAAACACAAACCGAGGGGTGTGTTCTCTTTTATTTGAGAATAACCTTAGGAGGTATAAAGTTGAAATAGTCCTCAGGGCTACTGCTGCTGTCTTGCTGGTCTCAACATGTTTTATATGACAACAGTAATAAAGGCTGTTTCGCCATCCTGTTTAAATCACAAAACCAAGTGGATTCTTTGTTTCCCTGCATGAGAACTGCATGTGGTTCCTATTCCCTGATAAGGTGGCTCAGAAGAGTGACCTGTTGCGATGACCTGGAAATCTTCTCGAGTATAATCCTCTAGATAGTGGTAGATGATAGAGAAGAAAATCAGGAAGCTTTGACATGTGCTGGGGAGCTGCTGGATGTAAATACACATAAGGAAGACGGTGCACTTTTATTATCTATTGAATAAGGCAGGCTGGGGACTGAGGGACGGTGGAACACAGTATCTTGGGTACATAATTGAGTTTCACATTTTCTCACCTTACCTGGTGCTGCTCTGCTGTTTGCCCCAGTCACATCTCTGCCCTGCCATCAGTACACCCAGGCTGGGGCCACAAACTGTAGCGACAACAAAAAAAGCCACGACATTAGCCTTTCGTGTATTTGCCGCACTCTTTGGATTGCCATGGCAACAATAGTTTTAATTATGGAGAGGCACAACGATAACTTGTATATCAGATGTGGCTCACTTTTCCCTGTGGACAAAACTCTGATTTGAGAGCGGCTTTGTATGTGGATTTTCCTTCTAGGCTGGATTTTATTATCTGCTCTAACAGACAGCTCTTTCGCTCCATGGAATGAACCAGAGAAAGCTGGAGGACTACTGGCTGAAGGGGCTGCTGGACAGAGGCCCTGGTGGAGACGACTGGACCCTTTTGTCTCAGAGGCAGCCCGGTGTGCTCATCCCCTAGGAATTTCAGAACCAAGCAAGCCATTGCTCTCAAGGGCTGCTCTTGGCTTCCCCTGTTGACCAGTGGAAAACCATGCATTAGGACAGAGACTTGCACGAAGTACCATCTGGTAGTCATCCTTGACAACCTTCAGGATTATGCTGGGGGTGGGGGGCTGCTCACAGGTAGTTCCATTGCAGTAGCAGGCATGGGAATGCAGAAATCACAGCAGCTCTCCAATCAGAGCTGTGGGAGGAAAAGGCAGGAGAGAGCACATCTTCCTATGCATGTGCCCCCTCCAACCCCCAACCCCTCTTTGTTTCTGGATCTGCTTGCCCATCCTTTGAATTTCTCCACAGGCTTGAAGAGATACCACACCACATCTAAATATTTCTGGGCTTCCTCATTCTGAAAGCTCTTGCAAAGCTAAATAATCTTCCCCTTAGGTAAACATAAATCATTGTCTACCTTCTTTGCTCCTTGAGTAGACCTTTTGATACATTCATTAATTATGGCCGCTGCCTGGTGGCACAGCGATGGCTGAGTCACTGCTGTGAGCATCTTTCCTGGAATGCCCCCATTTGTGACACCGAGCCCTAAAATCCCATTTGGTGTTAAAGAGGCCATTCTTTGCAATGGACAGCTGGATGGGAGCGAGTAGCAACAACATGCCTGCAAAAGGCAGCAGTGTGGTCTCAGGAGTGAGGGTAGGAGAGGGAGGACACAGGGGACATTGATGGAATGATGTTGTCCTTACACAGGGTGCAGCTGTTTCGAATCTCTAGCAACCCCGGAATAAGACCTTGATCCTCTGCTCTGTAGATCTGCAGCCTCCATCAATAGGGCCAGTTCATCACAATCCCGGCTTTGGAAGGCCAGAATGCCCATGCAGAACTGTTTAGAAATAGGCACCATGGTTCTGCTTTCTGATCCTTTCCCACATTATTAAAAAAAAAAAAAAAAAAAAAAAAAGAGGGTCCTGATTTTTGGTAAATCTTGCTTAACTAATGACACAGTCTCTGTTTGTTTTGCTTCCACATTCGGGAAGCTTTGCGGCTATGATTTTGATTTTGGAGTTTAGGCATGTTAATTAAGCCTTTGTTTGAAAGCAGAGGGGTTCTGTTTCTTGTTTGTTAGTTTAATAAGATTTTGTGTTAAGAATGGCACTGAGAATCTGTCAGAATTAGCTTGGCTGCATATGTGTAGCTCAGTGCTTTGAGACTCTTGAAATGTCTGTTTTTAGGACATCAGCAGGGGGCTAATGAAAAGGCTTTGTTGATTTTAACGAATTGCAAGCCACTGTAGCCAAAATAAATATAATCTGCTTTTTGGATTAGTTGTCACAGATGATTTTACCTACTAACAGTGATTAAGGAACCCGAGTGGACCAGAAACATAGCAGCTCTCCAGTGACTCCTGCTAAAATAGCAATAAACAGAAGTAAATAAAGACTTAGGGCATTAGTTATCTTTAATAAACAGTGACACCAAATATACTGTGTGCAGGCGCGAAGAGGTGGGAGTGGGGGTGTCGGGGAGACCGGGGTGTCAAATACGTGCAAGGCACCCGATGGCTTAAAAAAAACCCAGAGCGCTCGCTGGTGACGTTCGTCTGGTGTAGTTGTACCTCATTAGGAAGTGGTGAGAAAGCCAGAGCCATCTCCTGCTTTCCCAGCCCCCTCTCCAACACCAATTCCAGTCATCGTCATTCTGCTCTCTCCTTCCCGTGGACTCTGGGACCAATGTGGAAATCCTGCAACTATAGGATTAGAGCATGAAAATCAAGGACATGTTAATTATTTGTGTAATTATTAACCTCCTTGCTGCAGTGATGCTACCCAGCCATGAACTGGGAGGCCAGCACTGTATCCTTCCCTGTATTTTTCTACCCGGATGAGAAGAATGACTTACCCCTGGCTGGCAAATGTGGTGCTCAGATTTCCCCGGGACAGTCTCATTGTGTTTTCCCTCATTGCTGCTTGACCCAGAGAAGAGGTTGTGGCTGAAAGCGTCTCAGGTGCAGTGTGTGAGGACCAGCTGATAGATGCCTTTAGTAGGCCAACATCATAGTGGATTGGGAGTGGGTTGGTTTTTTTTCTTCTGATTTTTAATCTCATTGAATATTTTATTTTATTATTTTATTTTATTTTATTTATTTATTTTATGTATTTTATTTATTTTATTTTATTTTTTTATTTTACTTATTTTTTTAAGATTTTATTTATTTATTCATGAGAGACAGAGAGAGGCAGAGACACAGACAGAGGGAGAAGCAGGCTCCATGCAGGGAGCCCGACATGGGACTCGATCCCAGGCCTCCAGGATCACGCCCTGGGCTGAAGGCAGGTGCTCAACCACTGAGCCACCCAGGGATCCCCTCATCGAATATTTTAAACCATGCTGTGGACAAGCTCACCTTAGATGGCAAAGCAGGTGACAAACAGAGCTTTCCCTAGCTTCTTTCTCCTCTGGAGGGTGGATACTGTTGTATTTGTTTACAGATGCAGAAACTGGTGTGCCCGAAGCCTGCAAATGAGTCCTGGCAAAGCCCAACAATAGAACAGTGGCCTTCTCCTACCCTTGGGAAACCCACGTGTTAGTTGTACCACTGACTGGCCAAAAGCAGCGCATAGGCCCACTCAGGGGTTTCAAAGATGATAATCTCACCCTTGGTTGCCCACCCTCAAGAACGAATTGCTACCATTTCTTAAGTTCTTCTTTTTTTTTTTTTTAATAATTTAGACATTTGTTAGTATTTTTTGAAGTATTCTTTTTTTTTAAAGATTTATTTATTTATTTATTTATTTATTTATTTATTTATTCATGATAGACATAGAGAGAGAGGCAGAAACACAGGAGGAGGGAGAAACAGGTTCCACGGCGGGAGCCCGACCCGGGACTCGATCCTGGGACTCCAGGATCGTGCCCTGGGCCAAAGGCAGGCGTCAAACCGCTGAACCACCCAGGGATCCCTGTTTCTTAAGTTCTTAGCGTGTGCCAGGCACTGTGCTGAGTGCTTTGCCCATAACGTGCTTTCTGATGCCTTACAGCCACAAATCTTCGTTCTGTAAATATTTCTTGAGCCATCCCCTGTACCCAGCTCTGCTGCAGAGATACACAGCAGGGAATAAAATCGATCTGAATTCCTGCCCTCTGGAAGTCTTTGTTCCACTGCGAGGAGTTAAGACAACATGATACGTTTTAAAATAGTTATTATGGGGGCGCCTGTGTGGGTCAGCTGTTGAGCTTCTGCCTTTGGCTCAGGTCTTGATCTCAGAGCCCTGGGATCGAGTCCCACATTGGTCTCCCTGCATGGAGCCTGCTTCTCCCTCTGCCTGTGTCTCTGTCTCTCTCTGTGTCTTTCATGAATAGATAAATAAAATCTTTAAAAATAAATAAATAAAATAGTTTTTATGGTAGAAGGTGGTAAGTGCTGTGGAGGGAACACAGGGGTAGGGAGGTGCTGCGGTCCTAGAAGAGGCAAGTAGGAAAGATTAGCAGGTGGCATTTGAGCAAAGACTTGATGGGGGTTAGGTTGCAGCCATGCAGGTGCCTGAGGGGTGGATGCACCTGCCTGAGGGGTGCATGCGAGGGTAAGCAGTGCACCGACCCTGGGAAAGGAGCCACCCTGGAGTGTTCTAGGGAAGAAAGGGAAGAATGGGAGAGGTCAGTGTGGCGAAGAGGCCAGATGTGTAGGAGTTCACAGCCCCTTGTAAGGACATGGCCTTTTACCCCAAAGAAGATGGGAAGCCCCTGGGAGTTTTCAGCAGAGGAAGGACATGCCCTCTTAAATTTTCAGACCCTAAGAGGCAGGTTGCATTTCCTCATTTCACCGATGGAATGCAGAGAGCGCAGAGTAAGTGCAGTGAAGCACTTGGAAAAGTCGCAGTGTGACCAAGGCCCAGAGCCCCCAGCACCCCAGCTGCACTCTGCCTCCTGCCGAAACACTGGGCTGGTGTCTACGTGATGTTTTTCTTTCCACCAAATGGGAAAGATCTTGTAAATGTTATTTTTAGATGATCTCTTTTGAATATCTGGAGTCAGAGACTTGTGTAACCAGACCTTTCGGGATAAACATTAGCCTCATTAAATTCATTTTCCAAACAAGAGAGCAGAATATATATATATAGTAAAATCCGTAAATTGGGTAAAACTGCCATAGGTCACATAAGCAGGAAAGTGCCAGATCTGGAATTTTTTTTATAATGGTTTTATGTATTTATTCATGAGAGACACAGAGAGAGGCAGAAACACAGGCAGAGGGAGAAGCAGGCTCTCCCTGCAGGGACATCAATGTGAGACTTGATCCCAGGACCTCGGGATCACGACCTGAGCCCAAGGTAGACGCTCAACCACTGAGCCACCCAGGCGTCCCACAGATTTGGGACTTGAATCTAGTTCTGCTGCCTGACTCCGAATCTCATGCCCTGCTTAGGCCATCATGCTGCCTCTACTACAAGCTTATAACATTAGACAAGGAATGAGGTTTCTGTTCTACTTGCACTGAGCCGATGCCTGTAATAGTGACCTTAATATGTGGTTCCTTCTTTTCACCAGTTCTTCCATGCTCCAGGACAGATCTTGGGGTAAATGTCTGATTACCAGATAAGCAGGTATTGAAACCCTGTAGCGAGGGAAGGCAGCCATGGTGTTGCGTATAGTAGTCGATTGAGGACAGTCCCCAGATTTCTTTTGCTGTAAGTCAGAAATTTCTTTCCCAAATTCTATAAACCACCACTAAGTGATAATAGACCATACTGAATATCTGTAAAGGTCTATTCTTCGTGGCATCATTAAAGATTCTCAACTAATCCCTTGGTGAAAGGCTATGCCTGGTTACACATTCAGTTTTGCCTCCGTATATATGGACAAACGAACACAAAACCCCGACTTTTC
This sequence comes from Vulpes vulpes, assembly GCF_048418805.1. Lineage (NCBI taxonomy): Eukaryota > Metazoa > Chordata > Mammalia > Carnivora > Canidae > Vulpes > Vulpes vulpes. The sequence continues at coordinate 103,515,469 of NC_132784.1, read as the reverse complement.
TGTTTTCTGGGTCTTCTGTGCAACGTTGATGGGTGTTCGTTATCTTGATCAAATCTTTTGTAAGATTTAAATAATCTTGTGCTCTTCTGTGAGGAGCCATGCCTTGCTATGTCAAGACCAAATTCCAGGTCTGGCTTTTTTTTTTTTTTAATTTTTAAAAAAGATTTTATTTATTTATTCCACGGAGGGAGGGAGGGAGGGAGAGGAGAGAGAGAGAGAGAGAGAGAGAGAGAGAGGGAGAGAGAGACAGCACGCACAGCAGTGGGGGAGTAGCGGAGGAAGAGGGAGAAGCAGGCTTCCTACAGAGCAGGGAGCCGGATGTGGGGCTCGATCCCAGTACCCCAGGATCATGACCTGAGTGGAAGGCAGACACTCAACCAACTGAGCACCCAGACGCCCCTGGGTCTGGCTTTTAGAGGAGACCTTATTACATCTAAAATCTTCAGCATGTTGAGGAACTAAACAGTAGTTTTGTAGCATGAGCACAGCATTGCTAGTTTCCTTCTCTAAATAACCTTGGATTTCGACCTTGTCCGTTTTACCAAGGAAGCACTGCTATGTGAATGAATGATATACAATTTCATTTTGCTTCTTGCAGAAGTCTTCCCCGAGTATATTTCTGGAGTCATCACACAGTGTCGTTCTACCTTTTTCTAGGGTTTACCTGCCATCTACCACCGTTTCCCTGAATAACCTAAGAGGATGTCTGCGATACTCAGCCCTAGACTTATTAGAATAAAATGTAATACAGGTGCTCTGTTCATTTTCCATGGAAGTCTTAGGTGCCTGGCATTTTGAAATAAGAGGAAGTAATTATCTTGTTATACTACTATCCACTGACAGGTGGGATGGACCTGTGCAAAAGCTTGATTCTGCTTAAAATTCAAATTAACACCCGGTCAGCTCTGCGGTAGGATAGAAACGTGATATTCCTCCTACATGCAGGACTAATTTGGGTGTGCAGTAGGAGTTGCTTTTGTCTGATTTCCAGAGAAGAGGCCTAGCTACGGTGATAGCCTGTTTGTTTTTCCCTTATGTTCTTTAAGACAAGAGAGAAAAGAGCGTATTCTGTTTTAATAAGTTATTAAGGAAGCAGACTTTGTTTCCTAGAAAATATAGTTCACCTAGCACAGGATTGATCCTGGTTGGTGTTCCCATTTCAGAGCTGGTTTTCTTTTTGAGCTCAGGGCTCTCGCTGTGTGATTGGCCTCCTCACCAAAGCCTTGGAAATAGGCTGTGTCTCAGTTCAAACCCATAAGTGCGGTTCCTGGAGTGATTAACGATAAATTGAACGTAGAAGTATTGGTGCTGTGTGGATGGCGTTTTCCTTACAAAGGGACAGGCAACTGTCCTTTGCTCAGCAGGTGACTTGGAATTAGCAAACCCTTGGCTCTGGCGGATAGAGCAGGAACCCAAGGAAATAGGCATACAAGGCGTTCTTCTTCTTCAAAGTTATGGCAAGCTAATTGTCCATAGTTTCTTTAGTGGTTTGCTGTAAATAGTTTTACTCTGAAATGGATAATTAGGGAAGAAAGTGGATTTATATCAGTTTATATGTGAAACTGAGATAAAAATATGTAACAGCTAATACCAGATATTTAATTGTTATCACTAGTATTGCCTGTAGTTTATGAAATGTTATATTACTCACTTGATGTTCATGATAAGTCTGTGATGGGGGTAGTAGAGGCTTCATTACCCTCATGTTATAGATTAATAAAGTTCAGAGTTTGATTTATCTAAGGTCACGGACCTTACCTGGTTTTCTCATTTTCTTGCTGCTTTTTTCTCAGATTCTCTTATTTGAAATATAGGCGTTTTACAATTCTCTAACATTGACTTTTACAAATTATTTTTCTTTTTACCTAATGCTCTGCCTTAGGGTATGTATTTGTTCTATTTTAATTCAAATTGCAATTAGCTTATCACCGAAATTTGAGTTATGAAGAGGTCACTTAGATTGTTAGCATTTTTTAAATCTCATAGTGGAAAGGTCAAAGAATAATAGAGACAAGAAAGACGGGAGAAGAGGGTTGGAAGAAATTTGACATCAGGAAGATGATGAGCATACAGTGTGTCCATGTAGAGAAGCATGCACAATCCAGAACAAGAGAGAAGGAAGACTGCACTTTATTTTCCCCTTTCAAATCGGTAACAAGTGGCAGTCCCATTTCTTTCTCATCAAGGTACAGAGTTGAGGTAGGATGAGATGATGGAGGTTTTCCTTCAAAGGGACAGTGGGTCACACGTTAGTGTTCTAAACTCTCTACGCACGCATAGGTGCCTATATTTATTAGTATGTCTAAAATGAAGGTCAAGAGAATTTTTTGAGTATTTAAAGTAAACTTTAAGAGTCTGTATCTGAAAAATAGGAATTTTCCCAGGAGTAAACAAAATTAACACTCCCAGAAGCTGATGTTTGGAACAAAATTACAAATGCCTTTGTAAATTTTAAATTTGGCAAAACATGGTCTACCATCACTTAAAAATAACGACTTTAAAAGGGCTCATAAATAAAGACATAAAAGGCATTTTGACATTTAATACAAAAACAGCATTTTGATGAACTGGGTAAAAATGAATCATAGACATATGGATTACATATTACTTATAGTGTGCCTGAGTTTCAAAATTGAGGCAGTGGAAATCTGGCAAAATATTTTTGGGAAATTTGCTATATATACTATATTTAAAAAGAGGTGAAGATGAACTCCAGACTGCTATGATTGCTCATGACATTGAATTTGATAACTTTTCATTCGCATCTAAGAAATTCTTGTGAAATAGCTCAATCTGTTCATGTGCTGTGGAAGTGAGTTGTTGGAGACAGTGTATACCAATTTCATTTGGTCATATACTCAATCAACAAGAACTTATTACCGAGTGCTCACTGAATGCCTGGATTTGTCTTAGGCACTGCGACAGCTTCCAGGATGGTAACATGAACTGTGGACTCCAGCCTCATGGGAGCAGTAGACAGTGGTAGAAAGGAGCTCACATATTTCTGGGTAATTCTAGTACTTTGGATACCCCAAAAGAGACTATAGAGTATTTACTGTGTATCAGTCTCTGTGTTAGCCTTTATGTTTATTATTAGGTGTCATTGTTAGCTCTTCATAACAATGGGGATTTATTATTACTTTCTAATGGATGGAGAAACTCATGTTTCATCAAAATGTATAGATTAAGTGATTTTTAAAGTGGTGGTGGTAGTCTGCTATGTTGATGGCTCCAAAAGACCCCCACCTTCTGTATTCTCACCCATGTGTTGTTAATGCCCCGTTGAATCATTTTTTTTTTATTTTATTTATTTATTCATGAGAGATACAGAGAGAGGGGCAGAGACACAGGCAGAGGGAGAAGCAGGCTCCATGCATGGAGCCTGATGTGGGACTCAATCCCAGGACCCCGGGATTACCCCCTGAGCCAAAGGCAGATGCTCAACCACTGAGCCACCCTAGTGTCCCAGTGCCCCCCTTGAATCTTGGATGGCCCTGAGATTCACTTGAACCAATAGATCATGGCCCAAATGACACTGTTTCAGTTCTAGACCTAAGCCTTCATTGGCCTAGCAGCTTCTGCTTTTGTAGCGTTGGGAGTCCTGAGCCACCTAGGAAAAAAGTCTAGTTACCTGTTGGAGAGACCCGGTGCTGAGACCATGTGGAGAGACACATGGTGTGGAAGAGGCCCTGAGACTGCTGGGAGGGTGAGAGGAAAGCACAGCTAGCTGACATCTCACCCCAGCTAGCCCCTCCCCAGCTAGCCAGCTGAGTGCAGTGGCTTGAGGGGCCATGAATAAGATCAACAGAAGAGGTGTCCATGTTGTAGAAGGATGAGCAAATGCAATGGTGGTTGTTTTCTGCTGCAGAATTTTGAGCAGTCAGGTGGCAAGAGAAGACCAGAGTGGTGGCTGAGTAGGATTTGAACCCAGGTCAGTCTGACCCCAACATATGCTTTTTCTCACTGTGTTTGCTCTGCTTTGAGTCAGTGGGGATGGGGAGACAGAACAGAATTCAGTAATATTTGCACCCCTCCCCAAGTAGTCTGCATCTGACCTGAATGAATCCTGAAAAGGGAAGAGTTGGAAGACTTTTAACTTTGTGTCTTAAAGGAAAAGAGAAACCTACCAGTGCTAGGACCCTCCCCGATGGCCTTCTTGCTGCGTGTACCTTGTAGTTCATGCATCAGAAGAAACGGGAGCAGATGGCCCCAAATTCTCATGCCTGGTACTCTTCCTGGGCAAATGCCATGTAAATGTTTGTATTGACTTTATTTAGAATTATCAAACTAATAACTGATGCTAATGAATTCCTCTCTTTCACTTGGGAGTTGATAAAGTGAACGCGGATAGAAGCTTTAAAAATTACACAAGTGCAACACACACATATACACATGGGGGATGTTATGAACGGTGGCATGAAACAAATGGTGATCAAAAGATATGAAACGAGGGCAGCATGCAGCGGTCAGGGAGAGTGGAGGGTCCCTGGCTGGTGACACAGGGGAGCACTTGAAAGGATAGTTTTCTGGCAAGTCCACGTTTGAAGTGATGTCATCTTTTTTATTCTCCCAACTCAATTGCTTCTCTGAAGCTCATTCTTTCCATTCTGATGAGGAGCAAAAATGTGACATCAAAGGTTAATGCTTGAATTGAGGATGAAAGAGAGGAAAGTCGGTGGGCGCGTGTGGTGCGTACACACACACACACACACACACACACACACACACTGAGATATAGAAAGAATCACAAATGACTAAAAGTTCTTAAAAGTATGATGTAAAGGAAAATAGCCATCTTCCTCCCCTGTACATGGTTCACAAGATCACCTGGAGTTTGGATGTGAACCGGCACGGTGCATACCAATGAGGGTGCTATCACGGGCTGCTTCCTTTGGAGGCTTGTGGTGGTAAAGTGCATGAAAATGGGCATGTAGTAGCATCAGCACTTCCGGTCCACACAGCAAGTTCTTGATCTGCTGAAGCAGCCGTTCTTGGGTCCTGTGTTTGGCATTACCGTGCTATGACCTAGTGTTGTTTATCCAGTCCTCCTTAGGAGATGATCTTAAGTAGACTGCCCTGCGTAGTCTATGTGGGCAGTGCCATGACACCAGTTCACATTTCTCTAATCAAGAACACATTTCCAGAGTTGTGGTTTTTTTGTTTTGTTTTGTTTTGTTTTAGTTATATTGCCTTTTTGCATTGGATAGTTACATAGGTTTTCTTTATACTAATGCAGTCTGCGTGTTGAAGGAACACTTTCTTCCTTTTCCCTCTCCACCTCACCTACAACTACTCAAGGAGAGTAGAACATGTCCTTGTTTTTCTCCATGTTGCTCTAACTTGTGGCAAACGGTTGGCTTCTTCATGCCAACCCAGAGATGAGAGGGTGAGGAGCAGCCTGGCTTCTGGGCATTCTTTCAGAAGCAGAGCAGAGGTGACCCTGATGCCTCATCCTGCCCATCTTCTTCAAGAAACCCCACCAAGTGAGGGACTAGAAGCTTCCTTGGTAGCTGGGCCCCACAGGATGCCCATTGGAGCTCTGTGAGGAGTGGTGGCAGTTTCTAGTAGCCAGACTAATAGATACCTAGCAAATGTAGGGGAGTCTAAGGAGCCTCTTGATGGAAACTGGTGGAAAGTTAAGGGAGAAATGTGAATATACACATGTTTTTATATACTACTGATGAATACTGTTCTAACTCCAGTTTCTTAGATTTATATTTGAATCATTGAACAAAAGTCTAGGAGATAATACTTGAAAATAAATTCCTCCTGTCCTTTGAACATTTTCTCAGGACCTAGGATTTCTGGTGGGGCAAAGACAGAGGTGTGGGGTCTGCTTTCTGTTGCGGGCCGGTCTGTTGAATCCTTATATCTGCTGCCAGGCAGCAATTATAGTGCCAGTGCCTGATAAGGCTGCCTTAGGGATAGGTGACCTCGATCGTGGTCACCAGGAATGCCGGCATTGGGTACCCCCTGGTTTAGGAGAGGAAGTATCAAGGGTTAATGTGCACAAGAATAAGCCATTCACACTGCTAGTGAAGTGAGCCTTTTTGGAAATTGCACAATTGAGGTTTTTCATGATTTCAGCTGACAATTAGACGTGTTTACATGGTCAAAGCCCTTTTTCATACTGAGACATTTTACCTGAGTGCTCCTTCTGAGAAAAGCTGAAAGTTTCAGAAAATTGCAAGGCCACTAATAGTTTGAAAAATGACCTCTTAGCAGTGTGTTTAAATTATAGTGGGGAAAGAGTGAGCATTTTTATAAGTAACATTTTATTTCATTTGTGTAATGAAGCCCATATAATAATCAATATTAAAAATGCAATGCTATGCTGGGGCCAAGTACACATATGGATGTGCTGCTAATACTAATAAAAAAAAAACTGAGAATTTTCCTCTTCAGGAAACATTACAAATATTTGTTTATTAATCCCCCATGTCAGAGCTGAGATTAGAACTCAAGCTTTTGCCCGCCAGCTGATTCACTTATCCTCTGACGAGAGCAGAGCTCATGAAAATAGCAGTATACAGAGATAATATAAAGTTTAAAAAATGGCAGGGAGAGTTGATGGGATTTTTAAGAACTTGAAATAGATTTTTTTTTTTTTTTTACTAAGACCTGCCGAAATAAACTCTTTTTGGTGCTTTCCATGTCATTTTCTGTTTGCAGATATAAAATTGTGATTTTTCTATTATTAGTATTGAAATATAATGCACTGTGTCTATATGGTTTTTTCTTCCTAATTCCTCAGAATACAACTATAGTATTTCCAAAGTCATAAAAGGGCCAAAACCATATGAAGTACTGTTTTAATTATAAGCCTCCTCAAAGTTTATAATTATATCCAATAACAATACTTACAGCATAGTTTTCTTTAAAGACTGTATGTATGTATGTAGGAATTTGAGAGAGAGAGAAAGCATGATGGGGAAACCGCAAAGGGAGAGGGACAAGCAGACTTCGTGCTGAGCATGGAGCCCGATTTGGGGCTCGAGCTTAACAACCTTGAGATCATGACCTGAGCCGATATCGAGAGTCAGAAGCTTCACTGACTGAGCCACCCAGGCACCCCCATATACTGTTCTATACATTGTAAAATACCTCATGCACTAAACTACTTATTGTTCACAACTGCCCTTAGAAGGAGATGGGGCAGGGGACGTCTAGGTGGCTCAGCGGTTTGGCTCCTGCCTTCGGCCCAGGGCATGATGCTGGAGACCCAGAGTCCCACATCGGGCTCCCTGCATGGAGCCTGCTTCTCCCTCTGCCTATGTCTCTGCCTTTCTCTCTGTGTCTCTCATGAAAAAATAAATAAAATCTTAAAAAAAAAAAGAAGGAGATAGGGCAGATATTTTTATTCCTATGCTGGAAATAGTTAACAGACTCAGCATGCTTGAGGGATCCTTAAGGGCTGCAGAGTTTAAACTTGAAAAAAGTATGGAGTCAATGCTTGTTGCATGATTCCAAAGCCACCATCTACTGATCGTGTGGAGCAATTATGCCATATTAAGAAACAAACAAATAAAAAACCCTGAATACTGAATATAATATTTTATAGACTTTCCTTTGGTATGACTAGAAAAATGTAAATATGAAGGATGCATTGATATAGAAATACTGTACCAGAATTTTATGATTTGCAATAGTTGTATCATCAGTAATATAGAATTGAACATGTAGTAGGTATTTATTTAATAGAATGTTGTATCTATATAATATATATAATTTACCTATGAATATAATTGCAGATAAGTTTGGGGACATATAGATGCAAAAGAAGTTGACTTGTGTACCCTTCAGGTGCTTTGAAAATATAAGTACATACAAAAAGTGTAAGCACTGAACTTGTGCCGACCTAGGTTTGTATTCTATTTCTGCCACATGCAAATGGATATAAGTATACTAATGTACTTCTTCCAAGTGCTTTTTTTTTTTTTTCAATTGTACAATGGCGATTACAAGACCTACTAGAAGAGATGATTTATATTGGGCCGGTGAATGCTGAAGCACATTGTACATGAAAAGCATTCAATAAATAGTTGTTTGCTAAGAAACAGAAACAACAGTTGTAGAGAGCTTCCATTTATGTTGAAGTGTATAGTTAGCTGAGATTGAGTAGACATGCCTACAGTCTCACAATTTTCTTAGTAGATATCTTTGTAATTTATCTTTGTTCAAGACTCACTTCTTATCGGTGTGCAAAGGTGAGTTTTTAATAAAGTAACAATCCTGTTAAGGAGTGCCTCACTTCACACGTTTGGTTTGCTGCAGGTCAAATGGAGTCTCCATATAGTCAATGATGGATAAAATGCACCTCACCATAACAGGGAGAGCATTGCCTGCCCCATTTCCCGGCATCAGGAGTATAACAGTGCCCTGTCAAACTTATTCAATGGTGTCCTATTTATTAGAAATGCCAAATTTTCATCCTCTGTCCAGTCCTATGACTTGTGCTGAATTAATGTGACTTGCTTTTGTAAGGTCAAGACCTCTCTGACAATACAGTAAAAGTTTCAAGGAAGGTGGTGATGATGGATTTTTCTTTAATTCATTAGAGTGCTTGTAATAAAACTAATGAATGGAAAGGACTGAACATTTTCAATTAGCCGCATATAGTAAAATCCTAAAAATAATTAGTGGCTGAGATGGTGTGTAGTTATTTTAAAATACTGTTTCTAGTTTGTAAAGATCTTGGTTTAGTTTGCTTTGGAATCAAGCCATTTGGGAAAGAGAGAAAAACCTACAATGCGCACGTGTGTGTGTGCGTGCGTGTGTACGTATTTCAGAAGGGCTTTTTCATTTCCATGCAATAGTATAATAATAGATAGCGACTAATGTTTTTTAGTGCTTTGTAAGTTCACAAATTTTTCTCTTTTTTATATTAACTCATTCCTTAAAACAACAGTTGGAGGTTAGTGTTATTATTCTATTTATTTTAATGAGGAAATAGGCTGCATCTGATTAAGATTACCTGCTTTGAATTTACATGACTAAAAAAGAATCAGGGAATATGATATCCAGGGTTCTTTATACTGTTCCACATTCACATTTGTTGGGGGAAGAGGGGGTGGTTTTTTTTTGTGTCTTTGTTTGTTGTTGATGATGATAGGTTGGTTTCCTTTTTGAAACAAGCCCACAAGTGTCATCAGTAGTATAGAATTGATTGTGTAGTAGGTTTGAGGTTTAATGGTGTATGTGTGTCCCTCAGATCTCACTTCATCAAAGAGTTGTTCAGCTGACGCTTTGAGTGTCAGATATATTGAGTGCTTAGTTTACTCATTGTGCTTGGTTCTAGGAAGTCAAAACTAAATTGAGTAAGGCCCTTACCTCCAGGAGTGAATAGTGTCACTTACGGCATCCAGTCTTTCCAGCCTCATTTTGCTTGCTGGGAACTGCGTGCCAACCATGGATTGATAACTCAAACCACTGGCTGACTCTGTGCTCTGGCCTTCCCAGGCAGGGAAAGTGGCGGAGTTCTTGCTCGGAGCTGGATTTTTGTGAATCTGGATCATGTGTTCTTGATTGAGTCTCAGTAGCTGTCATTGCTTTATAGATTGTGATATTCTTCATATATGATTGGAGTCCCATGGTAGCCCATGAAATATTTACTATTACCCTCACTTTAGAGGTGAAGAGCCTAAAACTGTGCCAGGTCAAGGGACTAGGTCTTATTTTTTCTATCTATACAGTGATCTGGTTGAAAGTTTCTGAAATTTTCTACCCATGTACTCCAAAAGCAGAGGTCAAGGAACATGGGCATGTGATTCAAAGTGTTTTAGTTCATATAACAGAATACTGTGGACTGGAGAACTTCAACAGCAAACATGTATTTCTCACATTTATTTATATCAATAAATTAATTGAACATTTACTTATTTATGGAGGCTGGGGAGTCCAAGATCAAAGCGCTGGTAGGTTTGGTGCACGGTGAGGGCCTACTTCCCATATCATAGCTGGCCATCCTCTCTGTGTCCTCCCATGGCCAAAAGAGGCGAGGGAGCTCTCCGGGACCTCTTTTATAAGGTCACTTATCCCATTCATGACAGCTTCACCTTCATGACTTAATCACCCCCCAAAGGCCTTACCTCCAAATACCATTACACTGGGGGTCAGGCTTTCAACATGTGAATTTTGAGGGGTCACAGCCATTTAGTCCGTGACAGCAGAGGTCTGGCCTGAAATGGCCAGGAGCAACCGAAACATTTTTTTTAAAGTCTTTGCCTTCTCTTTAATACTCATGTGAAATTTGCATTTTGCTCCATACTATATGTTTTCATATCAAGCATTGTTCCCCAAGCCCGAATCAGAATAAAATCCATGCATCCGTCCTGTCAGAATCAGTGAGCTTACGTTTCACCCAATGGGTTCCAGTTTGTTTTTCTTTGGCTTTCTCTCTCGTTGTCCATCTAACTTGTTATCTACTATTTTATCCGAAAAATGATTTGAGGGGATTCTCCTAAGGGCATACAGTAAAATACCAAAACATCTGCAAATGAGGGTAAAAGAAAAACCAGGCTCTTCTAGCAAGATTAAGTTGGGATGTGTGTTGGGGGAAGACACCGATATTATGCTTCTACGAATTTGCTAGAAATAGACAATTGATCTGGCTGTAAGCTTCCTCCCAGCCCAGACACTCTGAGCCCCCGAAGGTTGGCCTTGTCTGTATAATTCACACTTAGGAGGGGCCCCGGTTATCCTAGGCCTAAAATCTGAGGGAAATTTCTCCTCTGGGTCCACAGAAGGTGGACACACTCTGTGATTGCCAGCCACCCTGATTAACACTTCCATGGCAAAATTCACGCAGAGTGTCATTTGGAAGCCTATGATGGCATCCCTGAGGGAAGCTAGAGGGTTGGGATGCTGAAACCCAGTGTGGCTATGGCAGGCCTCAACCCAGGTTTTCTGCCTGCAGGTCCACTGTGATTTCTGACAAGGATGGATTCCATCCTTGTTTCTTTTCCATCCAGATCGCATTCTGGATAGAGTTAAGAGAAAATGTATAATAATATTTTCAGTGTCGTGTTTTTCTCATTAGGAGAGAAAATGAATACATTGGAATTTTAATGCTGAGCCTTTTTAATAACAATCCTTATGATTTATTATTCTCCTTGGGATTTTATTCACGGTCTTAAAATCTTAATAAAAATATATGTTAAAAAACAAAAGAGTTGGCTTCTCCCAGTGGAACAGGTTTTAACATGAGAGAAACAGGGTACATTTGCACAGGGGACTCAGAAAAGGGGACTTTTATTCTTTGTACCTTCCTTCCATAGATGGATGGGAATGAGAGCCAGTAAGAATAAGAAATATGTTACCTGCCACTGCTTGGATCAAACACGTGTTCAGAGCTTTTGATTTTAGGAGGTCTCAGATTATGCAATCTTTAAAAAGATGCATTTCCAGAGTTTATATATGTCTGCTTCATTCTAGTGTGTATGTGGAGTAGTGAAATGCATGTGATTTCATGTCTGTGTGATGTCACAGGACAAAGCAGTTTTCTACTGGTGGGGATTCCAGTTGGCCATCAGTACTGATAAAAAAATCAGACTGGACCGTGCATACCATACTTGTTCATTTTGAAATAGGCTCACAAATTTCTGCAAAGCCCTTGCTGTTTCTTTACAGCCCCTTCCTGGTCCCAGACGTCTGATCACAAATGCAGCATTTCCCTGCTAATGCTGTGCAGGTTGATAAAACAGTTGCCGAGCCGGAATCCCTAAAGAAATTATTAATTATCTGGTTAATGTGCATCAGGCTGTGGGAGTGTGAGATTAATCACCAGCAGTGGGATGAGTTGCTGAAGTGGATTTTGGTTTTTTGTCTCCTGTCACTCGGTAATGGCTTTTCCTTCCTTCACCATCAGGTGAACAGGTGCAGAGATGCTGTATTTTCATTTTCCCAGAGTCAGTAACAGCCGGTGGCCAGGCGATGCCTTTTCCACAGTCCTGCTGCATGAGCAGTTTACAACATGGAGTATTACCTACTCAGAATGTTCCAGCTCTTGGAGAGTCTCCCGACGTGACAGGTCCTACCTCAACTTTCTCAGCATTCCAAATGCATGCACGTGTACACAAATCGCCCCCCTCCACCAGCCAACACACACACACCCACATACATCCGTGTATACCCATATAGGCGGACACATGAATGTACACAAAAAAAATTTGCAGGTACTTCTGGATGCTATGAATGAATCCATGCTTAACACTTTATCTCATTTCTTTCTTTAGAAACATGTTCCTTATCTCTAATTTTTTTTTTTTAAGGGAGAGGGGAGGAAAAAGCTCTAGGTAGCTCCTTCTTTGAAAGGGAAAGAGAAGTTCCACACAAGTCACTTGGTAGTGGGTGGAATGGCACAGAGATCGCAAGCATTCTCTGGATTCTTCCTTTTATTTTGTCTCTTCTAGGTGCTCAGTCTCATGCCCTAGGAAGCTATCTTGGTTCAAATTAATCACTCACGTGTGACGTAATCTCTTCATTATGATAAGCATATTTCTAGAACATGAATCTGGTTTCTGGCATGTCACTGTGTCCTGGACTTTGGGATGTTGTTGGAGAAGTTTGGCTGACGTTGCAGGTGCTAGAAGACAGAACCGGTCCATGGAGCAGGTTACAGGAGAGCTTAGCTGTTCGGCTGAGGCCATACTTCCTGGCCCTCTAGTGCAATGACGGGGCTCCGGGTAAAGCATGGGGCCTGGGGACTTCTGGGGGTTGGCCGAGTGCTCTCTGTCTTCACCTTGAGTGGAGGCGGAGTCTCTTCAGGAGAGTCTGCCATTCATGGTGATGCAAAGGATATAAAACTGTCAGTAGCACCATCAATTTATTTTAGTGTATTCATATTTATCTAGAGTTTGAAAACTTTTCTCTTTCAGTTTAGAGAAATAAAATGGAAAGGGGGGGCAGGTATAATGGAAAGGTGGGGAGAGGGAGCCAGTTGTAGCTAGTCAGGAGTCTGGAAATACACAATTTATAAAAGTATGATATTTTATTTTTCTCTAATCCACTACTGGGCTTCTCAAGTTGTTTCTAAGTTGAGGTCTTTCAGAATCTTTTTTAAGAAACATATGATTCGTGGGGCTTCTAGGTGGTTCAGTGATTGAGCATCTGCCTTTGGCTCAGGTCGTGATCCTGGGGTCCCAGGATTGAGTCCTATGTCGGGCTCCCTGCAGGGAGCCTGCTTCTCCCTCTGCCTGTGTCTCTGCCTCTTTCTCTGTGCTCTGTGTGTCTCTCATGAATAAATAAGTAAATAAAATATTAAAAAGATACATGATTAGTTTTCCTTTAATAAATACATATTTATTGGGAGCTCTTGATGCTGGGGCTATGGGGGTGATAAGACAGAGTCCAAGCATTGATGGCCTTAAAGTCGAGGGTGTTCCATTATTACATAATTATACCGAGAGAAGTGTATGAAATTCCAGAGGGTGGTAAGTGTTAGGGAGAAATCAGACGGAGGTACAAGGGAGAATGACTCAATGGTCAGAGAAGGCTTGAACTTTGGGCTGGGGACTGACTAACGAGAAGGAGCCAACCCTGTAGAGATTGGAGGCTGGAATGTTCCTGGCAGGTGAAGAGCAGGCGCAAGGGTCCTGAGGTGGGTATGAGCTAGACTGGCTCAACAGAAAAAAAAAAAAAATGAACACCAGCAGAGTCTAGAAAATGAAAGAGTGGCCTGGATGTGAGGGTCTCAGGTAAGCTATGACCTGGTGACATTCAGCCTTGGGGGCCCCGGTAGGAAGTGGACGCTTCATTCTGCACATGAGGGCCACCCTTCAGTATCTGCTCCCATACAGTGTGTTGAAAACCCTAAAGTTCCCATGAGTACACCCCCTGCAATATCCTTTGCATCTTTCATTTGCTTGGCTAATCCTTCTTTATGCCTAGTATGAAGAAAAATTCAGCGTGTATTGGATTTTCACAAGAATTCCGAAATAATTCCAGCTTGAATGGAATAAAATGCCATTTTGTGCCAGACAGCATTGAAATGGATGTCACAGGCGGTTATCTGCCCTGGGCCCTTAATCTCATTTTGGATGAGGAAATTTCCTTGAGCGGTTCAGGAGAGGGGCGAGCCTTCTGTTCTGTGTATTCTCTTTACATCTCTGCCTGGTGCTAAGATTCCAGAAACTGCCTAGAGCCCCACGATGTCTGTCTTGTCGTAAACTTCCAGGCAGCGGGCTGGGGTTGGCAGCCACATAAAATGCAGATGACCCATTTGTGTCTCTAAAATGTAAACCTGCCTAATGGTTAGGAAGCCACAGCGGGTGGTGGGCATTAAACTGTCTTCTGGACTTCTGGTTGAGCATCATCTCTCCGGTGTTTGGGTTACTCCTTCGCTGAGGGCTTCCTGAGCTCACTGATAAGTAAAGCCAAGTTTACTTTGTTAAGCTCAGCAGTCCCAGCAGTAAAGAGATAAGAAAGAGGTAAAAAAAAATATCTTTGGGAGAAAAGAAGCTGTTTCTGTTTATAACGGGCGCTATGTACACTATTTTTTTAAATGATTTTATTTAATTTTGGCAGTCTCACGCTCCATGTACCTGAATATCCCATAAACTTAGAAGTGATTGAGCTACTTGTCTCCAGCAGAACCAATTTATCCGCAATGAGACTCTTCTGAGTTATTCTAAGAACATAAGTTGCAGTATGTCATCTAAGAGGGTAGTTTTTGTTGGTTATTCTATTCAGAGAATTAAGAGATGGCATCTAATTAGGAGTTGGGGGGTGATTGCATTTGTAGCGAATACTCTAACTGGTAGACCTCTCCTGAGCTTTGATGGGTTGCTGCTTCCTGAGTGGTACCTACTTTGCACCAGGGGCTTTATCAGAATCATCTTTAGTACTCAACGCAACCCTGTGAGGCGGGTAGAAATACTAGGCTTGTTTTGCAGATGAGGACACTGAGCCGTCCAGAGGTTCGGTAATACATGTGCTGGAGTGAAGATTTGCTCCAGGCCCTCTTCCTCCTTGCCCTGTGCTCTGGGCTTTGTGCTGCCCTCCTTGGAGCAATGTGCCCATGTCTCAGCAAGAACATAATTGGCTCCTAAGTCGAGTTTCCTCTTGTTGTGTTAATGAAATCATGGTTGGTACCTAGTAGCGTGCTGTCACACACAGCTGAAGGGAATGGTTGGTGTAGGTGGCAGGTAAGTGGCATTTCATTGAACCAGGCTAGGCACCGTTCTCATCCTTAATTCCCCAAGGCACTTCTGACCCCCCCCACCCCAGATTTCTTTCCTCCTCTGCACATCTGAGCATTTCTCCAAATGAGGCTCGGTCTGACCCTTGAGTGTGTAGGCCAGGAACCAGCCGTGCAGGGGTCTGCTGCTTGCTGTTCCCTCCGTGAATCGCACTCGCATGCCCCCCATTCCTTACAGCTGGGGTATCAGACCCTAAGCATACCACTTCAAACCTGCAACCTTCAAAACTTCTGTTCTTTCCTCCGTAGTTTCTCCTGTGCACTCATACACACATTTATGCACATGCAGTCACTGACACACACACACGTACATCTCTTTGCCTAAGTGTCTTTTCGCTTCAAAGACAGATTTGCCCTGGTGCCAGATAAGTCATGGTCTTTCACAAAATCTCTCCACAAAGAATTACATGCTGGGTAATGTGTCCCGTGGATATTTCCCATGACAGGGATTTGCCACCATGCAGTATTATGTGGTACTGGTAAGGTTTCGATGACATGGGTCTTGGACACACACAGTCTGTGCTAAAGAATAAGAGTGATGCCATCTCAGGTATGCTTCACAAAGCTCAGAGAAGCACGTACACACGCCCACGCACACACACATATCACACACATGCAATACGTGTGCATTCAACATACACAACACAAACATACAATTCTGCACAGGTAGTTCCCTGAAACTTGGGCTATGCAAGCAACCCCAGTGCTATGCTCTTCACACAAAGATAATTCATAAATGTTTGATGAAACGATGACAGCTTTGTACTGTCTGGACAAGTGGGAACATGACAACAGAAAGAAGTTGGGCTGGTGTGCCACCACTGCAGACCTCAGGCTAAATGTGTTGACAGGTAGAGAGTGATCGTGCGCAGGTCTGGCCGGTCTGTTACATGTGCCGTCATGCGACGTCTCATGTCCCATGACTACAGGGCCCGGTATCCAGTACTGTCTTGGCCTTTAGTATTGTTTTCCGTAGGAGCCACAGGACCACTGCAGAAGCTCTCCTGCTTCCCAGCTGGTGAAGTCTCAGAAGAGGTGGAATCATCATCTTGCTGCTGAGCTCCAGGAGGTGTTAGAGATAGGTCCAGGGTTGAGGTGTGCATAGGGAGATACGCTGGCGGATGGGCAGAGAGGACCCCGATGTGTCTGCTCTTTTTCACGGAGGCAGGAATGCTGGGCTATTATTTTCAAGGTCAGCATCATGGTGGGCCACAATCCAGGGTTGGTACAGAGGCATGAAGAGATGATTCAGATGTTGGGAATTCAGGAAATAGCAGTTGGGAGATAAGCCTTGTGCAGATCATGCTGATGGACTTCGGATAGAGAAAGAACCAGCGGCAGGCACCTTGTCACTGACTGCTCTGTGAGAATACAGACACACATTTAGGGAGACACGTTTAGGGTTCAGGAAGAGGAGGGATGACTAGAATTATATACTGAGAAGAATGTCTTGGAACCAGATACCATATCCTGCCCATCGGGAAGTAGAGAAAGGGGGGCTTGATAACTTTCTATAGATGAACTAACTAAGGCTTTGCTTGGAGCACCCCCTCAATTCCCCAGAGCCTCTGTAGCATCTCATGTGGATTCTGCTCCTCTATCCCTTTGCACAAGGTAGTTGCAGGTCTCGTCTGTGCCAGCACCCACCCCCCCGCATCCTCTTTCAATTCCACTACTGTTTTCCTAACACTGGCACATAATGGCAGGATTAGGGCGCAAGCCACAGCAACGATGGGTCTAGATTGTTTCTGCGAGTCTAGCCTTAGTTTCCTCTGGCGTGACAGCAAGGAGCAAGTGAGTGAGAAATTTGGGCTCCCTGCATGAATATTCTAGAAGCTTATTTCATTTGGCAATGTGACACCCTGAGTGCACTTCTAACTTCTGCTATTTCTCTTCATAGTCATTATCTGAGATTCACGAGAACTGGATATGGTTACATGTCCTGGAGTTCTCTCCAGTGTACACTTTGCAATTTAAAGATACAGATATAGTAAATGTATTATGATTACCTGTGAGCCCTTAGTGTAACTAAAGGGGATCAAGCTGCCGTGGTTTAAAATTTTATTACATAATCTACCCTTGGTCCACTCCTTAAAGTGTCAAGGTCCTTATGATTTGGGACCGAGGAGTAAAACATGAGGCTAGCTCTTTGTATAAAGGTTTGAGATAATATGGTGCATATATTAGGATAAAATTTATACACTGGGTTAAAATTCCTTCCCTCAAACCAGGCCGAACTGTTTCAGATCATACGCTATACCACTCCCCCGCCCCACAAAGGCGTGCACACGGGAATACACCCACACAGACACACAGACACCACACCTCATGCATCTGTGCCCTAGATATCATTTTGCTCAATTCTCTAAGTATTTCCAGGAGCGTTGTTCTCGTTACTCCTTTAGTCCGGGGGCTTTCCAGTGTCCACAATCTGAACACCAACTTGAGTGGGCGATATATTTCTCTACCCTTCTGAACAAAACAGTAAGCATGTTGTATTAAAGCTGAACAGTTAGAATTTTTTGTTTTTTTTTGTTTGTTTGTTTGTCTTTGGCAAAACTCTAAGAATTCCAGATCTGTGAATTATCAGCCTGGAAGCATTGGTACATTTTTTTCAAGATAACTTAGTGTGTGTCTTCTTTGACACTCTGCTCTAGCTCCTGGCCATTGAGGTCTGTATTAAGTGCAACAAATCCTTATTTATAGGGGTATTTTATACTTTCTTATTTAAATCCCTTATAAACAGGTTACAAAAGTTCCTGACTCTGAAGGGTAGTAAAACTGATTTGGATTTCTTAAGCATCTTGATGTTACCATATAAAGAGGGCGAAAATTGTTGAATTTATGTAAGCCAAGAGTTGAAGGGAAAACCCCCATCTGTGTACTGGAGTGAGTGATTGTGATATGTAAGCCTTAGGCATAAGACATAACTCAGTTGATAAAGCAGGGGGTTATGGCTCTGCATTCAGAGACTTGGCAGGAAATCCAGCTACCTTCTGGGCCACTGTGGCTCCCAGCACCTGCCAGACCCACCTTCTGGATGGGCTGATTGGCTTCTGCTTCTTTCACCACCCCCTTTAGTTTGGGTTTTAGCCAGACCTTCCCTGTGTTCCTCCGTAAGCATATAAATGTTAGCATCACTTGAGTGTCTCAGACAGCTTCTGTATATGCTGTGTGAGATCTGCAACTTCATGGTTGTCAACACAGACAGGGAGCAAAGCACACGGAAAGAAACTTGATGCAAAAAGCCCCTAAAACTGCTCTCATGGCTGGTGACTCCCTTCAGGTGTTCACACGGAAAGTGCCCTGTTCCGACGGAAATTCCAAAATGATATCCTAGATCTCCTAGAATTCCCAACCAGAAACTAGCATCTCCTTCCCTTGTCTTCAGAGGCCCCGAGCAGACAACCCACTGCCTCTGAGCATGCTTCCAAGCATTTGTTTTCAGGGATAAAATTTGCGGCTGAAGGAGTGGAAATAGTAGCATGAATTAATTCCTTTCAAATCACTGCTCAACAATATTGAAGAGCATCAATACTGTCTGTGAACACTGTCTATAAAATTTAGCACTAATGAGGATATTTATTCAAAAATAAATTCCAAATGACCTAGTTCCCCTGAGACCTTAGAAGTCCTTTCTAGCCCTGCCTGTGACCCAAGATCCTGTCAGAGAGATGCACATGCTCTTCTACTCCTGAGGCACTTTAGCTAATGGGGGTATATTAAGTTGAAGAAGCTGGGGCTGGGGGTGTCTCTCTCATTGCTCAGCTAAGATCTCCTTTCCACCTTGGATAGCAGTAGGAGTTGTGTCCTAGTGTTTTCCATAAAAACAACAATTCATTTACTTATTAGTTAAATTGTCTTTGGTGGAATAACCTAGTACCCACATTTCATGTCTGACTTGGCTTCTATGGAAAAATCATTTAAAAATATCATGAAATTCAAACACACTTTTTTTTTTAAAAAAAGATTTTATTTATTTATTTGACAGAGCAAGAGTTGGATCACAAGCAGGGGGAGCAGCAGGCAGAGAGAGGGAGAAGCAGGCTCCCCACTGAGCAGGGAGCATGATGCGGGGCTCGATCCCAGGACTCCGGGATCACAACCTAAGCTGAAGGCAGAGGCTTAACTGACTGAGCCACCCAGGTGCCCCTCAAACACACTTTCAAGAGTATACGGATTGTGACTACTTCTTGGTCAAGTGGACCATTGCCAATTAGACAAGGTACCAATTTCCTACAGAATTCTCAGCTTACATAGTAAGAATGCATGAAATGAGCCCCACCTCCCACGGCCAAATCACTTAAAATGAACGACAATGTTCGTAAATTGAGTCAGGGAAATAACACTCCAAACTGAGTCACTGGAATTTAAGTCCTGACCCTTGGTTTGACTAACAGATTTCAGATTTCTCCTTTTTTTTTTTTTTTTGTCTACCCTTCTCATGTTCTAGTCTCTATGCTAAGGGCAAGGTTTTATTATCTCATTTCACCCTCATAATTTGTGAAGAGGTGGTTTTATATTTATTGTGCAGACGTCTGCTTTTGCCTAGAATATATATGCATTGTGCAGATGAGGAATGCCTACTGCGTGCCAGGAAATGAGCTAGGTCTTGCCCAAGATCACGTTGCTAGTAAGTGACAGGATGGGACTGGATTTAGACCCACCTCTCTCCCCAGCTACCATGCTGCCCGTGTGGGTCTGCAGCCATACCAAGACAGTGACTGCTCTGTGAATAGAGGGGTGATAGCTCACTTTTTCAGAATGAGCTGGGTTGTTCAGAAATTGTGCCCCCCACAAAAGGAAATGATTACCAGTTTTCCTAAAATTGAACTGAGGCAATTGAACCATGGGACGACAGTTAGAACAACACCATCCTATATTTTGGGTGAACAGGATAATTTCACATATTTGAGCCATTTATTGATTCTCTTCCAATCCCCGTTCCCCTTTGCTCCCTTGCTAATCGTACTCCTGGAGGCTTGATTATAAGTCATAATTGTGTGCTTTGCAGGGAAAGCCTACGTGAATGGATTGAAAGTCTTTTTGAAGTGGTGGTTTGTCATTTTTTAAACATGTGTGCTCCTAACATCATAGGGCCATTTTCTCAAACTGTAGGAGGCACACCCACTGCCGGCGCTAGTTAAAAATGCAAATTCCTGTGTTCATCCCTTCATCTGTTTAATCCAGATTGCTCAGAGTGGCCCAGAACTCTGCATTTTAGACATTTCACAAGGGGATCCTCAGGCACACGATTTTTGAGATTTACTGACTCAAGACAAAAAAAGAAAAAAGAAGATGATCTAAGGTAAGACACCTGGTGGCTCAGCGGTTGAGTGTGTGCCTTTGGCCCAGGGTGTGATCTCATGGTGCCAGGATCGATTCCCACATTAGGTTCCTTGTGGGGAGCCTGCTTCTTCCTTGGCCTGTGTCTCTGCCTCTCTGTCTCTCTCTGTCTCTCATGAATAAATAAATAAAATCTTAAAAAAAAAAAAAAAAAGATGATCTAAGGTAAAAATGGTCAGGGCGTTAGATGCTCTCCTCCAAGAGTAACTTCATGGTTTACCCATAAGTACTTTCTTTGTATGGCAGATCCAGCAGCTCCTTGTCATTTATACATTTCCTTTTGGGGACCCCCATTCATTTCTTCCTGGAGTGACTTTTTCAAACTTCCATGCTCTTCACGATGACTGATCAATGAACTTGCACATAAAAGACAAACTTAAACTCTTCTCATCTCTTTTCATCCCCTCCACAGCAAATGCATTTTCATCTTCTCAGACATTCCAAAATGTAGCAAAAAAAAAAAAAAAAAAAAAAAAAAAAAGTCTCTGGAACAGATGCAGTTCCTTCTAGGTCTCTAGGTAACATTTTAACCTGTGTAATGTTCACTGCACAGCATCTTAAGTAATATTCTAGGAAATCCGCTGCTGCTTGTTAAAAAGGATAGGACCCCAGAGATGTCTTTAAATATGCCTGTAAAGTGAGAGGTGCCAAGAGAAAGATAATATGGCTGATTATAGTTATTTACCTTACATTTTCATTCGCTTTTAACTGGGTGTAATTTAGGGGCATGAAATCTCTTATTGGAAGTGTATTTGCATTAAACAGCTCTAAGCAACCATGAAAGTGCAGAAACTGAAAAATTGACAGACTGGGTTCCTAGAATCCCAAAGTAGCATTTTTGTAATAGGCATACAAACAAATCGAATAAACATGTTTTGCTTCAGCGATTTAAAGAATACGGTCTTTGGAGTAATTTGTCTTTTTTAAACTATCATTTCTAACCTTTTCATTGCCTATCTTTCGTTGGCGGCTTCCCCTAACAATCTGCAGCAATTTCCCAACCAGCTGTTGGTGTGCTACTGCTTGGTGCTTTGTTTCCATTTCCTCGAGCTATCAAATCATCCCATAAAGGGGATTACCTGAGTGCCAGTGGTTTCCCAGGTTTGCACTTAGCAGTTGGTTTGTTTTTTTGTTGTTGCTTTTTGTTTTTGTTTTCTCAAGATGCTTCATTGTATGAAAAGTGTGCTTAAACAATTGCAGTGGCGGTGGATTACAAGGCTCAGGCCAAGTGTCAGAAGACACCTGGAGCATCGACCATGAGCATTGGAGCTTTGGGAACTGGTTGCTCTTCTTTCTTCTGCATTAATAGCAACAGATCTAACCATTGATCTGTTAAAATTTTAGCTTGAGTTTCGCAGCTGTGACTAAAGATCAGCATAGCCTCTCTTTGGAAGAGTGTGTTCGTTAGTCTTGGTGCAATGTAAAGAAAAATCACTTGTATTCTCTTTCCCCTTGGAGGCGATGAAGGATTAAACAGAGTCAGTGCTTATTACACTTGCAGTTGGTGGAAAAATGAGCAAAAGGGGAAATTTCACTTTTACTTAGGATTGTGAATCTCTAGCTAAAGAGAAAGTGAGGAAGCCTATGTGTGTGTGTGTGTGTGTGTGTGTGTGTGTGTGTGTTTTACTTGTGTTCTGATTTATACTTGGACACACTTTGCAAACACTAAGTTTTCTGTATCATGTGGGGATAGTGTTACTCAATGCATTTTTAAAAAGAAAGGAGGGAAGTGGGAGGGAAAACATAGGCAATGAGAGGGGGGAGCCCTTTGGGGTTCCTTCTGTTCCTTCTATCAATCCCTCTCCCCCCAGTTATATTTTAACTCAAGTCCGGTTCAGTGGATGTGTTTTCAGTAACCTTTCCATCATTAGGAGGAAACGTTGAGTCTAAGCCTGTTTCCAGAGTCGTGAGTAAGATTTTTCTCATATGAGAAGTTCCTTTAGTTTATTTGAAACTTGCTAAGGTAGAGGAACATTTGTATCCTTCAGAGGAAAATTTTATCTTCCAATTAGAGGCGAGGAAGAAATTCTCTATGAGAGACTTATTCTGTTGAAACTGCCTTCCCTGTTTCCTCAACATCCTGATAAAATGACAAAAGATTTTTTTTCTCCCTAATTGGCCCTCTAGCTTTGGATCCCCATATATGTCATGATGTGCTTTCGATCATAAAACCCCAGAGATCAGTAGGTCTTAATTAACAGGCTCTATGGTCTTGCTCTTAGATAGATGACCGTCATTGTTTTTTTAAAGTGAGAAACAATTTTTGTTTGCAAAAATATTTTCCAAGTAATTTCCCTCACATCTGAAAGAAATGAGAGAAGACTCTTATCTCCTGTCGATTGCATCTTTTTTATAGTCCACTTACAAAAAAATTAGAGCAATTTTACATCTCCGGGAAAAGTGATGTTCTTTTGTACATCAAAACAAGTATGAATACGTATGTAAAGGTGAAAAGAAAAGGCATATTTCTGATATGGTGTACGTGTATATACCCACCTAATTTTTATTGTTTGTCCTCTTAATTGAAAGAAATAAGTATAAGGGCATTAGACTATAAATATGTAAATCAGATCTATACCCTGGCTTTGAAAAGAAATATACATTAGCAAGGTTTTTTTTTATTATTAATTAACGGAGGGGTTTTTTGTGGGTTTTGTGTGTGTGTGTGTGTGTGTGTGTGAGGATAAAACGATCTAAAAATAAACAGCTGTATACTACTTCATTAAGCTGCTGCTTGGAGTGATTTTCCCATTGATTAGTCTCAGGGCTAATGCTGGTTCATTCCTCATTTCATTGCTAATTAACATCAGCGCTGCTTCTGACCACTTGACCGTGTTCTCTGGTGAACATGTGCTGGTTTGGCAAGTAATAGCTCTCCCCTCCCTCCCCCCACAACCTCCTTCCCAATCCCCAGCTCCCTCATCTTTTCTTCTTCCTAAAAATAAGATTTTAAGCTCAGAGGGGAAGGGGATAGCCTTTAAGTTATAGCCTGCTAGTTTTCCTGTGAAGACAGCAAACTTAATAAAGAGATTATATGCAAGCAAGAGAAATAAACAGAGCTACTCTACCCAAGCATTTGATTGAAGGACTGTGTAAATACGGATGATTCACTCGGGCCACCATATGAACTGGCTGGGGTGGTTCATTTTGCATTTGTCTCGTTGATTCAGGCTTTTGTAGAATATTTACAGGACAAATTACCTGACTAAAGGAGTTACAACCAAAGACCTTTAAAAGAGAAATTGGCCATTGGCTTTAAGGCATCTGTGTTTTTGAGACACTGTGCTTTCGGTTCCTAGGTCTGTGAAATGAAAGTCACTGCCAGCTCATAGTTTCCTGATCTGACCCACAGTTACAGCTTTTGCAAGATGATCCACAGTCAAGCAGAACATAGGTTATAATCGAAGCAGAATACTCAATTTGGCAACCCAGGATTAGGGACGGGAAAAATCCACAGTATAAACATAATGAAAATCACTTGCTTCTGTTCCAGGTCAGGAGGTCAATATTTCCATAAACTCAAGCCAACATGCGTTTTGGAAAAGCCTTTCCAGAATCATTGAATAATTGTTGTTTTGACTCGATTCCAAATCATCGCGTCTCTTTTAATTGAATCAAATATTACATTGCATTTAGAAAATAATTTCAAATTAGTGTTGATTTTTGCTGTTTGAGGCACTGTATTCCCTCAGTAATCACAAAGCAGGCTTCCTTCAAATCCACCTTTTAGGAGCGATCACTGGAAGACAACCTTCACATTTTTTCTGCTTTATACGACAAATCACCATTCTTGTCATCATGGGCTTTCCAGTAGGCATTTTAGTATGTATTTCTTGACTGTTTGTTAACGTCTTATCATCCGTGTAAGAATGGAAGCTCCTGGAGTGAAGGAACTAAGCCCTGTTCACCTTTAGGATTGAATAAAGACATACTGGTGGCTTTCTACTTGTCAGACCTTGTGCTCAGGATGAGTGATGCCATCAGCAGAATGATCAAGGGAACTGAATGTTTCCTAGGTAGTACTGTTATTCCTTCATGGTTTATCTTTCTTTTTCTTTTCTTTTCTTTTTTTTTCATGGTTTATCTTTCAAGCTCGTTTCATTCGCATCTCCAAATGTACTTACCGTGTATCTGATGAGGCCCCCCGGCATTATCAAGTGCTATGGAATTTCAGTCTGACCCAATAGGAAATTTGGGTAATGACTGCTTGCTGAAGAAGCATCAGGAAAACATTGCTGAGTTATTGCTGAACCTCAGAGGACAGTTTAGAAGTGGAGTAGATTATAAGCTTCCTGAATTCAGGACCTGTGTCTACTTACTTGCCAGCATATTTCCATTTTCTGTGATATTGCCTGGCAAATTGTTTGT
Source organism: Vulpes vulpes (assembly GCF_048418805.1). Lineage (NCBI taxonomy): Eukaryota > Metazoa > Chordata > Mammalia > Carnivora > Canidae > Vulpes > Vulpes vulpes. The sequence continues at coordinate 103,490,559 of NC_132784.1, read as the reverse complement.
TCAACAAATGCAGTTGAAGGAAGAGAAATGGGTGGGAGGGAGTATGCTAAGCAGCAAGAACTCCATGATCAAAAGCTTGGAAGCTGTATTTACTTATACAAGAAACAGCAAACAGTTTGTTTGTATTTTAAATATATATATATATATATATATATATATATATAGGGACTCCTGGGTGGCTCAGTGGTTGAGCATCTGTCTTTGGCTCAGGGTGTGATCCCAGAGTTCTGGGATCGAGTCCCACGTCGGGCTCCCCATGAGGCACCAGCTTCTCCCTATGTCTCTGCCTTCTCTCTGTGTCTCTCATGAATAAATAAATAAAATCTTTAATATATATATTTATATATAATTGTATTTTATTTTATTATTTTTTGTTTGTATTTTAAATATATACATATATATATATATATTCACTTAAAAAATAGAAAAATAGTTTGGACAGGTAACTTTGGACCAGGTTGTGTGAATAGTCTTAAATGGCCAACTAAGGAATTTGGACTTGATTCTTGTAGGCAGACACAGGATACGGTTAATGACTGATAAATGTGGCTTTTTTTTTTTTTTTGAGCTAATTACCTTAAAACAAGGTAACTTGGCCATCCTATAATAAGAACACAAAGAGTTGTCTTTTATTCTGGTTCTTGAGAACCAAGCAGGGCGGGTGGCAGAGAGGACAATTTAATAATTCAGATGTGCTGGCTGTAATTGCTGTAATAGCCGAACGCTGTTAAAGTATGTGAGGACAGTGCTGTGTTTGTTGCTATAGATCAGCCTGCCACTGCTTCGCCCTTTCACTGGAATTTAGTTTCTCCTTATTTTCTTTGCCTTTTATACCACTGGCATAAACTGGTTCAAAGAGAGTCCAACAGACTTGACCTGTGTAATCTGAGCCCCTCTAAAATCCCAATACCCACTATTTGCTTCTTTAAAAAGGATAAGAGGAACTGAAAAAGCCCTTCATATCTTTTAATACCACAGCTAAACTCTGTGTAATATTATTTCTGTTAAATAGGAGTGGGTCTTTCCTCTGTTGGGAGGTAATGTATAAACCTTCAGGATAGAAGGCTGTGCCCCTCCTTGAAATCCGGGGCTCCAGGAGCTGAAAATCAGAAGGTATGCCCCTTACCCCTTTGAAATTGCAAATAAACACATTTTCAGTTGGAAGGTCTCCTTGGTGGGCACACCTGATACCATATTTGCCCCCACGGTATCCCAAGGCCAGAGTTTAAATTTATGTGCTGATAATCTAGATGCCAAAAGAAGCACACTAAAGTTCTTCATCAAGTTTACAAGTTTCTTTTGTAAATTATATAGTAACTTCACATTTAACTATTTTCTCCCAAAGAATCCACTGACTAAAAGTAGGCACAACACTAAGTAGCATTTCCTCAAAAAGTCTCCTGCTGAGTTTTGGTATTTCCATTCAATTCCCCATGCCCCCCCACCTCCCCTCCCTTCCTGTAAAGGATAAAGGTCTCTATGAGTAAAATGGAAGAGGCCAGGATGGAAACTTTCTGGAGAATTTATCTCTTAGTTGACCCATGTTTTCTATGTCCATGGTATGTGACCCTGCAGAATATAAACTCCTGAGGTGCCTACCTGTGTCTGTTGCCAAGCTTGAGGCAGCTCCTTAAGTCAGCGAGAGGATTGTAAGTGACCCAACCTATTACATAAATGCATGTGTGGGCCTTCTTGCATGTGCATGTATGTGTGTGCACATGCGCATGTGTGTTCATGTACACATATGTGTGGAGGAAAGAATTTCCTTATTGAGGTTCTGGAGAAAAATAAATTTCACAAGTTGAGTGTCAGGGAGAGATTCAGTAACAGGATTGATTGTAATAAGCCTCACCGTTTTACTAAAAATCCATTACTTGTTGAGCTATTAAGCGATGAAAAGGATTAAGAGAATACAAAAATCTAATAAAGATGATAACAGTGGAGCATCTTGTGAAATTTGTGTGTGAATTTATAACATTAGAATCTGTCGGCAGACAGCATTATCCAGCAGAAAGGAAGAACTGTACCATACATATAGGCATAAAAAACGCAACAGCAGAGTTTCCGGCCAGGAAACCTTTTTTTCCATATGGGCGTCCATATGTTTTATCTCGAAATCCATATTTTTGGCCTTGATACCCATATGTTAGCTTTTTGCCCAAATAAGATTGTGTAATCATTCTTTATTATTTCTTCTTTCCTAGAAGTTATTACTCTAAGATTTGGAAGGTAGGGGGAGGGTAGGAAAGCTAGAGGATTGTCTTACATACTGAGAATACAGGCATGAAAGTGAAGCATTGCTATGGGAGGGACACACACAATATGTATGTGTATGTGTCTTTATGTGAATATTCATTTTTAAATACTTGGTTTGTGTTTACTTGGTCAAGGCGAGACTCCCAATAGGTTGGGTTTTTGTGTCACAGGTCATGTGTCTCAGGTTCATGCATCCACATGTCCAACTGGACAATGAAGAACACTTCTAGAGTGGGGGCAGACTGGGGTGTATTTGGCTGAGTACACTCTCTCTACACTGAAATTGCTCAGTCAATATTCCCTGTACAGCCCTGATTTTATTATTTCCAGCCCAACAAGAGCAATGATGGGGCACATGACTCAGTACATCTTACATGGCCAATTATGTTAAGACTTCCCCTCTAGACTGTGAACTCCTGAATAAAAGTGTATTTTATTTTATTGTTGCATCCCCAAATCATGGCTTGTAGTTAGGTTTCGATAAAAGATTTTAGAACTATTAACCTATAAAAGGTCATTCACAGGAAAAAAAATGATACAGGCTTTAACCTCTCCTTCCCCCCAATCAACAAATCCTCAAGGAAGTAAACTCACTTTATCACAAGAATTTAATGTGGAGATAAAATTTATTTTATTCAGTCTGTGTGCTGGGTTATCTCCATGTTTAGATTCCATCAAATATTTGCAACTCTAGCCTAATGTGAATGGAAGGAGGTCTTTCCATCTTTTCCCTCCACTTCTCTACACAATAAAATAATTCTTAGATTTACATGATCTCCCCTAAATTCATGTAGAATTAACTCTCGATTTATCAAGAATTGATTTACCAAGAAAGCAAAACCAGTGCATATAAGAGGTGCATATAAGAGGTGTCCTGCCCAATGAGAAATACTCTTGGGAAACAAACCAGAACCCCCAAATAAAACCTATGAATACTTGGTTCTCAAGGAGAGCCACAAGAGCACCCTTCTCTTCTCATGGCAGCCTGCATGTGCCTTCTGGAAATTCAGGTGAAAGCATAGAATGGCACACAATGAATTTGAAAGGAGGCCAGAGTGGAGAATTTTTTTTTAGCAATAATTTTATTTCACTTTATTTTATCGGGGGGGATTTCTGCTGTCAGCCACTTTCTGCCTTCCTTGTCTTGGTGGCCCAGCAAGGTCAGAAGTGGGTGTCTGTGATCTGTCAGCCTCAGGACCTTTGATTGACAGACTGCTGAATTGCTCTGTACAAAAAAAAGCTGCTGCAGTGTGCCTAGCATGTGCAAAAACCCTCTAGGTTGACTATTTCCCAGACATTTTGGCTTGAAATTCATGCTTCAGCAACCCTCTTGGAAATGTCCAGTCAGAGCGAGTGTCAGGGCCACCTCTGCTGGAGAGCTCTCGGTATGGAGAGTCAGCATTCTGACCCCCTCTCCCATCAAACTAGAAAGATGTCAGCAATCTCTCACTTATTATATTCCTAGGAAAACATGCTGAGATAACTCTGTAACTACTCAGGGTATAACTTCTGTTGATAAGCAGAGGAAGTGAGAGTTCACCCCTCTTGCTTGCTGGGGTTTTAAACTCTGTGGTTCTGTCTTTGCCTTTTCTCATTCTTCTGAGGATAAGTCTGAGCTTATTTTAAGATTCCTAAGGGCAGCATTTCATTCCTGGACTCTTCTATTTTTTGCCACATTACCTCACTGCATTAGTACTTGTATCTCCCTCTGATGGCATTCAGTTTCCTTTCCATTCACGGTGGCCAGGGATTGTATCTCTGATCCACTTAGAAACAGTGAGCTCTACCCCTGAGAATGTAAATGCTTTGTCAGTCACATCTATTGATCTTTGGGGCTCTGTTTCTGGATTTCCATTCACGTAGTCCTTTGGTGTTTGGGATATCGGCTGTTCCTTTGAGGGACAAGAGTGAAGTTGGGTGCTGGGAACTAGGTAAAGAATATTTCTTTGGTTCTGTAGAAGCAAGTTTTTATATAGATATTGATGAGAGGCTGTATGAGTCGTATACTCCTGTAAGTAAAATAGAGAAAGGTAAAATACAGTCCATATATCTTGCTGGGAATGCAGAAGGAAAAGAGCAATTAAAAAAAAAAAAGAAAGAAAGAAAGAATAGAATAATGTAATCATTTCATTGGAGCTTGTTATTGTAGAGCTAAGTGTGAAATAAATAAATGGATAAAATAAAGAAACAGACCAATAGTCAAAGAAATTTAGTGAATTATGCCTAGATTGAAATTTCTATTTCTAAAGATCAACAGAGCATATTCCTTTGAAGAGTTGGCGGTTGCTACAATTTGGAGATAACACATTTTATGATGTTGTAGGAAATAGGAAATAAGGAAAGGGAAGCCCAGAATTGGGTTAAAAAAAATCTTCAGCTGTAATAATGAATTGTTGCCATGAGAAAAACACCTAAATTGGAGGAGAGTGACTGTCTGTCTTAATAAGAGCCATAGTGGAAAGCCCTTCTTGAAATAGAAGTAAAATAAGGGAAAAATTGCATTGTTGCAGGGCTAATTTGATGAAAGGACCTCAGTAAATTGTGATTGCACAGTTAATAAACCCTAGAGCTTTTTTTGGAAGACAAAATTAGTTGTTCAGTGGTAAAAAAAAAAATCAATTACAAATTGTGTTGTCTTCTTTAACCAATCAGGCAGAGAAACCTCCATAATAATGAATACTTAAAGTGAATAGAACCTCACGGAATCTAGGATTTAACTCCATTTTTCAGCAGGAGATTGAAAACTAACATTTCTAAATGGTGAAAATATTCCTCCTTATGATGTCAAAGGAGTGCTTCTTATTATTTTCATACAAAAGGTCCATGGAGAGAAATGAACATGTTTAGGTCTATCTTTTAATACAGTTCAATGAGGATGAGTAGTGCATTCAGAGAGGAAAAAAATAGCCATTCAAAGGAGAGGAAGGGGTGGGTGTCTTTCATGTGACAGAAAATTGAAAAAGCACTTCTGAATAGGTCAGTTATGTTAATAGAGAGAAAAATGCAGCATTCTGTAAACAGAGGCATAGTATATATATATATTTTTTTTAAATTAAAAAAATAATTAACACTTTTGTGAAACAATTCCGAGTACATACCAGGATGTACGTGCAATATCATCTTTTTATAAAAGTGACAGCTCATTTAAGGACCAAAAGTAAATCTTCCCATTTTTCTTGACCTAACTCAGACAGGTATGAGGTTAGGAAGTCTTGGGATTAAAAGTGATTGTGTTCTGATAGTTCTGGAAGTTCAAGTTTAAAATCAGTTCCATGAAACCTAGATTTTTTTTTCATAGTAAGAATATTAATGTCTGGCAGTTGGACTATTTCAGGAACACTTACTCAACCAAAATACTGTATATATGAAACAGTGAGTGGCCCTGTGGGAAGCCCTGGGCTTTGAAGTCAGCTGGCTTTGAATCCGGTTCAGGTCTTTCTGTAAATTCAATGACTGTCAACAAGTTATGCTGCCACTTGGATCCTCAGTTTTCTAATCTGAAAAATGGGGAAATGATACCTTTGTAAATGGTTGTGGGTAAATGCCCGAAGCAAAAAGCAGTTACTATAATAATTTTAGCTCCCGATAATCTTGTTAAAAGATTGTTTAAGCCAGGGGTGAGAATGGAGGTGGGGAAGAACAGAGGGAGAGAGAGACAAGCAGACACCCCCACTCAGTGGAGAGCCCAATGCAGGGCTCGATCCCAGGACCCCAGGATCATGTCCTGAGCCAGAGACAGGTGCTTAACCAACTGAGCCACCCAGGTGCCTCAGTCCTGGCAATTTAATAATTAAGAAAATAGAAAAACAAAACAAAAACACTAGTTTTTAAATTGAAGAATATTTGTTAGCTATTAAATGAATTTTTGAGGGAATATAGGCTTATAGGAGGATGAGGAAAGTTTTAAAGTTCTATTCACATTACGTTCATGGATTATGTTGCTGTTGCCAGTTCTTATTACATTTTTTTCATACTCAGATATGACCTAACTTTTATTCTTACATGTTTTGCTTATTAGAGATGCTTCTTCTGTGAATACATTTTACGCTGCATTTAAAATATTGGGTTGTAAAAAAATAATCATAATAAAGTAAAATATTAGATTGTAGCTATCAGTCTATGTGAATGTCTTCACACTTGGACCACAAGGTATTGTTACATTAACCAGCGAAACAGATTAGGAAATGTGCAGTTGTCTTAGCTCCAGCCAGTGAAGTAGAAGGAGGGACAGTTCCCTGTTCCAGCTCTAGGTGACCCTATAGGCATGGGACAGTGTATTGTTTCAAGTGAAAACATAAAATGGAGTGGATAAAGCTCACTTTGGCTCAAATGGGATTAGATCCTGCTTGTAAGAGGTGGTCATACTTTGAGATGGTCCATACTAGGTTAAGTCTGGCAACTGAAAACTAAAAGTGAATCAGAAAACCTGGAGAATGTTTTTAGAAAACCAACCACTGACATTAATTACAAGGTCAACTAAAAGAAAAGGAGTTAAGAAAAGGATGGCCATGGTATTAGGCTGGAGTGTCTAGGGAAGGTGGTCTGAGCTTAACTTTAAAGAATAAGCAGTAATCTGATGGGTGGAAAGCATCAGAACTTGGAAGAAACATAGCTTGTTTTATTGGAGAAAGACAGGGGACCATGTGATGATCAACTTTTCTGAAGAAAAAGCTGTATCCCCCTGGGGAGCAGTGAAGCACCAGGCTGGAAAATGGTGAGTTGTAGGAAGCTTTCCAAAACAAAATCTAACCTGGAAGTCTAATACATGGAATAGGTAAAAGGGAGCCTCTCAGGTCAATGGTTTCAGATGAGCTGCACCCCTCAGTACCCCCATCCCGTGTCCTCCCCCTGGCAAATCTGAGCAATTGTTTTCTTTTTTTATTTGAGAGAGAGAGAGAGAGAGAGAGAGAGAGAGAGAGAGAACACATGAGCAGGGGGAGAGGGAGAAGCCAATTCTCTACTGAGTAGGGAGCCCAGTGTAGGGCTCGATCCCAGGATCTTGGGATCATGACCTGAGCTGAAGGCAGATGCTTCACCAACTGAGCCACTGAGGCTCATATAGTATATAGATGGCACATGTGTTATATATTTTATATGAGTAAATAAATATAGATGAAATGAACACACACAGATTACATATTTATTTTTATATCTAAATGAATTGAACTCCCTCTTTCTGTCATTTCTCTTGCTACCCTATTGAAATCCGCTCTAACCGCAAGTCACCTAATCCCTTTTCTCCTTCCACTTGGAATATTTGGACTTGTGAATGTAATGGTTGTTTTTCCCTTCATTTAAGGCACCCAACAGGAGCTGAGGAAAGGGGATTAGCTGAATATGAAGTCATTTGACTTGATCCTATTCCCTACACCTCAAGGCAAAACAAGAACAAAAAGAAGGGAGTATAAAAATATGTTGAATGTAGGAAAGCTTCTTTATTTACTACTGTGCCATATGGCTATCACCAAAGGTTTAGTTAATATGTTGGGAACTTCTTTATAAACCAGAACAAAACAACTGTGAACCTCACCACAATAATATCAGAGTCCAATGTAGAAAGTAGTGAATATGCCTTCAAATATGTTCTGAGTGAGACCCTAATGTCCATTTCTCTCTCCAAATCTTTGAAAGAAGATTCCAGAGAGAAAGGTGCTATTCTAGGCTACAAGAAACCAAGAGGACAACTCCCGATATTAAAGACCCCTCAAAGCAAAGGTTTTACCACCACTGAGAAGTTTTGCCTGCTTCTGAGAAGGCTTCCCTTTGTTGGAATGGTTGTTCTATACCTTGAATCCAAGGGAAGCCTGAGGAAAGTTCAGGGTGCCATTATACACAAAGACCAGGGTAAATAAATTGATTTTTAAACAAAGATAAAGTTACCAATAGCTGGCACAATGCCTTGAACATAGTAGGCTCTCAATAAATGTTTCATGAATCGAGATGTATTTTCTCTACAATCATGTGTATAACAGAGTGAATTTGATTTTGTTGACTTTTGAACGTGACATTTACCCAGCTAGGTAAGCCCTCTTTGCAAATATATCTGTCACTCCGTATGCTGGATTCTTACTACATATTCATAAAGCAACAGATTTATGTTTCAGTCTAAAACCAAATTGACAAACCTAGTTTCCCACAGCAGAGCCTTAAGTGACTTGCTGACGGGATTCTGGAATATTCCTCACAAGCTAAAAGAAAAGGTAAAACTTTAGGAGAGCATAGTCAACAAGCTAAGAAGTTTGGTAATGCTGATTTATAAAGACACTATAACTTTTAAACGTGTACTTTCAATCTGAAGGACTGCAGTGGGGATTTAAAATATGACTATTTAATTTTTTAAAATTACATAAATTAAGTGAACAGCCCATTAGCAAGACGCCATCAGGATCACATGGCCAATTCAGATCAAGTTATATTATCTTGCCTGCCAGATTTGAATAAGAATTAAGAAATTACTATTCCGAAGTGGTGTTGGACATTGATCCTCATTTGCAGTGATATTCTTCACGGTAACTACCTGGAACTGACTGCTCTGACAGGCATGCCCCTGAATCTTGGCGGTGCTACCATTGGGGGGTGTATTAGTTGGAGAGAAGCAGCTAATTAATTGTTCTACTTGCCTTTGATGAAGCCTTATACTGCAGGGACTTCATGTTGGAGCAGGAAGACATGCCTGATTCAAAAGAACCCAAATAGGACGGTCATTGAGTTTCCCCCTTTGTCCATTTTGCTGGGTCAAGTTTAAGCTTCATGGCCACTTCAAAGCAGTGGAATCTCACTCTCTGTGGTCCTACCGACTCCTTTCTGTACCCTGCGTATTTGAACTTGTAACTCTAAGGAAGCGTGTCATGACAGTCCCTTTGGGGGGTGCGTCTCAGAGACAAGCCCTGCTTCAGAAGATTGACTGTGTCTGCATGAGGGATTGCAAGTGTCTTAGTGTGTTGTTTTTGTGTGTAGAGTTTAAGTAAAGACGAGGTAGGTATCAGTTGACACAGACTTACATGCTTTTAGGTAGTAGTATTTGTATCAAGGTAATGATCTCAAAATTGTGACTCTAAAAAAAATAGTAAAAATATTAGTACGCATTTTGCCTCTTGGACTCTTCAATAGCTGATAGTGTGAAAATGATGAAATTTCTAATTACGGAGTCTTAGAAATTAAACATAAAACAAATACCTTCTCCATTTTACCAGTGCCACTTTTATTGCTACTTTTTTTAAAAAAATGGCGTTATTTTGCTTCTGCTCTACTTAAAGGCCATTTCCCCCTTTGCCCCATTTTCTCTCCCATTAATATGTTAATTATTTCTAGGTGTGACTGAAATGCTAACTTTTGGGAGCCATCCTTGATTACTGTAGTACTTGTACTTTCTGTCAAACCATTTAGTCCTAGTAATTTGTACCTGGCTTTTTCCCATTTATGTTAGTCTTATTGGGACAAACACCTACATTTTGTTTATTTAGGCACCTACCGCATTGCTGGGTATATTCTGGTTCTTGAGAACTGCTTGGCATTCCTTTCTAGAGTAATTCATTCAGCAAGCTTTCAGCATTCTTCAACCAGGGAAGGCATTGCACCTGGCATTTAAAACCTGTAGCCCCTTCTCTCAAAAGCTTATACCTAGTTGGTGAGCAGTCAGGTAAGTCAAAAGATGGTGGATGATCTGATAGCCAACAAGGCTTGCATTCTGATTCACAGTCTACAGGCAGTTAGGGAAGTGAAGAGACCAAAGAATATATAGTCCCCAGTCCTAACTATGCCACCATTTTCCAGACAATCTTGGAAAAGTCATTGAAACACTCTGAATCTCCTTTACCTCCTCTGTCAAATGGAGATTATCGTCATAATGCTCACAATCCTATAAGAAGGTTGTGAGGGATGAACGAGGCTATGATATGGAGGTGCTACTGTTAACCTCTAAAACACCAGACGGAATATTATTTGGAGGTCAAGTCCAAGCCTTTTCTTTAGGATTCCAACCTCCCCATCCCAATTCAATGCTGCAAACTCATTGCATTCAGAAGACTCATTAGGACAGTTTTGGAATTCTGTACTTTGAAAACATGACAACAGATGCTAATGTATGGGGCTATATAAGTCACTTACCAGATGGTTCACAACACATCTTTCCTATTAGATCTCTGCAATAAATCTTCATTCCCCTTGAAACGTTTGTTTGAATGTGTCCATAACTTTTTTTATCCCCCTTCCCTATGCTTGTGTGGTACGCATCTGGCTGTCTTAACGTGAGATTATATTAGGGTCAGGTGTTCTTTTACTTGACCTAGGTGGCAAAATTAATTTCTACTTTTTTTTTTTTTTTGTAGAGGGGAAGGTGGTAGCACAGAAGGGCTTACAATAATAACGGGACCCTAACAAATAGGGAAGTTTGGGGGGCCTTGATATTTTTATACCTCTTCTAATTCGGATACCTCTCCTCTTCCCTGTGACACCTAGGTCCTCTCCCACTTCCCCTTAACTGCTGTACAATATTAGAAGAGGGCTAGGGCAACTCATGGGCAGGGGAAATATAGCCTACATCTGTTAATATCTTTGAAAAATGAGTTTCCAGTGCTAATGATACTTATTAATTGCAGCTAATTTCTTCACATGATGATGCTGTATTTGACAAGCTATCATCAAGCTTTGCAATTGTGTTGAGGATAACCTGCATCTGTTTTCTTTAGTCTTTACATATCTGGAGAGCACCCTTCTTTGGTGAGAAAATTGTGGAATGTGTTGAGAAAATTAGGGGTTTTTAGGAACTAGTTCCCTCCAAATAATTTGTATCAAGATTTCCTTTGATAACATTTGTTCACACTCATCATAAGAAGCATTTATAGACATAAAAGCAGTAGCATTTGAACTTTGCTGGTTTAATTTATGCTTTCTCTTTTCTTTCATGTTGTATTTTAGGGATTTTCCCTGTGGCTCACTACAGAACGACTTCGTCTTCAATTAATATTTATTTCTTTATCTGTAGGTTCAATTGTTTTAAGGTAGAAAGAAAGCATATTAAAAGGCAATAATTATCCTAGTGTGTGTTCAGTAATAACGGATCAGCAATGCTTTTAATCTGTGCAAAACAGTTAGTTTGTCTTTATATTGAATACTTTTAATATAAATGAGAGTGTATTTGAGAATTCTAATTTTCTCTTGATTGTGGATTCATACCTCATATTCCTTAATAATATACTTTCCTTCCATATTTAGCTATTACTGTCATTTGATTTTAAATCAGTATATGAAATATGTTCTAAAATAAATAAAAAAGAAGGAGCAAATATTTCTGTTAAAATATACTACAGTAAGAAGTATTTGCCGGATTAAAGTCAAATAACACATTAAGTGCATTAGAAAATCATGAATGCAATTTTGGAACTACATTTGGATTATTAATAGCCAATGGAAACTTGCTTAGTGAAAATCTTTAGGTAGCTGTCTTAATAATCACATCAAGTCTCTTCTTTCTGAGTTTTAGTTCCTTATCTGTAAGATAAATGCTAGATAAAAGTACGTTCATGGTTTCTTCCAGCACTCCTGTATCAACCTTCTAAATATTAATGGATGCACCCAAAATATTTAAGGTACATGAAAATACCTTCTCTTTTTCTAAGTAGGTTGTTATTTATGATGATTTGTAAATAAATACTTCGTTAATACAGAGTAATTTCGGATTGATCGCTGTCTATACAGGTCACAAATTCAGGATTCAAAAAATCCTAAATAATGATGTCTTACTTGATTTCACTGGTGCCACTGAGACGCTTTGCCAGTTTAAATAGGATGCGAGTGTAGCTTTCTTGAGAAAGGGCACTGGGAGATGGGGATGAATTTCGGGAGAGAAAGATCAGTACTAAATTCTCCTGCTTTGGAAGGAGAACTGCATTAGGATCGAGGTAATTGCAGAGAGTGACCATTTTGTTGTAACCATGACAGTGCTTCCATTAACTCTCTAGTGATACTGTCACTAAAGGCATAGGGAAAAAGACAAAAGAAGAAGAAGAAGAAGAAGAAGAAGAAGAAGAAGAAGAAGAAGGAGGAGGAGGAGGAGGAGGAGGAGGAGGAGGAGGAGGAGGAGGAGGAGAAGAAGAAGAAGAAGAAAGAAGAAGAAGAAGAAGAAGAAGAAGAAGAAGAAGAAGAAGAAGAAGAAGAAGAAAATAGCAAAAGGGACATCCTGTCTTCACTCTGCTGTGTCTGCATTAATGCAGCATCATAGCAGCTGCTGGTTTTTACATGAGGCCCTTTTTTTTCCTCTCCTGGTGGCCTTTTTTTTTTTTTTTTTTCCTCTTGTAGAGTAAGCCAAACAGATTTTCACTTTATAAAACTGGGCCATCCTAGCAGGGGATGAGAATTTCCATGAACCATCTTCTGGGGATAATAATATCAGTAATCAGAGACTGTCATGGCAATTGCAGAGAAAGATGAATTGCAGTGGACAGGAAGTCAACACTGTTTTGTGTGTTTGTTCTTTTTGAAAGTGAGCTCAATGCTCCATAACCATATACCCAAAAGTTGAGCTTGCATGCAACTCCCTGTAAACTCTTGAACTCCAAGTTATTTTAGAGACAAAGACAGATGGCAAAGCAGATCTGCTAAAGAATTATATAAATGGTCTATATTCCAGTGGCTCTATGTTCACCTATTTGCCTTTAGAACTCAACTATTTGTACTTAAGCCAAAAGTGTTGGTTAAAATTCAGTTTCTTTCATTCCACATTTGGTCTTTGTTCTTTATGCCCAACTAATACGTTTTATGTGTCTATCCAGTTATATTTTAATAATTTCTTTTTTAAAAGATTTTATTTATTTCTTTGAGAGATAGACACAGAGAGAGAGAGAGAGAGCACAAGCTTAACTGGGTTGGGGGTGGGTGGGAGCAGAGAGGGAGAAACAGGCTCCCCACTGAGCAGGGAGCCCAACATGGGGCTCATCCTAGGACTCCAGGATCATGACCTGAGCCAAAGGCAGACAATTGACTGACCAAGCCACCTAGGTGTCCCTTTAATAATTTCTTTATTCGAAAATGTATTGCATGGCCGATTTTGTCCCAGGTATGGGACAAAAGTTAAGCAAATCCAAAATTCACATGGAAGAATAAAGATCTCCTAGCACTTTATTCATACTCTTATAAAATTATAGTTACGATATCCATACACTTGTAAAATTATACTATAACCCATACATTTGTGAAATATTCTGTAGTTTTATAAAATTTCAGTTTTATAATATGATGATTTGTTCATTCAACAACTTATTTTCAATATTTCAAACAGATAAAAGACTGCAGTACAGGACAAAAGCATGGAGGAACAAGTTGTGAAAACTTATTTATTACAAGTGGCATCAAAATATTAATGGGGAAAGGACAGATTATTTTTTATGTGGCTTTTTGAAAATGCTTGCTACATAGAGAAATACAAAGTTGAATCTCTTCTAAACCTTTTTTTTTCTTTGAAACCTTTTACAAAGATAATCTTTTTTTTTAAGATTTTATTTATTTATTCATGACAGACACACACACAGAGAGAGAGAGAGAGAAAGAGAGAGAGAGAGGCAGAGACACAGGCAGAGGGAGAAGCAGGCTCCATGCAGGGAGCCGGATGTGGGACTCGATCCCGGAATCTCCAGGATCACACCGTGGGCTGAAGGTGGCGCTAAACCGCTGAGCCACTGGGGCTGCCCTATAAAGATAATCTTTAGATGTATTATAGAGATAAGTGTGGAAGGTAAAACTATATGAAATAGTAGAAAAAAATGCAGAATATTTTCATGATCTAGAGATAGAAAATTTGGGTTTACCAAAATTACCTCAAAAGGATAAATTAAGACAAAAACATTGGTTAACTTATTTATATAAAATGTAAATATTTATAGTCCATAAAAAAGAAACCATAAATAAAATCAATACTCAGTTGATCGACCAAAATAATTGTTTATGGTGTCTGACATGATGAGTGATTGATATCTAGGCTCTAAAAAGAACTGCAAATTAAGAAGAGTATGAAAATGTAGCAATCCCAATTGAAGAGATAGGCGATGGATGTGATTAGGCAATTTATAGAAAAAGAAACCCAAAAAGCTAGCAAGGTTGGTTAGAAGTACTCAAATCCATTAAGAATATGAGAAGGGTGCCTGGGTGACTCAGTCAGTCAAGTGTTCAGCTCTTGATTTCAACTCAGGTCTCTAGCTCATGGTTGTGAGTTCAAAGCTCCATGTTGGGGGCTTCACGCTGGGTGTGGAGCCTACTTAAAAATAAATAAATAAATAAATAAATAAATAAATAAATAAATAAATAAAACAAATTCCAACAACATGAATTAGATAAGCTAGAAGCTGGAATTGCATAATGCCAAGTTTTGGGGGGAAAAGTGAGATTTGGGACTTTTCACAGTTGGTGTCACTATAGACTAGTATAGCCAATGCATGCATACGACATGCTGTAAAACTGTGTAGCAGTTTCATTCCTGGTGTTTCTTTCAAAGAACTTCTTACATTGTTCATAATGACACATATGCAGAAGTGTTTATTGCAGTATTACTTGTGGTGGCAAGAAGCTAGGATGTCTGTCACAAGAAACAGGTAAAATGTGGTGGATATATACCTTGGAGCACTATATAGCACTTAGAACCAATGGTCTAGGTATGCTTACAGCAATGTGGTTGGGTCTGTCAAATAGTGCTAAATGGAAAAAGTAAGGAAATAGGATAGATTATGTAACATGATACGATAGCATTTACATACATGAAAAATATATACACAAAAATAACAATGCCTGCTTTTCAAAAATACATAACATATATGAATGAGAATACATGAAGTTTGCAAGAGGGACATGAGAAATAGAAACATATAAAACATGAGACAGGGACTGCCTGGGTGGCTCAGTCAGCTAAATGTCCAACTCTTGATTTTGGCTCAGGTCATGATCTCAGGGTCATAAGATCAAACCTCCATCAGGCTCCATGCCCTTGATAGAATGGTGAAGGAGACAGCACATAATAATTAGGAAGAAGTATGGAAAATACAATTATAGGGATCTGTGCAAGATATTCATGTATTGCTTATCTACTAGATTAAGGTTTCCATTAGGTCAAATACTGTTTTTTAAAAAAAATTTATTAAAAAAATTATATATTCGGGGTGCTTGGGTAGCTCAGTGGTTAAGCATCTGCCTTTGGCTCAGGTTGTGATCCTGGGGTCCTGGGATTGAGTCGACATCGTGTTCCCTGAAGGGGGCCTGCTTCTCTCCCTCTGCCTATGTCCCTGACTCTCTCTCTCTGTGTCGCTCATTAATAAATAAATAAAATCTTTAAAAAACATTTAAATAAATTTTGTATATTTATTTGAGAGAGGGAGAAAAAAAAAAAAAACATGAGCTACGGGAATGGGCATAAGGAAAGGGAGAAGCAGATTCCCCACTGAGCAGGGAGCCTGATGCAAGGTTCCATCCCATAATCATGACCTGAGCCAAAGGCAGACACTTAACCAACTGAGCCACTCAGGTGCCCCAGATAAATACTGTTTTATATTATTTTTGTTTGCTCTTATACTCATTCATATGTTATACATTTTGTATATATTATTGCAAGGGTCCTCAGATTACCAAGAAAGGTTTGAAAAATGCTTTTATTCATCATTGACAATATGGATTTGGTTTTGTTTAGTATAACTCTATTGAAATGTGTAGAGTCTTTGGCCTAGGTGCATATTGTCTTATGTTGAACATGTGACTTGACTATAGGCAGCTCCATGGACAGCAGCATTATGCCCATGACGTGCTGGCAGTTAAATCTGCTTCAGATCAGTTATTTCATGATCTAAGAATTGGTTCTATGGCTGCCGTGAATAATACTGTCCATGATCAATCATACCACAATTTCCAGCGACTGGTTACCAAATACGTAGGATGTAGGTAATGTAAGGGCCTCAGCACTAACCACTTACCCCTGTGACAAATGAAGAATGATGGAGATAATACTAGAAAAAATTAACGAAAAGTAGCTTTCCTTTGATACTGAAATACATATTTCTCTATGTATACCTTAACTCATCTTTAATAGAAATGGAGAAAAAAATGGGAATTTCTGTTGTTAGAACAGGCTTGTGGGGGATTCTTGTTTTGGCAGGTAGGTCCTTTAGACATTTTCAAAACATTCCCCAGGAGTCCTATGTATATCCTACAGAATGTGGGTCAGTAATGAAAGGTAGCTCAGAACTTCATATATTTGGTTATTTACTTTATAAAAATCTTAAAAAATATTAGTAGTAGCTACACTTTAAAAATTATCAAGAACCCTTCAAATTGTTTAATTATTGTTTGGAGCCCTTCATGTAAAAATAAATCTTATTAAAAAATAATATTTTAATCCCTGTGTGGGATAATCCAGAATTACACTGTTTTTGTGGATATATACTTTTATTTTATTTTCATATTTTAAAGCTTCTCTTATTCTATTCTTTTAGGTTTATCAATTGAGAGAGAGGTCTTCCAGTGACTTTATTAGTTACGATACTGAAGACCCAGGTTGAAATATAGGGAGCATTGTGATTCTAGTTTTTCATTCTTTGCCTCATGCCATTCGAGATGATGGCATTTCTCTCTAAAAGTGACTTTTTCTCTATCTAAAAAATGCCTTCCTTCTCAATTAGATATTGGGAGTGTAGATTGTTAAAAACAACTCTGGAAGGCTGTATTATCTACTAATGCTGAGCATATGCATAGCCTCTGACCTAAGCAATTACACTCCCAGAAAAATACCCAACAGAAATGAATACATATATGCACCAAAAAACATGAACAGAATATCTTCATAACATCAATTATAACAAAAAATGGAGGGAAAACCCAAATGTCCATTACCATGAGAATGAAGAAATGAATGAACATAAATAAATATAGTATTAATATAAAATAATACTATAAGGCAATTAAATTATACCACTAGTTCTATGTGCAACATGGATAGATCTCATAAATATAATATGAAGGAGAAGCTAGACATAAAACATGTATTTCATATGGTTCTGTTTATATAAAGTTCAAAACAGATAAAAATATTCTGAGATATTAGAAGGCAAGATAAAGGTTGCCTTTGGAGAGGAAGTTAATGATTTGGAGAGATCTGAGGGGCCTCTAGGGTACCAGCGAAGTTTTATTTGTGGATCAGGTGATAGTTAGAAAGTGCGTTCATGTTGGGATAATTAATCAAGTTGTATGTGTCTGATTTGTGTATTTTGTTATATATATATATGTTATACTTTAATATGAAAGTTTACAAAAATGTGGAAAATGAAAACTAAGCAGTATATTGTTCAGGGTTAAGTATTTAAGTGGTAGAACTATGAAGGGATGCAAGAGAATGATTACCTTGAAGATCAAATTACTGATTACCTCTATGTAGGAGGAAAAAGGATAAGCATGGGAAGGGTACACAGTGGAATTCTAAGGGACTAGTTAGTGTCTTTTAGGCTTTAACTTAGGTAGGGGTACACTGGTATTTATTATATCATTCTTCAAACTTTACGTACGTGTTTTATATTTTTGTGTCTGATACATTTATTTCACAACTTAAATCTTAACTGAGTTTTGATTCTGGATAAAATGGAGTAAATATAACTTGCCCAGTGTTTCCTGCTGAATTCAAATATAAAACCTGGGCAGAATTCAGGGAGCTGCTCTGTGAGGATACTGAAAGGTAAATAATAGCAGGTGGATTGGAGAAGAAGATGAGAACTGGAAGTACTCCTAAATCAGTAGTGAGTTTATCATTGTTTCCCTTCTGGTACCTCTAACTGGAGTTAAAACCCAGAAGTGGACACCAGGGCTCAGAGAGAGAGAACTCCAGGAGAAATCCTCTAGTTAAGCTTGAATAGCAGTGAAGAGAAAGGGAAGTGTTTTTCCCCCCTTTCTTTTCTCTATGTTCTTCCATGCAGGCCCCAAGCAGTTTTCATGGTAGCATCAATAATGATGGCAGCAGGAGCCAAACATCTGAGAGAGGGGAGCCTTCTCCCATCAGTGGAGCTGTGGTCCCAGTAGGGGGGAACCCCTACACATTGCTTTTCTCTCTCTGTTCTTGTAGTACTTGACTGCCAAGTAAAGTAACTAAAGCTCCGAATTTACAGATGGAGAGGTAAAAATGGGAGCCCCCCAAAAACAGAAGACACCAAGGATAATACACCAGGTCGAGGGCTTGGGGAAATGACCCCACAAAAGTGTTTATGCTTCTGGGCTCACCCTTGAACTGACATACACAGATCAGATTCTAATTTATTATATCAAAACTTTGAGAATTAAGCAGATAAACTACTGCCTATGTCCATACCGGCCACTGGGTGGCACACACATAGGGAAAATCAGAATAGCATAAAAGCTTTGAAAACTGACCTGACCTAACACTAGAACCATAGCCTACAGAAAATGAATTGGTACTTGTGACCTGAACCTCACTAATTTGATTATCTGCTAAAACAAAACATATGATATTGTCCATAAGGTTTAAACCAGATACATAGTCTAATAAGATAACTAAAAATGTCCAGGATATCATCCAAAATTAGTTAGCATTAAAAAAAAAATCCAACAGGAAAATCTCAATCTCTGTTGAAAACACAATCAACAGATGCCAGTGATGAGAAGATGCAGATGTTGAAATTATCTGACAGAGACATTCATAGATGCTTTAAAGAAAAATACTTCAACCAGTCATCATGAATACTCTTGAAACAAATGATAAAATAAAAAATCTCAAATAAAAAAGAAATATAGAGGAGAATCAAATAGGAAGTTTAGAACCAAAACAATAACCACAATAAAATCTTACTGGATCAGTTCAATAGCAGAATGGAAATGAAAAACTAGAGTGAGTAAATCCCAAAATAGAGTAGTAGAAATGATCTAACCTGATAAATGAAAAGTGAAGAGTCTGGAGGACAAATAAGCAGAGCCTCAAAGATCTGGCGGGGAGGTGTTGGGAGGGATGACAACAACAACAACAAAAACTTAACATTTGTGTCATTAAAGTTTGAAAGGAGAAAAAAAAAGAAGGTAGTACTAAATTTTATTTTTTAAAATAAATAATAGCCCAGACCTTCACATATGGAGATAGAAAATAACCTATAGATTCAAGACGTTCAGTCAAAACCAAACAGGATAAACTTAAAGGAATCCATCTTCAGGTACATCATATTAAAGTGCTACAAAAAATAAATGTACAGATATTCTTGAAAGTGGCCAGAGATAAAGTATGCATTTCCTCTAGGGGAACAGCAATTTGACCAACTATGGATTTCTCCTTAAAAAACCACAGAGGGCAGAAGAAAGTGCCATAGCATTTTTAAATTACTGAAAAAGAACTGCCAACCTAGAATTCCATATCCAGCAAAATATTGCTCATTAATGAAGGTGCAATAAAGGCATTCTCAGATGGAGAACTAAACATTTGTTGCCAGCTCTAAAAGAATTTCTAAAGGAAGTTTTTCAGATAGGAGGAAAATAACGCCAGAAGGAAACTTGGAACATCAAGAAATGAAGGAAGAGCAAAAGAAAGAGTAAATATTTGGGTACACATCATAGACTATTCTTTTCTTGAGTTCTTTAAAATATGTTTGACAGTTGAAAGACAAAATTTTAACATTGAAAGATGGAGGTTTCAATGTATATAGATGTAATACATAAGGCAACTATAACACAAAGGAGAAAGATAAATGGAACTATAAGATGGTTAGGTCTCCATGTTCCACTTGAAAAGTGAAGGATATATATTATACTATATATAATAGTGGTATACTAGAGTAACCACTCTAAAACTGTATAATAAATAATAAAAAACACAATTGATAAAATAGAGTGCTAAAAAATGTTCAAGTAACTCAAGTTTCTCCTTAGAAACTGAGAACTGAGGGGTGTCTGGCTGGCTTAGTTGGTGGAGCATGAGACTCTTGATCTTGTGAGTTCAAGTCCCATGTTCAGTGTAGAGATTACTTAAAAATA
Source organism: Vulpes vulpes (assembly GCF_048418805.1). Taxonomy (NCBI): domain Eukaryota; kingdom Metazoa; phylum Chordata; class Mammalia; order Carnivora; family Canidae; genus Vulpes; species Vulpes vulpes. Next base: position 103,470,312 of record NC_132784.1, on the reverse strand, counting down.
AAAAAGAATTAAAAAAAAACCCAAACCTGACAACGGAATAACATAGAGAATTAATAGAAAACAAAAACAACAAATTTGGCAGCTGTAAATCTAAATATATTAATAAATACATTAGCTATAAATGAAATAAATTAAAACAGATTATCAGAAAGGAATAAAAGAAAACAAGACCCAACGCTATACTGTCCATAAGAAACTCGATTCTAATATGATATATGTAGATTAGAAGTAAAAAGGCAGTAAAAGATGTTTCATGTAAACACTACTAAAAAGAAAGCTGAGATAGCTATGTTAATGTAGTAAAATAGACTTTGAGCCAAAAAAAAAAAAAAAAAAATCCACAAACCAAAAAGAATAGATAGAATCAGAAATAAATAAGTACATTACATAATAATAAAGGGGTCAAGGGGTCATCAGGAAGATGGTAATAGTTCTAAATGTGTGTGACCTTAAAAACTAAGCTTCAAAAAAAAAAAACAAAAACAACTAAGCTTTAAAATACATGAAACAAAAGCTAACAACCGAGAGGAAAAATGGGTAAGTCCACAATTATAGTTGGAGATGTCAATACTCCTCTCTTTATGATGGATAGAATGTATAAATAGAAAATCATCACGACTATGGAAAAGAATTAAATAGCACCATCAACCAACTGAATCTAATTAACATATTTTAGAATATTACACCCAATAAATAACAGTAAAATACCTGTACACCTCAAGGGAATCTGGAACATTCATCAAGACAGACTATTTTCCCAGAATAATAAAATCAGTTGAAAAATTTTTAAAGAATTAAAATAATACAAAATATGTTCTCTGGGTATAAAGAACTAATGTATTAATAATGGAAATAATAGGAAATATCCAAACTAGAATATTAAGCAGCAATTCATTTATAAATAATCCCTGGTGAAAGAGGAAGTCTAAGGAAAATTAGAAAATATTTTGAACTCAATGAAAATGAAAATACACATGTCACAATGTGTGTAATACAACCAAGGCAGTGCTTACAGGGAAATACATAGCATTATATCTTTATGTTAGAAAAGAAGAAAGATCAATACGCCAGGTTTCTACCTTTTAAACTAGAAAAAGAGCAAAATCCAAAGAAGCAGAATGGAGAGAATAATAAGAATGAGCTGTAATTAATAATCTTAAAAACCATAGGGAAAATCAATAGAAACAAAAAGCTGATTCTTCAAAAAAAGATCAATGAAATGGATAAATTTCTGGCAAGAATGACAAAGGAAAAAAAAACCCAAAACACAAATTATTAATATCTGGAGTGAAATACAGGATATCACTATAGATCCTACAACCATTGAAAGGATAAGAAGAGAATAAGTATAAACAAATAAGTGTATAGAAAAAAACCACAGAATCATATTAATTGGTACAGAAAAATATTTGCTACCATTTAAAACCAATTCATGATAAAAATTTCCTGCAAGGTAGGAATAGAACGAAATGTACTCAACCTGATGAAGGTGATCTACAAAATAGCTACAGCTCAAACAGTTAATGGTGAAAGATCTTTCCCCCCAAGATCAAGAACAAATCAAGGATATCCATTTACAAAACTCCTATTCAACATTTTAGTAGAAGTCTGAGCCAGAGAAGCATTGTCATGAATCAAACAAAAAGGTATATAGATAGGAAAGAAAGAAAACTCTCTCTTAAGTCAAAATTATTATTATCTACATAGAAAATCCCAAGGAAATTATCTATAGATAAAAGTGAATTCAGCAAGTTGTCAAAGATACAAGACCAACATGCCAAATCATTACATTCCTGTATATTAACAAGGTACAATTGGAACTTGAACTTTAAAAATTAAACAAAATTAAAATAATTCCAAAAATGAATGCATAGATAAGAACCTAACAAGATTTTTATAGGATCCATATGCTGAAAACTACATATACTGATATAAGAAATCAATGACCTAAATAAATTGAGAGCTACACTGAGTTCCTGAATCACAAGAGAAAAAAAGAATAAAGATGTTGATTCTCCCCAGTCTGATCAATAGATTTAATGAAGTTTCAGTAAAATTCCCAGCAGGTTTTTTTTTTTTTTTATAGATGCAGACATTTTCAAGATTTTACAGAAAGTCAAAGGAACTAGCATAGATAAAACAATTTTAAAAAGAAAAACAGGTATCACATTTCCTGATTTTAAGACTCACCATGTATCTACACTAATCAAGAAAGTCTGGTATTGGCAAAGGATTTGACAATTATCGTAGAATTACAACAGAAAATCTACAAATAAACCCAGGCATATGCCAGTGGATTCTGACAATGGTCAAAAGCAATTTGGTCTTCTCAGCAAATGGTGTTATAACAATTGGACATCAGTATGCAAAAAAAAATGAGCCTTGACCCAACCCTTGTGCCTTATACAAACCTCAAAACTGACCAAAGACCTAAAAATAAAATATAAAACTATGCAACTTTTAAAAGAGAACATGAGAGAAAACCTCCATGATTGGGAGTTAGGTGTAGGCATGACCTGAAAAGTATATAATCCACAACATTAAACAATGGTAAATTGGCTTTCATCCAAATTTATGATTTTTGCTCTCCCACTATTGAGAACAAGAAAAGACAACTTCCGTACCAGAAAAAAAAATTTGCAAAGCAACACCCAACAAAGCTCTTGGATCAAGAGTAAATAAAGAACTCTTGAAACTTAGTTGTGTGGAAGCAACCTAATTTTAAAATGGGCAAAAAGATTTAAGCAGACACTTCACTTAAGAGAATGTACAGAATGCATAAAAGCACATGAAAAGATATCCTACATCATTAGTCATTCGGGAAATGCGTTTTAAAACTTTGATAAGATCTGCTACGCATTTACTAGGATGGTGAATTTTTAAGTCTTATAATACTAAATAATGATGAGTATGTGGCACAGTTGGAACTTGCATACATTGTTGGTGGAGATGCAAAATGATATAGCCATTCTGGAAAACAATCTGGGAGTTTTTTATAAATCCAAACACACATCTACCATATGAAGAAGAAATTCCCCTCCCGGGTATTAAATGCAGAGAAATATGAACTTATGTTGACACAGAAACCTATACATGACTCTTTATGGAGGCTCTATTCATAATTGTCCCAAACTGGAAACAATCCAAATGTTCTTCCTGTGTGCATGGATTAACAAACTGTGGTACGTCCGTGCAATGGAACACTACTCACGATTCAAAAGGAAGAAACCATTGCTACACACAACAATTTGGATGAATCTTTGTGCTGAATGAAAGAAGCCAGTCTCAGAAGGTTACATGTTATGTGATGCCATTTATATGGCCTTCACAAAAAGACAAAATTGTACTGTTGGAGACAGATCAGTGGTTGCCAGGACTTAGGGATAAGGGGCAGTTTGACTATAAAGGAAGAAAAAAAATCCAGAGGGAATTTGGGGCATTAATGGAACTGTGTTTTATCCTGATTCTTCTGGTAATTACATGAATCTGTTCATGTGCTACGATCCATAGGACAGTACATCAAAACAAATGTTGATTTTACAGTATGATAATTTAGAAGGTACAATTTTTTTAAGATTTAAAAAATTTATATGCTTATTTCTGAGAGAGAGAGAGAGAGAGAGAGAGAGAGTGAGGGTGGAGGGGTGGGGGGGAGGAGCAGAGGGAGAGATGTCACAACCCTGAGATCATGCCCTGAGTTGAAACCAAGAGTTGGACATTGAACTGACTGAGCCACCCAGGCACCAAAATTAAAAATCTTTTATACTGCAAGGAAAAAAAATTCCTGCCACCATAGCAATTACAGTAAAGTGGGGAAGAATAGGGAGACAGACAAGAAATATAATTAACTCAAACAGAATTTAGATTGGATTCACAAAGCACGCTAATAGAGGTACTTAGAGCCATTTTTAAAAAATAAATTTAGGAATGATTTGCTTATCAATTTTTTGTAGCGAAAGGGTTGCTTCTAAATTAGCAATGGCTCATAAAGCTATTTTATCTTATACAGTTAAACATCGCCTATGCAAATTTGTTTGACTGTTAATTTACATAGAGAAATTTTTCTTTATAGATATATGGAGGCAAAATTCTGTGCAATCCATAAAAATAATTGTAAATTTAGGGTAATGATATTTGAATTGATGTTCCAACTTTGGCAGAGAATTTGGCTGTGTCCAAAAAAGAAAGGTTAGAAAAATATCACTAAAGCAAAAAGAGAGGTTTTTTTTTTTTTTTTGAAAAATGATCTCATATTACTCTGTGTCCCTCTTAATCAGTTTGTGTGTGCAGATAGTCTTACTAAGTTGTTGGGCAGTGATGTCATTCTATGCCTCAGTCTCCCCCCAATGCAAATGGGAGAATAGGTATTCTGACAACTGATGACCTTCCTGAGACCATATCCACATACCGTATGACATACATATGACAGCACAAGCCTGGAAGGCCCTTGCAGAGCATCAATGTTTATAAAATTTTATCCTTTTATTTCTTAAAACCAAATGCATCTTTTTCTCATTTCACTCTTTGAACACTGATGAAGGGATGACAATGTAATTAGAGAAATTTAAAATATTTGAAGTTAGAAAAATGTCTATGTGGTAGAAAAAAAAAGAAAGGAGGTAACATTGCTTTATACTCTCTTTTTTAAGTTTGGAAACCCACATCCAAGAATGAAAGGGAATTTAATCACAGATAACCAGAATTTGAAGGCTGTAAGAGAGGCCATGTGGGAGACTATATAGGGACTGCTTTAAGCCCTGTTAGGAGATAAATACATCATGAAATATATATATATATATATAAATGAAATATAAAATATTATATGTTATATATCAATATATAATCAATGTATTCTAATGAAATATAAATACATATATAAGATACATATATTACACATTGGAGAGGTAGCCTCTGTGGTTTTGGTATGGCTGTCCTAGGGAAGCTTAAAGCAGTAGAAACTTATTAGTTTCTTATTAGTAGAAACTAATAGGTTACTTGCTTCTTTCCCCTAAAAAGCATACATTTCAATATTGATAAAGACATCCGTATTTAAATAATGATAGGAACATTCTTTAAAATGTGTCATTGTATTATTAAATTTGCTCATCACAAAGGGAATGCACAGATATATCATGCGGTACATGAGCGCGGACACTATGGCCACTTAATAGTCTGCCCAATATAAAGTGTGTGTATGTGTGTATACATAGCTTGTATGGAGGCCCCATTGAGTAAATATGTTTATTACTTGAGAGCATGTTTGACAATATTACTGTTCATAAACGTGGTAGAGATGACATTCGCTGCTGTTAAACAGCATGTTCATAATATTTGCATTTACTGAGCAAGAACTAATGGTAACGGAATTTCTGTGTTAACACAAATATCTGGGCAGCTCAATTCAAGCATGGTTTATAATTGCACTTTCTAAAGATAAACTGAAGGCTCTGCAAAATGTCATGTCTTCTTTGGGATGATCTTTCCTTAAACATTTTTGTTGGCATTACTATAAGGTGTGAGACTCTGGAACTTCTACAAAGTAGAAAAAAAAAAGAAGAAAAAAGGAAAAGGGGGGGAAAGTATGTATGGATATAAAAGGTGCTAAATCTTTTAAATGTTCTATCGGATTATATATTTAATAGGCATGGAATTTTGTGTTGTTCCGAGTGCTAAAGCAGTCATACCCTGTTTGCTTTTAAAATTTTCTCTGATTGTTCTTTTCCTTTTTAATTGTAATATAACGTTTTCAAAAGCAAAAAGGAACAAAGGCTGACGGTCCCCTCCGAGCCGTGAAGCCAGGTAGGAAGCTTAGCTCCTTCCCACTACAGCATACTGTGTAAATGTGTTCCTGAAATCCTTAAGGTAAGACTTTAAGACAAAAAAAAAAAAAAAAAAAAAAGGACAATTGTCAAGGATGGTTGATTTTTAAGGCTTAACTACCTGAGCAATGTTCATTTAAAATAACATATGAGTCTCAGTCAAAATGATCTAAGCTGAGCAAACGGCTGCTTTGTCCTTCCCTTCCAAGGAAGTCCTGAGATGCTACACACTCTGTGAGCGAAACTTCTTTGGACAGTGCCCTGGATTCCTTTTTGTAATATATTTTTTTCATAGCTTTAGAAAAATTCAAGCCTATTGGAAACTGCTTAAAAGAAACTTTCCTAGTCAAAGTCCAACCTTTTTTTTCCCCTTTCTCTCTTACTCATCAAAATATGGGTCCTCCAGAAAGACTGAGGTAAAAGTATTCTTGTCCTTTGCAAATCAGATTTTTCTGTCAGAAGAATAAAGGCCCTTGCAAGTTGGTTCCTGCTGCGCTGAGGGCTGGGATCCAGTATACTCTTGAGGGTGCAGCCCCCAGCTGCTGGCCTCTGCAGGGTTGGTGGATTCTGGAAGTCTGGAACCCATATCCCGGGCCAGCTGCTTTGTCGGGCTGGGGCTATCCAGTGCCACCCTGCATTCCAAACATTGGCTTCCCTTCCCAGAGACCTCTGGGAGCTCCTCCAAGTTGCTAGGCCTTGGCAGCACCCCTGAAGTGAACAGATCTTCCCTTATGCTCTCTACTTGTTGACCCAGTTACTCCACTCTGACTACCAAGCCCTCCAAGAGTGACAACAGCATGGTGAATTGTGAGGCAGATGCCTAGCTAGGTGTCCTCTGCTTTACTTTGTGTTCTCAGCACATCCTTATTTCTGGCTGAAATGAAAAATTTTCAGGGAAGACTTTTTTTTTCCTCTCCTGGATCATTTTTATTATTTTGTTTCCTTAAGCCTTATTTGGGGTCTATGGCCAAACCGATGTGGCTGATCTCATCTTAAACCTTGTTTGGGGGCTATTGTAGCAGAAGTCTAGAATCATGAGAAAGTATAGTTAGGATCCTTAAATGTAACTGAATTCATGGGCAGACACTTCTAAATGGATCTCATAAAAGTTTTAAATGTGTTCCAAAGCTGCACTGACCTCTTCATAGGGAATTCTGTTAACAGGCCTGGGCTATGGTTGCTTTTTACTGACTTGTTGATATAGGGACCAGCTGCCTCCTAAGAAATTGTGATCAAAAGCTATAAAAACAGACCATAAATATGTCAAATGCATGAGTAGAAATTGGGAAACTTGATTTGTCCTGCAATCCAATCTGCATTAGAGGTTGGTCAACTTGAAATTACTATCCTTAGAGAAGTTAATATCCCCCCAAATAGTTTGTATGCACAGGTATTCACATGTATGTTGTGTATTTATAACTTCATCCTACATCCTTCCTCTCCAGTTTTATGAGTATAGATTTTGTTACCCCTTTCCCCGCCTCCTTCTCTGTCCCTAAGAGTCTCTGTGTATCACAGAGGATCAGGAAAGCTGGAATGCCGCAAATGTTACTTCATTAAATTAAAAAGAAATAAATTATTTAAGGAGTAGAAAGGCATGGGATGAATATAGCCAAGTGAGTTAGAAGAAAACATTCAAGAGTAGGCCTTTGGAGGCTCTAGATGAAGGCATAGAGTAGAGATTCAGGAAGCAGAGGGTTGCCTAAGGTGGGTGTGCCAGAGAAAGTTCTTCAAAGAGCTGATTTCTAGGCTCAGACTTAATTAGAATTAGCCAGATGAAAGGGAACAGAGAAGATGAAAGGTGTTGCATCCAAGAGGAATAGGAAGGATCAAAGCCATGATTGAGAAAGGGCTATTAAATATTTTTATTTATTTTTAATTTACAATAGCAACTATTTCTCAAAAAGATGTAGGAGGAGAATGGCTGAAATAGGACAGAAAGTGGGAACCAGGGGTTTGACTAGTTGGACTACACTCATCTGATTCTAAATTTACCATGGGCTTGAGATTTAACCGCTGTCTGAAAGGATTGTGGTTGTCTCTAAGTTAATGCAACTTCTATGAGATAATCCTGTAAAGCCTGGAATTTTCTGTATGAACATAGCAAATATGGGGAAAATATTCTTAAAATAAAATAAAATTGTATTTACTTAAATTCTCTTTTATTTCATTGTTAAGGAAACATAAAAGCTTTTCAAAAATGGTATAATTTCTTTCCTAAGTTTGCTCTAGGTAACCCGGTTACCGGTTACCTAGCCTCTCATATATATCAGGGTTGCTTGAAGTGTGGTCCTGGCACCAGCGCCACTAACATTAACTGAGGACAAGTTAGAAAATGCAGATTCTTAAGACCCATCCCAAACCTACCGAATCAGAAACTCTAGGCATTGCATCTAACAATCTGTGTGAACACGTCCTCCAGAGGATTCTGATACACACGAAAATTTGATAACCACTCATCTAGACTGTTCTGTGGGAAACATTTTTGTAAATCTTCTCATTCATTAAATTAACTTGTATATATGTTTCATTTTAGTCACCCTATGCCAAGTTCCTTATGAACAATAATACTGTTTTTCACAGCTCTATTAAGACAGAGCTGACATATAACAAACTGTACATTGAAGGCAATGAACCACCCATGAAACACACACTCATGAAACACTATAATCGAGATAACAAACAGGTATATCCCCCTAAAAATTGTCTCATACCTTTTTGTAATCCTTACCTCTAATTCCTTGCTGACCACCTCCCCACATCTCAAGGTGTAACCACTTACCTGCTTTCTGGCCCGATAAGTTTGCATTTTCTAGAATTTTATATAAATGGACTCATAGAGTATGTAGTCTTTTTGGTCTGATTTCTTTCACTCAGTATTTTAAGATTTACCCCTGCTGGTGCATCAATAGTTGGTTTGATTTTATTGCTCGGTATTATTTTATTCATGGATATACCACAATGTGTTTATTCAGTGACTCATTGATGAACTTTTGTGTTGTTTCTAGTTTGCACTGTTGCTAAATGAGGCAGGTATAGACACTTGTATAAATCTGTGTGTGGACAAGGATGTTTGTTTCTCTTTGGTGAAAACTTAGGAATGGATCATACGTTAGGTGTATGTTTAGCTTCTTAAGAAATTTGCAAACTCTTTTCCTTAGTAGTCAAACCCCGTTTACATTCCCAACAAAAGTATATTGGAGTTCCATTCGCTCTAAATACTCAGGCCTGTGTTCAGGTTTTTTAATTGTGTTCATTCTGTTAGGTAGTAGTGTGCCATTATAGTTTTAATTTGTATTTCTCTAGTGACTAATGATGTTGAGCATCTTTTTATGTGCTCATTTATCATTTGTATATCTTCTTTGTTGAAGTATCTATTCAAATCTGCCCACCTTTGTATCAGGTTTTTTGTTTTCTTGTTACTGAGTTTTGATAGTTCTTTATATATTATAGGTACAAGCCCTTTAGCAGATTTTATGATTTATAGTATGTTCTATCTAAGCTTGTCTTTTCACTATCTAAAAAGTGGCTTTCAAAGAGCATACATTTTTAATTTTGATGAAGTCTAATTGCCAATTTTGTCTTTCGTGGATCATACTTTTAGTTTTTATACATAAAAGGATACACTTTGACTAACAAAGTCACAGAGGTTTTCTCCTATATATGTTTTCTGTGGGCATCATATTTGAATCTTGCTTTTTTTTTTTTTAGCCCAGTCTGAAAATCTCCATCTTTAATTGGGATATTTAGACCTCTTACATTTTTTTTAAAGACTTTATTTATTTATTTATTTATTTATTTATTTATTTATTTATTCATCAGAGATACAGAAAGAGAGAGGCAGAGACATAGGCAGAGGGAGAAGCAGGCTCCATGCAGGGAGCCTGATGTGGGACTCAATCCTGGGACCCCAGGATCATGCCCTGAGCCAAAGACAAACGCTCAACTGCGAGCCACCCAGGAGTCCCTAGACCTCTTACATTTAATGTGATTACTGACACAGCTAGATTTAAGTCAGGTGTTGTTTTTATCTCTTTTCTATATATTCCGTATTTTCTTTGTTTCCTTTCTCATTTTTATTGCCTTTTTTGGCTTAAGTGGATAATTATTATAATCCATTTTGTCACCTATGTTAGTTTATTAGCTAGCTATAACTTTTTGTTGTTGTAGTGGTTGCTTTAGGGCTATAGAGTACATCATACTTATCACAGACTACATTCAAGTGATCTGCCGCTTCATTTATAGATTGAGACTTACAATAGTATATTTCCATTGTTCTCCTTTTGACATTGTTGTCACATATTTTACAGATATTAGAAGCTTTACACTATATTGCTATTATTTTTTGAACAGTAATTATCTTTTAGGGAGATATCAATAATAAAATATATATATATATATATATTTACCCATATAGCCACCATTTCCAGTGTTCTTCATCTCTTTGTATAAGTCCAGATTTCTGTCTGGTACCAGTTTCTTTCTGTCTGAGGCACTGTGTTTAACATTTTTATAGTAAAGTCTGGTGGTGATGAATTATTTCAGCCTTTGTATGTCTATGAAAGAATTTGGGGGGGCTTTGCTTTTGGAAGATATTTTTATTTTGGTTCTTTTAATATATCGGTCCACTATCTTCTTACTCACATTGTTTCTGATAAGAAATCCGCTGTCTTACATACCTTGGCAGCTCTGTACATGTATTTTATTTCTGGCTGCTTTTAAGATTTTCTCTTTATCAATGATTTTGAGCAGCTTGATTATGACATGCCTTGGTATTGTTTTATTTAGTTTCTTATGTTGGGATTTGTGAAGATTCATTGATCTGTAGGCTTATAAATCTCCCTTGCCTCAACTTTTGAACATATAAAATACAATTATAATGACTGTTTTAATGTCCTTGTCTGATAACTCTAACATCTGGGTCAATTTGGGGTCTGTTTCAATTGACTGATTTTTCTCTTCATTTTGGGTTTTATGTTCCTGCTTTTTCTGAATGTCTAGTGACTTTTGATTAGATGCCAGATGGTTAGAATTTTTCCTTGTTTGTGTGCTGGGTATTTTCTACTTCTATTAATATTCTTGAGCCTTGTTCTCAGATGCAGTTAAGTTACTTGGAAACAGTTTGATATTTTTAGGATCCTACTCTTAAAATTTGTTTAGGTGGACTAGAGCAATGCTTTGTGTAGAGCTAATCGTTCTCCACTATTAAGTTAAGACCTTCTGTGTACAGCCTGCCTGGTGAGTCAAGAGGTTTTTCCAGTTTGGCAGATGGGAACAGGTATTATTCCTGGCTTTGTGTGACCACCAGGCACTGTTGCCTGTAATTTTTTTTTTTTTTTTAGATTTTTAAATATTTTATTTACTAGAGAGAGAGCGAGCAAGCAAGCATGAGTGGTGGGGAGGACCAGAGGGAGAAGCGCTTCCCACTGAGCAGGGAGCCTGATGCGGGAATCGATGCCAGGACCCCGAGATCATGACCTGAGCTGAAGGCAGATGCTTAACTGACTGAACCATCCAGGTGCCCCACTTCTGATCCTTTTTGAATGATTCTTTCTCTAGCTACTGTAGTTTCTTTACATACATATGCTGATTAGTGTTCAGCTTCTCTGCATAGCAGTCTTTTCTCCAGGACTCCATCCTACAAATTCTAGCAACATTGATCTCTTCAGACTCAGAGCCTCAGCAAGACTCTGCCTGACTGAACCTTGCGTGTGGCCTGGAACCTCTCTCCAGGCAGTAAGCTGAGATGATCATAGGTCTCACCTCATTTGTTCCTCATCTTTCAGAGATCACTGTCTCTCCTTATCTCACTCAAGTGTCTTACAAATTGTTCCTTTTGAGTGCAGGGTACATCTGGTCCCTGTTACTCCATCTTGGCCAAATGTAGAAGTTCCTTATCCTATTTTATTCTCATTTTATACATTAGAGCTTGTTATATAGTGCTAGGGGATAAGGGTAATAACATTTGTTCGCATGTATTGAGGGCTTGCTGTCAGCAGATATTTTTCTAAAGATCATACTGACTTATTTGATCCTCATAACAATCCCAGGATTTAGAATATTATCTGTATTTTACAGATGTAAAAACTGAGGTATGAGTGACTGGCCCAAGGTTCCAGAGCCAGTAAATGTCAGAGCTGATATATCAGCACAAGTTTCCTGAATTTGTCTCTTCACTTTGCTGTAAAGAGCTGCTGTCCCTCAGAAGCAGCTCCCTGTGAAAGCTGCCTTAGGTTTGGATTACAGCTTGTGCCTTGGATTTGGATCTCAGCTCTGCCACTTAGGCAAATCACTAGACCTTTCTGGGTTTCAGTTTCCTCATTTGTAATTAAGGAGTGATTATCCTCACCACACAAAGTTCTTATGAAGATGAAATAAAATACCAAATGTAAAGAAGCTAGTACTGTGCCTGGCCGCTCCGCTTGCTGATTGAATACACAGCGTGGTCATGCTCAGCTTTCGAGACTCAGTCACCTCTAATTGGAAAATAAACCTTTTAGTGCAACTTGGGTGAGGATAGACAGCTACATTGCTTAATTATTTATCCTTAATTACCAGGTATAGTGGTTTAGTTTTCAGAGTTTTCATATCCATCTTCTCATTTTATCCTTACAGTCACGCTTAAAGAAAGAGCTGTCTTTTTCTCCTTATTTTACAAAGAGAGAAACTGAGACTCAGGAGGTTAGAAGCTTTAGTCAAGGTCCAAGGTTAGCAGATGGCAGAGCCAGGGTTACCATTCAGAGTGTCTGACTTATATCCAGTTCTTTTTGTACCACAAACACAATATCAATCGAAATTTGGGGGAAAAATGCTTTCAGAAAGTTAGTGAACTTTTCATTGGGTGAATTATGTTCTGTAGTTTATCATTAAAATCCAGATAAAGGATATTTTTCTAATAAATGGACACAGATTGGCAAATGAGCCCTCATGTTGCTAAGAACGAAGGGAGAAGTTTTTTAGTTCTGGCTTTGTTGAAAATGAGCATCTGGACCACACTTAGTTTTCTGAATGCCGTGTGACTCCAGCATGATCCCCAGAGATGCTGAGATACCGAGAGTTGCAGAATTAAATTTTCCTTTCTTCTTCTAGACTTTTATATTGTGTGCATTTTTGAAGAGCACCTTTAATGTTTATTTTTAAATGTGATACTATGTGGGTGATATTGGTGCGTTTCTTTTCTGTGTCCAGAATTTAAACCTGCAGGCAATAGGAGTGCTGTCGTGAAACTGGCCCTAGACAGTTAATAAATTCTAAGCAGAGACGCATAAATCAGCAAAGGGTATTTTTTAACTTTTTTTCCCCAAAGGGCGGTTAAGGGAGAACAGGAAAGAAATGTCTTCAGAGAATTGTTTTCTATCAGTTCAGAAAATAGAGGAAAGCATTGAGCAATGCCCAGTGCTGGTTAGCAGATTGTCATTTTTAGGTTTGATGTTCCAGGGTTTAATTGTCTTTCATGTGAACAATAGCAGACACTCTCTGGTGTGCTATGCTAGCATGATAAAAGGGGGTCGTTCTTGCATAGCAATGCCTTTTTTTTATTATTAGCGTAAAAAATTAGCAAGCTGGAAGTCGTTAGAAGGAGTTCCACTGGCATTAATTGTAATGCAGCCTGAATTTGTTTGCAGACCAGTGCAGCAAGACAATAGCAGGGAGAAAAAAGAGCAATATTAATAGCCTTCTACTTATTGTATCATTTTAGTGGGCCTTAATAAGGTGTCTGCTGTCAACCAGAATTTATTAAAAAAAAAAAAAGACATAGTAATTGATGTATTGCAGTAAGTATGGATGAGGGCTCAAGTTGATTAATGTATGAGTTGGCTTTTTAAGGCATTTTAAAAAGGCTTCTTAACTGGGTCTTAAGAGACTGGCACAAGCCCACTGTAAACTACCTCTTTGCAGTTGGAAACCGGCCTGACAGCTGCTGATGCCTCTTGTGGGTTTTTCTCTTTTTTTCTCTTCCTGATCAGAGAAAACTGAAGCAATATACTCCTTGTCAATAATTGCAGTGCTTAAAAATCTTATAAAGGGATTTTGACTCTTCTCTCCAGAGATAACTTTCCAAAGGTTAAATTAGTTTTACTTGTGTGTGCTTCAAATATCACCACTTTCAACCAGGAGTGAATTTGGTTTTTAAATAAGCTGCTATTTTGTGGTTTGCTTTAACCCAGACTCCATGCGACATGACCTGTTTTGATGTCAGAGATGGACTTGGTCCAAAAGCAATTACAGGTCAGGATCAAGATCTGTTTCTTTACTTTCAAATGGCTTGTGGTGTGTGTGTGTGTGTGCGTGTGTGTGTGAGAGAGAGAGAGAGAGAGAGAGAGAGAGAGAGAGAGACAGACAGAGACAGACATGGACAGATAGACACAGAGAGACAGAGGTACACAGAGAGATTAAGCAGCTGGTAATATCTATCTGGAAAAATTAAAGACCAGGCTTCCTGGAAAATTTCCCTTTATATCAGCTGGAGATCCATTCATCCATTTCTCCTTTGCTCAACACACAGTGTATCAACTCAACTCTATATTTCCTTTTCACAGAAAGTTTTTTTTTTTTTTTTATAAGAAGCAAAGCAACTCAGTTTTAATCCCAAGGGAGACAGGGAAAAAAAAGAAGAAGAAAATCGAAATACTTTGCTTTCTTTGGTATCCATAGGTGTCAACACAGTGCCCCAGGTAGTAGGTCACCTCTTTTGATAATAATAAAAAGGAGATATTTGAAGAATTCCAAGCTGGCTGAAACTATCAGGCTATCACTCTGCCAGTTTGAAGGAAGCACCTCATCATTATTCAGCACCACTGCTTTAATGTGAATTGAGAGAAAGTCCATAAACATGAGAGGAAGAAATGAGAGTGGGAAGAGGGGAAGGGAAAACACATGCTCTGCACAGTCCTGTCGGGGGACTTCTTGGCTCCACTAGATTTGCAAGTTGACAACTGCCATGAGGCAGCTCTTCGGGAGCATCAGCAGAATCGCCTCTGCAGCTGGGCTTATCTGGTTGGCTCACAGGTGTTCCAGCCTATTGGTGAGTGGGCGGGTGGGCAGGCCAGGACAATGGATTGGGTGGATTAAGTGCAGATGTGTTACAGGGTGGGTCCTTCCCTCTATGCCTGGCATATGCAGACTTGTTGCCACCTTGGCATTATCATCTTCACAGTGGATTAAAGAATCATTTTGTGTTCCACTTCACCTGGCCACAACTTGACTTACCTTTTCATTTCCTAGTTTTCTTCATTGTTCAGAGCTGGACTTTTCTCATGTGTAAACTGGAGAATAATGATAGCCACTGAGATGTTTCTAAGAATTAAATGAAATAATTCACAGGAAGCAATTACCCTAACGTCTGGCACCAGATAAGCATTCAAGTCAGCTATAATAATATCTGCAAACTTTAGGCTAAACCCAAGGCTACTTGTTTGTTGCCTTGATGCTGTTGTCAGGAACCAGGCTTTGTCTCTAAGCCTTGTTATTGTTCAAGCCAACTTTAACAGGGATGTTTTGTTGTTGTTGCAGACTAGCAAGTCCAAATATTCTATCACTTGCCTATATAGGTCTCAAGAGATTTTTTTCCCCAGAATTTTTTTTTAAAAGCATACCACCCTTGTTCCTCAGGTTGAAAATGCATGTAGAACAAATTCTTCCAAAATGGAACCCGGCATTGCTCCCAGAGAGCAGACTCACCAGCCAGGAGGTTTTGTTGGCCCATAGATATTTTCAGAGGACGAGACATTTCTAAAGCACTGAGCAATGTGACTTGCCATTTCTCGTATCCATTGGTCAAGATGATCAGAAAGCCATAAGTATAGCAACCTCCAGCTCCATATAGATGTTGCCACTTCTCCTATGTGAACCCCTTCCATTTCTCTTGCCCTGAGGCATCAAACAAATGGTGAGTACTCTTATACTGGGCAGTCGATTAAACTGCGTTTCAACAAAATTTATCAACTGCCCCCTTATGCTTAGACTTTTGTGTATATTTGGGTATGGACAAGGTATTCCTTAGATGTTCATAGATGTATAAAGACGGATAAGACAACTCCCTGATTTTCAAGGAGATTGCAGTCTAATAAAAAAGACAGATGGAGGGCCTTTGTTGTGGCTGCAGAGTCTAACCCCCAGCTTCTTCACAATGTAATTGATGGCATTCCGTCTGGATTATCACAGCGTTTCTGATTTAATAGAAAGCATACATGTTCTAATAGATATAAATGGACTTTAAAAAATGTAAATGGTAAAAGATATATCAGATGAAGAGAGGTCAGGAGTTGAATCAGTTGATTTCATCAAGGAATTATCATGAAGTGGTTGAAAAGTAGGAAAGAAAAATAAAAAGATGGAAGCTAGAGATTGGCATCAAAGGAATGCACTATGGAAGCTCCCAGGAACAAATGTTTCATTGGGCCTTGGGGGGTAGGGAATGGCCACTTGGAGGACCAGCCAACTCAGCTACACATAGAAAGGAAGGTAATATGATGGGTGAATACATGGCTGGGAGGTGAAGGACAAGAGGAGATGAGTGTGTGTGTGTGTGTGTGTGTGTGTGTAGCGGGGGAGGGCAGGGACTATTTGTGGTTCTGGCATTGTGCATTTAAGACCAGGAGGTATGGAAAGGAGAGAAGAATGGCGGAGCTGAAGCGGTGGTGTGTTTGCAAATGGAGTGGAATTGTTAACTAGAATATTGAATTAAGGACAAAATAGGACAGATCTCAAATACTATACAAAAGAATTTGGAGTTATTATGTAGGAATCTTTACCATTGACCATTGTTGAGGTTGAAGGTGACAGGATCTACCCTGGATGTTTAGAGGCTAACTGGCAGGGTTGTTGAGGAAGGCACAGAATCCATTCTGAAAATGAAGCCTTCTGATTTCCCTTTGATACGAGACAGCCAACTGGCATACGGACAATGCTTTACAAAAGAAATTTGGCGGGGGATCCCTGGGTGGCGCAGCGGTTTGGCGCCTGCCTTTGGCCCGGGGCGCGATCCTGGAGACCCGGGATCGAATCCCACGTCGGGCTCCCGGTGCATGGAGCCTGTTTCTCCCTCTGCCTGTCTCTGCCTCTCTCTCTCTCTCTCTGTGACTATCATGAATAAATAAAGAATATCTTAAAAAAAAAATAAAATAAAAACAAAAGAAATTTGGCTATTTTTCTCCTTTAACTTGGTTCAGTTCTTTAGCATAATATATACCTGTCAGGGTACAAACATTTTTGATATATGTGTCTTTGAACAGACTGCTACAAAGTTTGAAAACTGTTGCAAAGAACAGGCATTCTAATAGATTTAGATACTGAAGGTTAAAGGCATTTCTATAAAAATCTCATTTACTGAAGATATGTGGAATGGGTGGGTAATGTTGGACGCATACCACCTCCTAGGACCTAAACAAAGTGAGTAGAGCCATGGTCAGAAAGACTTAACTATGTTTCTAGACAGTAGACCGGATAAATCTTGATCTGGATAGAACTGTGATAGGAAATTAGAAGACAGAACTGAATGAGTCCCATCTTGAATGCCAGACTTCCAGAACGTGGATTACACAGACTTTCTGCCATTTAGGACCTCAATTTCTTAATTTAAATAAGATTTATTAAACTAAATTCTCTTTCTTGATAATTCTATGAGTCCCATAAACACAACTATTCAAAACTTAGCGAAGGGGCGGGGGGAGCCTGCTTCTCCCTCTGCCTTTGTCTCAGCCTCTCTCTCTGTGTCTTTCATGAATAAATAAATAAAATCATAAAGAAAAAAAAAACCTTGTGTAATTATAACATAAAAGTGCTGCTTACCTATGCTCAGTTTTGTTTGATATTAAACAAGATAGCAAAAAAAAAAAAATACTTTCTTGCCTTCCAAGAGTTTAAAAGCTCACTGTAGAAATAAACCATAAGATTTGTTCAACTGTCAAAATATGTTTAATAAACAACAAGCTGCTTAGAAGATAAACAAGTTATTTTTCATAATTATATCAGAACTCTGATGTCACTTACGTCTTTAATTGCTAATCTGTGTACCATGGTTTCTACTCCAAGGCATTTCCTATGCAGTGTCCTGCTTACGGTTGTTGTGCTCATTATCTTGATTAACTAGTATTGGTTCTTTATTAACATCCTTGTAAGAAAGAATGCCAGGAACCCAGCATTTATTGGTGGTATCTATGAAGAGGACAGCATTTACCACTAAACTCCTTAAAGCTGGTGACTAATTAATTTAAAAATGAAGATTCAGGCTAAACATTATTTTAAAGGAACATTTCTTAGTCTCAAGTAAACCAGGCATAAGCAACCCTTTTGAGACACTTGCTTTTTCTCTTTGCTTTGAATCTTTATTGATTTATCTGGTAAACTTCTCAGCAGCAAAAGGTTTGTCTAGCTCTTTCATGATCATGGCTCTTCCTTACTGTTCAGTCTGAGGTCCGTTCTTCAAAATGTTAGGTCCTCTTCTTTTGACTGATCCATTCAGTGATTCTTTGTTATGTAAAGTTGAAATCACTGGCCCAATATTTTACCCCTTCTAAATACCAGCTTCCTTTATTTCTGTAATATTCAAGAGAAAATAAAAGGACCCTTCATATGGCCAATGGGAGATGCACACTTCTGCAAATTAATAAGCAACAGTAGTTCTCTGCTAAATTGCTGTGTTTCAAAACTGATTTTGATGCCAAAACAGAAGAACAGAAAATGCATCTTGTTGGCATAAAGGGTCATACTGACTCAGAGTGAGAAGCTTTTGGTAACGAGTGGGCACTCTGAAAGTGTATTTATTCCTTCTTTACAAAAAAATTTTCTTTCTAATTAAGCATGTCTTTAACCTTTCATGCTGATCCTGCCAGGAATTCCAAGAAGAGTCTAGAAAAATATTTTTAATCACAATATCTGATCAAGTATAAAATGCATTCAATAAAAGGAAAATTTCATGTTGGTGGAGAATTTTCCATTTATCATGTTAGTTAAATAAACTACACATCTAAGCACATGCACCTCTACCACACTTTTTTAAATGTTTAGACACAAATTTCTAGAGTAGCCACTTACTCAGGACAATATAAAACATTTATCAGCACTTTAGATTATGGTCTTGATAAAATACAGTGCTATTATTTAAGCACTTAGATATGAAGCACTGTAGATATTAACTATAGTGATATTTCTATAGATTTTTTTTGACCCTTTCTTGATAAACTCTCTCCATAGATCCCATGAGAAGTAGAAAATATATAATCAATTCCATCAATCTTTCTCATTCCCATTTTAGAAACAGCAGGCTATTTATTACAGATTATAGGAAGAGTTTAATTCCTGGGGAAAATGATATGTAATATACTCTATCTATTTTAAATATTGCTACCTTTAATTTTGCACATATTGAAGTGTCATCAAGAAATATACTTTTAGGGGGTGCCTGGGTAGCTCATTTGGTTGAGTGTCTGCCTTTGGCTCAGGTCGTGATCCCGGAGTCCTGGGATTGAGCCCCACATCGGGCTCCCTGCTCAGTGGGGAGGCCTGCTTCTCTTTGTCTCCCCTGCTCCTGCTCTCTCTTGCAATCTGTCTCTCTCAAATAAATAAATTTAAGGAATCTTTTAAAAAGAAAGAAAGAAATACACTTTTAGGGGCACTTAGGTGGTTCACTTCGTTAAACATCTGACTCTTGATTTCCACTCAGGTCAGTCTCAGAGTCGTGAGATCAAGTCCCACATTGGGCTCCACTCTGGCCGTGGAACCTGTTTGAGATTCTTTCCCTTTCCCTCTATCCCTCCTCACTTGCTCTCTCTCTCTCTCTAAAAAAGAAGGAAAGAAGAAAGAAAGACAGAAAGAAAGAAAGAAAGAAAGAAAGAAAGAAAGAAAGAAAGAAAGAAAGGACTTTTGTTTATTGGTATAAGGGAGATAGGAACCAGCAAATTACATAATTATCAGACCAAATGTGTATGTACATATATTTGATCACTATATCTAATTTCAGCCTGTTTCTAGACATGGTGCAATTTCTAGATGAGATCTTTGTTTTTAAACTACATCTGGTGAGTTGAGAGGCAACTACATGCTTTTTAAGGTTGGAAACATTAAAGAACTTCATTGTGCTTCTACCAAACTAATATGTTCTTAAAATTATGAATTTCTAAAATAACTAATGAATTCATGTTTTCTCCTGGAAAAGAGGAAGGGTAATAAGGTACCATTTATTAGAAAGTATATTTAGATTGACACCAATAAGTAAAGAGCGAAAACCGAGTTGTCATTAACAACCATTTGAACAGTTCATTTCATTTGAAAAAAATACAATTCCATAAGAATGATAAGTTCATTTGGAAGATGCTGATTACATGGCCATCTAAATTTTTAGACCAAATTTTTAGACTAAATTTTTAGATCAAATGTTTCTATTTGAAATGTCAGTAAATATATTTGACTTGTTACAGAAATGAAATATTCTGTAAAACACAAGTCAGTCTTAGTTTGTAGAAGGTTGCAGACTAAAGTCCATTACACTTCTCTTAGTCTCCATTTACTTAGAATGAAAATGCAGAAGTATAATTAGAAACATTCATAGTCAAATCATCCCCCCCCCCCAAAAAAAAAAAAAAAAACGTCATGAACTCCTTATGTTAAAGTAGATACCTTCAGTGTATCCAGTTAGGAGTCAGGCCCTATTTTTAACCCAAACCGTGATCTAGGAAAACGGTAGAGTGGATAGCTCGATACTGCTGTAACTTGTGTAAGCTCTATTGAAGGAATCCAGACAGCCTTCTAATAGAGAAAACACTGAAAGTTCAGCTAAAGCAGTCGACATTTCTTATTATTTGAGGAAATGGGCCTTTTCGTTTTCTCATTAATCTGTTCCCCCAATAATCACTATCAAAGCAAGTTTTTAAAGCAGATTATTCCTGATAGCCAATGCTGAAATGAAGTGAGAAGAATCCCTCTGATCTCTTGAGAGTAAACTCTGTTTGCAGATAATGCCCAACAAGAGAATTTCTGTTCATTTGCTCTCCAGTTTAATACGAACAAGTGGAATTTGAATTCAGCAAAAGATAAATAAATATGTAAATGGAAGTCTCATATAGGCTTTTGAATGCATACCTTTAAATATCAAAAGATAACGATTTGTATATAGCATTGTTATATAATGCATTTCTTGTCTTCTGTTGGGTTCATGTGACGAATTCCAGTTGATAAGCCCCAGACTCTGGAGTCACTTGTCTGGCTAGTTATTAAGATTAAGATAAGTACTAAGAACGAAAGATACAGTGCTTTGTACTACCTTTATGGCATTGGGCCACCGAGGATTCTGAGTATAAACAATGCATTAGTTCACCCTGACTCTCTTTCAGACCTGAGGTATATGTACACTGTAGATATTGGTGAAATATGATTGAAGCAGAAAATCAAGGTTATTTTTAATAAAACACATTTTAAAAATTATCCAAAATCCTAAAGTGTGCATAAATTTGGCAGTAAGTTTAAAGAAAAGAGATTGACTATTGAATTTTTCTTTTTATGTTGGTATTTAGGACTAAAGAGGTGACTATTGGGTCATAGGTAATTCATAACAGAAAAGCATTTTATCCTCATAAAATATGCCAAGAGAAAAAATACAGGATGCTTGGGTACGTTTAGGAGACTTTAAGATGAAAGATGTATTAGTAAAAAATATATTTCTAATGCATATTCAAAGCTAGTCTTGCCTATTAAATGCTTCTCACTAATTTTTCTCAGAGTGAAAAAAAGTGCATGTACTGTTCTCTAAAGCTGATGGAATGTTCCAGAGGCACACCAAGCAGAGACAAATATTTTCTGAAGTTCAGTCAATGATTCTCACTAAATATAGTAAATATGAGCTTTGCTGCAAATTGGCGGGCAACATTTCCAGCCCAGCAAAGTTTAACTGTCTAGCAGATCGCTGGAGGAGTGATAGAAAGGGGTAATTTAGCAAGCATACCATAGCAACATGCTGCGCCATGGAGAGCACCGGGTAGCTATTAATTTTTGTTAATGAATTTAAAACTAGATGTATGGAAATGGTTATATGAAATGTATACACTGCTAAACAGTTAACTAGTCCTTAGGGCTTAAGTTTAATTATCTGTGTGTAAATCATTTTGAGCAGGGCGATCTAATGAGTCAAAAAAAAAAAAAAAAAAAAAACACAACAACAACCCTAGAAACTCCTATCTAGCTTTGTAATGCCTGCTGAACACAATAAGCCAGCTACTCCAACCTGCAGGAAGAGACACAATTGGCATGTCCACGGAGGGCTCAGTCCTCATGGTGGCTCTTGTCAGGGCTATGGGGTTTATTGCTTTCTGCACCCCAGAACATTGGCTGGCAGGGCAAATGGCAGAGTGCACAACTTCCCTGCCTTTTGGTTGCTGTTCTGTGTCCCTCTAATCCATTGATTCTCAGGTGGGATCATTTTTCCCTCCCAGGGTACATCTGGCTATGTCTGTGGACATTTTTGGTTGTCACAACTGGGTGGCTGCTCCTGGTACTTAGTGAATAGAAGCCGAGGATGCTGCTGAACATCCTCCAATGTGCGGGGCAACCCCTACAATAACCAGTTTTCTGGCCCCAAACGTCAGTAGTGCTGAGATTGAGAGATACTCTTCCTATGCCAAACCTCAGAACAGCATTTTTTAATAATAAATAAATAAATAAATAAATACTACAAAAGGAAGCAAGAATGGAGTTGTAGCCCTTCCACTCCTTACACATATTGTGTTTTAGAGCTATAGAGGGCAAAGCCACTGCATGGTGTCCCTTGCCAACCAGGATTGGTATCTGTGTGTGGACCCCAGCTTGACCATTGGGATATTTGGAGAAGAGGCCATGAATGGAGAGCAAGCCTCCCCAGGGCTGAGCACCACTTTGTAAGAAGGTAGAATGACCCAACTTAGAGACAGAAGCTGCTCCCCTGACAGAGGAGCCTCAACTAAAGAGACTCACAAGATT
This sequence comes from Vulpes vulpes, assembly GCF_048418805.1. Taxonomy (NCBI): domain Eukaryota; kingdom Metazoa; phylum Chordata; class Mammalia; order Carnivora; family Canidae; genus Vulpes; species Vulpes vulpes. Next base: position 103,447,546 of record NC_132784.1, on the reverse strand, counting down.
CATTCCAGCCCCCAACTGATCCTGGGGATAGGTGTGTATTTGTACAGTTAGCAAGAAAACATGACCAAATGCAGAAAGACCTGCTCACAGTCCCATGCAGAAAGTCACTTTAAGAATTAAAATGTATCCTTTCATGGTGCCTTTTGGATTCCCTTGAGGCATTTATGGAGATTCCTTCTCTGCTGAGAATAAAAATAAATAGCAAAGAGGGTCTCCATCCCCTGTACAGTTTATTAAGTAAACTGAAATTGGAACATAATGCCATGTTAAAGCAGATTTATAGTGAAAATACTAAACAGCACTTGAAAACTTTAGATAGAAGACATTATTACCCTCACATATTTTCAGACTTCAATAATACAGCTTTCTGGTAACAGGAAATATGCATAGAGGTCTTGATGTACTGTAACTGCTATTGTCAACTCAGCTTTGTGGCCTCAGCAGTAATCGTAATATGTGATTAACAACCCTTTTGTCTTGCTCATTTTAAAATATAAAAATGGGGGTCACCTGCTGTTGATGGTCATTGAATTATTTACCTGGAAGGACTAGGGAGTTATCAAAGCCCTGAGAATTCAAGCAACTGTGTCTTTTCTTGGTTTGGTGACTGCATGGTAGCAGGACCCCCAGAACTCGGTTTCTGCAACTGAATCAGTTAAAAAGATCAATCTTGGAAGAAAATTGCTCAAGGGGAGTGTCAAATGAAACTGAAGATCCAGGCTCAGTCTTACCTGAATCCCAGTCTCTCTGTCTGTCTCTCTCTGGGGAAGTTAATTAGGGAAGGACTCCCCTAAATTATCAAATAAATGATTTTGTTATTGTGAAAAATTAAGCAAACAACTATATTTGAGATCACCAACGTATATAAAAAAAAGTTGTTACAAATGTTCATAGCCTTTGACTCAGTTCATTCTATTTTCAGGCATCCTGAGAAAGTAGTCAGAGATCTAAACCGGCGTTCAGGTTGGCAAACTACTGTCCTGAGACCAGATTCTGTCCCATACCTATTTTTGTAAATACAATTTTATTAGACTTCAGTCTCCATCCATTTAGCTGCATATTTTCTATGGTTGCGGCACAGTTGAATAGAGACGGAAACCCTATGACTTGAAAAACCTAAAATATTGACTGTCGGCCTTTTAGACCATCTTTTTTTTTTTTTTTTTTTTTATTCATGAGAGACACAGAGCGAGAGAGAGAGGCAGAGACACAGGCAGAGGGAGAAGCAGGCTCCATGCAGGGAGCCTGACGTGGGACTCGATCCCAGGTCTCCAGGATCAGGCCCTGGGCCAAAGGCGGCGCTAAAATGCTGAGCCACCCGGGCTGCCCGACTGTCTGCCCTTTAAAGAAAAAGTTTACCAACCTCTCTAGACAAAGACATATGTTTATTGTTTCCTTTTCTAGGAGTAGAAATATAATTTATTACAGAGCATTGTTAAATACATGGCAATAGGTCCCTCTAATGAAATATCCTGTCCTGCCCAAACTATTTATCAGGGATTTTTAAAGACATGGAAATGTTTTCACAATACAGTGAATGGGAAAAAGTAGAAATTTACTCTACTTTTGTATTGTGTATTACACAATACAAAAAATTGTGTATAGAGTAAAATATTAACTATATAAAGATGTCCAGAAAGAATAGACTAATTGGAAACAAACCACTAAGTAGTTATTTAGGGATGGTAGTTATGGGTAGTTTTAATTTTCTTTTTTTTTTTTTAATTTTATTTGAAAGAGAGAGAGAATGAGCATTCATTCAATGAGCAGGGGGAGGCAGAGAGGGGCAGAGGGAGAAGCAGGCTCCCCGCTGAGCAGGGAGCCCGACGTGGGGCTTGATCCCAGGACCCAGGATCATGACCTGAGCTGAAGGCAGACGCTTAACAGACTGAGCCACCCAAGTGCCCCAGTAGTTTTAATTTTCTTTTTCTTTTTTATATGATCTACATTTGTGTGTGTGTGTTTCAATTACTTTTATTGCCAGAAAAAATCGTTGCCAGAAATGAATCGTTATAGTGAAAGGAAATAAAGAGAAGAGGCCTTGAGAATCTTTCCACATATTTTTTTTTCCTCCTTTGAACAATGGAAGAGCCATTGCCTTTTGCTTCCTCTCACAGGGAAGGTAGAGCAGAGTTCCCCTGGGTGGAGGGCACATCACTTGTCCAGGAGATGGTGATCATGTTCACTCCTAACTCCACCTGTTGCTTTGGAGATGAGCTGAAGTCTCAGAGTAGAGACTCGGGGGAGGGTGTGGCGTGCCTGAACTTGGACATTTTGGAAGAAGGACGAGGATGAATCAGAAAGTTCCAGGGTTGGAGTGTTTCGGTATGGAGGCAACAACTGAGTCAGGTTCTGAGGAGGGGCTGCTGGTGCCTTGGGGTAGAATTAGGGGAACAATACAGCTTTACCAGCAGGGAAAGGGCATGGAGAGGGGAGACGGGAAGTGGCTCTACTTACAGCTCTGCCCAGAGCCAGCTTTGCTCTGTTAGACTTTTTTTCTAGCTCTCTGAGTCTCCCCAGGAAAGCAGATGATAACGACCATGACCAGCTTTGTTCGTCTATAGGAGTTAGAATTGATTATCCTGATAGTTTTGTGTTACTTAGATTCTTTATTGTGCCACTAGAAAAAAAAAATTAGGTGGAGAAAATGTGTGTCATCTATAACCCTATTCTGATAAAGGCTCTTGGGTATTTGACTATCTTTGGTTGAATTAGATGTGTTCACATTTTGCAAATATTTATAGCACTCCTCCTCTGTGCCAAGTGCTATTCTTAGCATTAATGACACCAAGGTAAACAGGACAGAAAAATGTTTTGCTGCCTTTATGGAAGTTGAGTGGTGGGGTGGGGAAAGAAGCAATAAACAAATACACGATGCATACAAAGTTTCAGTGACTGATAGTTGATAGGAAGATGGCAAAACAAGAGAGGAAGATGATAAGATAAATTAGTGATGTTGGGGTGGGGGTTGGGAAAGTGCTATTTTATATGAGGGGCATCTAGGGGTTGTCCATGGAGAAGATGTTTGATCTGAGACTAGAATAATGAGGCAGAGTCAGCTGTGTAAAAATTCAGTTGCATTCAACTAAGCACATCTTTTAATTGTTTTGGTCTCTTGGGTTATAATAGTGAACAACAAAACAAAGCCCCTGCTTGCAAGGAGGTGTGTGTGTGTGTGTGTGTATGTGTGGGTGTATGTGTTACTATTTTGGGGTGCATGCACACATCGAAGTGCATGGAGAATGATAAAATAGAATGAGAGAGTGCCCATGTCTTGAGCAGGATGGGGTGCCCGGTGTTACTTTGTAGCAGAGTCCATGAACAACCTACAAGTTTGTATTCCAGGAGAGACCTGAAAGGAGTGAGGGCAAGGTTTCTGAGCAGAGTGTCCCAGCAGAGTTTCCTTGGAGGAAGATCTTGATGTGTTTGGATGGCAGCGAGAAGGCGGAGGAAGCTGAATTTCATGCAGAGGTTGGAGACCAGTAGAATGTGCCATCAGAGCTGGGCAAGGTGGGCGTGTGTCAGGCCTTGTAGATGAAGGTGTGAAGTTTCGAGTTTATTCATTTTACCATAAACCAACATTGGGAGGTTTGAAGCAGGGAGGTGATGTCACTGATTTCCCCTCAGTTGAGGGCCTTACTAGAGAAGAAGGTGGGAAAGAAGGCATGAATACTTATTTTAATATTTAAAATATCCAGACGATACCCAGGCATTCAATCCTCCACCACCTCATCAGCTTTTACTTGAACTGCCATCAGAAAGAAGAAAAGATTTAGGGAGGACCTGGTTCTGAGTTCTCAGCCTGGGATGCATTTCACAGGCTAGGCCTCTGTGTTCATAAAAAGGTTCTTCTGGCTGGAAGGATTTTTTTCTCTCCCTTTTCCCTTCCTCTTATTTTTATTAAGAAAAGAATTGTATTTTTTTTAAGAATTGTATTTTCATCCCTGAAGCATTGCATATTAAGATAATAAGCCAAAGGAGAATGCACCCAAACAGAGCATGAGGTAAGGTTAGGACAGTAGTAGGATTCCTGAGGGCTGTAATTAAAGCTATCTGGATTAAAAAAGAGTTATTTCAATTCAGATTTATGTTCCAAGGAAACAACAACAACAACAAAAAAGTCAGAAACAATGGGAAAGTGAAATAAAGCAAAAAGAACTCTTAATTCCAATGCATTCAACTCACCCATCAGAAGAAATGGCATTAATTCAGGTACCCAATTACAGTAATGTGGTTCAGAGCACCTCAATAGGTGTTTCAATCTCAAGCCAGGACTAACATTTGTAATCCTTTAAATGCACTTAAGAAATTGATGTTACAGCCCCACAATCTGTTAGGGGCCTTGCTTGCTGGATGATTGCAAAGTATCCCACCATTAATTGGATCATCAGAATGTGATCCGCGTCCTGGTCCCTGGATTATGGAAGACTGACTCTGCTCTCACGTGTTGAACCAGAAGCTCCTTTTGCTAGAGATTTTGACCCTTAATGTAGATAAGTGGTATTTTTCATCAATCTTAGCTTGCATTAAAAAAGGGGAAATGTCAATTCAATGTGGGGCATTTAACTTAATTCAACATCTTTTAATTTAATACCTTGGAAAAGTTAGTCTCTCCGACCCACCTCACACTTCTGCTGATGGAATATTTTGTACAGCCCTGTCAAAAAAAAAGGTTGTCTTCTGTTTGTTAATAAAATCACAGTTTTGAAATTCCCTGCATTTCATGCGATGGTTGCACCAATAACAAAAACAACAAGACAAAACAAAACACCAGAAAGAAATCTAAAAATTCAGGCAAAACAGAACAAAGCAAAATCCACTTAATAGCTGACTTTGTTAGGACAGTATTGGAAAAGGTGCATGGAAATGGAATTTTTTTTGAGTCTCATTTGTCTCCTATCCCTGTGTTTGCTTTGGAGCAACTAGGTAGTCTATTTGACTGCCTGGTCATGAATTTAGGACAAGGAAGAAGGGATAATTTTATTCCCCTCAAGGCAGAAAGAGGAATGAATTCATACTAGTGTTTGCTTACTAATTTTTTGATGGTCTACATTGTGTAAGTGTAAAGTCTGGGTTCCAGGTTAGTGGGCTTTCATGAAATTTGACCACCTCAGAGGAGAATCATATTTTGCATTTGTGTATGTCCACTCACGAGGCATGTGAACAGTAAAGCAATCTTTGACAATCGTTTCTTCAATGATTTGTGGCATAAATTCACCGTCAAAGGCATAGCATCATTGCTTCTGGGGTGAGTGGTGGTGCGTCCTGGCCAACGGGTAAATGAAGGCACATGTCTTCTTGCCAAAAACCACTTGCAACTCAGTAAAATGGCCAGGTTAGTCTCTGGCTGTGTTAGCTGATAAACGTGTCGCATTCCACATTTAACTGGAGTCTTGGTGACAGTTGGCTTGTTGCTCCTTCTCCAGGCAGAAAGTATAGCTGCCTCTTGCTTTAAGGTCACTCCGGGTTGGGGAGAGAAGTGGAGCTCGTGACAGGGTATCATGCTGGTTCCTGATGCTCTGAAGATGCACAGAATCTCAACCACAGACGCTGCAGCCACACTTCGGGGTCCCTCCTTTCCTAATGGGATCCCTTGTGACTAAGTCCATGCGAGCACAGGAGGCCTGAGATGCCGGGCAGACCTGCATTGGACTTCCCTCGTAAGCAGTGTCTTCACTGAACTGTGAACCAGGACTCTCTTAAGCCACAGTATGAGAATATAAATTCAACTCTGAGACAGAAAAGTAAAAGGAAATTAAAGAACTTGACAGAGAACTAAGCACTCGTGAAGAGATTAATAACATAGATTTCATACGTAACGCTGTCCTGCGTCAGAAATGATCTTTGGAGGCTGGGCATTTGGTTGGAGTCATTCTTTGCCAGTGTGAATGGTGGAGAAAAGTCTCTGCTGGCATTCCTTTGTCCCATCTGGCCATGAGCTCCTAGACGAATGGATTTTGGCCAACATCTTAATGGCCAAACACTTATTTTGTATTAGAGTGTTACTTAATTTAGGTTTGAAAAATAAAAACGAGATCCGAAAACTGGACCTCATTATGAAAATTATGTTCCTCTTTTTCCAAAATCACCTGTGCCATCCTAAGCCCATCTATTTCCCCTTTCTTTTTCTTTTTTAAGTGTAGAGATTCCTAATTATCACAGTAAAAGTGGTGTTTGCTGTATTTGCTGAACCTGGATGAACTAGCGGGTGCATTTTCTAAAGGTTTTCTTTAGAGGCAGGTACTCGCCTTGTCTTTCATTCCAAGCTGCAAGCTGTGTCTGCCCCTGCAGGGTGGAGGGGAGGTTAAGAGGTGCTAGTGTGATAAAGTAAAGCTGCCATAAGCTACCTGTCTTATTGTTTTAGGCTTTCACCTGGCCGGCCACTGTCCCAGGGAGTCATTTTTCTTGACTGCTTTCCAAAGTGGGCAGCAAAATGCTCTTAGCTCTTGTTCCTTCATGTTAAAGTTCTGTCCTGAATGAAGCTGGCAGCTGGTTTTGCCCAGTGCTCATGTACCTCTACATTTCCTTCCTGATTGAATTCCTCTAGAATCCCCCAGGATAAGGATAGTGTGCAAACCGATGCTGACCAGACTGCCAGCCCCTGAAGTTAAGAGTATGGTGTTTCCCCTGAAAACAAGACTATTTCTGTACTCTAAGGCATCCCTGCAGGGAAGAGGGCTGTTGGAGAGCCGTTGCTGGAAGTCTACCCTTATTTATGTTTCTCTCTGTATCTCTTCCTCTCTTCCCTCTCCCTCTCCCGACTATTTCTCCCTGTCTTTCTCCCTCTCAAGAAGTTAGAAAAACAAATCCTGTTTTAATTTGAAGATCCACAGTACCCTTTAACAAAGAGGCCACCAGTGCCATTTTCAATTGATTGGTGGTAACTGTTAACTATTTAACAATTATTTCAACCTTAAGGCAGTGCCATTTATGGTTAATGTAGTTGGTTAGAGCGTAATGAATTGAGGCCAAGGTCACGAATATGATCCCTGTCAGTAATTTTCGCTCTTTTTAAATAATGTCACAGTATTCTAAAATGCATCGACTGTCTTAACAATGTGTGACTCTAGTCACTGCATTATCAGAAAAGGAAGTGTCACGGTTTCAAAGTCATCAAAACCAGAGAGAAAAATGACAAAGCATATGTATGCTAATCGTCAATTAGAGGTACGGTGTTCATATACTAAGGACAATACTTTTGTAGGTTGAAAAATAAATTAAACCAATTTTTGATGCCATACCACAGCTTCTTTCATCCATTGCCAGAATCAGAACCAATTTCACTTGAAGATACTGAGATACTATGATATGAGTAAACAGAAAATGATCTCATTCTTTCTTCTCAATACTTGGATTCAGGTGCTCAGGTGGGAGGGGACCCTAAGGCCGAAAAAGGTGTTTCATCTAGTGGGTACGGATAGAACACAAGAGCTAGATGTAAGGGTGTTTTTTGCATCCATTTATGCCAGTTATATACATAAGGAGGTGATTTTGAGGAAGGAGACTTAAGAAATGCTCATCTCCCATACCTGGGTTGTACTAGGGCTTTTAGCTGTATGTTGCCCTAACTCTACTCCATTAAAAAAAAAAAAAAAAAGCCCTCAATGTAAAGCTTTTGAAAGCTAGCTGACCCTGTAACCTACTTTATAAGAAGTCTGCACCCATCACTATTAGACAGAATTAATTTCAGCACTTTTTAAATTGTTAATCTTACAAAGGACAGCTCCCTGACTGATCTCACAGGTCACCTCTCCGTATGCTGGAAGCCAGCATGCTGGAAGCTATGGTCAAGGTTCGTGGCACTGGACCCCATCAGCCTGCTTTTGAGCTCCCTGCTGCCTTTCAGAATGAATTCTTCATCTCCTCTAGCTGACTATATCAAATTCTCTCCCTCCCACTCCCTCAATCCGGGTATAATTGACATCAAATGTTATATCAGTTTTGGGTGTATAAAACGGCAATGAAGCATCCAGATACTTTGCAAAATGATCGGCACAGTAAGTCTAGTTACCATCTGTCACCATACAAAGTTAATACAACATTACTGAATACATTCCCCGTGCTGTACATTATATCCCCATGATTTGGTTATCTTATAACCGGAAGTTTGCACCTCTTGATGTCTTTCACCCATTTTGCTCGCCCCACAGGCCCCCCTCCTCTCTAGTAATCCCCCGTCTGCTCTCTGTTTTTATGTGCCTGGATTTTGTTTAGTTTTGTTTGCTTGATTGTTTTTGTTGTGTTTCTTAGATCCTACATGTAAATGAAATCATGTGGCATTTGTCTTTCTCAGTCTGACCTATTTCACTTAGCATAATACCCTGAAGGTCCACCCCGTGTTGGTGCAGATGGGAAGACTTCGTTCTTTTTTATGGCTGAGTAGTATTCCATTGTACATGCATCACGTGGTCTTTATGCATTCATCCATTGAGGGATGCAGGTGGTTTCCATATCTCAGCTATTGGAAGTAATGCTATAATGAAAATAGGGGTGCCTGCATCATTTTGAATTAGTGTTTACATTATCTTCAGGTAGATACCCAGTAGTGGAATTGCTGGATGCCATGGTAATTCTATTTTTAACTCTCTGTGGACCGTCTAAGCTGTTTTACATAGTGGCTGACCAGTTTACATTTCCACCAACAGTGTATGAGGGTTCCCTTTTCTCCACATCCTCAGTTGGTGATAGCTCTTGTTATTTCTTGTCTTTTCTATAGTGGCCATTCTGACACATGTAAGATAATATCTCATAATGAGAAATTACCCTGATTTGCATTTCCCTGATAATTTGTGATATTGGGCATCTTTCCATGTGCCTAATGGTCATCTATGTGTCTTCTTTGGAAAAATATTTATTCAAATCCTCTCCACATTTTTAAAATCAGACTGTTTGTTCTAATATATTGAGTTGTGTGAGTTATTTATATATTTTGGATATTAGCCTCTTATTGGATATATGATTTGTGAATATTTTCTCCTATGGATTAGGCTGCCTTTTCATTTTGTTGATGGTTTCCTTTGCTGTGCAGAAGCTTTTTAGTTTGGCGTAGTCTCACTCATTTGTTTTTGCTTTTGGTTCCCTTGCATCCAAAGAACATGGCTAAAACCAATGTCATAGAGCTTACTGATTATGTTTTCTTTTAGGAATTGTATGGTTTCAGGTCTTACAAAGTTTTAATCCATTTTGAGTTAATTTTTATGTATTGTGTAGGTGGTGACTTAATTTCTTTTCTTTATTTTCTTTCTTTTTTTTTTTTTTTTTTTGCATGTGGCTGTTCAGTTTTCATCATCTATTGAAGACTCTTTCCCCATTATATATTCTTTTTTTCCCCATTATATATTCTTGGTTCCTTTGTCATAAATTAATTGACCAAATATATGTGGGTTTATTTCTGGGCTCTCTCTTCTATTCCACTGATTTATCTGTTTTTATGCCAATACCATACTGTTTTCATTGTTATAGCTTTGAAATATAGTTTGAGTACAAGAGTGTGATACCTTCAGGTAGGTTTCTCTTTCTCAAAACTATTTTGGCTATTGAGAATATTTTATAGTTCCATATAAATTTGATAATAATTTTTTTTTCTAGTTCTGGGAAAATGCCATTGGTAGTTTGATAGGAATTGTATTGAATCTGCAGCTTGCCCCGGATAGTATGGGCATCTTAACATATTCATTCTTCCAGTCTATGAGCATGAAATATTTTCCCATTTATTTCTGTCATCTTCACTTTCTTTTATCAATGTCATATAGCCTTCAGTGTACAGGTCTTCCAGCTCCTTGGTTAAATTCATTCCTAGGCACTTAATTCTTTTTGATGCACTGGTAAATGGGATTATTTTCTTAATTTCTCTTTCTGAAAGTTTGTTATTGGTATATAGAAATGAAGAATTTTATATATTAATTTTGTATCTTGCAACTTTACTGAATTCATTTATTCTAACAGTTGTTGGATTTTTTTGGTAGAGTCTTTAAGTATTTTGTGTATAGCATCATGTTATCCATGAATAGTGATACTTTTACTTCTTCCTTTCCAATTTGTATGCCTTTTTAAAAATTTTCTTGCCTAATTGCTATGGCTGGAATGTTTAATACTTTATTGAATACAGGCAGGAAGAGTAGACATCCTTGTCTTGCTTCTGGTCATACAGGGAAAGCTTTCAGCTTCTTACCTTTGAGTATGAATGTGATATGCTATGTTATATATGGCCTTTATTATGTTGAGATATGTTTCCTCAATCCCACCTTGATGAGAGTTTTTATCATAAATGGTTGCTGAATTTTGTCAAATGCTTTTACTACATCTATTGAAATGATCATATGATTTTTTATTTTCATTTTTCAATGTGGTATATCACATTGATTTACAGATACTGAACCATCCCTGCATCCCTAGAATAAACCCCACTGGATCATGGTGTATGACCCTATTAGTGTATTGTTTCATTTGGTTTGCTAATATTTTGTTGAGGATATTTGCATCTTGTTTGTCAGGGATATTGGCCTATAATTTTCTTCTTTCACGGTGTCTTTGTCTAGTTTTGATATCAGGGTGATATTTGCCTCATAAAATGAGTTTGGAAGCATTCCCTCCTCTTCAGTTTTTTTGGAAGAGTTTGAGAAGGACAGATATTACAATCTTTTTTGAATATTTGGTAGAATTCACCAGTAAAGTTATCTGATACTAGTTTTTGGTGTGTTGTGAGGTTTTTGATTACTGGTTTGTACTCCTTACTAGTAATCACTCTATTCAGATTTTCTATTTCTTCAAGTCAGTCTTGGAAGATTGTAAATTTCTAGGAATTTAACCAAGTCTTGCTGGTGATCCAATTTGTTGCCTTATAGCTGTTCTTAGTAGTCTCTTATAATACTTTATACTTCTTTAGTATTACAACTTTTCCTGTTTCATTTCTGATTTTATTTACTTGAGTCCCCTCTTTTTTCTTGATGAGACTAGCTAGCAGTTTGTCAATTTTGTTTGTTTTCAAAGAACCAGCTCATAGTTTCATGATCATTTTATTGTCTTTTAGTTTGTAATTTATTTATTTCCTTTCTTCTACTAACTTGGGCTTCATTTGTCCTTTTTCTAGTTCTTTTAGATGTAAAGTTAAATTGTTTATTTGAGATTTTTCTTGTTTTTTGAGGTTGGCCTAAATTACAATGAACTTCCCTCTTAGAGCCAAGTCACTCTTGCTATGTTCCATGGATTTTGATATATCATATTTTTGTTTTCATTTGTTTCAAGGTATTTTCTTATTTCTCCTGTGATTTTTGTCTATGACCCAGTAGTTGTTCAAATATGTTGTTTAATTTCCATGCATTTGTAGTGTTTCCAGTTTTCTTATTGTAATTGATTTCTAGTTTCATACCATTGTGGTCAGAAAAGATGTTTGATATGATTTCAGTCTGTTTGAATTTATTGAGACTTGTTTCGTGGCCTAATGTGTGACCTATCTTGGAGATATTCCATGTGTACTTGAGAAGAATGTGTATTCTGTTGCTTCTGGATGGAATGTTTTGTATATATTTATTAAGTCCATCTGGTCTAGTGTGTTATTTAAGGTCTATGTTTCCATACGGATTTTCTTTCTTGATCATTCATTCATTCGTGTGAGTGGTATGTTAAATCCTCATGCTATTATTGTATTACTGTCAATTTCCCCCTTTAGGCATTTTGATATTTGATTTATAGAGTTTGGTGCTCCTCTGTTGGGTACATATATGTTTATAAATGTTAAATCTTCTTGCTGATCTTTATTATCATGTACTGTCCTTCTCTGTCGTTCATCACAGTCTTTGTTTTAAAATCTATTTTATCTGATTAAAATATCATATTTCTTCCCTTTCAGTCTCTGTGTGTTCTTACTTCTGAATGAGTCTCTATAGGCAATATATAGTTATGTCTTGTTTTTTTAATCCATTCAGCCAGTATATCTTCTGACTGGAGGATTTAGGCCATTTACATTTTTTTTACAATATTATTTATTTATTCATGAGAGACACAGAAAGAGAGAGACAGAGACACAGGCAGAGGGAGAAGAAGGCTCCTTGAGGGGAGCCCAATGCAGGACTCAATCCCAGGGATTGAGTGACCCCCGGGATCACCACCTGAGCCAAAAGCAGATGCTGAACCACTTCACCACCCAGGTGCCCTGTCCATTTACATTTGAAGTAATTATTCATAGGTATGTACTTATTATCATTTTATAAATTGTTGTCGCCAGAGTTTTTGTAGTTCTTCTCTCTGTTCCTTTCTTATTCTTTTTCTATGTTCCCTTGTGGTTTGATGACTTTCTTTACCATTATGTTTAGATTCCTTTCTCATTTTCTTTTGTGTATTTGTTATAAGTTTTGCTTTGTGGTTATTGTGGGGGGTTATTGTCACATTATATATGTGACAATATATATTGTCACATATATAATGGACTATTTTAAGTTGATAGCAACTTAAATTTGAACACATTCCAAACCTACATTTTTACCCCCAATATGTTTTTATGTTCTCGTTTTATACCTTTTAATTCTGTGTATCCCTTACTGATTATTGTAGTTTTACTTAATTTGACTACTTTTGTCTTTAAACCTTCATAGTAGCTTTATTAGTGGTTAATATATGGTCTTACTAAATATTGGCCCTTTCTAGTCAGATTTTTACTTTTGTATGTTTACTTGTTATTAATTAGTGCCATTACTTTTTAGCTTTAAGAAGTCCCCTGTATATGTCTTGTAAGGCTGGTTTAGTAGTGATGAACTCCTGTTTCTATTTTTTAAACATTTTTAAGTAAAAATTTTTAAAAAATAATTTTAAAAAGGCCTTTTACTTAAATTTTTTACTTTAAACCCGCTGGGTGTGGGCTTGAACTCATAACCCTGAGATCAAGACCTGAGCTGAGCTCAAGAATTAGATGCTTAACCGACTGAGCCACTCAGGCACCCCTGAGCTCCTTTAACTTTTGATTGTCTGGAAAACTATCTCTCCTTTGATTCTGGATGATAACCTTGTTGAGTAGCGTATTCTTCATTGGAAGTTTCTCTTTTAACACTTTGAATGCGTCATGTCACTGGCCTTTAAATTTTTTGCTGACAAATTTGCCAATATTTTTATGGGGGCTTCCCTTGTATGTAACAATTTGCTTTACTCTTACTGCTTTTAAGATTCTCTCTTTATCTTTAAATTTTGATATTATAATCATAATGTATCTTGATGTGGATCTCTTTGGGTTCATCTTATTTGGAACTCCCTGGGATTCTTGGAATCTGTTTCTTTCCCTAAGTTAGGGTAACTTTCAACCATTATTTCTTTCAAATGAGTTTTCTACCATTTTTCTCTCTTTCTCCTCCTGATACCTCAATAATGTGAATGCTATTCCATTTGATGTTGTCCTTTGGGTCTCTTAAGTTGTCTTCATTTTTTTAAATTCCTTTTTCTGCTTCATCTGGGTAAGTTGCATTACTTTGTCTTCTAGCTCACTAATTCATTCTACTCCATCCAGTCTGCTGTTGAACCCCGGTAGTGTATTTTTGCATTCAGTTATTATATTTTTCAGCTTTTTTATTTCTGTTTGGTATTGTCTTATATTTTCTGTCCCTTTGTTGAAGTACTCAGTGCATTCATCCACTCTTCTCCATAGTTCAGTGAGTGTCTTTATAACCATTACTTTGAATTCTTTACCAGATGGGTTACTTCTCTCTGTATCATTAAGATCTTTTTCTTGGGGTTTTATCTTGTTCTTTCATTTGGAACATGTTTCTCTGTTTCCTCATTTGGTTCAACTTTCTGTGTTTGTTTCCTTGTATTAGGGGAAGACAATTTCTCTCACTATCTTAAAGGAATGGCTTTGAGCAGGTGATGAAGCTTCTTGTTCAACCTTGTCCTAGCTCTTGGTTGTCTCTCAAATCCTTGTGATTGCCTAACCCACCTAGTCTATTCTTGATATGTCCTTGTTGCTGAGGATTTGCCAAGATATATCAGGGTTCCAAGTAAAGGAATCTCATTTAGTAACTAGTTTTAGGCTGACTGGAAGCCAGACCCTCAGGCAGCATCTTTTAAAGTATGCAAGTATACACGGTCCTGTGGAACTTTGATTGTAATCCCTACTGGCCTTCAGACCAGGTTATCTGAGTGTGTTCCTTTGGCCACAGTTGTGAAAATTGGGGTCTCTTTCTGAACGTCTTGTCAATCTGTAGGGAGGCCAAGGGTGTGCACAAAGATGGTGTCTCCCTGCTTATATTTACAAGGAGGATCTTTTTACCCTCTAGATGTATAGGAAACCCAAGGCCTGTCCTTCACGCAGATAAATAAATCACCTAAATAAATAGTTGTTTTTTTTTTCCCCCCCAGGAAGACTGGATTCATGTTTCAGTCTGCTGTCTGTGGTGCCCTGGGGGTGGTGGCCTGCCCAGAACTGTCTTCTGCTTGTTACATTCCCATGGAGTGCAGGAATGCCAGCCATCTTGGCCACCAGGGCCAGATGATCTAGGGGTGTCCTCTGTGTGGACTGCATGTGTACACTGACTTTAGCAGGGCAGCTGGAGATTGTAGGGAGTAGGGCACACTTGTTGGCTTTGGAAATGTCTTGACTGTGTCCACCTGCGGGATTCAGGAATGCAGCAGGAGAATGCCTTGTCTGTGCATGCAGGCTGGCTTTAGGCTGAGAGTGGGAGAAGGCAACAACTGCTTACATTTGCCAGCCCAAGGCAGAGAGTGGGAGAATGCCATGACTGCTTGCTCTTGGCCTGCTGTAGCCAGGAAGCGGCGGGGTGGGGGGGGGGGGTGGGCGGGGGCGGGCAGTGCTGCAGCCATCCACAGCCTCTGGCTTCAGCAAGGCAGTGGGATAGTGCCATGACTGCTCACCCCCACTGACTGAGGCCATAGGATGGTGCTGCTTCTAAGCTAGCCACCTGTGCCAGCTGGGTAGATAGAGTGTACAGAAATGGCATTGGCTACCACTTCCATCTCTGGGGAGTCTTTCAACTATTCCCTCCTCCTCCAGCAGGTGCTTTTACATCAACAAATGATTCTTCATAATATATGGTGTAGGCACTTTTCAAACCACTGGGGTTTTTTGCTGGTTCTTGGGTTAAGTGAGCTTACACATGGATCCTTTAAAAGGGGAATCTGTTTCTTACAGCATTGTGGGTACTTTGGATGTCAGTCCTATTCGTTTTCTAAGCCAGGTGTTTGGGTGGTTCCTCTCTGATGCATATCCCAGAGATTGGGGTGCCTTTTCTAGGATGTCAACCCCACACTTCTCTGAAAGAAACATTAGACTGGTGAGATCCCTTCCTACTGTGTGTCACTGTCAAGACCATGTTTCTGCCTCTCTCACCCGTCTAGGTGTGATCTTTTTATCTTTGTTGTGGAGAAGTAGTTCATCTAGCTTTCAGGTCTTTTTCAGTGGGTGTTATTCAGAGTGTCTGTGGGAAGAGGCAAATTCAGGATCTTCCTATATCACCATCTTGCAGTAGTCTCCTCAGATTCTCTTGGACTTGAGGAAACCTTTAGGCTCTGGGCACAAACTCATTGGTTTATGTCAGGATTTGCCCGGCCTAAATCTGTGACTCCCCACTTCTCTTCCTAGAAATGACAATTGGATATCAGTGCATTCCTTCAAGCATGAAATAGCAGTTTTAGTATTCTAAAAATTGGAAATTTCTATGGAAAGTTTTAAATTTTTTAAAGTTAAATATATATTTTTTTACCTGTGAATGGACCAGTGCTTTGTCATATGCTAGTTTATTTGATATTCCTTCTTGTTATATCGTCTTATGCTTGATCTGCCCAATACTAAAGCTTGGAAGCAATTGTCTTTTCTTCCCTGAGACAGAGAGAGAGAGAGAGAGAGAGAGAGAGAGAGTCTTTGCATGGGTATACCTGTATATCTAGCAGCCTGTTTTATCTGGGATTATCATTCTTGGTTATTTCTCTTCTTTCCCCCTCTTTTGTCTCTGCCACTCAAACCAATTTCAGCCATCTACCCGCTCTCATTGGGGATAATAGCCTCTCTTTTTGCCATCGTCTTGTCATGTTTGATTCGGCTGCACAAGGATTTTAAATTAGCCAAAACGTTTGCATGCTGGGCTCACTCTGCTGCCACAATGTGTTGCAGAACCACCACACCACTTGATGCTGATATTGATGATTGCTCAGAAAAAAATAAGAAATGGTTGGTGGCTGTTGTAAAACTCATTCATGCCAAGCCCCTTTTATACAACAGAGAGGGAAGAAGAGAGAGCTCGCCTGTTTTCCTGCTGCCTAGCTGGTCATCCCATTGTGTTAGTGCCAGGCTCCTGCTGGGAGATGACAGTCTTGCTAGGCCTATGATTGTAGAAATAAAAACAGTAAAAAAATAAAATAAAACAAAATAATAAGAGATGCGCAGTTAAATTCAACGACTTGCTGCTGATGGGTTTTAAGTCACTGGTGAGAGAGGAAACTAATTTTATTATTTCATTTTATTCTCTCTGTCCTCCAGTTTGCTTATTGGAGACTAACAGAACTGATTCTTGTCATGTGAAGCCAAAAGGTATAACCACAATAAAGGAAAAGAGGACAACAAAGTTTTTGATTTCTAAAATGATTTGCTTTTAATAGGTCTGAGGTGAAGCTTCTGTTTTGTGAAGTTTAGATTACCTTCACTATTTTTGTTAGGTGTGAAAATCAGTCTAGTGATAAAAATTTATCTTTTATTTACCATTCCAGATTTTTGTTAAAATCACATCATTGGCTTCTTCACTCACCCTGCATAAGCAGGACCTAAATTGCCTAAAATATTGTATTTGTTTGAGAGACAAGTACATAATTCAGTGTGTGTATATATATATATATATATATATATATATATGTAAGAAACATATATATATGTTTCTTAACTCTGTGGTTTGATACAGTGTGATTCTGTTGAGCTAAGTCCACATGATTCTAGAACAATGAGATAAACAAAATTAGAAACTTCAATATATCAAGCAGTTATTTTGTTTATAAAACATCAAAAAGCTCTAGCTAAGATCCCTGTTCCATGTTGTAATATAAATATTAGAGCCACTTACTTTCTTACTTTTTGAGCTGTGTTTTTCTAGTTCACGTGATTCCTGTTACTGGTACCTTGTAATTCTTTTAAAGGACTGGACATTGTCACACACTTCATCTTGCCACTCTTTTCCATTGTCAAGTTCAATAGAGCTTTTGGCATCTTCTCTCCTCTCCACTGCTGGTGAAACACGCCTCCCTGACAAAGCTAATCCCAATCCTGCCTAGGTTCTCTGAGATTTAACTTTATGGGTTGGTCCCATACATACTGAATTCCTATAGTTCCAATGACCCCTTTTCTACTCTAAGAAATAAAACAAACAAGCAAACAAACAAACAAAACTTCCCACACCCTGATAGCTATTCAAAGAGCTGCCTTGCTTTCCTTACTTCCTTCACCTTCAATTTTCTCATAAAAATGTTTCATGAACTTGGTCTCCACCAAATGATCACAATCTACTTGTGATCTGGTGGTGCCTCACCACTTTCCTTCTGTTGCTGTCTCCGTGGTCACCAGTGACTTCCAATCATGGGATCCATTGATCTTTTTTGAGTTCCCATACTCTTGAATACTCTGCTATATTTAATACTTCTTTGTTCCTCAGCTTATCTGATCGTATACTTGCCTGAATTTCTCCCTATTTTTTAGATGACATTTTGTTTCCATTGCTACTCAACTGCCAACATCTGTTATTATCATTGTTCTACAAGTGGGGCTTCAAAGCTTACGTCTCTGCGTGTTATACCCATTTGTACATTCCAGGCTCAAACTGTCAACTAATTTCCAGTAACCCTCCAAAATGCTAGTCAAAGCCACCTGCATGTGCTGCCTGAAGCTCCACATGCCCATTTTTCAGTTTTTCTTCCCTTCCTGTCCAAGCTATCACTTCTGATGATTTGATTTTGTTAATGGCTCACCCTTTATTCCAACATCCACAATGAGAAAAACCTCCCACGTCACCTTGATTCTCTTTCTTATCCAGTTTTACAGCTTGAAAAGTACATTAACTGTATAAATATAATAAAATAATATTTCATCCTGATTGTGGTACTCTTGGTGGGACATTGCTGACCCATTTGTTCTTTCTAGAATGAGGAACTCGAGACCCTTGGTCTCATCTCAGCATTGATGTCCAATGCCCCATTCCTCCTACTGCATAAAGAATAACTCCATAGCATGACATTCGGGGCTCTCCCCAAGCCAGCCTCAACATATGCATTACTCATGCTATTATGTTGACACCTGCTTGTTCTGTAGAGCTATGAATGGGTAGCATAGTGCTGGCAGGTTTTCCCCAGCAAAGACTCTGAAGAACACTTTTCAGATGAACAATGATATACAGTAGCCTGAGGGCAACTATACTGAGAGAAATTGGTAATTGGATTAACTACCTTGATTGAGACAGATGATCTTTGGCTCCCCTGAATTTAGCCTTTAGCAGTACCTACTGACTATTCCTTTAAAGTGGGGTAAAAAAAAAAGAAAAAAAAAAAAAAGAACAGCACTGAGGGTACTAACTGGCCAATTTTATATGTCAACTTTTTCAAAGAAGTGATGCGTCCAGATTTTGAAGAATGGCCAAGCTACCTAGAAGTAGTAAAGTGTCAACATACAGATCTGCAAACAGATATCTTATAATTATTGTTGAAACAAAACAGCCTAGAAGATTGTTGCTATGGCTGGTGATGATACCTGCAGCCTTGGAACTGGATTTCAAATGCTCTGGATCTTATCCTTGAATTTTTGTGACCAAATGGATTTCCTCGCCTGATCTATTATCTCTAAATTACACATCTTCAAAATATTGTGTGATTGAATAATATTTTTTAAAAATCTGAATGGCAGTGTTTTTGTTCTTTTGATAAAATAGCCAATTTTCCCTGCAAAAAGGGCAATCCACAGGTAATTTTTTTGAGCACTTACTACAGGCAAGGCATTCCACGGGATGAGTGAGGATTGAGCTGATCAGTTCTGGAACTTCAAATTTTTTTTTAAATTTTTTATTTATTTATGATAGTCACAGAGAGAGAGAGAGAGAGGCAGAGACACAGGCGGAGGGAGAAGCAGGCTCCATGCACCGGGAGCCTGATGTGGGATTCGATCCCAGGTCTCCAGGATCGCGCCCTGGGCCAAAGGCAGGCGCCAAACCGCTGCGCCACCCAGGGATCCCAGTTCTGGAACTTCAGAGCAAAGTGGTGGAGCATTGTGAGCACAGGTTGCCTACTGCAATGGGAGTTTTAGTGCAGTCATTGCCTTTCAATTGTTCATTTGTTCTATTCAGTTTTTTTGATACTGTCCTTAATCTTGGTGGACAACCTAGAGGGACAAAGAATGAAATCAAATTAAAAAGTGAGACTGATAGTGGAGGACTTTTTAAAAAGAATAAAGCAAAATGAGATAGGCTTGTCCTCTGCCAGACTCTGGGTGTCGGGGTTTGCTGTCAGGTGAGCCAGTTTACTCATTAGCTAATACAGCTTTTATTTCCAGAGCTCTTACATATAAGATGCTCCCCGGACCCTATTGTTCATTAAAAGGGTTTATGTAGGTGACTCTGAAGCAGGATGACATTTCAGTAGGTGACTTCTTTCTCTCTTGTGGCTTAGGAGAATAATGCTTGTATTCTCCACTTTTAGGAGGAACCTGGACAAAACTAATAGTCAGAAGGAACTTTCCATTCAGCTTGGTAGCTTCCGTCCATGTTGAGCCAGAGGAATTCCCTAAAATGTGTTCCGTCGTTGTCCTTTCGTCCATATAATGTTCTACTTTTGCTAAAATAGGTGTCGTTCCTGAGAGATAACGGTGGCTTTAAACATGGGAGGGCAGGGGAGAGGAAAAAAAGTTAATCCAAAGGATACTAAATGTACAATGATACCAACTGAGCCATTTAGCAGTGCTTGCTTGCAGAGAGGAACACACCGTCTTCCTTTGTGTTAGTATGAAGCCAGTTGTATGGTGGCGGTGAGTGAGCCCAAAGGGACCTGTGGGTACCTTGAGGTCTCTGTGTCACAAAATAAACCATGAAAATTCACTTACAGATATTGGCGGCTCTCAGCTATCCACCGGTATGAAAGAACCAACTTGGGGGAAAAAAAAACTGTGATTAATAGTCTTCTAACTTAAAAAATACACACACACACACACACACACACACAGATATGTAGCACGTAAATAGCCAGTGAATGACAGATATCCTTCTTTGCATTTGGGGGCTTATTTCTACCCTATCTCTAACCAAGCCTTACATTTAAAGACCCAAGAAGGTCTTATTAATACTAATGAGCCCTGGTTTCCTTCAACCCATTGCCTGGAAAATTATTTGTAGATAATTAAGAATGAACTACGTCCAAATGCATATCCTATTGTGTTGGGTGAGAATGACCTAACCTTGTTATCGAATAGTTTATCTTAGGCAATTTCAAATGTATTTGTCGTTTCCATTAATATTTAGTAATAAAGTTTAAGGCTTTATTCTCTCTTTGTCTCTGTCTCTCTGTCTCTCCCTTTGTTGAATGAGAGACAGAAAAACCCTTGTTTTCCCCCAGAGCTCCGTCTCCTCAGGCTTCCTTTGGTAGAAGCAAGTTTAGATTAGATAATTTTAGTTCTTTGTGCGGAGCTATTTTTAAATGTAATTTTTGCTAATAATGCAATTAGTTGTGTCTTTTGCATAATTTGCAATACGGTGTTGAAGTTTAAAAAGCTTCATTTTATTTTAATTAACAACTGATCGGTAATAATAACCAAGCGGCCGCTAACATTACCAGCCTTAACTCTTAAAAAAGAAAAAAAAAAAAAAGGCAGCAGACACATAACTCTTCCTCCTCCTTCCCCTCCCCCCTCTGAAATATTTAATAAGAATGCCATGTATAAAATTACCCTGTTGGAGAGAACAGGAGCTGCATCCCAATATAGATGGCAGTGGAAAATCACTCAAAACTGCACGACGCCCTCCCTCCCCCCTTCCTTCTCCTGCCCCAGTCTTTTCTAATTGTCTGTCCCATAGTTCAGTTGTGGGGGTGGGAGCGCACAGGGGTATTGTGACATTTCAGTTTACTGTTCCTAACAATTCCTTTGCACATTCCATTAGCACATTATTTATAGCTTCATAAAAGGGGCCTTCCCCCCCCTCCCTCTTCTAACCATATCCTTGTATCTCTGATGATCATGCTATCTGAGGATTGAACTGTTATTTTTAAAAAATCTATTCCCTAAGTTGACTCTTCATTGGTTCGCTCCATTCAGCATCCCTCCTGTCACACTTAAAAGTCTGCCCACAAATCCTCTCAGGAGACTGGGGCTCAAATGGAGCAGTTGGAAAAAAAAAAAAAAGAAAGAGTCCGAGAGAGGCTTGGAGCTGATATCCTACATCTTATAACCCGCAGTTCCAACCCTGCCGAGAGCTCTGAACTCCAGATGCTTGTATAAACAAGACTTCTGGAAGTCATTACCTCATAACTCCTCATAAGCTTACACCTGACAGGCCTCTCCAACCGAGAGGGCTGTGTTTCCCCTAATACATTCCTCTTTGAACCCACTTGTTAGTCAGGCGTTGTGCACGCTAACTACAGAAAGGGCCCGCTGTCTGAGGCATAAATTACTCTTCTGTGCCACTGTCTTCCAGCACCCCCCAGTTATGGATTACTTCGTTCTCGACTTGACAGGAACATAATTAGAACTGTTGATGAAATCTACCAAATTGTTCCTCCGTGGCCTCAGTGGTCAGGAAATTCGGCTGAGTCGTATTTGTCACCGATGCAGAGGCTCTAAACACTTCATATTAACTATGTTATTAATGTGCTCATGAATGGGTAACACTTGAAGTGAGCCCGGCCCTAATGGCACCTTGCGATGAATACATTGGAGGGCCGCATTCAAAGTTTCAGCAGGGAAGAAAATGCTAATAAAATCCTGGAGTGTATGTGTGTGTGTGTGTGTTCTTGTCGGTGCCTTAATGCTTTCATTTCAAAACGTGACCTTTTTTGCAGGCCTTACCAATAGCACAGTTTTTTGTGTTCGGGGGTTTACAGCTATTTCAGTCACTGCTTTATCCGGTAAAGCCTCTAGAAGATGAGGAAGGTGGTGACGTGAGGTGGTTAACGGTGAGGCTTTTTGGAGTCAGCCAGGTCTGGGTTCAAATTGTGACTTCCTTGCTTACTAGCTGTGAGCTTCAACATGCCACTTAAACTCGTTCTGCCCTCTTTTCCTCATCAGTAAAATGGGAAGAGCATAGTTGTGGAGAATTAAGTGTCAGTGTTTCTGGAAGAGTTTAGCAAAGTGTCTGGTTGGGGGTCAGTGAATGGCCCTCTTATGATGGTGATGATGATGATGATGCTGGTGATGACTATGACGATGACAACAAGGAATCCCCCGCCCAATTACTCCTGCATTGGAGGTTTCTGCTTGCCTGTATTTATGTGTTCACTGACATGCTCCAGCGTGGCAGGAATTCTGGTGTTCTGCAAGTAATGGATATAGTATTAGAAAGAAAGAAATTTTGCAGGTTAATCCCAAACAGGCTGTTGATTAGACGGTGAATTCTATGGCCATGCTATCAATGTCATTTGTATCTACTGAGACAGCTTCATCTTCTAATAAGTGTCACTTAGGCATATACTTATTTTCCATAGTTTTTTTTTCTCTTTAACAAGGACTTGAGCCTTTTTTCCTTGTGTATATCACATAGGATGATCCTTAATGCTGCATTTGTATCCCTATCCATGGGATACCTGGGAGTCGACAAATGTTCACTGAGCTGTGTGCCACAATCAGCTGTTATAAAAACAATGTGGACTAAGACAATGGGTTAATAAAGGAGTAAGGATAAACGATGTGCCACTGGAGAGAGAATAGCATTCTTTACATACTGATTCCAGCATCCCTAAAAAAAAGACACAGTAGTGAAGTTATTGGTCACTGAAATACAACCTTTGGTTTCACCTGTTAATTAGACGAGAAAAGAATGTAACATAACTTCCTTATGACCAGTTTTTCATTTGGGGGTTAATGCACTGTGCCTACGTTTTCTACTTGTTGAGAATACAAACACCAATACATATAGAGGCAACAAGCTGTCTCTAAAATGTTAAAGAAAAGAATTTGGGGTGTGTATGTGTGTGTGTGCATGTGCATGCACCTCCTCCACCCCCAAGAAAAATTAGATGATTTTGTTGAGAGGGTATATGCATTCCTTTGTCATAAACACTTATAAAGCTTTTAATATTGGTAAATATTTTGAATAATAATCCTCTGATGTAGGTACTATAAGCAACCCCACCTGGAAGATGTGAAAACATAGGTTAGGTAGCATGGCCTCCATTTGCTCCTGCATATCTTTTTTGGGGGAAGGATGTATTTTGCAGAAAAACCCAACCAACCAACCAAACAGAAAGCAAGTAAAAACATTCTACACTAAGGTATTTCCAGGGTTTGAAGCCCAAATCAACCAAACAAAAACTCAACTTGCTTTCTGTCCTTAAATTTGCAGAATATAAAAATTTGACTTTGTCATCTATCAAAAGAATGTTTCCTTCATACCTAAGAAGCCTATAAAGGTCCCAGGCTCCAGCCCAACTCTCCTCCCTCTGGGAAATGGCCCCTAAATTCAAACTATGGTTCTTTCTTGGGCATGAGAGATGTTCCATCAGTATTATTTTCAACCAATAAAGACTTAAGGTTTAAGCAGAGAATAATGAGCAACAAAATAGTGGAAAATCATTTGTGTACACACCTTACTAAGAGCTAGAGATATAAAAGAGAAGGCAAAAGTTCATATTCTTTCTTGATTTGGTCCCCAATTTTCAGCCTATGAAATGCTGTCCATCTTTCAAGGCCCTTCTCCAGTGCCACCTTATATATAAAGTCTTTCTTGCTTTCTGTTCTATTTGGAGTTAACCTGACCCTTCCCCAATTTCCCATACAATTTAACTTATATTTGTGGTTATTTATATGAATCTATTAGGTCCTACTTGATTGTGAGTGACCAGGTCTCATTTACTTTTCATATTCTCCATACATCCAATCTGACACTATAGACCTTAATTGTATACCCTTTTATTCATTTATTCATTGACCAGTTGGTAAAACTGAGTAATACACCAAAAGGCAATTTAAGAAAGGCTACATGTCAAACAGCTTATATGAAATAAGTTCTATATTAAACAAGAGGGAGAAAAATTAAGGAGGGCTAGGGAATTTTAAGAAAATTCACTCACTGCAAGGAAATAAAAATTTTTATTCATGGGGAGGTTAAATTACTCCAGGTCATGCAGTTAGTGAGGGACAGAGTTTGGATTTTTTATTTTAAAGATTTTATTTATTCATGAGAAACACACAGAGAGAGGCAGAGACATAGGCAGAAGGAGAAGCAGGCTCCATGCAGGGAGCCTGATGTGGGACTCGATCCCAGGACCCTGGGATCACTACCTAAGCAGAAGGCGTCTGAGCCACCCAGGCACTCCTAGAACTTGGATTTTTTTTTATCACGGCATTCCCCACAGTTACCGGCAGATGAAAGAAATCAAAATAAATATAACGTAACTACAGGTCACATTTTAATAAGTCTTTAAAAAGAACAGAATAAGTTGTCTTACTGCAATAAGAGAGAACATTTTGGAGACTTATTAGTAAATAAAATCGTCAGACCAGTGTATGCCCGTGCTTTTTTTTAACATAACTTTTCTAATAATGAGATAATGCATATCTATTATAAAATATTTTGTAAAAACCTAAAAGAGGAAATAAAAATCACCATATTCCTTTATACACAGAATTTTACACTGTTACCATTTAGTATAAATAATTCTTCCAAGGTTTTTATGATAGTAACCTATAAATCTGAGCTGTATTTTCCTTTCAGTTTTGAAGCAATCAATACTTCAATGTCAAAGTCTGTGACAGGCAGTGAGGGTCACTCTCCTTCTGATAAAGCTGGGAACGAGAGAGGAACGTAACGTGCTCTCACGAAATTCTGCCCCAGTTGTAGATACTGAAGGTTATTGACCAATGGCTACTTGGCCAGTTGATCATTGCAGAGTTTTCCAATCCCTTCTAGAATGAAACTATGGAAAAGTACAAAGGAATAATTTCAAGTTCCTTTTTGAACTAAGGACCAGAAGCAATTCTACTAAAGACTCAGATCCAACTTGAAATTGAAATTTGTGTAGTATGGCCTAAAATTAAGAGCAAGACCTCTGGATTCAGAAACATTAGGTCCCTTATGCTTAGTTTCCTTACCTACAAAATGGGATCAGAAGTTTAGTGCCTGCCTTCGGCCCAGGGCATGGTCCTGGAGTCCCGGGATCAAGTCCCGCATCGGGCTCCTGCATGGAGCCTGCTTCTCTCTCTGCCTGTGTCTCTGCCTCTCTCTCTCTCTCTCTCTCTGTGTCTCTCAGAAATAAATAAATAAAATATTAAAAAAATAATATTTACCTAAAAGGCTTAATAGTATAAGGATGAAATTAAATTGAGAAATGTTTCTAAAACAATTTTCACATGATATCCAAGAATATGCTAATAATATACTAGCAATATTATCACTAACCTCTACTTATCACCTATCTTGAGTCCTAAGCCAAGTGGTAAATTGTGCTCAGTATAGCCGGTAAGCTCAGATCACACAGCTAGGACTTACCCTCAAGGTCAGTAGGTGTGCCAGCATGCGTTATTCCATACTGCGCACTTGATTCCGATACTGCAGTTCAGTGTGCTATATGTTTACCAACCCAGATAAATGTGTTGTATTAGATTGTACTTTTAGCCAGTGTGCGTTGACTTACTGATTGCACACCGTCTGTATGTCTCTATGCATGTCCATGCTTTTTCCTTAATCATTTGCTTAGATCATGGTGACTTGAACACTTTATCATTAAAACTCAGCTTAAATTCAATGTACCTCTACTTGCTCTCCCTTTACATCTCAACATATGAGTAGGTTCATCTTGCTGCTCCCTGGTTTTGTTAGCGAGGGAAATATAAGAAACTTGAATGGGAGTTTACACTCCTGAGTATATGCTACGGATTTGACATTGATTGACCCTTCAACTCAGACAATAAGTTGGCTCCATCGGTTGGGAAGGACTTGCCGCAGAAGAGCTAATGGATTCTTACTGAATCTGGGACTCAGTTAGTAATGGGAAACTCATCTGCCTACGACTATCTACCTTTCAGTACTGGCCTGAGGATCCTGTACCATTATGTTTCCAGAGGGTCCTTGTTAGGATGCTGATGCCAAGGAGACATATTACTTTAAGTCTTTATCTAAAAAGCTTCCTAGAGGGCAGCCCTGGTGGCCCAGTTTAGTGCTGCCTCCAGCCCGGGGTGTGATTCTGGAGACCTGGGATCAAGTCCCACATTGGGCTCCCTGCATGGAGCCTGCTTCTCCCCCTGCCTGTGTCTCTGCCTCTCTCTCTCTCTCTCTGTGTCATGAATAAATAAATAAAATCTTAAAAAAAATAAAAAAATAAAAAACTTCCTAGAGTATCGGCAACCTCACTGAGGTCACCCAGCTATTTGGGGGTAGAGACTGGATTGAACCCATGGTTGCTTAGCTCTACTGAGTGTGCACACTTCCAGCATCAATAGGAACCAAACTGATGTGTCTCATTCTTTATTAGCTTATTGTCTTGCATTAAATATACCTTGAGGACAGCCTGGGTGGCTCAGCAGTTTAGTGCCACCTTCAGCCCAGGGCCTGATACTGGAGACCCGGGATTGAGTTCCACAGCGGGCTCCCTGCATGGATGGAGCCTGCTTCTCCCTCTGCCTGTGTCTCTGCCTCTCTCTCTCTCTGTGTGTCTCTCATGAATAAATAAATAAAATCTTTAAAAACAAACAAACAAAAAAAACAAACAAACAAACAAACAAGCCTTGGGATACACCATCTCATATTTTCTGGCTCTTTTCCTTCTTTCAGTCTCTGAACAATTGCTAGCAAATTCAGAGGCCTCATGTCCCTATAACACATTGCATTTGCAAAGCTCCTTATGCTCTATCTTTGCCTGCATTATCCTATCGGACAATTGCAACAACTCAATGTGAGTATTGTTACTGATGTTTTACGGTTTTCTTTTTACCAGGAGAACATCTAAGCAGTATTCAGATATGTAAACAGTAGTGGTGGAGCTCATTCCTACAGACTGTTCTGAGCTCAGGGCAAGGAGTTCTCCATTCAAACCTTGTCTTAAAAGGCAGGAAGAATGTGCAAGAGGGACTGGTCTCTTGGCCCAGAGCTTTCAGAATGATATGTAGTGGTAACTTTGCCCACATTTTCTGCATACGTGGCCATGAAGCGGGGAAGAGGGCTCACCATCACTATCATGGTTTTCCTGGTATGGGGCCCAAACCTGACAATAAAGAGATCTTTTATAAGAAGCAGCCAGATGGATCAAGTTATCGAAAATAGATCTCTAGGCCACTGTGACAAATTCTGTAGGCTACTGACCTTCTAATCCTAGTAGCATCTCTGTCTTGAAGCAGGGCCACATGCAGACAGACAATGCATATATGCCTTTGAAACATTCTTCTTCATTTTGTAAGGTGGGGCGAGTAGACAGCAAATTCAACATGGTTCATGGTTTGTTACTTCCCTGTCTTCATTTCACAGACAAAAATGTGCTACAGCCATCATAATAAGACACTAGTTTGGTAAATTGTTGTGTGCCTTCAGCACCCCTTATCTGGAGCATATGCTAGTGGATGCTTGTGCTTGAAATGATGACTCACAGTTAATCATTATAAGAAATAGGCTTCCCACTTCATAAACTCTAGGAAAGACTGTTTTCTTTTCTAAACATTTAAATTACTCAGCCATTTTATGCATTAAAACCCAATTATAACTTAGTATGTTGGAGAATTTCAAAAGCCATTCCCTGCAGCATCTGGGCCTAAGACTACATTTTATCATTCAGTTGTTCAAACTCTCTCTAATACAAGCTTTTACAAAAAAAAAAAAAAAAGGAAGAGGAAAAAGAAGTTTAAAACACAGAAAGGCATGTGACAAGACCTTGGCATGGCTCCCTGAAATGGCAGTCCTTGAGGAATGCGGTGCAAAGAATATCATTTCCCAGATGCTTTGGACTTTGCTCCACTGTTAAGTGGCTGTGGTTCTATCAGAAAAGGGATAAAGAAGAGAAACATCTTGCAGTTGGGAGCCTGTAAAGCTCCAGCCAGGTTCATTTTGTAAAGGATGTATAAAACTAACAGGTTCATTGTAATGGAGGGCAGTGGATAAGTAGCAAAAGTTGTGCATAGTACTTTAATGCTTTTTACCTTAAAAAAATTTTTTTTTAAGCCTACAGCACCTGGAATTAACTAGTCAGTCTTTCCCCCCTGCTTAGCCTCCCAGATCAGACGAGATCCAGCACATTCAGGGTGGTGTGGCCACGCACAAACAGCTGGAATGCTTCACAGATTTGTGCATTATCCTTATGCAGGGGCCATGCTAATCTTCTCTGTATCATTTCAATTTTAGTATATGTGCTGCTGAAGCCAACATAACTGCAATGCTTTTTAAACTATAGGTTATTAAATCACAGTCCAATAGCCAGTAGTTTTGCATTTTCCTGCAAAATCTCTTTTAAGTCTAATGCCTTGAACCCTATAAAGAAAGCCTGTGCTCCCACCAGAAACCTGGTGGCTCTGACACTCCAGATGAGAAGATAAGCAAGTGGTTTGAATTAGAAAACCTAAAAGTTCAGGAAGAGCTGAAATTCAACTAATTTGTCAGCCTGTATAGGAAAATGGAAATAAGATTGAGTGATTTAATTTCTTAAAAAGGATTTGTTTTCTTTTTTTTTTTTTAAGATTTTATTTATTTATTCATGAGAGACACAGAGAGAAAGGCAGAGACACAGGTAGAGAGAGGAGAAGCAGGCTCCACGCAGGGAGCCCGATGTGGGACTTGATCCCAGGTCTCCAGGATCATGCCCTGAGCCAAAGGCAGACACTCAACCACTGAGCCCCTAGGCGTCCCAGGATTTGTTTTCTTTTGTGTTTTTCCTCCTGGCACTAGAGCAAAGCCATATCCAAGTAACTAAAGTAAGATATAGAATTCCAAAGGGAAATATAAAGGATGATTCTCGAACATTCCCAATGTGATCATGGTATCAACATTTTCAAAAATCACCAGAGAGACATGCAATTTGTTTCTTTCTAAATATAAAAGAAACAACACAAAGAAGCCATTGCTACTATTTGGGAATATTTTATATAACTCTCAATGCAACAGTACAGTGGCCCTCTTTCTCTAGCCACCAACATAAATTGACGTCATCATTGTAAATACATTAAATAGTAGAATAATTGGTGAGTAGAGTTGAAAGGGGTCTTTGCATTTGATCCTGTTTCCTCCTTTTACAGATCAGAGACATGGTTCTCAGGCAAAGTCAGTGAGTTATGCACAGTCTTTCGGATAATGGGAATGGTGGGATGGAAATCCAGGTACTCTGATGTTTTTGGTTTTTTTTAAAGATTTTATTAATTTATTCCTGAGAGGCACAGAAAGAGAAGCAGAGACATAGGCAGAGGGAGAAGCAGGCTCCATGCAGTGAGCCCAACACGGGACTCGATCCCAGGTCTCCAGGATCACACCCTGGGCCGAAGGCAGGCGCCAAACCTCTCAGCCACCCAGGCGTCCCAAGTACTCTGATGTTAAGCTAAGTTTCCCATCACAGACTTTCTCTCTGAAATACATCTGAGTTTAAGGATTGAGTAGTGAGAGGAAATCAAAATGCTAAAAGGCTAAAATACAAGACCCTCTTTCCCTGCTCTCTGTGGGTAGATTATCTTCAGTCACAGCAACAGTTAAAGAGAGCAAGTAGAACTACTAGATGGCAGCATTATATTTTGAAGTTGGTCTCAAATCAGGATAGTATCTTCTATGTGGAGCCTAAGTTAAGATAAATATCTGGGTTGTGTGCCCTCTTTGTAAATCTGGAAGATTGTATTAAGGTTCCAAATGATACTGAGATTTGCTAAGTAAAGTCTCACTTGTCAATGGCTTCTCTTGTTGGATATTTAAAGTTCAAGAGCTTTGTTTGCTTTAGTTAAGTGCTCTGAAGTGTTTCAATAGCCATTGGCCCATTTATATAAATAAATGAAGGAACACACTGATAATCCGTGATACCCGGAAGCAGCCCCGGCCTAAGGAGTAGCATAAATCCTTGATGTCTTAAAGATAAGCCTTCCACACACCTGCCTAATTCATTTTGTTAAACAACAAGTGTGTGCCAGTGGGCTTGATTGGCTGAAGAGGGAAGGGCTGGGAAAAAATATTTACTACTTTCAGTACATCTCTCTTTAAATTTACTAACGTGTGAGCGTTCTGCTAAGAAGTGCAGTTACAGCCTTAACCATTACTTGTTTTCAAGTGATGTATTTTCTGTTGTTATTTATCATCCTTTTTTTTTTACACTGGAGGAGGTGATTTTAATTGGGTTTGTTAAAAGTTGGTTTCCTCCAAGTGTTAGTTATTTTATAAAATTGGTCATCCATTTAGATTTTTAGAGAGTATCGTTATTTCATAAGGAAACTCCATTCTAGGAGAGTGGCATAGGTTGAAATCCACGATCAAATAATGTCACCCTCAACTTCAAAAAAATACATCTTTGTCTTCATAGAGGAAGTGAAATGATCCCAGTCTGACATCCTGCGACTTACTATGCCAGAGTTCCCAAAGGTGGGTGTGTTTGGCCGCAGTTGTAACTCCTATCTTGCTTACCCTCAAAGGTAAGGGAAAGCAAAGTTCAGAAATGATAAAGAGAGACCCCGTAGACAAGGAAAGGAATACTTCTACGAGAAAGGGAAGACAAGCTTTCATGAATGGAGTTGGCACTGGCCATAGAACTTTAAATTATCCAAATCTTACCATTTACCCCCTCATATGTGACACCTTGTCCTATTGTCACCAGTTATAAATACCAGGCAATTTATTAACCCTCACAAGTCTGGGTGGCTAATTGCGAAACCATGGATTGTCTGTAAGAAGCTTTAGCCAAATGCTGGATGTACTCGGCAGAGACTCTCAGAGCAACTGAAACACCTGCTGTGGACTGACACGTCTTGGTTCACCCAAGAACTTGAGATTCTGAATTCTTGAATGATTGCCTAGAGTCCAAGGGCTTACTGGCGTGGGAACTTGAACTGAAAGAAGAAAAAAAAAAAGACGGTATGTTGTACATAGGATCATCATGCCCTGATTAGAATCGAAGGCGGTTTGTTCTGACATAAGACAGAGAAGTAATAAGACGACATTAGCTTTGGTTTTTCCTGCAATTTACATCGGCTGCAGTAAGCTCTTTCCTGTTCCTCTTGCATCCATCACTCCATATTCTGAATATCTTTCCCCTCAAGTGTTTTAATATCTTTCAAGAGGAATAAAGGAATAAGCACTAAAAGTTCAGGAAGAAATTGGATTAAAATCGGATGGATTCTCAGCTTATCTTGACTCTGGAATGCCGTGAGAGCTAGAGAGAAATGGTGATGTGTGACTGCCAGGCAAAATGGCAAAGAGGGCTTGGCAAAGGATTTTAAGAGCTGTAGTCTGGATTGTGAGAATTTCCTTAAGGCTTTCCTTCTCATTTAAAGTTTTACCAGGCTGTGCTTTTATACTTATTAAATTTAGGGATAGCTGCATCTCTTCCCCCAAAGAAACTCCTATTTCTCTCTCCTAGATAGGAATGAAGAACTCTTTATCTAGGAATGAAGAACTCTTTTCTTCCCTCTGCCACATACTCCCATCATATCCTATAGGTTTTTCTATTGCTTGGTGAAAATGGGAGCTTTTATTTCTAACATTTTGTTGTTTGTATCTGCTCCCCATCCTGTAAATGTTTTCATTGTTTTGCAGAGCTACACACTGTCTTTTCTGTTCGGGTCAGCGTTTGAGGTGGTAGGGCATGCAAGTCCCTCTCGGGTTGATTTCCAGAAGGTGTTGCATCTCCATCTTTCACATCATTCATGGTAACTAAGCACATCTGCAATTGGCAGAAATGTCTAATCGGAGTAGTGAGCTGAAAAATCGTGAGTCTAACAGAAATAAAAACCCTTCATAAAACTAGTTTTAATCAATTCAATGACAGCAACAAATTATTAAACACCCACTGGGTGGGAAGAGCCATGATTAGTACTACAAGAAAGAAAATGATAGAAAAGAAGGCCCAGCCTTTGTCCTGAAGGGACTTAATCTTATAAAAGTCACACTTATAAGGCAGAGGACCATACCACGAGGCAGAAGATGGTTTGGACTATAAGGAATTTGCTAGCAATAGTAACATAAAAGAGGGATGGCAAGGGGAGCACCTGGCTGGCTCTGTCTGTAGAGCATGCAACTCTTGATCTCGGGGTTGTGAGTCTGAGCCCCATGCTGGGTGTAGAGATGACTCGAAAATAAGATCTTTAGGAGGAAAAAAATGAGGAACCATTCTTTTGATGAATGGAAGAAAGCCCCTGAAAGAAGAAGATACATGGGAGACTTTAAAGAATAGGTAACATTTTAGGTAGTTTCTGATTTGTTGGTTGTTCTCTTTGTTATAAGGTAGTAAGTGTTCATTAAAGAAAAAAAAAATCAGAACATACAAAGAAATCGAAAGAAAATCATTGGAAAGCATGACTGCTGCCAACATGGGGCGGCTAGAGGAGGGGCTGCGAGGCACCTGCCCGTGGAGCTGACTGCTGGACAGTGAGTGTCCGTGTGTCCTGGCCTTTGTCAGACTTGAGGGTGCCCTCCCAGAAGTGTTCACGCCACGCCTTGTGACGGAGGCTCATGCCTCTGGAATCTTCTGTTCCTTGTTACAATATTTATTAATGCCCAGTAGACAGTCTCATCTCTCTGCAAGGGAAGGTGAACGAACAAAGATGAAATGCCAACCCGCTGGCACTTCTTGTCAGTATTTCAAAGTAATATTATATCAATCCATTAATTGGTAATTAAAAGACAAAAGCATCACTTCATTCCCCCCCACACCCTCCCAGGAATGACACCAACTCTCCTTCTTCCCAAAATGCTGTTTCAGGAGACTTTAGTGGGATGAGTAAATTCCGTGTTTTTTTTTTTTTTAACACTTTTGTTGTTTAAAAATGCTTTTGTTTCATTTGAGGTGTGAGGAAATGTGCTAACCTTGTCTGCGTTGGTGCAGCAGTGCAGAAATGATAACTGTATATACATTTTTTTTACATAAAAATAGAGAGGAGCAGGAAGGAGAGAGACAACTTATTTAAATCCTGAATACAGTCAGACCTCATATGCATTGTTAAAAAAAAAAAAGCCCTAAAGAATTGCATATGGATTAGAGGGATGAATATTCTATTATTTCAGTCTGTTCTGCTGAGCTTCTTATTGTGACTTTGTGCTTCAGAAATCTGCTAGGAATTTGGCTTTGCCGTAGTAGGCAGTAATTTTAAATGTGTATCAAGCACTTGATAGTGTATGATTTGCGTGCTGTTGCATTCCTATTCCCTAAATTTTCCACCAATTTATTACTTTTTTCATACTGTTTTAATATTTCAGGATGATGAATATATACAGCATCATTAAAGGTAAATAAAAAATGCATGAAATTAAAAAATGGAATATTAGATGTTTCTTTGCTGTAATCCCCTGGCCCAATTGGAATGAAATGTCTCTGTTCTATCAAGTAATCCCTAAACATGATTAGGAACCTGGGAGTGTCCACACAGCCCACATAATATTTGTATCATCTAAGCCTATTTATGTAAGGTTTGAGTAAAAGTTGTTATTAGAAGACCTATAAACCCATTTTACAATTCTGAAAGATATGCTTGCCTCTTAATCTTTTCTACCTTTATTATTTTTGCTGGAGTTGATGACAATGTGTTCTTAATTCGTTTTTCAGAATGCTATTACTGTACGTCTTCATACTTGGATGATACATTGGCTATTCTATTGAAATACATTTTAAAGACCAAGGATTGAGTTCAGCAGTTCATTTGCATCTTGTCGCTGTTTTTTTCAATATTTATAAGAAGGAGAAGAGTTAGTTTCATAGGGCCTGTTACAACTTTCAATCATTTGATGTGAGTCCAGGGCAAGTTTTCCCAAAGTATTTCTTCTTTTAAGAAAGTTTCTCATATTATATTGATGCACTAAGCTCCTGGGTTTTTCATTTCTTTTTTCTTTAAAAGAAAAAAAAAAAAACAGTTTGCACTATGTGATGCTTTGCTACAAAATTGTTTAATTTTGATTTTTGAACCAAAAAAACAGTGTTTTGCAAAGAGAATATTTGAACATAAAAATACCAAAAAATGTTTTCCCTAAGCCTTGATCTATGACCTACCTTGTGTTAATGAATTATTTGGAAAAATAGCCTTTCTTTATTAGCAAATCTTCAGTTTGCCCTCTTTAAAAGCCCTCTTTGTAGGGAGAAGTTTTTCACAACATCTTAAAAGTCATACGTATAATTCTTTTTTTCCTCTTCCTTCCAATTAGGTTTTTAGTGAATACCAGGCTTTTCTTAACTCAGTTTAGTTCTTTTAATCATGTAGATACTGATCTAACAATTGCATGTAAACAGTCTTGAATTTCAGAGAAGCTCACCAATTGCAATCTTATTCCAGATACTTTAAGTACCAGGACATTTTTGTTTCTTTAATGTAGTATTCCTTGTTTATTTTTGGCTTATGCACAAAAGATGGTTTTCACTGAGCACTGCTTTACCAAAAATCATGAGATGTGAAGATCGACAGATCTTATGAATTTGACAGTTATGAAATCGTTTCAGTGACTACAGTTTCTAATAAATACTCACCGGTGTGGTTTATTTTAAAACCATGTTTCATACAGCACCCCAAAGATATTATGTGGTAAGGCCTTTTAAATCTTTGCTCTTGTTTGGACAAGTTAGCTCTGATACCTGAGATGAATCCTAGTAGTGAAAGAGGCATTCCCTTAGCTTCCATATAGGTTAAGTTTGGGTTGGCTCTTCCTGCAAACACCAGGTTTGAGCAGAGGGGTCCGGGGTTGGTCTTTTACACTTTGCAAGTATGCCATTTGGTACATGTGTTGTCAGCAATTGTAAAAATTGTCCTCTGGAAGCCAGTTTCTGTGTGTTTGTTACTCATTTTGCAACGGAAGTAATGACAGCAAAATGACATATGGCCGACATTCCCCTAGATGAACTTTACCCCTGGGGGGGCGGGGAGGCAGGGAGGGAAGTTTTAAATAGTCCACACACTTATGCTAGAAAAATTATCAGCGAGCATGTGATTTCATAATGGTCGTGTGACAGTGCTGCTCCATTGTGTTCAGTTCATCAGAAATCTGAGCCTCCTGCCACCAGCTGTGCCCAACCGGACCCGCATGTCCTGGGTTCAGTTGGCAGATAAAGCTCCACTGTGTTGCAACTGCAGTGGGTGAGGGGGGAGGCACTCAGGTGTAGCCCAACCCTTGGCCGGGGGGGGGGGGGCGGGGGGCGCTGAGCCCCAGGGGTCCTGCTCCCAAGGCAGGTGGGCTCATGTGTATGCCTTTGGGAGCGTATCCACAGACCCCCAAGAGAAGAGAGAAAATCTGGACAATTAGTTTGAAAAATTTCAGGATTGCTTTGTGCTTTGTGCCATTCCTCAGAGCCCTTTCAAAGAATGCTGAACTGAGCAGAACAGAGAGCAGAATGGCCTATGGCTTAGAACTCAGCCTTTGCGTTTCCCCGTCTGCACATCCCTGGTCCAGTTACTTCACATCTCCATACCTCAGGCACCTCATTTGTAAAATTAGGATAACAATATTATCTACTTGCAAGGATTAAATAAAATAATCCTTTTAAAGTGCTTACTTAGCTCCATGCCTGGCACGTAGTCAGCACTCAACAGTATTAACATTTGTGAAGCTCTCATTTGCAGGAGGGATGTGCCACACTTTCCTTTTATATATGGAGAAACTGAGGCTGTAAATCATGGGCTCACCTAAGACCACTTGGCCAAGAATAGAATTCGTGTTTCCTGGCTTTCATGCTATTATGCTAACCACTAATCTATGCTTCTTCCCCGCATCAAGCCCCTAACATTCCTATTCTTGATTAAAGCAAGGCGTGGGGGAAGTAGGAGGGGGAAGGGAGGTAGGGAGGATTTAAGAAAATAATGGTGAGAAATAACCTCATAGAGATGAATTTAATCTATTGTATCTCCTCCGTGAAGCTGATTGTCTCTGGAAAACAAAAACAAAAACAAGACATAAAACAAAACAAAAAAACCAGCATGTTTTCAATCAGCATCTCCCCACAGCTAAAATTAACAGATTTTTAAAATAGAAATTTTGTGTTGTTGGTAAAATTGGAAAGTTTTAGAAAATAATTATTTTTGGTAACTCTGTGGAGTCTTGTATGCTTCTGGAACTATCCACAGGCGTCTAAACGGGCTCTGAGCCTTGGGCAGGATAAGGCAGAGAAATGTTTACAGTTCAGAGTTGTGAACAGCGCTGGAGTATTTTGCCTCAAGCAATACAGAAACTCCTGGGATAGGCAAAAAAGCACATTTTCAAAGTGAAATAGACTAAAGAAAGTAGCAGAAATATTACATGGCAAGGTTGAAAACTGTGAGGCTGGATTAGAAAGCATAGACAATGAGGAATCTTCAGGCTTCTATTAATAATGAGTTGTGTCTACATTCACAAATTAGTTTGCAAATTAATATTTGGAGTTGGCTAAACAACTGGTTATTAATTTTTTGAGAAGAAGAAAGTTGCATTTGCCAATTACTTGAGTGATTTTGACATGCAGTTCCCCAAACAAGCAAACAAAATTGTTTGTGTATATAGGCATGGGATAATTCAGCTGTCTCCAGGTTGTGGGTTTTATTCTACAGATGGAATTCCCGTACACCCCCAAAACAAATACCAAATAAGCAGAGGTCTGCACCTCATGTCCACTGTGTAGTCAGGCTGCTAATTTGGTTTGATGGCTATATAGGACCCAGTGGTCCAGGGGTGTTTATTCTCACCGAATGATAACAGTATTGTAGTGTGCAGAACAGGAGCTTTTTTGTTGTTGTCTTTTGGTTTTAGGGTTTTGTGGCGGGCGGGGGGGGGTTTCTTCCCCATCACCGAGGAGCAAAGCCTTTTGGGCACATTAGCGCTACTCTCAGCAAGTAATGCAAAATGGGAAATAATTGGGTTGAGGTGCTCCTGGGATATTAGTGGTGCTGTGGGCAGGAAAGCAGGCATTGGAAAATAAATGACAAATTAGTCTGCTTAATCTCTTTATTGTGAATCAGATGCCACGGCAGAGGTTCATAATGCATTAATAAATACCAGTTAATGCAACTGAGATACTATTCCTCAAATTCGCAAAAGTGGTAAGAATTCTTTCCTAAGGGAGTGACCATGTTTACTGAATGATTTTCTCCTTCCATAAGCTGGACTTTGTGGTATAAGCCCAAGTAAATAATAATAACCATTATATGTGTATAGGGCTGAAGCATTTATGGACGGTTTCATACATATCAACATGAGTGAGCTTCACTATGATATCCCTGGGAGGGACAGGTTTTTGTATTTCCCATTCTACAGACAAGCCACTTGAGGAGTTACATGATCTACCAAATGGTGCACAATGTTGGTCAAAAAGAGATTTGGATCTTGATTTTCTGGCTTCAAAATGTGTGATCTTGCTACCCCATCGCCCCACGTACTTAGAGTCAAAATCTATATATTAGTATAGCTCCATATAGTATAGATTCTGATAGCCTCTGAGTTGCATTATAGTCCTTCGTCCATTTTAATCAAATTCCATAATATTGCACGTACGACTAAATTCCAGAATCTTACTAAGTTCCCAACATTACAAAGACTGCCTTTACCTGCCCCCTTAGTACTGATGACATACAGGAGTCCCATGACATTTTGCATGTGGAAACTGAGACACATCGACAGCATAGCTGAGCTGGTTTGCATCCAGAAGTATCGTTAACCGGACTTGTCAAAGTTATTTCTCTAGGTGCTCTGGCTCTTAGCTGATCATGTCATTAGTTTAACCTACAGCAGCATCGAGTTGTGGGCTTTCTGCTTTAGCATCTCCAGATGGAGTCTGCCATCAAGGCTCACGGGATCTGTAGGTGCCTGGGCATCTTTACAATAATCCTATCCCACTTTTGGCCGCTCCTCCAGCTTATACCACACAATGCTTAACACTGAACTGTTCCAACTTCCTCTGTCCTAGTTGACATGATGCTATGTAATTATTCTAATACTTTTGATGAGAAGGTGGCTTTTGTGTACTGAGGCCTTTTTATCCTCATTTATGTCAGCCTGGTCCTCATTGCCGTATGGCGTAGAAAACAGGCCCTAAATTTATGCTTGTTGGTCAGTTGACCAGAGGGCTTTAGCTAATCACAATCCCTCTTATTTCTTCACACAAGGGCACCTACCCTGCTGTCAATTACGATATGGTCATCATAGTTTTGGGAAAGAGATGGTATTTGGCCAAGGTCACGGAGAGGAAGGAGGGGATTAAAAAAATGTACAAGGGACACAAACTATAGAAATTAGACTTATATTTGAGCCGGAGTCATCAAAATGTATTTCTAAGAAAGAAAGACTGATTGCTCACATGAGGAAGACCAATCATAGTTCATAGTGAGGACTGCCCAAAGCAAACACCTCTCCTGTCTTACAGCATCCAGGAATGCTGCGTCCATGTGGTCAGAACGGTTGTTTTCTTTGTCACCCTGCTCATTATGTTACCTACTGTACAAAGAGCTCTGAAGAAATCGAGCATCAGTGGTCCCCCGAAATAAGTGAAGTAGAAAAATTATCCATTCGGTGCTCACGCAGTCGTGGACTTTTTTTCTAATTTGGTTTTTGCAAAGACTTGAATGTACCCAGTTGTTGTTTTTGGATAATAGCAAAATGTTTTCTACACTTTCTAATGAGCTTTAAAGAAATGCATCCAAAACAGACCAGGGAAAACACCATGGATTTGGTCTCCTTATATAATATCTCTCTTCAACATGTATCTGAGTCTTCAACTTGATTGTTTCTTTTGGTATCTTCTCTGAGAGTGGGACTTGGAGGCTTCCAGGGTAATTATGCCTCCTACCTTTCTAAGGACAGTCTGCTACTGTTTTCTCTAAATAACCTGTGATCATGTAATGGATAAACAGTATTACCTCTGTTTTAATGACCCCCTGATTTTACAGTGGTCGGCAGTGTGCCAGAGTCAGCTCCTTGGACTCTGTTTTTGTTCTACATTCCTCAGTACTACGACAAAAACTATTTACGTTTTGCTTGAATAGCTTAAACACCATTTTAGAAGACTTTAGATTGCTTTTGAACATATTTGAATGCATCTTTAGCCATCACTGGGCTTAAAATGGAAACCCTTTTTTCAGCTTATCTGTATTAAACACCTGTAAAAATCAATGGTACTGTATTTTTTTTCTTATAATGCTCTGTTCCTTTAACTAATGCCAGAAATAATGCACAATTTATTCTAGCGTGTTCTTTTCCCTTTGCCTGATGTTCTCTGGTAGTAAGTGGCATAGTGTATAAGAAGTCACTTCTGCTGACTTAATAGTAAAATTGCCAGGTTGATGTTGAAATTCAACCAATTGGAGCCTAATCCTCAAGAAGAAATTTGCTGTCTCTCCTACTGATTATCATCTGTCCTCTTCATAATGAATATGCAGAAAGTTTATTTTATTTTTTGCAAGTGCACATACTTACATAAGTGACCAATAGGAGAAGTTAGAGTTAACCAGTGATGTTTTTTGAGCATTGTTATTTTTCCCTAAAATCAGAAGTCATTACATTTATATTGAAAATATTGAGTGGTTTGTATGAGCTTTATGCCAAACTAAGATTAGTGTGCTGTAGCCCATTACAAATGTAGAAGATTGACCATTTTTTATGAGTTAGAATAAAAAATATGATAATAATGTCTTCTCATCATCATAAAGAGAGATGATAATGACTAAATGAAATATTTATATTATCTCATTTTGTTTGATAGGTTCCATCTTCTCCCATACCAAACACTTTCTCAAGAGCAAGCATAGCCTCCTGGTTAAAAAATAAATCTTTGTAGAATTCAAGTTCTTCGTATGTGTTGCTAAAGAAATCCAGTAACCCAATGTTTT
Organism: Vulpes vulpes; assembly: GCF_048418805.1. Classification (NCBI taxonomy): domain Eukaryota; kingdom Metazoa; phylum Chordata; class Mammalia; order Carnivora; family Canidae; genus Vulpes; species Vulpes vulpes. The sequence continues at coordinate 103,407,444 of NC_132784.1, read as the reverse complement.
ACTGCCTTTAATTTCTGAAATTTGTTTGTGTCTTAAAACAGAGCCCGGTGGTTTGGCGTGTTTTGATCAGGGCTGTGCGTAAAGATGGGTTATGTTTCAGCTTCTATATACATAGCCTATTTGTTCCCGAGTATTGCTTTTTTGGAAAATGGTCTAATTTGTAAACAAAAATGTTTGTGTATGTTTGTGTATATGTGTGTGTATTACACATATATTCTTTGTGCTGTCTATTGCTGACGCACATATTGAGTACACCACTTGTCTCTTCATCAACCATATTGTGAGGCTCACCCTGGCCTGTCTCCTCCCTCATGCGCTACCTTGCTATCTTTGATATTATTATATACAAGCTATATCCTTCCCAGCTGGACCCTTTCCATACTTCTGCATCTTCTTCAAGACTTCCTATATAGAAACACTGACATATATGTCACTGCAAAGTCATAGAGGGATTGCTTTATGACACTGATGCTCTGAACATGCATGTTCAGCAGGTGGCTCAGCCCCTCCACGGCTCTGTTTGCGTGACCACCGCTGTCATAAAGGATTCTGAGTTCCCAGGAACGGTTTTCAGGCAGGTGGTTGTGTCACAGTGCTTTCATGTGAACTGAACTGTCCCCATCTTTTTCTCCGCCTCTCTCTCTCCTTCATTCCCTACACTCATCTTACTGAAGTTGGAGAAGAGAAACAAGATTTGAGGCCTGCCCAATTTGTCCTGACATAGAGAGATGCTTAGCTCGGTGGAGGCCAGCTGAGTGCCTGCCTGACATTTCAACAAAGTGTCTGCAGGACTGCTGGCTCCCTGGCCCTTCCCTCCGCCACCACCTGGCTCCCGGAGAGCCCCTGTCTACCTTGGAGCTCCTGTCTACCTTCCTGGAGAGGGGTGACAGTCCCTCAGGCTTTGACGCTCAGTGTCTTGTTAGATCTGCTGATGAAGACACTGTTTACGACTCAGCCTTGGTTTTCTGCAAGAGGTGTTTGGGTGTGCTTAGGGGGCCCGCAGAAAACATTCCTAGGGATGCTTTTATTACTTTTATGGAGGAAAAAAAAATGCCCTATTTTCTGAACACATTGATTTGCCTTTTTTTTTTTTCTTAAATGTCCAGAAAGCATTTTGGATTCAGCACAAAAATGTTGCGATGGCCCAGTTTTCCTTAAATCCCTGATCTGCCAGATTGCAAACGACAGAAGTGTAACTCATCACACTGCTTCCTAGATGGGCCGGGTTTTGTCCCCGGGTCATTTTATTCCTTTTTTTTTTTTTTTTTAATGATGATGACCAGGGGCTTTTTTGGTTGTCTCTTACTCTGACAAAGATAAGACCTTAATTTAGTTCTGATATTACATATTACAATCTAAAAACAACACCAAACAGCCTTGTGTTGTGGGAAAGAGTAGAATTTTAGAGCCTGAGTGAGATCAGGGCCTTGGCGTAATTAATTATCCTTTCTAAGCCTTCTTGACTTACCATTAACATTTAGCAAGAGGCAGGGTTGGGAAGATGGGAACCACCTTGCAGGGCTGTTGTGAGGATTTAATGAGGTAATCTAGAAATTTAGCACAACATCTGTTATGTACGCACATAGACATGGAGCCGTGCAAACCAGCAGAGCACCTGCTATCTACTAGCCATGCAAGTTTCTTCACTCCCGCCTCCCCTTCCTCTCTTTTTAACTTGTCTCCCTCTTTACTTCCCATTTGGAGGGGGGGAGGAAAAATAATTCTTATGATGTCATGCATACTGTTGTTATGGGCTGATGTATGGTTAGGTTGGTTTGGGGTCAGTAATAAATAATATTATAAGTAGATGGTTGCACTCAATTATTACCACCCCTGATGGTTAGTCTCCAGGTTGCTAATTTTAGGTTCACTGATGATGTCTCATCAAGACTCATCCAAGTTTCTAGTTCAGACAGGACTTCTTTTCAGTCATGCCATTTTACCTGGATGTTGTCTCGCATCCTCTGTCACACCCAGAGGATGTGACATCTCATGTTCTCAGTGATCCATGCTTTAGCTTTAGGGGAAGAATTATACCCAAACATAGGGAAGTCTAAGTTTTCTGGTCAGCAAAGCTCCAAAAACTTTTGGAACATATATAAATAATTCTCTAAATTGTCCCAGAGGAACTTGTCCCTGAAAGGAGTCTCATTTCAATCTTTGAGGGCTAGTGTAGGACAATTCCCATTGGAGGGATGTTGGTGAGTAATGTTAAGATTTCATTCAATGCTAGGGCTCTGTGACTTTTTCATTCTAAAGTAGGAATGTGCCAAACACTCCTGCTGAGCTATGAAATTAGTAGATCTCATTTGTTGTCTATCCTCCTCATGTACTGAGTTCATTATTATATTGGGGTTGGTATTACCCTGGCACCTCCAAAGTACTCAGCAATGGTTAGCTATGATTACCACTTAATGCTCCAGGTTTCTTAGGTAACCATTCTCATCTTGATTCTCTCTCCCTTGCCTATGCTCTTTGAAAACTATAGCCACAATTCCTTGTGTATTTTTACATTTTTCTTTTTTTTTTAAGATTTTATTTATTTATTCATGATAGAGAGAGATGCAGAGACACAGGCAGAGGGAGAAGCAGGCTCCATGCAAGGAGCTGATGCAGGACTCGATCCCGGGACTCCAGGATCACGCCTGGGCTGAAGGCAGGTGCTAACCCGCTGAGCCACCCAGGGATCCCCATATTTTTACATTTTTCTTATATTTCAGGAAGACATTTTAGATTCAGAGGGGTGAAGAGTTTTACAGAGACTCCCTGTCTTCTCCCACCGAGCATAGTTGAGCCCAGCCTCCTTCCTGTCCAGTCTCTGAACTGCAGGCTTCCCCACCCTCCATCGCCCAGATGAGGTACCTGCATTCCAAAACAAAGAGACACAAAACATCATGCCCCATCCATTTAATATTTTCCACACTACATTTTAAAAAATCGTATTCAGTTCATTTAAACTAAAAAACAGTTCATCCATTTGTCCTCCACCCCACATCTCCTATGACCACTGGTCTATTCTCCATATCTATGAGCTTTTTATTTTTTTAAGATTCTACATGTAAGAGAAATCATGCAATATTTGTCTTTCTCTGTCCTGACTTCTTTCACTTTGTATAATCCATCCATGTTGACATCCATTCATGTTGTTGTAAATGGTAAGATTCGTTCTTTTTTTATGGCTGAATTTTTTATTCTAATGTATATATTGTATATATCATACATTCATCCACTGATGGACATCTTGGTTGTTTCTATATGTTGGCTATTGTGAATAATGCTGCAATGAAGATGGATGTATCTTTTCAAGTTAGTGTGTCCGTTTTCTTCAGTGAAGACTCAGAAGTGGAATTGCTGGATCGTATGGTAGTTCCATTTCAATTTTTTAAAGAACTTCCATACTGAGTGCCATTGGCCGAACCAACTTATATTCCCACCAACACTGCACAAGGGTTTCTCTTTGCTCCACATCTTCACCAGCTCTTATGTCTTATCTCTTTATACCTGCCATTCTAACAGGTATTAAGTGATATCTCATTGGGGTTTTGATGTGCATTTCCCTGATGATTAGTGATGTTGAGCACCTTTTTATGTATCTGCTGACCATCTGTATGTCTTCTTTGGAAAAATGTCTACTCAGAGCATTTGTCCATTTTAAAATCAGATTGGTTGCTTTATTGCTGTTGAGTTGGATGAGTTCTTTGTATATTTTAGATGTTAGCTCCTTTTTAGATATATAATTTGCATGACTTTTCTCCCATTCCATAGGTTGCCTTTTCATTTTATTGATGGTTTCCTTTGCCGTACATAAGCTTTTTAGATTGGTGTAGTCCTACTTGTTTATTTTTGCTTTTGCTGTCATATTTAAAAAGTCCTCATGCCACCTATGGTTTCTTCTAGGAGTTTTTTAGTTTCAGGTCTTAAGTTCAAATCTTTAATCCATTTTGAGTTAATTTTTATTTATGGTAGAAGAAGGTGCTCCAGTTTTATTCTTTTGCATGTAGCTATCCAATTTTCTGAACACCAATTATTGAAGAGACTGTCTTTTCCCCATTGTTATTCTTGGCTCCTCTGTTGTAAATTACCTGACTATATATGTGTGGGCTTCTTTCTGGGCTTTCTCTTCCATTCCATTGATCTGTGTGTCTGTCTTAATGATAGTATCACATTTTAAAAATTATATTATTTTTATTTTGTTTAAAGATTTTACCTATGTAGTTTCGAGAGAGAGAGAAAGAGAGAGAGCATGGGTGGGTGCGGAGAGAAGGAGAGGGAGAAGCAGGCTCCCTGCTGACTGGGGAGCCTGATGCAGGACTCAGTGCGGGGCTTGATTCCAGGACCCTGACATCATGACCTGAGCCGAAGGCTACATTTAACTGAGTCACCCAGGTGCCCCCCAAACTTTTAAAATTATTATAACTCTGCCATAGAGTTTGAAATCAGGAAGCATGATGCCTTTGGCTTTGCTTTTTCTCAATATTGCTTTAGGTGTTTGGGGTCCTTTAGGGTTCCATATTAATTTTAGGATTATTTGTTCTAGTTCTGTGAAAAATATAATTGGTATTTTGATAGGGATTGCATGTGTCTGTAGATGGCTTTGGGTAGTCTGAATGTTTTAACAATATTAATTCTCTCAATCCATGAGCACAGAGTATCTTTCCATTTATTTGTATCTTCTTCAATTTCTTCCTTTTTTAAGTATTTGTAATAATAATAATAAAAAAAACTATGTTGAATAATGGAAACAAGTCAGGATGGAAAATCCATTTGCAAACTAAACTATTTCTAGGAGCAGGGTATTGTGTTTTCCTGTGACTCTTGAGGACCACTCTAATATGAGTACAAGACACGAACCATATCTCAAGAAAAATGTTTGAGGAGTGTTGAACCCTAACACAAAAGCAACAACCCATTTCTCACAGTAAGTTGTGGGATGTCCAGGAGTGGCTCCCTTACCTTTGCCAGGTAAAACAATACCATTGGGCAGTGAATAGAAGCACTAGAATCTTGGAACCTTCAACTGGTTCTCTAAACCAGAAGCTTGTTTACTAATATGCATGTCAAGCCCTGACTCAAGGCCACCATGAACTTGATTGCTAATTGTCAGTAACTGATTATGGGTACCTCCAGCATGCCTTCAACCTGAAGAAGACAGAAATACAGAATTGGTTCCTTAATCAAGAAGGTTGAATTGCCAGGTTATCGCATAAGAGGGGAAGCTGCAGACGAGTTACAGAGCCCTGGACTCACAGATAGGATTCCTTTACAGGCCCACAGGTGCCCATTATGCATTCTCTCTCTACCATAGTGAGGTAAAGGCAATAACATCATTTGATGATGGGTTTATTCTCTCCAAATTTCAAGATTGAAATAGAAAGACGACACCTGAATGTAATTCCCGGGGCAGGCAAGCGCCGTCCAGCCCTCACAAGATGCACAAAAGCCAGGGAAGCTCCAAAGAAGTCTATTAGGGGATTTGTTTCGTGGAGCTCAGGGTTTCTTCCATTCGAGTTTTACCCGATACTTAATTTAACTCCTCGAGTAATATAATACACTGGGGCAGGACTAGAGTGAGGTGGTGAGGTGAATGGTACTGCAGCCTGCACATTACGCCTGACCTTGCAGCTGAGTACTAATTCGAAGTAGAGGAATTAAAATTGTCTATTCTTTTGCATTGTCATGCCTCACGTTGATAAGCACAAAGAAATGTAAATAAAAAAGACCTATTTCAAAACCTCCCCGTACCACCTTTTTGTTTTATGACAAAAGACAGTTAATTAACATACTAGCAGTAAGCAGCCTTCCCAAACTCATGCTAATTATGTATTCTGTTGACCGGGACGCTAGTCATAAGGTAATTGGCTTGCAGCAACATGACATTTCAAATCATCTCTTGAAATTACATCAAAAAGCCAGCCTGTTTTGTTTTGATAGGGGAACAATCAATTTGATAAGTGGTAACACAGCTCATTGTTTCACATTAATTAGACTAATTGCTCCATGTTAGCCTCTGAAATAGACAGAACTTGGAGAAGACAAAGGCTGCGGCCTTTAGCATGCAGCGCGTGTGATGTTCCACTTGCCTGCACAGACCGTAGGCAGAAAACAGAGCTGTTATAGGAGGCAGCCTTGCGGGAGGCAGGGTGTTAACAGTAGTTTGATGTGTTATGCTTAATACACTGGCTTTCAATTATAGCATCCAGGTTCCAAGTCCCACAGAGGAAAGAAAGGACGACTCTAAAGAACTGTTTCCCAGCTAACCAGGTTTGGGGTTTGAGGGAAGTTATAACAGCCTTGCAGTTCCTCTCCTTCAAAACCCATACACTTTTATGTCCCTGCCAGGGAGGCCCCACTAACATCCCTTTGTAGTACTCTGGGCATAAATGCCTTTAAAAACAGACCGAAGCTAAACAAACAAAGCCGAAACAAAACAAAATACCAAAAGGACCCAGGAAAATAAAATAAATAAATAAATAAATAAATAAATAAATAAATAAATAAAAATTAAAAAGGCTTTTTCTTTTTTTTTAAATTTTTCTGGGTCCCAGTGACACAACACAGTGTTTTAACGCACCGAGATGCAGGGAACTGTCATTTGGGGGAAATCTGACACTTGAGCCCTGCCAACGCCTTGCAGTTTGACAGGCCGTACCTCTGTTCATTCTCGAGACCACCAGTTGGGCCAAACTGGACGGTGTGATCTTTATGACAGCAGCACATGTCAGTCTCAGTTGGCTAGGAAGAGAATGCCCCTTGTGACCCCAGGCACGGACTCCTGATGCTCACACATAGGTTGGTGAGATCGCGTTACTGGACGGCTGATGCAATGGAACAGGGCTCCTTCCCAAGCAAAAGGCTGTCCAGGGCTTAAAAAAACCAGATGCACTGCCTCTGCCCCTCAGACGCTGTCTAGTTACCCACACACGACTTCGGATTATTGCAGGCTAACTAAAACGAACGTGCAAATCGGCAGGCGTGTGTGTGTGTGTGTGTGTGTGTGTGCCTCTTCCTGTCCCTACTGTTTTTATGTGTGAAGTGGGAATTAGTCTAAATATTTGATTCTGCGGTTGCAAATCACCAAATTCACTGTGGTTAGGCGGTAAATTATCTTGTTGGCTTTGGGCTGCATTTGACCTAAGAGGCAGAGTCCCAGACAGCAAGAGACTCTGCTAATTGCCACTGCAGCTCGATTCAAAGAATGGTTTGCACAGGTTCGTGGTGTGGAAAGGACTTTGGGTCTCTCACTAGTTTCTTCAGCTTCACCAAGAGTGGTGTGGTCTTTGAACAGGAAGGACAGCAACATATAAACATAACAGTGTTTTCCTAAGATACACAGCCGCATTACACATCCCAAAATTGTAAGTATGATGTTCCTCCATTTGTAAATGCTTATGGGCTTTCATTGAAATTAGAGGGAAAAACGACGGTGAGATTTGGACCTGGCTTGGAAAATGAATTGGAAACGTTTAAACGAGATTGATTTGCTTCTGTGTAAGAAGGCATCTCGGGCGGGAAAGGTGGGGGCATGCGGACATTGGTACCAAAGGGGAGCATTTCATGTCTTCTTTTTCTCCTTCCCTCAAAGGGATGATCCTTCTGCAGGAACTTCAAAGCCCAAATTTGCTCAGCAGGTTTAATTCGGTCATTTAAAAGAAAAAAAAATAGTATGTGGTGTAGCAGAGGCGAGCAATTAAATGATTGCTCCTACAAGTTAATAAATCTTCAACAGCCTTTTAAAGAGGTACAAGGATTTGTGATGTAAGTGTGCTAATGTGCTGTTTTCCCCGTAAAATCCCAGGGTTTATTCAGAAGGTAAATGATGGGGAAGAAGAGAAAAAAAAAAAAGGACCAAGATTGAAGCCCCTTAACATTCAGCTTAAGTGCTGGTTCCACTTGCTTGAGCACAAGTTGGAAGCAGCTTTGTTAGGATTCCAGCCGGCGCCCTCGCTGTCACTACTGGTTCTTGTATAGTCAAGCCCCACTTGGAGCAGAGCAAATCTTTGCTCAGTTAAGCGAGCGTCAGTCACTGGTAAGCTTGGCTGCCGGCCCAGGGTTGTTAGGCTTTTCCATGCTACACCTGAATGAGATATTGACGAGCCATTGCTACCCAAACAGAGTTGAGAAACTGGCTAAAAAAATAAATAAATTAAATTGTCATGGGGCTGACAGAATGATTTTGAAAATGCAACTTGCACTTCCAGTGTACAAGCAGAACAAGGAGAGCGCTGCTGGCCTGCTGCGAGGCGGTGTACCGTTGGGTTGGTTGAATGGCTTTTCGTGCTCTCCTGACTCACCAGTGTGGATTTGGGATGGGGCTTGGGGGGGGGGGGGCAGGTGCTGACAGATTATAACCCCGTGTAGACCCTGCTTTGGCCTTGCTTCATTGCAATGGGCCTATCATCGACTTAACGAAAGCTTCCCAAAACAAAAACGCTGGAGAAGGAATTTAGTTAGGAGGCTTTGGGGTGAAGAGAAGACTTTGACAGTAGGTAATTTCTGCTGAGCAGAAAAATAAGGATCAGAGAAAATCAGGGACAGAGTGGGGAAAAAAAAAAAAAAGACATAAAGTAGGAATAGTTTTTAAGTAGGAATGGCTGGCCAAGCTATTAATCACAGAGTGCTCCGAGCCACAACAGGGCTTATGTGAGGCCTGGTAAGACTAAAGGACAGAGGCTAAAGACTCTACAAAAGCCCCCACCTCGCCCCACATGTGTGGGAGGGGTGGCCTGTTCACATTGGCAAAAAAAAAAAAAAAAAAAAAAAAAAAAGATATAAAAACCCAAGGAGTTTTGGTAAATATTTAGAGTCTTTGTTTTTTTACTGTTGAGTCAATGTTGTGTTGTGATCATGGCAGTGCTTGTTCTCCTAAAAAGTGGAAAAGCTGAATTTCACCCTTGGCAAACTGGTAGAGGGGGGAAGGGGTTCGGGGAGGGGAGAGCCCTCCGATGAACCTCTGAATGCTCTGGCAAGCCTTTGTCTCCAAAAACTATTAATTGGAGGTTTGCTGGGAGAAATCGGAAATTACTATAGGTTCTAAGGGTTTAATAACTTCTTTTAAAATAGATTCCGGGCTCTTGTAAGCGTGCATGTGCTATTTTAATGCATAATTTCTCATGGAAATTATGTGATTTCTCCTCCTAGCTGTGTCTGTATTGAAAAAAAGGACAGTTCGGAGCGTGCTGGCATTTTGCTCCCTCCACATCCAGCTCCCATTCTTACTAGAGGTAGGTGCTGGGGGGACTCGGTGGGGTGGCGTGACCGGCACGGGGATCGGTGGCCCTTCCCACTTCAATCTTGCTCATGTCGAAAGCGCACACCTGACTCCAGGACTCTGGACCATTGGGGCTCAACCAAAGCCCAACCCCCCATAGCAAAGAAATCCAAACACACATTGACAGGTCACCACCGAGGCAGGGCCACAGGCACAGAGGGAGATCTTCAACATCCCGAGCACCACCTTGCCCTCCAGCAGCTTACTTTCTTTGGTTTCAGGATGTGTAAGTGGGAGTTAGTAACATCTATGTCACAGGGTTGCGGGAAAAACATTAAGTGGAAGTAAAGCTCCCGGCCTGGTGCTTCTTAGAAGCATGTATTAAGTGCTTTGTGGCAGGTCCTTTGAGAAATGTAGGTTGTTTGTAGTAATTTTTTTTTGAAGATTTTATTTATTTATTCATGAGAGACACCCAGAAAGAGACAGAGACACAAGCAGAGGGAGAAGCAGGTTCCATGCAGGGAGCCTGATGCAGGACTCCATCCCAGGACCCCAGGATCACGCCCTGAGCCAAAGGTGGACAGAGGTTCAACCTCTAAGCCACTCGGGTGTCCCTATTTGTCTGTAGTATTAAAGAAGAGGTGTAGACACTTGAAATTGTCTTCTAGTACAAGCAGGGCCAGATGCATGGGTGCGTGGTCACCTGTGTGGCCACACAGAACCCTCTGCTCTGAAGGGCCTTGCACGGGGTTTAAAGTTCTGCTGTCCCCATCTGCACATTCTTAATATTTTTTGAACAGGGAGCCCCACATTTCCATTTTGAATTGGGCCCCACAAGCTGTCATTTGACTCTGCCTGCAATTTTTTTTTCTTTTCGAGTGACACCTTTTATGGAATATTTTAAATTAGCATTTGACACTATCAGTCAACTGCTATCTAACTGCTCAGTTAATTCTCCTTTTTTTTTCTTTTGTGCTGCTGTGACCTCCTCTCATGAATACCTGGCTCCCTCCACCCACCCTGCAGTTCTCCATGAGCAGTATTTAGTTAGTATCCCTACAGCTGAGTTCCTCTGCTCCCTAAGCAGAAAGACCCCTTCCTCGCCAGCATCCCCACGTCCCCACAGCGTCCTGGTGTACACCCATTCTAACACTCCCCTTCTCAGCGCCCTGGACAGTAAGCTCGTTCAAGGGAAGACGCTTCCTCTTTTTCCAACCTGCTGCCTCCCACCATTCTGACTCATAGTTGGTATTGACACAACAAGTGAACGAACAAACCGATTACCAGAGCTTCCAAGAGCACAACTGACTCCTTGTCCTCTCACCTTTAAAAAATTATTTTTTTCTGCTTTCCTTTAGCAAAGTATTTTTTGAGCAATGGATGCCTCACGTACATACAATAGGGACCAAATGGAAAAACAAGTTCAGGATTGCCTCTGAGGTAGAAACCAGCTCCTAAATAATCAAGAATCGGTGGGCAATTGAGTGGCTATCATTGGACACCACCCAGTCGAGAAAATGAAATGCTTTTTGTAACTCCTGTTCTGTTGGATGGTATATGAAGACCCTGAAACTCTTGTTCCAAGGTCTTAAAGCATGTTTCCTCGGCACAGGGGTTTAGAAGCCTTTTAACACCGGGCCCACAAGACAAAGGGGAACCCGTATAGGGATGGGTTCGATGGTGGGCAGAGTCAGTAAATTCTGTTGAAATCAAATGCTAAAAAAAAAAAAAAAGAAAAAAAGAAAAGAAAAGAAAAGAAAAGAAAAGAAAAGAAAAGAAAAGAAAAGAAAAGAAAAGATGCTACATTTTGTGAGCACATACGGTTTTCTGAGGAGAAAGTCTCTGGCTTTCATGAGATCCTCAAAGGAGCCTCTGGACCAAAAGTAATTAAAGACCCCTGCTTTGGTATTTCAATTTGAGAAAATGATGTTTCTTTCTTATTAAAATAGAATACTGTCTATAATGACTTGTCATTATTAAAGGGATGCTTTCCTGACTTTTGACAGCCCCCTCACACATATACCCAGGCCAGTTAATCAACTGTAATTTTGAAAAGGTGTTTCTTAAATGGTCTCAAGTTGATTGAAGTACTTGCACTTGCTCTTCAAAGTTGTCGGCATTGCTTTCCTACTTTTCTCTCCAGCCCACCTTCCTCCTGCTTTGGCCGGTTTTTCAGTGTTTCGAGGGGCACCAGGAAAGGGGAGTTCAGAAAGCTTGTGTGCCATTGGCTACTGGGTGGTGCATTTCTTTTGTTGTTCTGGGTTGTTTTTAGAATTCATATCATTGATGTGCTTGGGGCATTGGTGACAAGATGTTAATGGTTTCCTGACTGGGCAGACAGCTGTGTTGAGAGGTGTTAAGTTTTCAGTAAATTCATCTGTTTTATTAGTTCAAATTTACCTGCAATGTTTAGCTCATTTACAACTGAATTTGTGGTCTATTTTTTTTTTTTTCACCTTTTGCAGCTTTTGTTTCTTTCCTTTGTTTTCATGTAATTTCATTTGAAAAGTACGGAGATTCCTCCTTCCTCCCCCCCCCAATAAGTTAGGGTGTCTTTACCTACAATAAACAAGAGTTTGGGAGGATGCCCCTTCCTCAAGACCATGATGTGGTTCTAGGGCTACAGAAGTGATAATCCCCAATTACTAAAAATGGAATATTTGCAGTTATCATTGCAGATAAGTTCACCCAGTTTAATGGAAAGCTCTGTCATGGTTCTGTTTTGCTCCTCCTGGTTTGTGTTTGTGCTGAAGATATGAGCTGTGCCAGAGGTGGGTAGAAGCAAAAGTTAGCCTCTTGATTGAGATGTTGCAAACTTCTCATTGATATAAAAACCTCAGTGTGATACTATATACCAATGTTCTTGGCTCTTTTTGTTGTTAAATATTGCCCATTTCCTCCTCCACTGAATTCTTGTTTGTCCTTCTACAGTCTGAATTAAGAAATCATTCATAACTTCTATGGACTAGTCTTCAGTTTGCTTGCTTATGGATTCCCTCCCTTGCCTCCCTGTATGAATTGGAAGCTCCTGGAAGACAAGGTCCCTCTTCCTTGTACCTGCCCATAAATCCTGGTTTGATGCCAGACCCACTGTTAATGCTTTTAAGTCCTTGCTGATTCAGTGATTACAACGGCCTCCTTCTATCCTGAGTAGTCAAATCGGCCATTTAAGCTGTGATTCTGCAGACTTTGGCTGTGACTTTGGATTAAGCTCCTCGAGGCCGATTCCTTCCTGAAATACTTTCTAAGCATGGCAGAAACAGCAAGGTAGTCACTGGGTAATGGGTAGGAATGCTAGGCCAAGTTATACTAATCCTGAATACGAAATATTTAGGATTGAAAACTCAGTTTCAGGCCACCTAGGTGGCTCAGTTGACTGAGCATCTACCTTCATCTCAGGTCATGATCTCAGGGTCCTGGGATTGAGCCCTGTATCAGGCTCCCTGCTCAGCAGAGGAGTCTGCTTTTCCTTCTCTGTCTGCCCCTCCCTCCTGCTCGTGCTCTCTGGTTCTCTCTCAAAATAAATAGAAATAAAATCTTAAAGAAAGAAAGAAAGAAAGAAAGAAAGAAAGAAAGAAAGATCAGTTTCATATTTCTCAAAATTACTCACAGCACTTTTTGTGCCCATTGTCAGGTTTTTTTTTTTTTTTTTTGGAAAAGGAGTGGGTATAGTGGTATAGGTTACAGAAGATACATAACATTTACTGAGTGATCTCGTGATCTCTTTGGGAACACCATACTTAGGAGGTTATAGTCTTCTTGGACTAGCAAAGGATAATGGCTAAGAATATTAACCATTTAGGGCCAGAAAAGGTATTGGAAATTATATAGTCACGCCTTCTCATTTTGTCAGTGAGGGGGTCAATTCCTCAGCTGATTTAGGTACTCTGTTCAAGAACATACGAGTAATATTATTAATAGCAAAATTACTATAAGCCGACACTTGTTTAAATACCTTGTGCTTATTAATTCATTACCTCATAATAGCTTCATGAGGTAAGTTTATGTTTATTTTTCTTTTGTAGGTGAAGAAACTGAGGTACAAAAAGATTAGATCAGTCACCCAAGATCTGATGTTTCTGGCTATCTCTAAAATCTATTTTTCTCCATCTACACTGTCCCTGCCATAGGCCAAACTACCATGGCCTCCTATCTGGACTTCTTAGAGGGGCCTCCTCGCTGGTCATCCTGCATCCATTCTCACCACCTAGGTAGATTCGGCCCTTGGAGGCCTTCATCTGAGACTCCAATCTGTGTGTGGTACTGCACTGCTGTCAGTGACCACACATTGCTTGTAGGACTGTAGGAGGCAGCCCTTCCTGGTTTTCAGAAGCCCCTCTCATGCTCGCTCCCCTGCCTGTAATACTGGAGCACTTTCCCTATGCTCCCTCATGTGTCAGAACCTTGGCAGGTACCATATCTTGTACCCATTTTCATGGACTTACTTCTGCCCACCATTCAGATCCTACCTCAAAGGTCGCCACCTCAGGGAAAGGTGACCTCTCTGACTCCTTAGCTAAACCAAAAGCCACTATTTACAAGTCTTTGAGCCCTCAGGGACTGTATGGATTTGACTTAACATTGTGTTCCTAAAGCCAATGCAATAGTTTCCCCATATTCACAGAAAATACATTTCAAGACCCTCAGTGAGTACCTGAAGCCACAGATAGTTCCAAACTCTATGTATACTGTTTTTTTTTCTTATACAGACATACCTATGATAAAGTTTAATTTATAAATTAGCACAGTAGTAGATTAATAACAATAATAATAAAATAGAACAACTATAACAATATACTGTAATAAAGTTCTATGAATACAGTCTCTCTCACTCTTGAAATACCTCGTTGATTGTACTCATCCTTCTCGTGTTGATGTGAGATGATGAAATGCCTACCTGATAAGTGGGGTGAATGATGTAGGCATTTTGACGAAGTGTTAGGCTACTGTTGACCTTCTTTCTGACAATTCTTCAGAAGGAGGACCATCTGCTTTCAGACTGCGGGTGACCATGGGTAACTGAAACCAGAGGGAGCCAAACCAAGGATAAAGGTGGGGCCCCCTGTACAGTGCTGAGTGCATAGCTGACAATCAGCATTTGTCAAAGTGGGGAAGGAAAGGAGGAAGAAAGCCCTAAAGTGCTAGGAGTAATTCTTTCTTGCCTCAGTCAAAAGAGTCAGGGCTTGGAGTTATGGTATCTGACTTGATTCTCACTGTACTGCTCACTTATTGGGAAAATGCATAAAATGGGAGCAAGGCATCTCTACATCAAGACTGATGTAGAGAAGAATTCCAGGTAATCTCTGTGGATCCTCTGCCCTGAAGGAGGAGGAGCACAGCTCCCCACCTCAGGAGTGTGGGCTCTGCATAGTGACTTATTTCTCAAAAGTACACTGTGGAAAGAGGCATGGGAAAGAGTAACTTCACAGTGGATCTCTGCCAGGTGGATCAAGGTCAGGTTATCAACAGTGATAAGCCATGTTCGGAGTATGTACCTTTGATATGATGTGATGAAAACAACACTTTACCTCTGAGGTCTTTCATCCCCAAGCCCATAACCCCAGTCTAATCATGAGAGAAACAGCAAACAAATCTCAAATTTACAAAATACCTGACCAGTAACTCCTCAAAATTGTCAAGGTCATCCAGAAACAAGGAAAGTCTGAGGAACTGTTATAATCAAGAAGGGCCGAAAAAGACAACGGCTAAATGTAATGTGATATCCTGGAAGGGATTCTGGAACAGAAAGGTGGTAGATAAAAATTTAGGAAATATGAATATTAAGTATGGAGTTAGTTTTGTCACTAGTAATGCGTCGATATTGCTTTATTAGTTGTCACAAATGTAACTCACCAACCTAAGATGTTACCAGTAGGAAAAACTGGATGGGAGATATATGGATGGGAGTTCTCTTTTGCTATCTTTACAACTTTCCTGCAAATTTAAAATTATCCTAAAATAAAAGGTTTATTTTTTTTTTTAAAAAGTCACACTGAGCTTTTGACGTTGGGTGACTGGGCAAGTTAGTGGTGTAAATAGCAGGGGGTCAACCACAAAGTCACTGGCTCTGAGTGTTTGGAAGTCAGTTGTGTTGAGGGGGCTGGTGGTGAAACTAAGCTTCACTGTTGAGGAGATGCCACATGCTGAGGAAGAGGGGGTTCCACAGAAGGTTAGGCAGGGAAAAGAAGGATGGGACATTGGATTGGAGCTAGAAGAGACAGTAGAGGCCAGTGAAGGATTTTTCAGGATTTGAAAAGATGTGTATTAATCCATAGGAGAAGAAATTACTCAAATGCTTGTTTTATTCCTATTTAAGAGTGAGGATGAAATAGGTGATAGATGCATGGTTAGGGCTGTGGATGGGTTGGCTTTACGGTGATTTTGTAAGCCAATATTTTCACTTGAGAGAATCTCCAAATATTGGCATCTGTACGTCTTTTCTTTAGAACCTTCCATTTCTCATGAAGAGAGTCATCTGATGCCCCACTCCAGGGATATACAACTGCCTAGGGCATTCTGGGAGTCCAGTGGGGAAGAGGGTGGGGTGGAATAGAGGCTTTCCTACAATTCCCTCATTTCCAGTAAGGGGTTTTGAGGCCTCCTCTTCTTCCCGGACACCCCATGCTCCTGGTATTGTGGTCCTTAGGATTTCTCTAGCTCGGTTTCTCCAAAGGCAAAGTGAGGAGGAAGAGTGGATGCTGAGCTTTGTAAGGAGTAAGTAGAGGGTGTGAAGGACAGACTCTGAGCCAGCCCCACCTGATTTTAGCTGCCTGCCTTACCCCTGCCTTACACCAACACCCGAGACCCAGTGCCCTTGATTCCTGAGCTTTTAGGGTGAAGAGTCCTGCATCTTGTTGTCCCACTTCGTTTGTGTTTACAGTTCACTTCCTGCACGTCTCTTGACGAGATACTGCTCTACACTCTATTTCGACTTTGTGTATCGTGGTTCACGTTTGGTATGTCTCCTATTTGCATCAAAAATGGAGAATATGAAAAAAATGGGGACTATGTTTCTGTTCCTCCTTGGTGTTTTATTGATACTTTCTGAGATGAAAGTGACAGAAGAGTCTTTATGTTTTTATGATCAAAATTTCAGAAGTCAACATTTAAAATCACCACTGTTTTCTTATATACCTGTGTTCATGTTTTTTAAATATGTGTTTAAATTTAATGTATTACATAGTCTGAGTCTGATTATTTATTTTAGTGAAAAGCAGAATGTAATTGAGGAACAGAACTGTCAAATTTATTTTTCCAAGGAGTGTGTTGGTTTATGCTTTAGTTTTTAGGGCATATTACCTTATGCCTTTGGGGTAGTCTTCACATTTTTTGAGAAGTAAGCAGTCTTTGTCAAGTGATGGAAGAATCAAAGCTTGTTTTATGGAATGGCAGTTAACTGAACCTGAGGCCCTTTCTTGTATTACTCTCATTCGTTTTGTTTTTTTCTCTTTTAATATTTTAGTAATTTTTTTTAATGACAAAAAAAAAAAAAAAAAAAGATTCTACACTTCGCTCCTTGAGCTGCATTGATGTGTCAGCTAGTTAAGGGTGGAGGAAAGAAAGCCAGCTTTTCCTGAGTCTTTTCTTTCCTGGTAGAAAGAGAAGGCTGGAGATTACCCAGATTTGTGATCTCTAAAGATACAGCTCATGTAATCCAACATTTCCCAGTGAAATGTTGTCCTTTTCATTCATGCAATTTGAACTTTCTTTTGGTAAAACTTCAAGTGTGCTGAGCAAACCTTTGCTTTCTACTTTTCTACTCAGTGAACACTTTCTACTATACTCTGGAGTAATAATCCCAGTAAGTCTCTCCCAGAGGAGATTATTATCTAGGAAAAGGGGCTTAGTCAGTGGGGGAAAAAAAATGTTGCCCTGTTAGTAAATGTCAGCTCAAACAAACACATCTCCTAAGAGATTTCCAAATGGATGCATCTTCATTTCTCAACATGGTAATGGGATTATTTTACCCCTTCCTGTAACCTGTGTTTTCCCACTAGGAATGTATTAGAATATGGGGGTGGGTGGACCTGGAGAGATGCTTCTACCATGAAGTATCTATCAGAACAGACCCTTACTCTGTGGAATACAGTTGCCACCTACAGAAGTGGGGAAGGTGTTTGGTCCCTGATTCTCCCTAAGCTGCCAAGTTAACAAGGGGATACTCACCGTTAGGAATATTCTCCCTAGATCTTACTGAGTATAACTCTACTGTCCCCTAAAACCCAAGACCTACAGCAGTTTATTTCTCTTAACTTACGTCAGCCTTTAATCTTTCCCATCATGCTGTCATGGCTTAGCTGGTGAGGCCAAGTTTTAGTTTGTAATCATGAATGCTTATAAGGCAGGAGGCCAAGGCTTCCTAAATTGCTCACTGAGCCTCATTGTAAATTTATATTGAACTCTTAATGGTGGGAGCATTAAAAAAATTGGAGCTTTTGAAAGGTGATCTCATTTCAGATTTTTTTTTTCTCTTCTATATTCTCTGGTTTAAACCACATTATTTAAAAAAAAAATTCCTTCGTTAAGCAGAAGTCTGGATGTGTAATTGTCATTGAATTTACTTTAATGATAAAAACAGGAAGGAGATGATCATCATTCAGAAAACAGTTATTGGATCTGCTATGTCCTTAGGCACTCTGCTGAACCTCAAGATGAATAAGATATGGCTCCTATTCTCAAGTCAGTTAAAGACTAGTAGAAAAATAAAACCAAACCAAAAACTCTGTAGCACCTATTAGTAGGTATTCTGCTGCATAACAAATGACCTGAAAACCTACTGGCTGAAAATAGCAAATTATCTGTTCTTTTCCCCAGTTTCTGAAAATGAGGAGTGTGAGGGCAAATTAGTTGGCTAGTCCTGGCCCAGGATCTCTCAAGAGCGTGCACTCAAGGTGTTGGCCAAGAGGGACGTCACCTGAAGGCTTGATGGGGCTAGAGGATCTGCCTCCATGTTCAGTCACATGGTTGCTGGCTGGAGGGTCTTGGTTTCTTACCACATGGGCCTCTCCCTATGGCTGTTTGCAACATGGCAGCTGGCTTTCCCCAAAGCTTGTGATCAGAGAGAGAAGAAAAAGGACAAAACAGAAGCTGCAGTGTTTGTCGATAACTCAGTCTCTGCAGTGACATTCAGCACTCCTACTGTATTCTGTTGGCCACACGGACCGACCCTGGTACAATATGGGAGAAGCCTATGCATGGGTGTGAATATAAGAGGGGGGTTGCTCATTGGAGGACAGCTTGGAGGCTTGCTACCACAGTCTTCCATCCAAATACTGACCTGCTCAGTTTCCAAGATTAGCAATGAAGAAGCATGATCAAAAAGATCTAATGATGTCAGCCAGCACCCTGGGAAGAAAAGGGCAGTAAAATTTAGAGATGGGGTGGCAGACATGGAGGATAGATATGGGCTAGCCAAAGGGACAGCGACCTCCAGTATCAGCCTAGGAAATCTGCTGTATAGAAATTCTGAGTGTCAGACATGATCCTGATTTTGCAAAGAAAGAGACTGAAGATTACTGATCATATTCCTATCAGCAGCAGATGAAGAGTGATTCTCTTTCACTAAGCGATCATGGCGCTTTATGAAAATTGAAGTGGGAGCAGCATTTAAAAGGGGACAGACCGTATTTGAATGAGTCCGCGCTATGGCTCTTACGGTGTGGAATCAAAATTAACCACAGCTAAGCAGGTTTTTCTTTGTGTACCACTCTATTTATCAAAATGATGCAGTGTTTGTTGTAAGAATATCTAAGAAAAAATTTTGTCAGTGAAATAACAAAATTATTTCTGATTTGGACTGAAGCATCATGTTCTACTGCCTAGTGCTCTTCTTAATGATAGAATTATTTTGCATAAAGAAGTCTACTAAATAGCATTTATTCAATCTGAGAAAATACAGCAAAGTCCTCTATGCATTTTTCTTGTTGCTCTATCGCAACTTTACTTCAAATATGGTAAGAGATACCTAAGCAGGTCCAATCTTTACCTCCCCTTGCTTCTGTATGTTTGTTTTTGAGGCATGATTGAGGGCTATATATATCTGAGGCAGCTTCTTTTTCCCTGGCCTTCCCCTGCTTTAACCTGGCAAAAACCTTGGGAATATATAGAGAGTAATAGCTAGAGGGAGAAGAAATTACATTGGTATTACTTTCTAGTACTATACTTATGTTCAGACTCACTTCCGATCCTTGCTTAATTTAGGACTAGATCTAGGGAAATGGCCAGATATAGGACATAATATGAAATGAGATATTTAGCAAATCATGCATGGATGTCACAGACATAATAAATAACACTGGCAACACATACTACTTGTCCTTGTGCATGTGCCTCGGTGGGTCCTTTTGGTCTAATACTATTAAAATAATTCCATTTTAAATTTTATATTTAGATATATATGCTGCTAGTAAGGTGCACCGTTTATAGCAATGCCAGGAAAACTTGAGTTTTGAGCTTTAAATTTTTCATGTGTTTCTTATACTCGGAACAGAAAAGAAAATCTAGTTGACAGCAATGGCACTAACTGTGATTTTTTTAAAGATTTTATTTATTTATTCATGAGAGACAGACACACCCACACAGAGACAGAGAGAGAGGCAGAGACACAGGCAGAGAGAGAAGCAGGCTCCGTGCAGGGAGCCCGATGTGGGACTGGATCCCAGGACTCCAGGATTAGGCCCTGGGCTGAAGGCAGGTGCCAAACCGCTGAGCCACCCAGGGATCCTCCGATTTTTTTTTTTTGATTGGGGGAAAAAAAAAGCAAGGGCTGGGTTCTTGGTCATGCGTTTTAGCAAGGTGTGTAATAGAGTACCTGGGCCTAAATTTCCTCCTCTGTAAAGCTATGCAGAACACCTAGCTGATTTATCAGGGTTCTTCTAACTCTAAAGTTTTATCAAAGACTTCTTTGTCCGACTTTCTTTTGAATATGTGTAATTTTTATGTACCAATAGTATCCTAAAACTGATTTGCTTGTAAAATAAGTACAAGTTTACAAATCATCCATAACAAAAAGTTTCTTTATAAAAAGTGAATTTCTAGATTGCTCTTTTTTAAATTATTTTTTAAAAGATTTTTTTTTTTAAAGATTTTTATTTATTTTTTATTCATAGAGAGACACAGAGAGAGAGAGGCAGAGACACAGGCAGAGGGAGAAGCAGGCTCCATGCAGGGAGCCTGACGTGGGACTCAATCCCGGGCCTCCAGGATCATACCCCAGGCTGCAAGCGGCGCTAAACCACTGTGCCACAGGGGCTGCCCTGCTCTTATAAATACATCTTAGAATGTCTTTCTCTGGATCTATGGCTCCAGTGTATTGATAACAAGGGCACATGTCTGAGAAATTAAAGTGATGGTTTTATAAGTTACCTTTTCAAAGATCAAATTATTCGCCGTTACACTGTTCTCTGAAAGATGCACCATTTATGCTGTTTCCTCTTTAAGAATGCTTTCAGCTGCAAGTAGCTGAAATGCCAATCAATGTTGGTTTAAAAATAAGCATTGAATTATTCCATACTATGGGAAGCTTAGAGATAGGGACTTCCAGGTTTGTTCAACAGCTCTGCAGCATTGAGATTCTGAACTGGCGTCTCTCTGATTCTCTTGGCCTTTCCATTAAGATCACAGTAGTGTCTCAAGCAAATAACTGTCCTCAGCCACCCATGAGTAAGGAGGACAAAATTACTCCCACTACTTCTAAAGACTAATCAGAGTTCATTATCCTAGTGTTCATCTCTCTTACCTTCTATAATCTGGCCCCCCAAATTTATTTTCCAGCCTAATTTCCCCATTATCCTTCTATTAGATCCCTCTGTTTCAGTCAAAGTGTCTTCTACTATCCTTTGAAAGATGCACTAATTTTAATTTTACACCATGATTTTTTTTAAGATTTTATTTATTTATTCATGAGAGAGAGAGAGAGAGAGAGAGAGAGAGAGAGAGGCAGAGACACAGGTAGAGGGAGAAGCAGGCTCCACGCAGGGAGCCTGATGTGGGACTCCATCCCGGGTCTCCAGGATCACGCCCTGGGCTGAAGGTAATGCTAAATCGCTGAGCCACATGGGCTGCCCCTACACCATGCTTTTTTTCCATCCTTGTATATCTTCTGTGCAAGTTAAAATCCTATCAAAACGTTACTAAGATTCATCTCAAGTTCTTCTCTTTTATCTTTTCTAATCACTCCATCTTCTCTGGAAAGAATGGTTCTTTCTTTTGAGTCCTTATATCAGTTTATATTTTATTTTTGTCAAATAGCATTTTATAAGATGGTTTACATCCATATTCCACTAGATAATATAAGGCAAATATGATCTTGTTCACTTTACACGTGGAGAACAGGCTCAAAAGAGTTTGAGTGACTTTCCAAAGTATCATATAACCAAATGTTGGAGTCAGGACCTCAGTGAGTCTGGAGTAATGTATTTCTGTAACAAACATTCTCCAAAATAGCGTGGAACAAAGAATAGAAATGTTTATTCCTCTCTCCTGTGAAAGACTACAGTGAAGGTTCTAGGTTGACAGGTGGCTCTGCCCCTCAAAAGTGTTGAGGAGCTCAGGCAATACACAGTCTCCAAGGTTTTAGTGGCCTTGGTCGTTCTGGCCAAGGAAAGGGGAAAAGAGAAAAATCCAGGTGCAGATATTTTCTCACAAGTGAGGTAGAAACTGCACTTTTGCTCAGAATTCATTGGCAAGAGCTTAGTCATGTGGCCTACCAGGTGCTAGACTGGGAGTTGCATGCTGGCTTTGGGTCCAGGAACCAGGGAAGAGCACAAGCCTTGTCTGTCACAGCCCAGGAATGCAGATCTCAGACTTTCAAATCTGGCTCGAGTTTATTTATTATTGTATAATAATAAATATTATTATTAGGGGAAAACTGCAATGGAGGGAATTCTGGTGGAGGACACCATGCTTGCAGTGCATGAATCTCTCCGTGAATTGCCACAATTAAAGCCTGCAGAGGAGGGGATCCCCTTAGTCCTCCTGGGCCACTCACATCCCATTTTTAAAAGTCTGAACAGCAGTTTTCTTTTATAGACACAAAGAAATAGCACACCAGACATTGTGCACTTCCCCAGTGGCTGACCTTTCGGGAGTAGCAGATCTGACATGTTCTGTTCCATTCCATTGATTGTACCGTTCCTAAACTCCCACCACTATGATCTAGGCGTGCTATGTGCTATCGCTGCTTCAAGCATGCAGCAAAACATGCAAAATGTTATGATTTGTTGCCATGCTGACAGTGTCAACTTAACTACGGCTGACAAACAGTTTTTAAATAGAACATGTCAGTTCATTACAGTATTTTCCATCTGTGTTTTTTTTTTCCTTTCCCACACTTAACACTGAACATTTGAATGCCACCCCAAAGGTTTAGTTTACACTTCCAGTCGGTTACATTAATGACTTGTTAAAACCATATTTTGGAAATGAGCAAAACAATAAACAGTGTTTAAAAAAAGGAGACCCTCCTCTTGCTGGAGAAGGCATTTTTGAGTTGTTTGGTTTGTACTGCTTCGCATTCTTTGCTTTCTCCAGCTCTGATTCGGTATTGCCACCGAAACTAGCTTTTCCCCCTCTGACTCTGAGCAAAATTCCAATGAAGTTCACATGGCCTGCTGCATGAGATAGGGGCCTGCACCACTGTACCCTACCATGGTGACATCTAGAATATTGGCCACCGTAATGACTCACCTCGCCAGCTCTTGACATTTTGCTGATAGCGCAAAGTGCATTCTTCTTTCTACACCTACCCTCTCAACACCCACCTGCTCAGTTATGCCCCTTCCCCTTCCTCTTGCTACTTACTGAACAGAGAGTCTGACATTGCCCATTAGTAACTTTTAATGTCAAAACCACTTTTAAGTGCCTTAATTGTGTTTTAAATGATGTCTTGGGTCTGTGCACTTATAATGGAAATATAGGGTGACAATGTAAGTCTTAAAAGTCTGTTCCTGTGATGGTTCAATTTTGCTAGCTTTTGTGTCATTACAGATTTTTAAATTCTAAAGAAATTTGATTTCTTTTTTTTAAAAAAAGTATTGTTAATACTCTCCTTGTCATTCCGGGTGCTGAAGGTATTCCTTGCTGGTTTTCGTAGTTTAGGCTTTGGCTGCAAATGTTTGGACATCAGCTCAGAACATCGTCTCCGAGGGAACACTTTGCAAGTGTTATCTCCTTGTTCACAGGAACCCAAGGTGGACCTAGTGGAGAATTGTTTAGTGATAGAAACTGAAATAGCAATAAAAAGAAGGATGGCCAAATTATGTAAAATCAGAGTGCATGAATAATTCAGTGCTCGCTTGAGTGCGATTTTTATTTTTATTGTTAAATAATACTAGCATTTCCATGAACGAATAACACACAGACTAACCAACTGGTAAGCTTTTTTGTTGGGAGTTGGGGATGACAGGGAGGATGAAGGAATAAAGCCAAGTAGTTGGCTTTTAGAAATGGAGTGTGCTCAATAACACATTGATAGAATCATCTGTTTTTTAATTTCTTAGCTATATTGAAGATAAGGAAATGAAACCACAGAGAAATTCATTAGTACATCTTTGTTTACAGGTTGTCTGGAATAACAGTATTGTTTTACGGACTTTCTTCTCTACTGAACTTCAGAATTTGAATCTAGTGCCTTATTAAAGTCTTTTAACATAAACTCTAAGCTAAGTGTTTGTGTGTTCCTGTGTTGGTAGAAATGAAGTATGTATGAGTCTCTTTTGTTATGATTCCTAAGGTACAACTTAAATATGGAGCTCCTGTGGATAGAAGGAAGGCCTCTGCAAGGAGCTTATTTTAATCTCAAGCCAAAGTTATTCTTAGCTAAAAAGAGAAAATCTTGACTACAAGGAACTATATAGTATCATGGATATTTTAAACGGGTTATGGGAAGGAATGGAAAGTGAGCAAAGGTGTTAAATCATTGGGAAAACATTAAACCTTGGAGAGAGAGAGAAACATAAGTTGTAAATTATGAAAAAGGAGCTGTCGGAGGAGTATGATGGGATGACAGGAACTTTTAGCTAGTGTACTAGATAAAGGAGTACTGCCTTTCAGGCCTTGCTTAATCTAACGAAATTGTAATTAGCTCAGGAAGAACCAAATTAACTAAGAGATCAAGAAACAAAAGCAAAAGACTTGGTGCAAACCAAGTAAATGGTACCCGGGATTATGGCAGAAATGTTCAGTATTCCAGAAGAATGCAATATAATATGATTTGGAGTTTTAAAAACAAATATATTTTTATTCTCATTCTTTGAGAGAAGACACAAGAGATTTTATAAAGCCATAGTGGGAAATGTTTTGGACTGACTGTGGTCTAGAAAACATTGGGAGAGTCAGAGCAAAGGTCAGGCAGGCATCCCATGAGAACATAGTTTTGGGAGGTCCCTTGGAATGCACTTTTATCCCCCTAGATGTCACCACAGTATTGTCCAGACAGTGGCAAGGGACATAGGAGGATTTGAATCCCATTAGGAATTTGTGAGAAATTGAGGAGGGGATACATTAGAGTGCTGGGGTGGCTCAGTCAATTAAGTGTCTGCCTTCGGCTCACATCATGATCTCAGGGTCCTGGGATTGGTCTTGGGATGCATTCTTGGATGAGTCCCGCATCAGGGTCTCTGCTCTGCTGGGGGTCTGCTTCTCCCTCTCTATCTCCCTCCACCCCCCACCCCGTCTTGTACTCTCTCTCTCTGTCTCTCGTTCACTCTCTTTCTCAAATAAATAGATAGATAGATAGATAGATAGATAGATAAATTTAAAAAGAAGGAATAGATTAACTTTGGTTGGGAAACTATGAATGCATAAGCAACTAGTCTTGTAGGAGTAGATGCATTTATAGATGTATAACAAAAACTAAAAGAAGACCAGGAAATAGGATTTCCTAGGAGGCAAAATAAATTATTTTAAATTTTGATTAAAGATTAATGATGAAAATGTTGGGCCTGTAAAATATAAATCTGAAGGAGCTAGATGTTGTAAGGCAGATTGTACTATTGTTAAGTACATTAATATTAGTACATGTGCAGCTAATAAAATAACATAACTTTTATGAACATTTCTGCCCCCCCCACACACACACATACAGAATAGTTACAATTAGCCCCATCCCTCAGACCTAGTCACTGTGCAGAGGGTCTCTCCTAGTAAATGTATTGTTCTAAGAGAATAGAGATTGGAGCCATTCATAATGTAATTGATACACATAATCAGGCACCCAAGGAAATAAATTTTGAGTCATCAATCAAAAGATATATCAGAATCACCTGAAAAGCATTTTCTTTTTAAGAAAAAAGATTTTATTTATTTATTCATGAGAGATACAAAGAGAGAGAGGGTCAGAGACACAGGCAGAGAGAGAAGCAGGCTCCATGCAGGGAGCTCAATGCGGGACTCAGTCCTGCGTCTCCAGGATCAAAACCTGGGCCGAAGGCAGACACCAAACCCACTGAGCCACCCGGGGATCCCAGAAAAGCATTTTCAAACTACCCAAGCCCATCCCCCAACTCCCGGACACCCCAGCTCCCCACCCCTCACCGTGAAATTCTAATCTATCCTCTAAAGAAAAATGCAAGATTGGAGTTATTTCATTCCTTCTCATTCTGTCTTTCTGATATCTACATAAGAGAATATTTATAATGAACATGGGACATCTGAGTAGAATTTTTTTTTTTTTAAGGAGGAAAAGAAACAAAGAAGGAGAAAATATTTCTCCAAATTTCTCATTGGTTCAGAAGATTGAATACCTGTTAAAATTGGCAAGGGATATTTTTTATTTTCAACCACACACATTCTGTCACCTTCTCTGGCATGCCTGTTTTATTTATTTGTGAGGTAGAAAATGATTACTGTAAAGCTGTATTTGTCTGGGATCTTATGCTTTGATAAAGGGAATGAAATGAAGATCTCACACTCACTCTGGGCTTTCATTAATGATGATCATTAGCCCCGTTCTGAACTATTGACAAAATGTTATAGAATCTTGAGAGGAGAACTTGTATTCTTTTAAATAAAGAACTAGTTAATTAGAACTCTTTCTAATGAAAATGACCTAATTCTGCTGCTAAGTGCTAACTTAAAAAAAAAAAGAGTGAGGGGGGGAGAGAATGCTAAAAGATAGTTTGCAAAAATGTGTATTGATTCACATAAATCAATAAGTTAGAACCTCATTGAGGCTTGAACTGCTCTGGAGTTTCTAAAATGTCCTCTATCTTTCTGTGCAATAGCAGAAAATGTTTGCCTGCATTTTGATAACCAACATGAAAATTAGGTATTAATATATACAGGGAAAGACAGAGACAGAGAGAAAATACTTAACACCCCAAGAGGGAAGCAATCGTGTCATTACTCACAAGTGGCACTGCTATGAGTGACTTAGTCATTCTATAACAAGTGCAAATCTGTCTCTCAGACCAAAAAAAAAGAAAAAAGAAAAAAGTGAGGGGTATATTTAAAAGGCATCTACCAGCCCCATTATATTTAAGTGCTCTTGTGTTTTGCTTGAAAACTGAGGTCTTTGTAGTCAGTTTGTACCTGTTTACTCACACAAGACTTGCAAATAACAGAAATGTGAAATCAATTTCTTTTTTTTAAGCTGGAAGAAATGGTGTCTCATAATTATTTTGAAAGTGGAAGCCTAGCTGTTTAAAGCTTATTAAGGTTTATTTTCTAAAAATTTCCTCTTTGTCAGCCGAGGTGACAGCAAGGCCAGGTGACCCCAAATGAGACTTATCGACCTCTAGACTTTTCAATCAGAGGCTTGTCACCTTGAAATCGCCAGCATTTGCACACGGAATGTCTGTATACTACTGTGCAGGACATAAATATGAATCTGGCCAATCTGGCTCTTACTTTGCACATTAACGATTCCCAGGAATTGTCTGGAAATGAGCTAGAGGGTTAGGCTTGCCACTCTCCTATGCGATTTCTGTCTTAACCTGGTTATATTCCTGGCTTTACGAGGCAACCAAATAAGAAGACAGAGTGGCGAGGGGGGATACGTGCAAAGGTGATCTTTCCTGCATTAGGGCACCAGGGGTGGTATGTATGTTGGCTGACTATACTTTTTGTTTGCTTTGATTAATTCACTAAAATATAAAAGCTCTTTTGAACTGTGACATTATATTTGGTTTAGCATCTGGAAAGCAGAAGATATTAAATAAATGTTGGCTGACTTTGTTGATGGACCTCTTCTGCATATTTTCACATGGTAAAATCCATTCTTAGATATGGAGAAATAAGAAAAATTTGAAGGCTATTTCAAGGAGCTTGCAAAAAATAGTAGGTGTTTTCTACTGTTTTCACTACGGTTCTGCAAACAGAGAGAGAGAGAGACTAAAAAAATTCACCTTGATTTCTCTCTGGTCTTCCTCTCCAGCAAAGATTGAGGGAAGAGATTGTTTGGATGCTACTCAGGGATGCATTTCCACAGAGCAGTGTCTGTCACATAGTAGGTACTCAGTAAATATTTGCTGAAT